>NC_133590.1:11624420-12227938 GCF_964106895.1 Numenius arquata
GTTACAGCTCTGCAAACACTTCTGTTAAACAAATATGTGCTGGACTAGTCACTTTGTAGCACAACGGGATTTTTGAAAACCATAAAATAAGTGGTTTATTTATTCAGAAATTACTTTTTCTTTAAATTAAAAAAAAAAAAATGGAATCCCTTTTCATTTTGAGAAGACTAAAATTAAATTTGAGCCTGGCAACTATATTTAATCTAATCAACACATATTGTCTGAGGTTTCACACCTGAAATTTTAACGAGTCAAAGGATGCTGCTGTTCCCTCCAATGACAGTTTAAACCAACATAAGAGAATGTTACACAAATCCACTTTAATCAGCCACGAAGAAGCTGAATGTGCACGTTATCTACAGCATCAGCTCAGGCAGTACATTTCTATTCCATGCTAAATGGGGGTCACTTGAACTTACCATTAAACATATGTCTACATATGGGCATTTGTGGCCTGGGATAGAGATTTTGACTCAATACAAGCATTTCTGAGCAAAATACCAGACACTTCCACAAAGTAAAATAGGGAAAAACCCCCAAGAGATGAAGCTGTAAGTTGCCTGCGAAGGCTGCAGAGGAGCAGGAAGCTTGCTCACGCAATCACCCAGGGTATGGAAACCACAAACAGTTTTGTAATAAAAAGTTATCACAGACACAATTAGCATCACTGTCTTAAAATATAAAAGTGTATCTTGGAATTTTTGTCCAATTCTCAAATGAACACTGCAAGGATACACTGCCAAAAAACTGGTCATTTAACAAAACTTACTCTTATTTCAGCTAATGAAATCTATTTACTCTGTCTATTACGACAGGACAACTCTAGCTGGACAAAGTACTACTGGAGTAAGTACTCTTTAAGCTATTTCTGTCATTTATTTGCAGAGTGGTGAAGAGCCCCATAAAAGGAGATTTCTTTTAAAAGATGAATATATAAATTCTCAGCAAACATCTAAATACTTACACTGTAGAGATGAGATGCAATATAAGGTATTCAGCAGCCAAACTGTCTCCCAAGAGGGCATGGGTGAGGAACCCAAGCAACTCTGCTCTCACTGGCGACAGCTCCGACATGAAATTAGAAACAACTGATAAAAGAGCAGAAGAAAACAAATGTCAGAAAATGTGCTGCTCCTCACTGTCTTCCCTCTATATAAACCTTACTTTCCATTACAGTTGGATGAAACTAAAACGTTTACTCCAAAGCAGTCTAGGAAAAATAAACAAACATTAATTGGTTTCCCCACTGGGTAATTACTAGCTTTAGATAACCTAAGTCACTCAACATTTCCTTGGAAATGCTTTCCTTTCTTTAATTAGGTATTGTGCAATGCATTTGCAGAAGGCTGTAAAGTCTGGAACCAAATTTCTGAAATCAATAGCTTATCCATACTATATTAAAGGCAGAAAAAAACCCTGTTACATGTAGCACAGCTCAGAACACCCAATACAAGGCATGAGAGGAAGAACATGATAAATATCAATTAAGAGATTTGCATGCAATGATTCAATGACAAAAAAATAACAGTCAAACAGGCCACAAGGAATAGCAAAGTTGCTTAGAAGCATAATTGCCTTATATTCTTCACAGTACTATAATGAAAGAATGACTTCTTGTCACTGTTGCACTAAATTGGAAATCTAATTTTCCAGCAATTCACTACTCCATTTGAAAGCAAATAAAATCTCATGGCTGAACAACTTGGTAAAGTCCTTGGGCATGCAGAATGCAAAACCAAGTTTCATACAAATCACACTCATTTTAGAAAAATAAAGACATAAGCATCGCAGACACTTGCACCTTGTCCAGTTCTGTAGTACTGAATGGTTCCTCCATTTAACAAGATTTAAATTCAAACCCTGGCATTGATACATCTGTCTCTGAGCACAGAAGTATTTGTTCAGATGAAGTAGGAAACTGCAGATTTACACGTACACAGAGAGAGGTCAAGTTCAGGTACTCACAGGTTTTACTCTCCTCTTCATTAAGGCAGGCAGGCAGTAATGGGTTAATGTGCTGTAATTTCTGTGCCAAAATCACGTGGATCCTGGGGACTAACGAGGCTGGAGGACTGTGCACTCGCTGCTCTTCTGCCGTGTCCATACACTCCATAGGATCGAGGGCCGAGCTGTCCGTAGGAAAGGGCACAGCACAACTGGACTCAGAACCGTCCCACACCAATTTCTCACCCTCTGACTAAGGGCAGCTGGAGCCAGGCCAAGGACAGAGCCCAGTGGAACAAACAACATCTGCTCCCAGCTCCGGGCAACTCCTCCCAGACTCAAACTACCCTCCTTCGTGATTTTTATAAACACCATAAATACTGAATCACAATTATATAACGATATAGAAATACCATACATGCTTGACCAAAAAAAAATTTGGATTCTATTATTTTCAACAAATAATTAAATCTTACCTTTCTGAAAAAAAACCCCACCCAAACACCAAAAAACCCAAACCCAAACAAACCCACATTTATTATTTGCTGTACCATTTAACGAGATGTAGCATCAAACAAATCGTTACACTGTTCTGCCCAGCATGTACTGAATGAAGTCTAAACAGTAACTTTTAAGAAAATAAGGTAATGATTTATTACATTTGTCTGTGTATGCACATTTTGGATTTTCATATTCCACCAGCTTCTGGAGCCTGACAACAAGATCTTCCAGAAAGTCACATAGAAGCTGTATCACTGGCTGAGTTAAAAAAAAAGTGAGTAAATAAATCCTAAGCTCAAACTTGAAGGTATTACCTCTTAAATTAAGAGTTCAGATACACAAGCTTTGCTCTCCCCGATGATGCCTTACAAAATTCCTTCCGGGTGGTTTTCATTTTTTAAATAGAAACTAAAATCTCTGATATGACTATATCAGATGATAGTAAAGTTTTGTACAAATTTAATGAACTTGTACCGGTTTTAAAAGCTGAAAGACTTTATAACTTCAAAGCCTCTTCAGCAGTCCACTAACAGACCGTCTGCTCTTTCTGTTAAAAGAACATCCTTTATTTGCATTCAAAACATTGTTAAATGCCACCATTTTGTCTATTTGTGATAGAATGACATGCAGGGAAAATAAAACACCCAACCTATGACCGAGCAACTGGGCTGTCAGGCTGGGATTAGCTGTCAGACAGATGATAACCAAACGCAGCTGACCCGGCTGAGGGAACTTTTCAGAGGTTGACACTGTGAAGGATTCACACTGCACTCTCCATCTTGGACTTATTAGAAAGATAAACAAAATCGCCCACAGAAATAATTTAAAGCGCAATGGTTCAAGACATCAATCGTACGGATGTTAGACTGGGCAACAGTTTTATTTTAAAAATCAACTTCTGGCATCTTTCTCGATTAGTTTGTATTTTGTCAAGCAAGTAATTGCAGAACAGCAGGTGAAATGGGAAGTTTCTACCAGCGGTGTAATGTGATGATATACCTTACTTAAGGAAAAATATCAACCCAATTTTTACTCATTTTGGTCACTTTCACTCTCTATGCAGATATGCAACCTTTTTTTCTTTTTGTACTCTCCAGAACTGTTTACGGTAACAACTTTCATGGACTTCGAAATTAATTCAAAAGGATACTTTATAATTTTAAAGCTTCTTAGAAAGCTTTACCATTCACTCTTTCATTGACAGTTTAATAGGCATGAAAGAGTACCAAACATTGAGCTATAGAAGCACTTTCTGCTTTACAGACTATGCAACAACCTAAAAAAAGACCCATGATGTATCCAAGGGTATGGATGTACGAGAGCACAACGGACTCCAGGTTACAGGATGGTGGATCTAACACTTTCTGCATCAAGCTTTTTTTAAGCAACAAAATTCACCTCTTAAGCATAATTTTTATGTATTTATTAATTTCCCTGCCCATATCAAGGGGACAGCCAGAATGTTTTGCTTATTGAAACAAATATTTCCTTCATTTCAGGATCAGGAGGGGAGTCTTACCTCTCTTCATTGTTCACTATGCTCAGCACCGGATCCACAGACAATATACCGTAGACCTCCAGAACATCATTGACTTTGAAGCTATCCCAGCTCTCATAGACCTGCCACAAAAGAGAAAATAATAAAATACAGAGGCAGACGGGCCAGATGCAGGACTGAACACAAACACAGACAAAAGGAAAAATCTCAGGAGACTCAGCTGCAGACCGAGAACAGTCTGTGTGAAGAGGTCTCTCCTAGTCCTCAACGTCAGTGAGCTGAGGTTGGAAAACGAGTTTCTGTGATTGCATGCTTTCTCCTACTGGCATTCTTTTGCTACACAAATGTAAAAAACTGTATTCTAATCTGATTTATCAAGATTTGCTGAATAAGAGAGCATTCAACATGGTAACAGCATAGAAATTTTGCATTGCAAGTTTCATAGTCAATATAGCGTGTTAGTGAATCAAAGACTCAAACACAATACAAAAATGTGTAGTGTAGCGTTTTGCTTCTTCCATCACAATTTTTTTTCCTTAAGAGGACAAATCCCAGAAGCAAAATACCAGGAGTCAGTATCAGCTAAACCCTTGCGCATCTAGTAATGGATTTTCTCATTTTGCTAAGTGTAGTGAGAATATGCAAGCTCTAATAAATACTGTCGAAGGAGTTCAGCAATTCCCCTACAGGAGTAGGGAAGAAAAAAACATGTAATAATGAAAAAAACAATGTAATTATCCATAGAAACAAAACCCTGGACTTGGAAGTCAATTTCTGTGCCCCTAAACTAATGCAAGACATACTATTTAGCACTAACTTCAGATTCCGCCTGCCTCCCTGAGGCCACAGCAATGCTCATCATCCCTCCACTGCTGTTACCTTGACAAGACACGCTGGTCCCTTCTCTCCTGGCAGCGGAAAATTTAAGTCAAGTGGAGGGGAGCAGTTGGGAGAAATGAGATGATGACCCACAGAAGCCTCCGTTTCTAACCTCTTTGGCTCCACACATCCATGGATATCACCTCCACTGCCTGAGAAATAAAGGATTCATGGACTCTTTAAGCAGAAATGCAAGAGTGAAAACTTTCTTCAGTGAGCAACACAGAATTAAACTAATTTAACAAGACAGCCGAGACAAAAAAATTTAATAAAGAAGTAAATTTGACATAAGATACTCTTACTCGAATAGAGAAGTCTCACAAACGCGTATTTTGTATCATTAAGATAAGCGTAAATGTGAGTACTGGTAAGGACCTATGTGTCTCAGAAACCCAAACATGCTCAACAATCTGATTTTCAAAATGTAATGCTTAAACTGTGTGAATCAATTTTTTCTAAATTCAGTAGGACTGCAAAGGTAATGTTTTTCTACACCTCATGGTCAAAAAAACTACGTAACTTTTAAGGTAAGAGTATGCATCATCATAACAATTTACATCAAAAATCTATGTAGATTTTCAGCAGTAATAAAGCTTAAAATATCTATTCTACAATTGATCAGTCTGAGTACGAAGACAAAACAGTGTAAACTATCTAATAAAACATTTGCAAACTGGTAAGAATACAAACAGAAAAACCTGAATTCAGCTAATGAACCTGACAGATACCTACCACTGAACAAAAGAAAGCAATAGCTTCTACAAGTTCTTTTTTTTTTTTCCTTAACAGGACTGACAATTTTAAACTAACCACCTTCTCTTGTTCAAAAGCAAACATGCCAAAATCTCTGAAAAAAAACCCCATGCCAGTCTAAGCAGCATCTCCACAGAACAAACAGTTCACAAACTACAACATAAAGTAAGAATTGCACACTCTCTGAACACTGCTACTGTTTGAAATACCATCCTCTTAAAAGATTTAATAGCTTTCTTCAGGATGCTTCAAGTGTCTGGTATTAATCTAGTTCCTTCATGAAGTTGGGTTAATAAATCTGATGTGAGAAAAAAAGGTAAGGCTGGAAGATATTTTTTAGATATAAATAACTGTTCGTAACAAAGCAGCACCGAACTGAGATGTAGTTTGGCTTCAATTTACACAATAACATCCACACAGGGAGTGTGAGAGAGAGATGATTTTCCCAGACTACCATGACATCTGCAATGGAGTGGGAAATTAAACTCCTACATTTCAGCCTGCTGCTATAGATTGTGTGTGTGCTGTTACACACTAAAGGCAATATGCAGGCGTTGCTGTACAAAATCTGAATTTTAGGAGTAGTACCAACAATTCATACAATAGACATACAACTTGCAACACCGTAGGCTCTCCCACACTGATGACTTCAACAAAGATATCAAATTAGTTATGAAGGCCGCATTAACACGACTGAGTCAAACAATTGCACATATTTCAATCTTTGAGAATGAAATTTCTGCAAAATCTGGGAAGACATCAGAAAAATTATTCATTAATAATGACTATTACCTATATGTTGCTCTTTCTGTTTAGACGGATGTAGATCCATGTCCTCATCTTCCTCATAGCTCCTCTTGTGGCGACTTGGTGTGTAGGATGTTGAAGGACTAACTCGAGCTTGGCTTGCACTAATATATGCGTAAAATTGCAGATTAAGGACAACCACAGACTCAGCTGAGAAAATTCAAGGAAAGTTGTGGGTTTTTTTGTAAAACAAAGTTCTATCATCCTGTTTTGAGCAAGACATTAAAATAATGATTTAAATTGTTATCTAGCCATCACCTCTTTTGATAGGTAAACAACCTGCTTAAGACGTGTACAACAGTCATTGGCTTTGTTGAAAATAGAAACTAAAAATCACTGAGTGCTGTTCCACTAAGAAATCTCTAAAAAAAGGGTTTTTGTGTGTTTTGGTTTTTTTTTTTTTTTAAATGCCCAGAGAACATGCCTGTGGTCAGGTACAACTCCAAATCCCAAGAATTTTTTCTCTCCCACACTTCAACCCTAAAGAACAGTCATTATAATAATATTTAAAGACTTGCTACCTGATATAATTATTAGTATTACTTTAAAAAGAAACACAGAAAGTGTTTGCATACTTGTAAGATAGTAGCAATATTACACTTGTAAATGAACTTTAAAAAAGCTAATACAGTTTTCCTTTACTTAGCATGATGTGTAAACATTGAAATCATGTTCACTATTTTCATAATAGTCCATCTCACTTTAAATTTCCATTGCTGCAAGACTTCGCTGTAAGCTTCATTCAAAGACTAACTCTTATCAATCATTTTATTATAAAAATTGTGTTAGATTAATTTTAAAGTTGGACTGGCATCCTGTGCTAATGACAAGTAGTAGTTTTCTTAAATTCTGAACTCAAAATATGAACTATCAAATCATTATTGACTTACCATCAAATTCTTATCTTTTTACAAAATGCAACATATCTTAAGTTTTCTAAACCTCTCCCCAACTCCCTTGGAGAAGAGAATATAAAATTCCTAAAAGATGTTAAAATAAGCATCCTGTAACCATGTCACTCAGAAAATTCAACTTCCATTTAATAGGAGAAACTAAAGATGATTTGCTTCTCCCCAAAACGTTTTCAGTACTCACTGAGAAAAGTATATACTGTGGTCAATTTTCCAGGAATTATTGTCTCAACATGCTCAGCTACCAGGCGTTTGCTCTTGTTAGGAGGCTCTCACTATGTAACAGTGTCCTAATTTAATCAGAAAATGCCAATGGAATGCCCTTGGCTCAACTGAAGTTTCTCTTTTTCTAAGCATTTGCAATTAGAAATTAACAGAAATTTTCAAGATCCTCCCAAGAAAACAAGAAAATCTAGTCTAAATCCCTACTAAATTAAAAAGCAATATTCCAAAACTCATTTGCATCCTCTTTTTTTTTGATTTTTCTCCACCTACCACCTCTCCCGATTCACCCAAAATAAAAGAAACTTTAAATAAACTTCTCTCCTTAAACCTAATGAATTAGTTGGTGATCACAGTTTGTATAACAGCCCAAACCCAGTCAAAAAAGATATTTCTTTCACCCATGCTGATTCGCCAGGCACTGGAACGCAGTAGAAAGTTTGTCTCTCCGAGGTGACTGTCTGTGAGGAGTTCAAATCAATTTCCTGCTGGGGCTGGAATACCAATAGAAATTTTGTTTAAAATCTGATTAGAGTTTGTTTTCTTTTTAAAAACTAATCCCATAGTCATTTACTCAGCCAGAAGTTACAGCAAACATGAACCAGTGAGTCCAGTCAGTATCTATAATGTTTTGGTTCTAATTGCACTGTGCCACGAAAAATAAATTGTTTTCATTGCAGAAAGTTTCAAGAGCAAGAGCACTCACCCTACCAAGCAAAACAAATTTTAAATACAACAGAAACTCCTTGAAGCCTGCTGAACTTAGAATGCCCACAAGCAGTTGAGAATACTCTGCCTTCCAAACCTGAGATTAATTTCCCATTTTAAGAGCAGTATCTCCATGAATCCACTGGCAAGTACTAAACAAGTGACACTGCACTGACAAACTGCGTCTTTCTGTCTAATATGTTGTTTCAAAATTCGTATAACTTGTATAACTTACCCCACATTCTGCCACATCTCTGTATTTACCAAAATGCAAGACCTGTCAAGAAGGAAAAGGCAATGTAATCATTATGTTTCTGACCGCACCCTGAATGAGAATTACTTATACCAAAATCATTGCCGTCTAAAGTCCTTCAAAGACATATTTTCATTATTTTAGTAACTTTTATTCCTCAACAGAACAAGTGATGTATTACAATGTCATTTGAGCCATATAAACAAGAGTTCTATTAGACAGTGCCCAGACTCCATAGGTTTAATTCAGAAACTAGAGGAAATACGAAAACTAGAATGGAGAAAACGCTAAACGTTTACTAAAGTAATAGAACAGTATTTCACTTACACGTGCATTTGTGTTTGGGTCAACTGTTTCATATACTCCCATGTAAAACTCAGGATCAAACATATCTTGAACCATGCAGCGGAATTTCACTAAACTGTTGGGCTTTAGGTAATGTACGGGAACATCATTCAGTGATGGCACCTACAAAAAAGAGCTTATTCTAAACAACTGGTATATAAATATTTAAGAATTGCCCTGAAGTAAGCCAAAATCAGCACGAAATCTGTCACCAAGTTACTCTCTGATCATCTGGTATACCCTACTGCTACTTGCCTCAAACCCTGTGTTGTTGTTGTTGGTAAGATCAATTGCCTCTGACAACTCAGTGCCCCACCAGACAACATACTGAATATTTTCTGAGTACTACACTATAAAGAAATGCCACTGAAACTGTACGGAACCTCTACAACATTATTTAAAACTACCTCTTAGACTGGGAATTACTGCAGCTGCAGTATTAAATGGAATTTATTAATTATTTTATTCCCATTTAACAGCACTTACACCATGTATTATGTACCAGTGGTACCATAGCAATCGCATGTGCAATTTCTTGTAACAAAAGGCCGTGGAAAATCCATATGTTAATTTCCAACTCCACATTGGGGGAGTCTTTTTCCCATAAGTTTACATGACAATGGAAAAACAGAAGGGAAAAAAAAATAAAATCAATGCCTAGGCATATGGTATAACTTGAAATAATGAGAGTTGCAGTAAGAATAGAGTTTTCTGATTTTGAAGACAAACTCTTTGTTGAAAAAAACCTAAACCCACATACAACATTAAAATACAACAAAACCCAGAAGTGGCCCTATAGGAAATGTCATTTTAACTAACAAACATATATTCCCTCATGTTTCTCTCAATTAAGAAAATGCTCTTTCAGTTCCTTCTAATGTTGTAAATTTTACACAATTTTGCCATCTACACTTCTATTTAAACTGTCATTGAAATATTAATTACAGAATACTCTCACTGACAGGGGAAGAAAAAAACCAAATCACTTTCACTTGTTCTTCTAGCTGTAAGTAGAACAGATTTGATATAAAAGTTTCTAATCCACTTAGCAGTGCTCCACAATACCATTTTTGCCACAGTCTTTTAGAAAAATATCAGCTTTAGAACTCAAGTGTGCCTGCTTGATTTTTAAACCTAAAGCATAGCTTCCTTGCTAAACTGCAAAACCCAGCCCTGATAAGGCAGTTTTAGCAGAGAATATTTTTTCCTAAAACCCGAAAGCCCCCACAGCTATTTCTTCAACCCACACAAAGTCTGCAGCACCAAGACAAAAGATTGTGAGAGAAGGGGTTTACAAACAGCAGCTCAGAGACTCGCAGTGTACAAACGCTGCAGACTCACAGTAGAGAGGGCAGGCATTAACACTTTCAAAAATGACAGTATTTGTCAGCTCCTGCCATCTACTGGCTTGTACCACAAACAGGCACCATTCAGCAGTTATGGCCCAGGGCAAAACAGTGCACTGAAGTCAAGCAGATTGGCTTCTCCGGTTTCAATCGGGATCTTACATATTTGCTTTACATACAGATTAAAGGAACCGAGGCGTAAATAACGTATCACAAAGTCTAGGCCTAAAATTCGGAAGGAATCTGAATCACGAGAAGGACCTTCCTTCTCCATCAAGAGAAGGAAGAACTTCTCAGAAACATGCGAGAGATAAAAAGAATGAAACTTAAGAATACCATAACCCTAAAGGAATAAAACAACCTTACCCAGTTAGTAGCATTATTTTCTTTTAATTTCTCCTTGAAGTATTCGGTTACTTTCTTTTCCCAATCAGAGTTTGGAACATTTTGGGCTACAAATAAAACACATTTATGTGCGTATTAGCACCACATAACAGACTGCTACTCAGCATTATCCTAACATGGTAAACGATTTAAACATTTAGTTCTATTCTGGGCAAGTGACCGCATTTCAGACTACTTTATGCCTCTTATAATTGTACAGACTTCCCATCTCATACCCTTTCATGCAGACTAAGATGAACACAGCCTCTCTCAGGAGCAAGGAAAAGCTCCGAAACCCAGCTAGAGCTTGGAGGAGGTGCCGCCTTCTGCTTTATATTCACTACAGAAATCTTTATTCCAACATGCCTTTAGTTAAGACCAAACCTACCACCAAAGCCGCTTCAGCTCATGGCCCTAGTAATATCACCGCCGATCGGTAACCCCTGTGGCCAGCACATATTGCTCCCAAAACCCAAAATACGCTTTGGTGTCTTTCTTTCCCCCCCCCACCCTCCCTCACCGCCCTGCCAAGCCGAGGCAGACCTCGCTGCCCGGCCGTGAGGCGCCGGGACCGGACTCCCCGCCGCCGGCGATGGCCGCGCACCCCCTGTGAGGCCTCGGCAAGGCGGCGGCTCCCGGCGGGGAAGGAGGGGAGCGGCCACCCGCCCTCCGCGCTGATCCCGCTTCCCCCGGCCGTTCCTCCACCCCCGCTTCCCCCGGCCGGGCCCGCCGCTCCTCCGGCGTGAGGGAAAGCCCCCTCAGGGCGGCCGCTGAGAGGATCCCGGCCCCGCCCGGCCCGCGCTCACCGAAGATGCTCTGCACGATGCTGAAGGGGTTGTTGAGCCAGTCGGCCACGCACGGCATGGCGGGGAAGGAGGGCAGGCAGAGCGCTGCCGGCACCCTACAGCCGCCAACTCCCGCTCGCAAACCTCGCACGGGGGCTCCCCGCTTCCGCCCTCCTCCTCCTCCTCCTCTTCCTGCGGCAATGGCGGCGCCGCCAAGGCCGGGCCCGCCTTCTCCTCCTCCTCACCCGTAGGCGGAGAGGCCGTCAGGTCGCACCGCCGCCATCTTAGGAGCGGGCAAAGCACTGAGGGCGGAAAGGGCCGGGCTGCCACGGGGGAAGGGACGTGGCCGGAGGTGCAGCTATGGCGGCGGCGAAGCCTGGGGCTACCGGCGGCGGCGGCGGCACCAACTTGCTCTTCTCTTCCTCGGCTACTGAGTTCAACTTCACCGTGCCCTTCATCCCAGTCAGCCAGGCTCCGGCGGTAGTGCCAGGCCCCGCTCTGCTGGCAGCCGGTAAGGAGTGCGGTCGGGGGGTGCTGAGGGGCCGCTGTGAGGGAAGCGGGAGGGCGCGGAGGGGTTGGACGGGAGCCCGGCAGGGCAGAACCGGTTAACGGTCGGTGGGAGCCCCGAGGAGCCGAGCCGGGGCCTGCCAAGGGGTGGTGCGGGCGGGCGGGCCCGCTGTCTGTCAGTCAGACCCTAATCCGCGAGCTGGTTGTCACTGCCGGGTGTCGGGCATTAATGCTTCAGGAAAGACAAGTTGCTGGAGATGTGTAGGTTCAGCTTTCTTGCGTGTGCTTAATGGTGTTTAGCTCTGCGTCTAGGGAGAGGGAATCATAGAATGGTTTGGGTTGGAAGGGACCTTAAAGATCATCGAGTTCCAACCCCCCTGCCCTGGGCAGACACACCTCCCACCAGACCAGGTTGCTCAAAGCCCCATCCAGCCTGGTCTTGAACCCCTCCAGGGATGGGGCATCCATAACTTCTCTGGGCAACCTGGGCCAGGGTCTCACTGTCCCCATAGTGAAAATTGTCTTCTTAATGTCTAATCTAAATCTCCCCTTTTCCAGTCTGAAGCCATTACCCCTCATCCTATCACTACATGCCCCTGTAAAAAGTCCCTCCCCATCTCTCCTGTAGGCCCCCTTCAGATACTGGTCTCCCTGGAGCCTTCTCTCCTCCAGGCTGAACAACCCCAACTCTCTCAGCAAGGGGGTCTCAGCAGAGCAGAGGGGCAGAATCCCCCCCTTGCCCTGCTGGCCACACAGGTCCAGGATGTGGGTGTCTCTCTGGGCTGCGAATGCACACTGCTGGCTCATGTTGAGCTTCTGATCCACCAACACCCCCAAGTCCTTCTCCTCAGGGCTGCTCTCGATCCATTCTCCACCCAGCCTGTATTTGAGTTTGGGATTGCTGCCACCCGGGTGCAGGATGGCTATCATGTTTTTCAATTCATTGATTAGCATATTTGTTTCAGGAATTAAAAGTTGTCAGTGCTTCCATTCAGGGGTGTACTTTGTTTATTTTCATTTTTTTTAAGCTCTTCTTCTATGTTCTCTTCTATTTTTCCCGTGTGAAAGTAGCATGTTAAGCAGACACCTTAAATTTCCCTATTAATTTAACTGTGATTTTAATGTCCTTTTATTTTAAAGCCTTAATGGTGCTCCAAAAATGTGCAACTTTAAAGCTGATGCTCAAACATTTTCAGATAAAGGAACATATTTTTATGCAAATGTATTTGGTCTGAGATTAAAGCCCTAAGCAGCTGAAATGCATCTAGAAATCAGATATTTTAAATTTTACTGCATTAGTATGTGTTGAGTCCAAAATCCAAGACTTGATTTCAATGCTGTTGTATCTTAGCTAAAATAAGTATTAATATAGGTGGAAATCAGTGGAGTATATCTCTGTAGATTTAATAAAATGTTTGCCAACATTTGGCAAACATGGCTGTGAAACATTTTTTTAGATCAACTATATTTTTTGGGGTGGGACGGATAAAAGCATTAGAATATTATTCCTACTTACTTCAGGTATCTAGGTAGCTGCTATATTTGCTGCTTCCATTGTGCAATCCTTATAGGTTTTATTTCTTGCAAATATACATTTTTTTCATCTTTAAAAATGTAATTTTTAATTGCTAGTCTGGCCAGTACCTTTGCACAGGTGACTGTCACGTGGCAATTTCCTGAAGAATTCAAAGCTAGCCAGGGAGAACATCTGACAGAACTTCATAAATGTTGTGAATCATGTACACTCTATCTCACTTAAAATTTGATCAGATGAAGATTCAGAGCTTTCCGACTGGCATGAATTTCACTGCCAGAGGTTGTGCCACATTCCATGTCTGCCCAAGTAAGGCCCACATCCTGTTAAATGTCCTATTTCTGTGGTCTGTTGCCCTCGCCATTTGTCCAGCCAGGTGTCATAAGGGTCTGGCTGTGTAGAGCACTTTGCATCTTGAATCATAGTTTAAAGCAGGAAAGAACAAGCTCTTGAGTTTGAATTTTAAATTGTTTAAAATATAATAAGAATTGATCTCAGGAGTTGTTTGACATCTGACAGCCAGTGTCAGGAAGCTGTGTGCAGTCATAAATCCGTTGTATCTCCAAGAGTAAGTAATAAGTGTTTTGTGCTTTGCAGTTTGACGATGAAAGATGCATTCCCTGGCTCAGGTGTGGGTAAAGTAATCAATATACTTACTGTAGATAGAGAGGGGTGTTCCCAATGAGGAAGTGGACTAATGCCACTTGTGGTTGTCAGGTGACAATCTGCGAATGACAAGGTTCGACCTTATATAGGGAGGGATATACAGGAGGTTGTCACACAGTCAGTGTTAAAGAAAGACTGTTTTGTATATGGGAAGAATACCACCCTTGTATGTCAAAGCTGTACACTCATAGAAAATTTTAAAATTTGTATTAAATGCTTCTTTTTCTGCCAGTCTGGGCTTACGTTCCAATGCAAAATTAAAATAAGGCAAAGTAGAAAGTAATGTATTGTGTTGGAAAACTCTGTGTGTGTGTATATATGCACATATTAAGTATAATTTTTGTTTTAGCAGAACTTTTGTCAACCTCGTTTTGCAAGGAAAGATACAGTTAGTGTCTGAATCTCCAAAACCTAGTTGAAATTGGAGAATAGTAGGTGTTTTGTGACTGGGCATTCCATAAAGGCTTTGAAAACTCTCCAGTACGTTGCAACATGTTTATTGTGATCTGACATGGTGAGGGGAATTGCCTGCTCTGCTACCAGTTATTTTGGAAAGCTGAGGATTGGCAGTGTGTTATGCTCTATTTGACAATGTTTATGAAATGTGAAAGGAAGAAGAATTTTATAGTTTAGAAGTTGAGACCTCTTATTTAGTATAAATGGCTATTCTGCTTGTGGTTGGGAGATAAGCAATGATCGCTATGAAGTCAGGCCTATAGATTATAAATGGTTTTAGTATTGTTCACATACATAGGTTTTGAGGTTTGTTCCTCAAAGTGGAATGAAATGCTATAGGTGAAAGTAAGAGAAATTGATAAATGCAGGTGATGCTTGCCTCAAGTTAACACTGTCTGAAAAGACTAGTAAATAAAAGGTGGTTAAAATAGTTCTTTTTAGTCATGGCAGCTGCTTCTTTTATGATTAATTAATTAGAACAGCAGCTTCCTAGGGAGACTTCTCTGAGAATTCCCCTGTGCTCCTGTGATACTCTGTATTACAGTTATGTTGGCTGCGGATAAAGGCATTTGTTAGTGGCTGCTTGTAGCTGCAGAGATGCTTGGTCTCTCTTCTTGGCTGGGGACTGAGAGAAGCAATGATAGCTCTGTGGGTTTTTCCCCATGGCCTGGGAATTATTTGGTTGTCAGAGCAGATGACAACACTCTCGCGACTTCTGCAGGTTGCATTGGCTGCATTGGACCTGGTTTGTGTATTTTCTTCGTGCAAAAGGGCACTCATGTCCTTGCACCATTCCAAGCCCTCTCCTGCAATTATGCAGAATGAGGACTTACTTTTCTGCACCAGAGATTTAGCTCTTGTCCTAGTCTAGGATTTTTAGGGAGAACTGGAATAAGTTTTGCTCATCAAATGACTTGAAGTTGTGAGCTGTGGCCACCTTGTGAGTCAAATGGGAAACCTTGTCAGGGCACTGTTAAAGCAGCAGGCGAGAATGGGTTGCTTAACCAGTAGGTTTGGTCTCTTTGGGAATGACCTTAAGTTCTACATTTGAATTTGATCTTGGAACTCTAAAAGCGAGAGCATAAAGTCCTGTGCTTGGTAAGTGGTTTCACAGTGAAAGGAAATGAAGCAAGGCTGCTCTTGCATTTGGTAGGCATAAGGGAAATAGGAAGGGATTTAGTGCCCTGGAATCAGGGATCTTTGCCAAGTTGGCTTGGGAAGGCCCTGGCTTCTGTCATACTTAGGGCTCTTATTTCAGATTTTTTATTTGTGTTGCTTTACCTGTTTACATGGAGTGACTTTTATGGTCCATTTTAAATGTTCTTGAAGACTTGGTATCTTTTGTTTCATTTGATAGTGTGTTTAATCATCAAGGATGCGTAAGCTTTGTAATGCTTTTAGCTTCGTGGGGGCCAACAAAGGTTTTGGAAACAGCTGATAATTTTACAGAACATTTTGACTACAAACCCTAACTGATTTGAACCTCTTGTAATATCTCTAGTGATCTTTTTGTTTTTGCAGATGATTCTGCAGATGTTGGTGAAGAGGACAGCTTCTTGGGTCAGACTTCAGCCAGCCCGAATCCACCACAGACTTTCAACTATTTCTCTCAAGTCCCCAGCAGCAGTGACCCATTTGGAAGTATTGGGCAGCCCCCCTTAACAACTGTTGCACCACCTGTTGGAGCACCAGCCTTTTCCAGGCCTCCAACTTCACTTCCACTTGTATCTGGGTCACAGGATGTGCAACATGCCTTTTCACCACCTATTCCCAAATCACAGTCCTCTTATGGTGCACCACCTACTTCACAGGTGGGAATTGCAGCTTATCAGACTCCTCAGCAGAGCTGTCCCCCGCCTGCAAATGCATCTTCTCTTCCCCAAGGAACATCTCAGCAGGGGTATAACCCTTATCGGCACACCACCCTCAGCAGTAGAGCTAACCCCTACCTTACTCCGCCGCAGCTGCAGCAAAGCCAGGCACCTGCTCACCCACCATCCTCTGTGCCACCGGTCCAGATGTATCAGACACCTCCAGGGTCACTAACACAGGTATAGAAATCGTTCCTGATGTCCTGGTACCAGAACTAAACTATTTAAGTCACTTCCCTCTTGAAATTGCGTATTTTATCTTCTGAAGATTTTGCTTTTCTCCCAAAAACACCCCAGAAAAATTCTTGGACCATTTCTGATAGCAAAGTATTTTCACTAGAACTAGCCTGGAACTGTTGCTTTAGGAAAACCTCCTGATCTTTGGAGGGGGCATACTCTGAGGCTGTAGCTACATCAGAAACAAATCCAGGTTGTGGAGTTCTGTTCCTCTTTTCTGTCACTGAGCTTGCTGCCATTTCAGCTGTGCTACTGCATTGTTTGTGCCTCTGCTGTAAATCAGGTCATTCAGCCATTTGCAAGACACGGCTAAAAATCTCTTTTCAAGCTGGTTTTGCTGGCGAAGCGAGCACTTTTTGAAATTATGCTCTATGTCACATAAATTGTCAGCAAACCCATTGAAACACATCAGTTGAGAATTTTGTGTGATGTAAAGCATTAATCTCCATTCATTTTTGTACCTTCACAAAAGCATTATTAAAATGTGAATGAGTTAGTAATAACCTGACAAGTTTTCCTTGAAAACAAGAAAAATTGTTTTTATTTTGCCTGAGCTATTACTGTATTGTTGCTATTGTGAATAAAGAATAGAAAGATTATATAGTGACAAAAAACATAGCGAAGGCAGTAGAACCTAAAGAATCTGGAGGTTTAGACTAAAGAATTTCAGAGCTTCTGTTTGCCTGATTTTTATGTATGTTTCATAATATATTAGTGTTCTGGGTTTTTTTCTTTAAATGTATCGATCAAAGCAGTTGCTGCTGCTGCCATCACTTGCCTTTAGTGGTACTAACTGGGATCTTTGTACAATTTGTATGAAATCAGCTTTATGTAGGCTATAGTCCCTTTCAAAATCAGTTGTTTTTCTTGCGTCGCTGGGTTAAATGTAACTCAAATGCGTTAACATTTGAGTTTGAAATGTGCCTGTCCTGATCGCTTTGCCAGGAGAGCTATTGCTGAAGTGGCTGCTTGTTAAATTTGACAATCTTTGTGGAATGTAATAATGTATAAATGAATAATAATAAGAATGCATTTTTGTTTTCATGTCAAATTTGGTGGCTGTAAGAAATAAGCTCAGCCTGAGTTTTGAAAATTTAGGAGAGTATCTTAAATCTTACTGGTTTTAGGTAATCGAGGTGCTAGACCACAACAGCTTTTAACAGTATTTGTGGGAAAGAAATTCACATCCTTTCTCTATTTGAAAAGATGTAAGTTTTCAAAAAATGTGATAAAGAGGACAACTTGTCTTTCATTCTGAAAATGCTATAGACAGTGTTCTTGGGGAGGAAAAATGTTAGAAATAAAGGCTCGGAGTGTTCTCTGTAGCAAAGTGTAGATCAGTTCTGTAAAAACTATGTGAGATTGAGGTGATGAGCCCATATGTATTTTCAGTTTCCACAGTCACAGCTGCGAGCTCCCAGGCCAGCAGGTCCCCTGGTCCAGGCACCGCCTGTGTTGCTGCAGAACCAATATGAGCCGGTTCAGCCGCACTGGTTCTACTGTAAGGAGGTGGAGGACAAGCAAATATGGATGCCATTCAGCATTCTGGATTCTGCGAAACTGGAGGAAGTCTATAATTCTGGTAAGTCGTATCTTACTTGGAGGTGAACAGAAGGACTAGAAGGAAGATAGTAGAGTAATGCCACTCACATATGAGAGTGTGATATGGCAATAATAAGTAATGTTAATACATATCTTGAAGGTGTATTTTGTGCCACTTAATTTATTTCACTTACGTGATCTGTTGCATGATGCTGTCAGTGTTAAGATGCATGTCCCTAGTAGATAGTGCGTTTTCGTATAGAACTCCTAATTACCTGTGTCTTGCTTTGCCTTTTTGTTAAACTCTGTCAGTTCTGGAATAGGTATTCACATTTGGGAGTTGTTCAAAGCTTTTTTTGTGGTGTACAGAGCGTTTAGAGGCATTTTAGGAGCAACACAATGGCTGCCTGATGTTATGAAGCTTCTTTTCTGTGGTTATAACTGTCTTAATGGCCTAATATTCATCACAGGAGTGATTGGGGCTGGGATGAGAGAGAAAAAAGATGGCATGTGTTAGTATTGTAACCCAGTGTGACTTTTGTGTCATAGTCCAGCCTGATCCTGAGAGCGTGGTTCTGAGCACTGACGGGGGACGCTATGATGTGTACCTGTACGACAGAGTAAGGAAAGCTGTTTACTGGGAAGAAGAACCTTCTGAAGTGAGACGATGCATGTGGTTTTATAAGGGAGACAAGGATAGCCGGTTTATTCCTTACACTGAGGATTTTAGCGATAAGCTAGAGGTTAGTATTACCTTTACATAAACTTCACGAAGGACTTGATAGTTCTTTTGTATTTTTGACCTTAGAATTACTTCTTTATGTTTCATTAAAATGATTTCCAGGCTGTACTTTCTGGAATGTAAGTAAGCAAATCCTGGAACAGGGAGTGGCTGGAAGGCCACGTTGCTCATGTGATAGGTCCTGCACTGCTGTGACCTAAAATCAACTTGCGTAGTGCTTCACGTGACGCTTTTGTATGAATAAAGTTATGTAGATTATAATATTAACATTACAGATAATAGAAAAAATAGTTTGGCTGAGAAGGCATACTGATTTTATGTAACTTGTTTACTGTTTCAGGCAGAATATAAAAGGGCTGTAACTACAAATCAATGGCATCGGCGACTTGAATTCCCAAATGGGGAAACAATTGTTATGCATAATCCAAAGGTAATTTTGGCAATTCGTTCTTACAGAATTCATTGGGCTAAATGAGCAGGTCAATGGAAGCATAAATTGAGTGCAGTCTTAGTCTTGCTTGAAAAGTACTTGTTGATAGTTTTGGGTATTTGTGCATTAAAGATGATAAAGTTTTTGGAACACAACTCCTGCTTGCTTCAATGTGCTGTCACGTGATTAGAAGACAATACTCTCTGAAACCTAAGAAGAAGAAGGGTTTGCATAGTAAATATTTTGACTAAGCATAACTGGTAGCAATCAGGAGGCAATTTGAATTAGTTTAACCTCAGTCCGTACCAAGTGGAAGGTAATTTAAACAAAGAGCTTTCATGTGGAAAAGAGCATTTACCTAACTGTAAGGTAATTAGTTTGTGTATCTAAGCCATGAGAAATCTTCCAGTGCAACTGTTTTTAGGTCATGAGAAAGTATAGCAAAAAAAACTTTACTCTGCTAACAGTCTCGTTATGGACTTCAGTCTTATTGAGCAATACTGGTAACTGTTCACTTATCACAGATGCAGTATTTAATAAAGAAATAAAATAACTAAAGGACCAGAAAGGATCATAGTTGCTCCTACTTTAAGCACTTATTAATGCTGATTAAGGAGTTCTGTGCAGTAAAAACTTAGAAAAGGAGCACTTAAATGGCTTGGTGTCATAAATAAGCGTACGGACTAATCTGAGTCAGTGTTAAGTCTTACAAACAGCGGTGTTACTGAATTCCTCTCTTTCTAGGGTTTCTGGGCTACTTTGGATATTGTTGTCCTTCCCTGAAAAGAACTGTTCTTTTTTTTTTTTTTTTTTTTCTTGTCCCCCCACGATAGAGTAATTGTAAATTGGGGTAGTGTTCAGTGTTCAGTTTCCTCATGAAAACAGTAGTCAGTTAAGGAAGAACTGGGTACTGGGATCTAGGAAAGCGGAGCTGGAATAATGCTTGTTTGAGGAGTTAAAATTGTTAAGAATCCCTGAGTAGGTCAGCTTCTTCAACTAGGGGTTACTTTTGTTTTAAGTCATCTGGTTGCTTTTCAAGGTAATAAGAATTATTTGTGTTATTTTGGAATAATGAAGCTGTTGCTGCTGCAAGGCATAGCCCTTGGGTTTTCTAAGGCTTTTTTTGTGTATGTGCTAATTAAAGAAAACAGTTGTCTTGGATGCAAAGTAAAGCAATCAATCAAAAAGCGTGTTAAACCATGCAATACTTTCAGACTAACAATATGAATCATAAGGGGGTTTTTTGTGTTAATAATTGGACAATATATTTTTTTCAGGTCATAGTTCAGTTCCAACCTTCTGCCACGCCAGATGAATGGGGCACCACTCAAGATGGTCAGGCAAGACCAAGGGTAGTCAAACGTGGAATCGATGATGACCATGATGAAATTCCTGATGGTACGTGATTACTGTAGATGGGTCTGCAGCTTGAGCAGTCAGTTCATTTCTGTGCAAAAGTAGGACCCTAATGGATGGAGTGGCAATGCACTGTTAATGCCTAAAAATTATACTTTTTCCGTAGTTGAAGCTACTTGAAAGAATTTATCTGGTTTTGGTTTTTTTTACTCAAAGGACTCCTGTGGACTGTTATGTCCTGGACCACGTTATGTAGTAGGCTTTATAAAGCAAGTATATCTTAAGGTTGCTTGACTCTACTACTGGAGTACATATTGGTACTCTGAATTTTTTATTTTCTTTTTCTACAGGAGAAATGTCCCAAATTGACCATCTAGTATTTATGGTTCATGGCATAGGTCCTGTATGCGACTTGAGATTTAGAAGCATTGTTGAATGTGGTAAGTTTTTGCTTGTTTAATGAGCAGTTGTATTCTTAATTGTTTAAATGTGGGTCTCTGTATCTCGTATTCAGGTAAGTGTTTCTTTAAAAAAAAATAATAATTCTCTAATGTTAAGAAGTTCAATTTCTGGTAGAATTTTTTCCTGATTATTTTCCAACAGCAGAATCTGTGTTGTGTTGGTCTTAACAGCCTTAACTGTTATTATTAGTCCTCTAGACTATACACCTCTGTGGGTGTATGGTTTTGCTTTGTGTGGTTTGTGTCTGTGGTGGTGTTTGTGTCGGGGGTGGCTTTTTTGTTTGCTTTTTTGTTTTGTTTTTTAAATATACTCCAGCACGACTGAGTAAATTAAGAAGGCCATGTCTGGTCATGGAGTAAAAATGCATTCATTGTGAGATAAATAGAAGCTTGCTAGAAAATCCACTTTTAAAAAAAAAAAAAATATATATGCTTTCTTATAGTTGGAGGAGTAATGCCTGAAAAGATGTTTCTACTTTCCAGTTTTGTTCATTTGTGTTCCATTGCTAAAACTGGAGGTGGAGGGTGGGGGGAAGAAAAGAATATTTGTAATTGTGTGTTGCTTGAGTACTGCTACTATCAGATTTTCACTACTCTTCTTCTCTACAGTTGATGATTTCAGGACTGTTTCTCTGAAGTTGTTGCAGACTCACTTTAAGAAATCTTTAGAGGAACGCAAAGTGAGCAGGGTGGAATTCCTCCCAGTTCACTGGCACAGCTCTCTGCACGGAGATGCAACGGGTGTAGACAGGTCAGTATATTGTTAATGTTGAGAACTTCATACAAGCTGCATCTTACTGGTTTCTGTAAAGTGGATAAAGAGAAGTTAATATGCTTTTTAGGTTAGATGAATAATTGAATGACTGAGTTACAAAAGAGAATCACTAATTTTTTTTTTATTATTTTTTAAATTTTTTTTTAATTAACATTTTGATGAGGAGTATAGGGAAAGTGGAAAGGCATGTGGTGTATTTTGTTTATTTTCATGACACTAAGTGACAGGATACATACATACACACACACATTTTTTCACTATTGCATTTTCATGAAAGAGACTAATGCATTGATACATGATGATGAGTGTGTAGAAATAGTGATCATAAGTATGAGGTGGTGATCATGGAGATGTATTGTCCAGCAACAAGAGTACAGTTGTCCAGCAACAGTACAATTTAGAATGGAGAGTTTTCTCTCCTGTACCTTCCCGTAGTCTCACTGAGACTGACCCAGGGAGATACCACTCTCCTCTTTCTGAGGAAGGCATTGAGCCCTCTGTCCAGTCCCAGAGTAGTACTTGAATTATGATTAGGCAGTTGACCTAAGGTGGTGGGTTTTTTTGGTTTGGTGTGGGGTTGTTTTTTTTTGAAACAAAGTCTCTATGTTTGGGAAGGAGTATTACAGCATTTTCAAATCTATTTTAAAATTGCTTCTCGGTGCGATTTTAAAATAGATTTGCTGTTGCTTGGCATTTCAAGCTGTTTTTTCTTGCTCAAAGATAGGGAAGTGGAAAATGCAAAGGTAGCAGCCTGTACCAATTAGAGCGCACACTGGTGTTCTCCAGACTGTTCTAGCTCAGTCTAGTCCTACTGCTTTCCTAGAGTTTGTCTCTTATTCTCATTTGAACACTGTGTTATCGTGAGGAAGGATCCTTATTTTGTTAATCAAACCAGGCAGTGCTGACTAACTGAGGCAGTCTCAGTTCTCACTGCAGCTGTCTTAACTCCAGGCAGGCAGGTGGTGATGCCAAGCTTTTTTCACCAAAAAGCATTACGTTTCCTGTTACTTCAATTTCACCTTCAGTTATAAGAACTCATAAATATATGAGTTCTTTTTCTCTTCCACTTCTACCCATCTACTCACAGAACTTCCCTGTTAGTATGAGAGCAGTTTTCGAACAGAGAAGAGATTATTTCAGCCATCCCTTCAGCCTGGAGAGAGAAAAGGGAGCTGTATCTTTCTCAAATATGTACAGTCGGTAGATAGCACTAATGTATGAATACGCAACGAGGCCAGAAGGCTAAATGTTTTTTTAATGTCTGTGGAGACCATATCTGTAATATTTACACTGCAGTTTTGCTACCTGTCATTTCAAAAGTTAACAAAGTTCTTACCTGCGTTTTTTTTTGAAGGCATTCATGCTTCTAATTAATGATTTTGTGTTACTAGGAACATAAAAAAAATCACTTTGCCGAGCATTGGGCGCCTGCGCCACTTCACCAACGAAACGCTCCTTGACATACTGTTTTACAATAGCCCCACCTACTGCCAGACGATTGTGGATAAAGTGGGGATGGAAATGAATCGTTTGTACGCACTTTTCATGAGTCGCAACCCTGAATTCAAAGGAGGAGTCTCTGTGGCTGGGCACAGTTTAGGTAATTATCAAAGGAATTGATTTGGGATGAAACCAGCATTCCTACACTACAGAAAACAGAACCTTCATTAAGCATAAGGTTAAAATTAGCTGATAAGGCATGGCTGTCTTCCAGAATGCTGCTGACTAAAAGTCAAACACCTCTTGACAGCTAAGTTTATAAAGCTTTGAGAGAAGGTTAGTACTTCACGGATGCGTGTATTCCCCCCTCTCCTCCCCTTTAGTTTCCTTCATGAAGACTTAGTATCTAATTTGTGTTTAAAAGTTGACAGGTTATCTGGTGTCCTGTTAGGTGGGTCACTTCCATGTCTCAGAATCCCCATGTAGTAAAAGTAAGCTAATTTTTTGGAACATAGAATAAATGTTTAGCAAATATGATATACTGGTTTGGGCTGGAACTTTTCCTCCAGTTTGGCAAGCGGTCTAAAATGGTTGAGGAAAGATAGTTTAATCATAGCAACGACACAAAGCATGAATGGGAAAAAAAAAAGGTTTGCTTTTGTTGAGAATGATTGTGTTCAAGTTAATATGTGGGTATTTTAGTTTTAATTCAGCCATCTTTTTTTGATCAATCTATACGTTGCTATTACTGTTGCATGTAAATCTTGCTTGGGATTTAAGGACAAGAAAATATGACCTTTTTCCCAAGGCAACTTTCATTCCTGTTTCCAGGTTCCTTAATTCTATTTGACATATTGTCTAACCAGAAGGACTTGGCTTCATCGGTAAATAGTGGACCGTTCTCTGGTGTTAATGGGACAGTAAAGGATGTGGCTGTTCATGATAAACAGGTAATTTGCATATGAGCCTTTCTAGGCAAATAGATCTGATATTTTCAGCAACTTTTTCTTAAGTTTTCAGAATTTATTAGCTGAAACATGTTTCTGATAGTACATTTTAACATGTTAATGGATATGTGCAGTTTTGTAAATATCATTAGTTCTCAGGACAAACTGTTTGCATCTCTCTCAAGTTCTAAGTAGGCCAATAATGGGATTTGATCATGAACATCACCTTTGACCCTTGTGGACATGTAACTTGGTCTTAACAGTATGTGTATGGTGGGGAAGATGCGTAAGAGGGAAAGAATCTATCTGTGTTCAGGCTAGAAACAGTGACCAGTTGTTTGATGATTAAAAGAAAATATTTCTGAGTATCAGAAAGTTCAAGAAAACTTTTGTCTCTCAGTAGTTTTTAAACGTGTATGTTGCTGGTGTATTATTAGTAGAAAAATCTGTATCCTACTTTACTAAAAATGGGCATAAATTGACAAAGTTTACATAATTTTTTTAAGAGACAGTAATTTAACTGGTTTTTACTTGATGAGTATTAGTTTTTCACTGTTAGATGGTGTGATTCTGTTTCTGTGCTGTTTTTCTTAAGATGACTGAAGATACCAGTTCCTTGGGCTCCTCAATTACTACTTCTGGTGATGACCTTTGCGAGCCTGAAGTGGAGGATGATGTTCCTACTTTGCAGAAGACTCTGGAAATGCTTAGTTTGTCAGAGTACACAAGCACATTTGAAAAGGAACGAATTGACATGGAGTCTCTGGTACAAAAATGTTGACTTGACTTATGGGGATTGGCAGGGTGTGGAGGTTTATGTTTGGGGGGTTTTTTTGTTAGTTTGGGGTTGTTGTCTTTTTTTTTTTTCTTCATGAGTTTTGTGTACCATGAGGCATGAAAGCAGTGTCAAAGGTAAGATGATTAATGCATCACATGAAGACTAAATGTTACACAAAGCTCTGTTTTTCTTGATCCGTTCCCCTCCACTCTCCTGACTATGTTAAGGCACTTTGTATCATGTCTTTTTAATCTTTTGTAATTTATGCAGCTTTATAAAATATCTTATCTAATTTGTAAGTCACTGGCAATAAGAAATTATATATGTTAGTAGAAAAGTTATAAATTATGCTTTGATGTGTGTGTTTGCTTTTTTTTTTTTAGCTGATGTGTACAGTTGATGACCTGAAGGAAATGGGGATACCTCTTGGACCAAGAAAGAAAATAGCTAATTTTGTAAAAGATAGAGCAGCCAAGCAGGTAAATACATTTTTTTTTTTTTTTTTTTTTTTTTTTTTTTCAGGAATGAAATAAGTTGCTGTTAAGCAAATGTAACAGACTTCCTTGCTGTGGAGTAACTTCTATTCTTTTAACACACTGTTAACATCATGGATGTATTAAAGGAATATTGACAACTGTGAAATAACCTTTTTTTTTTTTTTCCTGATTTTGAAACTTGTCTCAAAAGGAACAAAAGAAAGCAGCAGCAGAAAAGAAGGCAGTGCTGGCTGCCACACTCCAAACTCAAGAAGATGCCCAAAAATCAAGAGAGACAGGTACTTCTGTCTCCCCTTCAGAGCCTGGTCAGATGCACCCAAAGAGGAGGCTTCCAGTTGGTGCATCCGTTTCTTCTGTGAACATTGACTATGAGTATTTTGAAGTTGGAACTGGCCAGGTGAGACTACATAGATTTAAATGATTTATTTGGAACAATGCTGTATTTTTGCTTGGTTATGGTTTGGGGTTTTGTGGTTTTTCATTGTTTTTGTTTTTTTTGTTTTTTAATGTTGATGACTTTGTGCTGCTTCCCTTGGTTGTTGTACAAAAGTTATATCTATGCAGAACTTTACCCTTTGGCAGGAGGGTTGGGTGAGCGTGTTAGATTACTAAAACCAAAACTTACTATAACAAGGATGCCACCACAATTCATTTTTTTTTCAGCAGTGAGCGAGCTGAAAAAACAGTTCTGTTCCAGAAGGAGAACTGTGTGAATGACATAATATTGATTGATTCTGTGAAGTTGTATTTAATTCGGTAGCCTACATTGATCCATTTATGGTGTAGTATTTAAGTTTTACCTCAAACTTAACTTAAAAACCAAACCTCAAAGACTTCCTGTTTTAAATATATTTTTATTTTTTTTGTACTTCTGATTTCTTTTTGTTTTAAGAAAAGCATTTTAATATTACAGTGTTAAAATGTACTAGTCCCTATAGTATTAGTATGGAAGAAGGCAATGCAGCTGAAGATTCCTGGAAATACTGTGGGCGTGTGGTTTATTTAATACACAACTTGTTTTTCCTTCCTAGCTAAGCATTCTATTAACTATCTGGCAGTTCAGGGAGATTATATGTCTGATTTCTGTCCGGTAGGTTTCTGTAGCTTACAGCGCGTTGGACTTTGAACCAGATATTTTCTTTGCTCTCGGTTCTCCTATTGGTGTGTTCCTTACTGTCAGAGGCGTGGAGAAGATTGATGAAAACTACAGGCTTCCTACCTGCAAGGGATTCTTCAATATCTATCATCCAGTGAGTAAGCAGTACTTTGGAGATTTGATTTTACTTGTTACAGCTGACAACAATGCAGAATACTAAGTTGTAACCTCTGAGTATCACACCTTCTGTTCCCCTACGTACATTTCCCAAAACGCTCTTTTAAAAAAAATGGTGCAGCTGAAATACGTATTCCAAATATTTGTGGTCTTTTACTGCAAAAGCGAAATAGAGCTGGCTCTAGGTTCCATACCTAGCATTCTAGGTATGGGTTGGCTTGATAATATTTGCCCTGTCTGTTTTCAGAGCTTAAAGAATGTTTTTTCTTCATTAATTCCAAGCCACTCTCGTAGATTTTAATGAAGTGTTTATACTTGAGCGATTTACAGGACTTCTCTGAGTTTCCAGTTTAGATTCTGGGAAATTTAGAAATCCTTAGGGGTTTTGCAGTACATGCAATACCTTTGTCCTCTTCTATCCCACCTTGTTTAACAATTAAACAGTGACATGTTGGTAGAGATCATGAGAGTGCAAGAAGTTTTGCTGCTTTTTCACTGTTGTGTTTCCTCTTTAGAATCCCTTTCTGTAGGAGAACAAGGCCTAATTAGTTAATGAACCTGTTTAATGTTACAATTAAACTAAATGGTCACAAACCGAGTTTCTGTAAACTGAAATAGAACAGAATTAAAAAATGTTTCTCTATTAATCATAAATAGGATTTTTTTTTCACTGAAATGTGATAATTATAATAACTTCTAAGATAACTAAATGTCAATGTGTTGTTTCTTAACAGCTTGATCCAGTAGCTTACAGGTTAGAACCAATGATCGTTGAAGACATGGATTTAAAACCAGTTCTCATTCCACATCATAAAGGCAGAAAAAGACTTCATCTGGGTAAAAAAAAAACCTTATTTCATATATGGATCTCATTTCTAATTTACTCATTCAATGCATTAGAATATTGTAAAATTTCAAGAGACTAATGAATATTTCTGGATATCTGACTCCATGTTTTTCCTGAACATCAGAGGAGATTCCTCTCAGCCCCATGAGTTGGGCATTCACAGTTGCATTCATATGTAATAACAGTAATTATTCCAGGTTTGAACTTCTAATTACCAAAGCTCAATTTAAAATTGCTATATATTGCTTGTTCATGTTAATTTCTAAGATGCTGTGAAAGAAACAAAATTTACTGGTTTCTTTTACCTTGTCCCTAATGACCACCAAACCAGCGTCTGTTCAGTATTGGACACGTTGAGGAAAAAGGTGATTCTGTAGCCATTGGTGGGCAGGGTCTTGATTCTGTTGCTCACAAGTACACATCAGATCAAGGTGCTGTACTTAAATTTTGCATACTTAATAAGGAAAAATCAATTTTGCTGTACAGTTGACAATATTACTGTTGTACGGGTTAACATAGCTCTCCTGAAGCCTGTCTTCAAGTTCTTGGATGGAGAAATTCTACAGCATCTATACTTTAGAATGGTACATTAGAATGAGCTGGCTTTCCTAGACTAGACCAGGTACTTGTTAAGGAATGTTCTAGGTTACAACTCTCAAAAAGTGTGTGTAGTAAAGGAAAAAAATATGGTTTGTTGCTCTTTTCTGTTTTTTCTTTGCTGTAGGTGAATGTTCCATGGAATAGTTGTGAGCCCTGCTCTAGCAGACCCATGTGGTTCTAATGAAATACTCGTTCATGACCTAGCAGGCCTGTTTCTCCTAATAATTAGGGTGTTTTTTGAACGGGGTTTAGTCATTCTGGTTTCAGTTTATAATTTTAAATCCTTCTACTATGGTGTTTTAATTTTTTTTTTTTTTTCTTAGAGTTGAAAGACTCTCTCTCTCGTATGGGATCTGATCTGAAGCAGGGTTTCATTAGCTCTTTGAAGAGTGCGTGGCAGACCCTTAACGAATTTGCACGTGCTCATACGTCTTCAACTCAGCTACAAGCGGAACTGGAGAAAGTAGCTAACCAAATCAAAGAAGAAGAAGAAAAGCAAGTGGTAGAAGGTATGTGGACATGTTGTTGGTTTTCTTATAATTTACCGATCTCAAATCAGTAGAAACTCGAGCATCCTGGTTACTGCTTGCTATTGATTTTCCTGATCCTGTTAAGAAGGCCTCTGCTTTTAAAGGATTAATGTTAAATTTAAGTTCTGTTGCTGCGTTTTTTGTCTTTTAGGAAAAGAAAAGCTAACTGTTATTGAATGATATTTTAGGCTTGAGTTTGTATAACTCTTCCAGTTTCTGTTGGTAGGGCAGGTTTCTAAATCAGTTGTGTTTTCTTTCTTTTCTAATTGTTAAACTCTTTAATTTTAGTTGAAAAGATCACTGAAAGTCCAGACCCTCCAAAAGATGAAGATTTTTTGGTGAAGATTGGGATGCTAAATGGAGGACGTCGTATTGATTATGTTCTACAAGAAAAACCAATAGAAAGCTTCAATGAATACCTTTTTGCTTTACAGAGTCATTTGTGCTACTGGTAAGAGGAAATATTTGTGATTCTATAAATACTGCTCTTCTGATATAACTGTGTATCTTTAAATGTTGGTAATGACATTTATCTTACTCCTGTTGTCTGTTATTTACATGTGACCAATATGATAATAGCTAGAATCCTGTTTCCTGTCTTGAGTTCATTTCATAATCAAAATTCAGGTGACCTCTGTCAAAAATCATGCCCTAGTGTTTCACTTTGAGTATGTTTTGACAGAAGTAACTGGGTTTATATACCTTGATCTATTTTTAAGGCTACTGCTGATTTGAGAAGTCAAACATTGCAAAAGGACCAACCAATTATAAAACTACTGGAATAAGAGTTGTTCCAGTGGTCGATGTGTGCACCTGTGACTTGGGAAACTTAAGTTTTCTGGGTCTTTGTAATCTTTAAAATGTTTGGAAAAGATGACTGTTGAGTTGGATACGAGATCCTCATCATTAAATTCTGAAATGGCTTCTCTTTTGAAAAGATGTTGCCTTCCCACATGGCCATACTGTAAAGATAAATTTATTATACTCTGGATGCTCAAGTACTATATAATTGAGGAGATTCGAGTATGAAGGTAAACAGTATACATGACTGTTCAGGAGTATCAGCCTCCAGGTGTCACACCTAGATGTCACTATTGGCTAATCTAATTTCAAAATCAAATTCTGTGTTAGCACAAAGTAAACAAATCTATCGTCCTCTTTGCGATAAAGACATTGCATACTGATCTCTTGAACTTTGATGCTCAGAACACAAACCTTTAGCTATAATAATTTTCAGAAAAAGAGCTGTATGAGCATTTTGACAACTGTAGTTTTTCAAATAAAACTATTCATGAAGGAATTGTATTCGACTACAATATGTATTAAAACTTTATTACCTCTTCATGTTGGAAAGAAATTGCTGGATATTGATGCTCTGCTACCGAAGATTAACAAATAAAAGGAAGAAAAAAAGCATAGTGAATCTTCCTGTAAATTTGGATGGTTATGATTTACCACTTGTGTGCAGTGGTTGCTCATATACAGAACAATTTATAGAACAAGAAGCAGAGTTTGATGTCTTCATGTAATCAGGGCTGCTGTACTCCATTGCCTTAGCTGGATTTGGATTTACTTTTTTTTTAAGTGCTTACATGTTTCAAATGGAGACAGATCTAATTCTATTTATAGGAATAGCTGTAACTATCGACTTGTTTTATTTGCCCTTATGAGTTGCTCTATTTTTTTTCTTTTTTTGGTAATTGTATGTGTTTTCTGTCATAAAATTAGCACACATGAAAATACACAAGATGTGGAACGGTAGAGATGTGTAAATTATGTTTGGCAACAGGACAGCAGACCTTTATATGTAAGATAAATTGGGATGTCAGGTGCTGAGCTGTGCAAAATGCAATTGAGGGGGGTGTGACTTTTTGTTATTCAGTAGGGAAAATACTAGTCTCTTGTTTGGAGTTTAGCAGGTGCTGTACAAGCCCTGCTCTACACCATTTTTGAAGGTTTTGATTTTTGATAGCTAACAATTTTTAGAAGCGGACATTTTCCCAGAGGTTAAAATAAGGAATTGAAAGCGTTACCTGAAGGATATTATTAAAGTTGGTATCACTTACATTGTTAGAGATGAGGAGCTGCCAGAGAAGGGATTACCATGGCTGCAGTGTGACGTGTGCCAGGGCTGTGGAACGCTGAGCTCTGGCAGGGCTCCCCGAGCAGTGGTGACCCCGTGGTGGCACTGCCGTTTCGTGGGTACAGTTGAAGGAAGGGGGAGTTTTTTTTCCACAAGGCGGCAGCCGATCATTGCCAAGTTTTTAAAAGCTTGCTGCATAGCTTTTATTTTTTTTCTTATTCAAACAAGGACGAGAAACACAATGATTAACGACCCAAATATGAGAGCATGTGGTGGTTTTTTGGTTATGGTTTTTTTTTTTGAATTTTTGTTTTTTTGAGGGGGGTGGTGGGGAAAGCCTTAAATGAAATGATCTGTATGTTAGAGAGAACAGAGCTTCTGTGTCGATCCTTCTGCTTCCTTGTTCACTTGCTCATTTAATAGTAGAGACTATCAAGAGATGTGGTTACTGTCTTTGTGCTTAATTGTGGAAAATATTTGTAGTCCCTTAGCTTGCACATGTAACTCTGTCCTGGTGCTCTGTAAATGATGTTCCTCACATTTGGAGCATCACAGTTCTGATTGTCTAAATCTCCTTTAAAACTGTCTCCCTATGTAACAACTTCTAAAAAACACAGGAAGCTACCCTTATTTAACAACTCCTGCAGCTTTGGAACTTTGTTACAATTTGCCTGTTTATTATTTCTTACAGTGATTGTTGCTCTTTTATATCAGTATTGTTTACATGTGTTTAAATAATACTTTATAGACAATTAAGAAATTTAAGTCTTGTCTGTGATAAATTCAAGTTCAGATAGCCTAAAGTTTTGATTTTGCAGTGGAGCAAGTAAAGGAAGGAAGCCTTGACAAGCAGAATGTATTCTTGGTGGAATATATTCAGGAGGCCATCACAGACAAAAAAAAAAAAAAAAAAAAAAAAGATAGATTATTTGAGGAAATTTAAGCCAAATGAGTAACATCAAAGAAGTGGATAGAGAAGGGGAATTTCAAGTTGCAGCCATAGTAAGTTGGGGGGGGGACAGTGTCGGGGGAAAATACAGTAGAAAAAGGTAAATGCATAGGCTAGGGCTGATAGCAGAAATAATGCAAAACGGATGAAGGAAGTGAAATTTGGTGGAAGTAAAGCCATGTTCCCGAAAGATAAGTGTTAGGGCAATAGGTTGTGCAAACTTTAGAGACCTGGAACGGGATGAAGTGTGTCTCACAAGAATTAGAACACGGACCATACCAAAATAACGCTTTTTTTTTTTTTTTTCTCTCTCAATTCTTCATAGGGGATCTGAAGACACTGCCTTGCTGTTTCTCAAAGAAATATACAGGACTATGAATATCAATCCTGAACAGCCACAACATTGATGTATAGATACAGGAATTTGTAAGTTTGTTCTAATATAACTTACGTACTCATACCAAATTCAGCTGCAAGTAGATGTCTTTACTTTCCCTGTTTTCCTCTGCAGTTTAAATTATGAAGCAGGCAACTGCCAAGTGTCATTCTGATCGGAAAAACAATTTCTAGACTTTAGATGCAGGGGAAGTCTTCAAGTTCTTCCCTCCTTCATTCCTAAAAGATACCTGATACTAAGATTTTTTTTTTTGGTGTGGTGTAATAATCACCAGTACAAATATGTCAAAAATGTTCCTCAATTCAATTGTTCAGTGAATGTTCAAGTGTAGGAAAACTTGGTGATATTGGATATGATGAAATTTCATTTACAGTGTAGTAAATTAAAGAATGTTAACAGTGTTCCAGTGTTTTAATGTGCAAATTGTGTTATTAGTTGGCCAATTGTTCACATACGTGCCAGGGAAAAAGTCACTTCTCTCCTAAGGTGGTGTTAAACATTGATATTGATAAATTTCTAAATGAGACCTCTCTATATGCCACTATTTTATTATCATTGTATAGCTTAAGAATTTCAGTAGAACAAGTAAAATGGTACGGAAGCATGGAAGTTGGTTCACTTTGAAAAGAAACCAAATATCTAATATAATTGAGTATCTTAGATACAAAATATAACTTGCAGGTATTATGATTTTAAGATGTGTGTCCTAGCTGAGGATCTCTATTGTACCAGTTTGCCTCACTTGATGTTATGGAAAAGGCTGTATTCTCTGTTGAGAGGTAAAAAGGAAGAAATATGCACCTTGTCTTTTTTGGAATCATACAACAAGGTGTATTGCTGATATATTTCTCCATTTTTCAGAAGAGCTGATAATGTCAAGGTACATAAATACCCAGTATGAAGAGAAACACTTGACATTTCAGAGGAATATTCTAGATATCTTTAACTGCTACCGTACAGTTTTAGTAGTCTTTTGTAACAGAATGCTTCTCATGGTCAGTGGATAGCATCTCATTTTAAAAAATGAAATGTCATAGCTGATCAAATGCATTTTTTAAAGCTTGGCCAAATAATAGGAAAGAAGCACTGTTTGGCTGCACAGCGCTGACAGTGGTGTATCGGTTATCGCAATGGTCTGTGCAGAGTCTCAAGTCATACTTAGAGAATTTTTTCTCAGCTTTTATTTATGACTGTTTAGGGTGAAATCATATGAAGCTTATTGCTACAGAAATAACTTTCTGTCTCATTGCGGAGGTTGGGATGTGTTAATTTATCACCACAAAGCTTGAAGTGGTTTGTTGCTTAGCTTCTGCAGACACTGGGGTAATTGTGTTTTTCATTGAGAACTACATAGTCGGAGGACGGTTTAGCAGGATGTTGAGCAACAAAGCACAGTTGAGGGCGTTTGTGTGGTTGTGATACCAGCAGGAATTGCTTGGGAATTCTCTCCGCACTTCCTTGACTGAACAACATTTGAGACTGGGATTCGGGTCCCAGAGGCTTAAATGGGAGGGCAGTTGGGGCCCACTGGGATGCACTTAATGACAAGTGGTGACTTGGGAAGGCTGCACACTGCAAGGCCAGGATTTTTTTTACATGAGGAGAAATGTCTCTACATAAGCTGTGTGAAATATTATTGCGTAAGTTCTTGCAGTATGGAAAAGGAGATACTGGTCAGGTAGGGTTGGCATGTGGGTTTTCTCTTTTTCTTTTTTTCTTTTCTTTTAAGACCTTCAAATGTGAAGGGTGGCAGTGTGAAGGTAATGGATGCTCCAGCAGTGCCTATGGCAGCAACATCCATTTATCTATCTAGAAGCAGATGATCTGAAGAAACAGTCTCTCTCTATTTGTGGGCTGCTCAAGGGAAAGAGTAAATGTCACAGGTAGCTCTGGGCTCCCTCTTTGTATTTTTCATGTTAATTGATTTGGATGCTGAGACCTCGCCACTTCCCTGCTTTGATGTGCAGAGCTACCTCTTGCTGTCCAGTTTAATTTCATGGTGTCTGCTGTCAGCAGAGGGAAAGAGACAGGAGCTGCTTGTCTCTGCTCAGGAATGTCGATCTTTATGGTGCTGTTGGCCGGTGCAGATCCCTTTCACTTCTTGGGGACTGTGGTCATTTTGGAGCAGATAAAAATGTAGCAGAGGCAAGCTAAGGGAGGAGCTTGCTGTTTGTTTTTATCCCCAGTCTGAATTAGCTGAGTGTTTTCTTTTGGTGAGATGGAGGGAGTTGACCAAACAGTGTTCTTAAAAGCAGAAGAGGGACTCAGGTTGTCGCTGGGCTTCATCATATGGAGGATGGATTTTGAAAGCAAAGAAAAGGACTGTTGATGCACAGCATCTGCTGCATAGCAGTTTGTGTAGGGTTCTGTCTTGGGAGTATTTACTGTTTTGACATTTATGGGTAACTTAACTATCTTAGTTAAAATTACATATGAGAAGAATTGGTTGCACATAAAATTGGTGAGTACCTGCTAATATCTGTTTCCTTCTGCTCACTGATAAACTAGTACCAATGATATTAAAAACTTCTGAGTTCTGCTTTTATTTTGTATGAGTGACTTGAGTTAGCTCTTCTACATCATCTCGAAGCTGCTGTTTGTGAAACAGTGGTACAGGGTTTCATGTGAAGAACATAAAGAAGAGCTTGGGACAACTTTAACACATAAATTGAAGATTTCGTTTTCTGTATCTGTTTTGGTACCTTGGTTGAAAGGAAACCAAAAATGCTAAGATGTCTTTAATTTACTCTTGCAAATGAGAATTTTGTCCATAAGTAGTTAAGTGTAGCCACCACTAGTGTCTTATTCTTTTTATTACATTCATGGGAGTATCTATCACTGTGTTGGTTAGAAGATTTAAGTCAATATGCACTCTCTATATAGTATTCTTATTTTTATAGCTCTTTTCCTGAATAATGTGCTCTAGGCAATCCTGCTTCAGCAGGGGAGTTGGACTAGATGATCTCTAGAGGTCCCTTCCAACTCTGACAATTCCGTGATTTTTAGGGGGCCCCAGTAAGGGAGGAGAATGCACCAGCATATTAAATCTCAGATACATAAACTATGGCATCTTTATTTCTATCTCTAAATATAGTAGGATAATTTATTGCTGTAAGTTAAAGAATCTGGTAGCTAGTTAAAATGTATAGTGAATGACATCCTATGAGCAGTTATTGTGAGCTCTTTCTGTTTGTAATTGCCAATTTGTGTCCACAAAAAGTACATTTCAGGAGCTTATTGTATTAAAAAATTGATGAAAAATGTGTATGGATTTTTAGATCTTTTTGAGTCCTCTTGAAATGGAATGTTGGCATATTTCAATTTTATTAGTACTACTGCAGGAATAGAGAATTTGATATGTTTCATGCTTCCCATACGTACATGTTCTGTTTTCTCTGCACAGCCATACCTGTTGCTCCGACAGACCTGGTGAAAAACACTTTGAAGAACATCTAGTATTTTCATAGTTACAGATGACAGGATAAGCGTCAGACTTTTTTTCTGCCAGTCCAGAACTTGCTCAGATTCTACCTTCTTTTGTCACTTCAAGCAAACTTAAATTTTGAGATGATCAGCGCTGTCATTCAAGAGATGGATGGAATGACACAATTTTGATCTTAAATCTGTTTAATTGTACAGTTGCCAAGTATGAAGTGATCGCTGAAGAAGGTTTTTTTGGCGTACAAATCATTATTTCTCTCCTTCAGCTATCCTGTCTCAGCTGGCAAACAGGCTTTGCCTATCAAGGCAGCATGTCCTTATTAAAAAAGACTTGTTGAGAAACAGCAGTAATCTGCTTTTCTTGACAAGTTTACGGGTCCACCTTTTAAAAATAAAATGTGAACTGTAGTTATAACCATCTTTAATACAGATTACACAAACCAGTTCATATTTACTAAAAACTAGCAACCAGAATAATTTTCTTACTATTGTAAGTGTGATGGAGATTATTTTATAAAGACCTTTTTAAGCCTCTGTTAAGAGTTTTATTGTGGAGTGTTTTTTTAAGTAAAAATGAACCTTTGACTTTGAAAATGTTAGAAGTTTGTTACAGCTAGTTCAGTGTTCACATCTCCTGAAATGAAGAACAATTTAAAATAACATTTTGGTCTGGTAATTAAGGTAATTTTAGTGAAACTAGGCTGCGGTAGTGAGAACTAAAATACTTACCTTGATCTCAGAGTTTAATATCTCAAAACAGTAAATGTAAATGGATTAATCTGAAGCTCATGGGCACTAGATAATAATCTAGGCCCAGACCTGCAATCCAGACTCCGTTTTCATGTAGTGAAGTTGAGATGAATTGGGTAGTATGAAATCCTTTGAATTCGTGTCTCTGAATACTGAGCTTCTGTAGCTTTCTTCTGGCTTCAACTTACATGCAGATTGTGGCTTTTCTTAATATTAGTGACTTAACCTTACTACTGACTGTTTGCCTCTTCTTGCAGTAAATGAATTTTGAAATGCAGTATGGTTTTTTTCTTGGTATATGTAAAATACACATTATTGTGTATATATTTTTGGCTATTATAATTAAAAATACCTTACTTCCAGTGGGTCTTTACAGCAAGGTTTTGTATTTCATCACAGAAAACAGGTTGGAAGGGACATCTGGAGGGGTTACTTTGTCCAACTCTGCTGCTCAAGGCCGGAGTGGCTTAGGGCCTTGTTCAAAGATGTAGATCCTTCACCTGTCTGGGCCCTATTCTAGTCTTTGACTACTATGATTGCAATTTTTTTTCTAATATACAATTGGAATTTCCCAGGTGGAGCTTGTGTCTGTTGTCTCTTGTCCTTTCTTTGTGCATCTTCAACGATAATGTCTCCATCTTCTCTTGTGCTCTCATATGAATTAGTTGAGGACAACAGTAAGATTTTCCTGCTTGGCTTCTCAAGACTGAACACTGACTGACGTTTCTTTTCCACAAGCACTTCATCCTGTTAGCATTACAACAGAGAACCAAAGGTTGTTGGTGAGTTCCCCAAAGCCACAGAAGTACTGAAGGGCACAGACAGAAAAAGTACATAATGTACAGAATAAATTGAAAAAAGCACCCAGAAAAGTGAGAAATTAATCTGTTTCTGCTGAATGGTCACACCTTTCTGGATACTCCTTTCATGTGCTAATTCAGACTCCGATACAGTCCAGGATTGCATTGAGGCCTCATGGGGAAAGATAATTTTCAGGTGGAAATTTTTATGAATGGATTCCAAGGAAAAAATTGGAGCCTCTCTAAGAAATCCAGCACCTTTCCCAAAGATTCGCATTTGAATGAAATTAAAACTTTCATTGAAAACTTATTCCTTTTGAAAAACCTTTTGACCACTGTTCTGTTCCTGCTGTTTCGGGAGCCGCTGCCTCTGCCGGCAGTGAGCGTTTCTGTCCTCTGGGAACACCTCCTCGCATATCTCTTTGTAAAAGAAGCACAATCAAATAATATCTCCTTGTGTTAGGAGATGTCTTGCATAACGCTGAAAATTTTCAGTAACTCTGCGTCTGGAGTTGTCCTGGTCCTTTCCCAATGAATGTTATATTAATTTTGTGTCTGCAATGTGATAAATGTGTTACAAACTCTGTCTAAAATGTTATTTCCATAATAATGTTCTCCCTGATACCTCCCTGTATGTTGATTTTTTTTTTTATTTTTTTTTCTTGTGACGAATAATAAAATCTAGCATTTCATTTTGCCTTAAAAACGATCAGCAGTTGGTGCCAGTGCCAGGGTGCACATTAGGGGAGGCCGAATGTTCAAATATAACAGGAGTGGGCACTGGAGAGCAGCCCTTTGCAGTTCTGCCTTTCTCAGGCCGAGCTAAGTATTCTCGGACTTTATTTTAATCATCACTTTGAATTAGGCTGTGTTCCTCAGTGTTCAAATAAAAAATCCCATGAATTCTTCATGGGAAATATTATTTCAAATGCCTGTTCCCATTTCAATACTCTTGGCATATCTGTATTTAACCGAAATGGTGTGATCATTGACAGCTCACTTTGATGTAATAGGAGCAGTCTGGTGGTTGTTTTCAGACTCTTGTAACAGCAACTCTTAAAATATGAGCTTGGCTCTAGATTTCTATCTGATTTTCATAATTGTAAATCAGGATTAGCTTCCCAGAGGCTAATGGCACAATTCCAGTGTAAATACGATTACAAACAGACCTGCTGGCTCTCTCACAGAGTCAGTGAGGGGTTTTTTTATTTGCTTTAGCTGCAGATTATTAGTGGTCTCTTGTAAAGAATTGCCCTTTTCCCATGGTGATGGGAAAGAGGTGAAGGAAAGCAGAAGACGGGCTCTGGTACCACACAGCTTCCGGATGCCTCTGGGCCAGAGGAGGGGGCAAGGCTGAGGAGAAGACGAGCTTCGCTACCCTGGAATCTAGTGCATCCAAACTGGGAGTTGTTTAGAGCATCCTTGACCCTGCACATGGGGTTTTGACCCAGAGAACCTGGACGTAGATGATCCTTATGTTCTTTTGCTGCATGATGGAAACGGCACTGAAAAAAGCAAGAATGTAGATGTTATTCACACAATCACCAGAACCTTTCCTGCAAAACTGTTGTCCCACTGGTCAGCCCCGAGCCTGTGCAGGTGCCTGGGGTGGTTCATCCCCAGGCGCGGGGCTTTGTAGTTGCCTTAGCTGAGCTTCATGAGACTCCTCTTTGCCCATTTGTCCAGCCTGTTGAGGTGCCTCTGACTGGCAGCACAACCAGCGCTCCCATCGTCCGTGCTTCCTTATAGAGTTTATTCCTAACTACAGAAGCAACCTGTGCACTGAAAAGCATGAACTTCTTTTTCCTTTGTTGCAAAGCCCAAAGAACTAAGTATTTGTCTTGTTTCAGCAGTGAAAATTTTCAGTGACCTGAAGAGAGGTGATCATCGGCTCAGACTTTGCTTGTGGCAGCAGTGTTCAGCTGAGCTGCTGGGAGGGTGCAAGAACTCTGTATAAGTGTACCTTCTTGAAGGATGAGGGGTAATGGCTTCAAACTGGAAGAGGGTAGATTTAGATTAGATACCAGGAAGAAATTCTTTCCTGGGAGGGTGGTGAGACACTGGCCACCAGGTTGCCCAGAGAAGCTGTAGATTCCTGGAGGTATTCAAGACCAGGCTGGATGGGGCTCTGAGCAACCTGGTCTGGTAGGAAAAGTCCCTGTCCAGGGCAGGGGGGTGGAACTCAATCATCTTTAAGGTCCCTTCCAACTCTAACCATTCTGTGATTCTATGAAATTCTTAAAACGCAGCTCTCCACTATGCACAAGGAATGGAGCTTTCAGCTTGATGACTCTCAAAACCTAGGACTCTCCAGGCTTCCTTTATGTGTGGAGGCTATAAAAGAAGAAACATCTTTTATATGTCAATAAAATAGCTTCAGATCCATACAAATTCAGGCAATCAAAAGTGAAGTGTGTCTGTTTAAGAGGTGATAATAGAGAACAAAGGTCTGAGAGGGGAAAAAAGCGAGCAGTTGACCTTGTGTCTCCCTTCCTGCCAAAAAAGTGTTCAAATAACTTAATGTAATCTGGTTAAAATGGCCTCATGAATGCAACTGAAGCAATAATTATGCTCGAGGCTGCTCCGAGTGCATTTGTAGGGAAAAGGGTTTATTCAGAAACGAGAATGAGCTTGAGCGTAGGCAGAAGTCAAGTTTTCCTAAGCTAAGGCTTGTTACAGGCATCGTGAAACATTTAGTTACTCATTTGTTTGTAGCTCGGGGGATTCAGGACGTTCTCTGCATTGCAGGATGTTCGAATACAATTGTCCTTTCCCCGGATTTTCTGTCTGCACAAAGGACTAAGCAAACACAGCTCTGAATTTCTAAATAACAAGCTCCAGCCCTGGCAGCCTCCAGGGAGGCCTCTCTTCAGTGGCGGTGGAGGGGAGCTGCGGAAGGGAACTGAGGGGAAACAGATCTCCGATTTCTGCTGATATCAAGTAGCTGGCGGCAGGGAAAGGGGAGCACAGCTCTGTCATGACAAATACTTTCCCTCTGTTTTTTTTCCCCTTGGCTTCTCAGTGGAAGCTACGTGGGGAGAAAATAATGACCATGCTGCTGAGTGAAAAATGGGAGTTGCAGCCATCGGGTAGGAACAAATAACCTCAAACACTCCTTCGTGAAGGTGGAGGTATTTCTGCAAAATATCTTGGCTAAATGATTTGTTAAGAGACCATTTTTTTCAGGACTGAACTCTGTCAATAAACAAGATTAGATTTATTTTTCAGACCGTCCTTTGTACAAATCTATGTGGTTTTAGCTGCTGGAAGATCCTTTGCTAATAGGATCGCGTACAAGTTTATTGATCTAAGTATAATGATGTCTCATATTGAATGATTTGTGAGATCCTCTCTGGAGAGAGCCCACTTAGAAAACAGTGGTGCCTGAAAATAGTTAAAAAAGAGCTTTTAACAGAAACCAATAAGTGAACTGAGACAGTAACTGTGTAGGACTAGTGGTTAGGTATAAATGCATGTACACATAGATGTATATGTACGTTTTGCCTGTATATGTATGCACACACATTCGTACATATATATATGTGTGTGTGTGCATGTGTAAATGATCTATATATTCTGCATATATTAATTTAGAAAATAGAAACTTTTCCAAATTGAATCCTAAAAACTCATTAGCCTGGGCCCACATGTTTGGTATTGAGAATGAGAGTGCTTTAGCTCCTGCAGACATCAGGCAATCATAGTAGGTTTTTCCCTTTATTGCTATCTTCGTAATAAACCAAGATGTGGAAGAAGGCTAAGTTACTTTGACATTACTTAAATGTGTGTTTATTGAGCTTTGGTGGATTGGAAGCACAAAAGACCTGGTCCCCGGATAGAGTCGAGCTTCGTGGTACTTAGATGGTAACACAGAAGCGTAGATAAACCACGCATGAAAAAAATACATCAACCTCAAGTCTACAGTAAAATTCAAAGATATATTCTACCTACATCAGTACAGCTGACCTAAATTACTGTGTGTTAAACTCTTCCAGGATTGTTTCTTGTTGCTTCCAGTCTCACTTCATCATGTTGTTTTTAGAACATGGATGAATTTGAAGAACAATTCAGGTTACGCGTGTATCGAAATTCCTAGTGTGAGATCAGGCCAGATAAATTTTAATTGTATTTCCTGGAAAACGCTTATAGAAGGAACATAGATCCCATGTAGCTCCCTCCCTTGCTTGGTGGAACAGCTTAGGGGAGCATCTTCCCTGATGACTGGAGTGAGAGCTTCACCTCGTCTTCCATCACCTCGAGTAGGAGCGAAGTGCAGGGAACGAGGTGCACCGTGGCAGGAGGAGACGCATGGGAGGACAGGAGAAGGCAAGCCTGCGTTCATCTGGCTTCAACGCCCACCGCCACTCCACCGCCTCTGCAGACAGCGCTCTCAAACAGCACATTTCCTTTTACAGACCAGAATCCTCTTGTTTTCTCAGCAGGGTGTGCGGTGGCAGGGGTCGGTCTAACAGGCCTCTCTGCAGAGGAAGGGGTGGGATGAAAGACACAGCGGCACTAAAAAGTGGAGCAAGCAGGGAAAAGGCAAATTTCAGGGTGAAAACATAGATGTGTCTGTGCAGCTCTTTGCGAGGTGACTTGGTGAACTGGACTTGGGTTAAACATAGCCCAGAAATTAAAAAAAAAAGTTTTTTCACCTGGTTCAGCTCCTGGTTCTGGCGAACTGAGCAACTTCTCAGCCAGAACAGAGGCAGCAGCACAGGGATGGGGTACTGACACCAGCAACACTGCCAAAAGAGAACACTTGCCAAGCTGTTCCTGGGAAGGTTTATCTGGCAACAACTGATGGTCCTAAATCCCTGGATATGTTTGTCAACACTTTGCAAAATGTCCATTCTGCCCTCCTATACTTACCAAAATGCCGTATCTGCTAATGTACATCCAACACTGAAAAAATATAGGAACTGCTTTGGCAGACTGGGAATGGCACGTAGGGGTACTGGTAACCATCACTGTGAAGTGGCAGGATGCTCCCCCTCCGCTGGGGGGGACAAGAAGCGTTACTATACTCCAGGGATGCTGATAATGTGTGAAATCAAGAAAAAAGGATTGCGAAGTAAAAAATTATGTGAAGCTATAGAAAATATATATGGGAAATATATGTTGACGATGAGAATTGAATTAAAATGAAATTAATTAAACTCACTAGAAATATTTACAAATTGCAACATTATATTGTTAAACATCCTTAAAGGAAGGGGACAGCAGGGCACATCTGATGCGAGGGTAAAAAGGAACCAAATGCTTCAGAAAACACTATGAACAAAAAGATTGTATCTGTAACTACAGGGAAACATGTTGCAATGAAAAGTGTCCCTTACAGTGTTAAGATCTAAATGTCACAGCATTATAGAACAAAAATTCAGGTCCAGTAATCTTTCTTTTTTACTGTCTGTGCTAAGAAACATTCAGGAGAGAAACAGAGTGTATGATATTACTCGGGTGATAACTGAACATTCTGAGTGGACTATTATTTTTTTTATTATTATTCTAGGTAAAAACATGTAACAGGATCATTAACTATAACAACAGCTAGTCAGGTATCATTTGACCAGTATCTGTGCTGACTGGACTACTTAACAAATGCTTTTTGCATTCTTTAATCAGATTTACTTGTTATAATGTATAAAGGATTTTTGTGCACTAAAGTCCATGGGAGGTTTTTGCCAGACAGTGTCCTGTTGACTACAAGCGTTTATCCTTAGGAAAATAACAGGTACCATTAGCAGACTGGTGAAAACCCTTTAGACCGCATGCTTGTGCTGAACTCACATTGTGCCTAATTTGCTGATAAATGGATCTTGTTAGGTACCATTTTCTCTAGATGTGCATTGACCTTTCCTTGGTTTTCAGCAGGAGGTTCATAGTTAAAGTACAAGATAATTAATGGCATAGCTAATCATATCAGATGTTGTACTGGAAGCACCGAGGGTAAAGCAATTAGGGCTCAGCTAAGTACAAGTTAAAATAATCTGTAGGCTGACAACATTGCAGGGGTTGTTCTTGGCCACCGGTGAAACTTTGGAAGTTGGTAGGGAGGACGGAAGTGTTTCAAAACAGGTGTGAATTCAATGAGCTCGACAACAGTGCTCCATCAGCCACGGCCCTGGGGAGAAGCTTGAAAGATCCTGTGCTTTTGCCTGCCAGGGGGTCAGGATTACGAAGTTCACCAAATTCATTTAAAATTGAAGCTGATCGCAGGAGGGGAAGGAAGGGAAAAGCTCATGGAATCTTAACTTCTGAAAATTGTTAAGAGATACAATATGAAGAATGGATTTGGGGGTAAAATTTCAAAACCCTTTGCAGAGAACTAGTCTCTGCAGGGAGCAGGACCCTCCTCACCATCCTCTGGTGCCTGAGAAGCTCCTGGTCTTTACCTGGCACAGTGACTGGGAGGCCATCGATGGACACTTTTGGTGGGAGAGGTGGGGTGCCCATGGCCGGCACCACGTTGTCCCTCCACCTGCTGCAACCTGGAAGGTGACAGCAGCTCCAGAGGGGTCCAGCTGCTTCTGCCGTCAGTGAATGCAACATCCAGAGAGGCTGCCAGAAGCAAAGGGCTGAGATGATGGGCTTTGCTCTCTCCCCTCCTCTTGCTGCCAAGAGTCCCCATCATGTCCCATACATCCTGGGCTCCTTACCCCCTTGTCCTGCCGATGCAAAAATGCCTTATTTGAAAGCGCCTGCCTTGCTTGCTGCAGAGCTACAGCCTCTTATTCAAACTGATTTCTTCTTGGTCGCAGAGACATGCATCCTGTCTGCAGGATGGGCTCAGCTCTGCCCACACACGGTGTGTCTGCAGAGAAATGAAATAATATTTTCCTTTTACTGCTATTCATTCCAGGTGTCCGTACGTGCGACACAGCCTCTCCAGTGCATTCTTGCAGGACACCGCTAATCAAAGCAGTATTTTGCAATGTTTTGTTTACACTTCCCACATTTATTATAATGGCAATTTCACTGGGACAGAGCAGCTGATGGAGCAGAATGGTTACTGGAAATGATCATGGATCTGGGTGAAACAAGCAGCAGTCCAGAACGTGGACTTGGTGGTGACATAACATACCATACTGAATTCAAATACTGGGGCAGTGACATGTGAGCCATTAGTGCTTTGAAGAAGGAATTCCTATCAGCCAATGGTGATGGAAAAGTCTTCACTGTCTGGCTTAAAACTAGATTTGATCATTACAAATCTGCAATTTACAGACCAAATGAGGCTTTTGAGTTGAAAACATTATTTCCAGCGTAACATACGGATGTGGAAGCAGAGAAAACACCAGAAGTAGAGACAGATGGCTTGTCATCCTTGAAGGCAGTTCCCTTAGGAATATACCAAGTTTCAAGTGCAATGAATACATGCACTTGCCAAGATTTGTTAAAAGGGCTCCACAGCTTCCTGCCTCCAGAGCCATGCAGACAGGGTCTGTGTGAGGAGCGTAGCTCTCTGGATGAATGTGTTTTGAGGCACCTGAGAGAGAATGATCAAAAAATCCCATTGGAATGTAGAGGGAAAGAAAGTCTGTTCTGGATGCCTGATAAACCACAGAAGTCATGCACAGCGCTTCCTGGGACAAACAAGAATAGTCTGATTTCCTTTGTGCCCCCTGCAATTTCTGATGGTCTGTCTAGCCATGTCTGGCTCAAAAATACGCTGCTAATGTTTTAACAAGGGCTTTCTACTGATAAGGAGTGTTCCTGTCCAACCTTCCCCATTACCCAGTGGTAAATATCATGTACCAGTGGCAACCTGCAATGCAAAGGTAATGAATTTATTGTATCTTACTCTCATGTGTGCACTTTAAAGCAACAACGAACTCTACAATCTTTTACCTTTCCATGCTGAGCCTCAAGAAAGAACTCCTTCAGAAAGGAAAGGACATAGGAATTTCTTAAAATTCTCCTTAATAAGGGAATTTCAGTGCAGATCATGTAGAACTTCACCTCCAGCACAGCAACGAGTTAAAGACTTCAGGCTAAGCTTTCTGCTGATAAGTATTGCTGAACCCCAGCTATAACAATGGAGCTCTAGCAATGCCTGCCAGCAATAAAAGCAAACCTTGTGTTTATCTTGGCAAGACCCTCGCTTGCATTCTATCCAAAGCTATAAAATGCTAATATTAGCCCCGAATTCATTGCTTCTGAGCAATGAGCTTCCAGATTCAATTAGCGTGTCATTATTAATATACACAAGAGACTGATTCTAAGTATCATTCTTTGTAAAAGATAACGGCAATGCTTTTCACTCAAGCAAGGATTGTATTCATGAGATACCCTGCCCTCCAAAAGAGAGACCTTGATACTATGAATACGTCCATGGTGCAGAATGCAAAAATAACAATTAGCTTAAACATAGCTTAGCTGTGTGTTCAGCTACAGACTCAAACACAGGCGATGTGCTGCCTTTCACTGTGCCCCTCGGCAGAGAAGCAATACTCACTGCCTGCTTCTAGAGCAAGTTGGTATGTGGTGGGCACCAAAAGGATCTGATGCTCGTTTGAGTAGGTCTGTGCAGAAATGCCACCCGTAGGTGCAGAAGTGCTCACTCAGGGAGTCCTGGGACATCACTCACCAGCCAAGCCAGCCATGGCTGGATGGACTTCATGCTGAACAGGAAAAAAGTCATGTATTCTTTGAATATGCTTTTTGATAAGCGGCAGCTGCACAGTTGGACTGGAATCACACGTGTGAGCTGGAATAAGGAATGGAGCATGATGACTATCAGCAGGTTCCTCTGACGTTTGCACGGCAATGACTTGTGTAACTGAGGTGAGCGAGGCTGCTTGTTGCTCTGCATGATCTCTATTATCGGTTTCCGATGGGTTTCACAGGACACATCGCTTGCAAAACTCCAGTTTAACAGTGAGCTTTTTTCAGAGACCGTTTCCTTCAGGTCGTGAAGCAGGTGCTGGAGCTGATAATAGCCTGGGTTAGCTCAGAGCCATGTGCGAGCACAAGGCTCCTACCGAGGGGCTGTGGGTTGAGCTCCTCAGAAACACAACACAGAGAGAAATCAAAACGGTTTTAAAGCACTTGTGTTGTACCATGACCTTGAGCTGTTCCTGAGCCTCCACATAACTCAATCAGTCCTTAGAAGCTCAGTTAAGGTACAGGTGCCTCCTATGGCTCACAATACCATCTGGTGTGGTGTGTCCAGAGCACTGACAACTTGTCCCCTCCCTTCAACTTCCACACCTGGGAGAAGGGCCTTGGAGCAATTTTACAACTCTGGTCTTTCCCTCTGCAGGGGAATAATGGCTTTTAGGAGCTCTACTGACCCTTTAATGTAACATATTGGCCATTAAATATATACTGCAGAACCTGTTTCAATTCTGTTGAATGTGCTTGAGCAGAAACTAATTAGCTGTTTTTCATGCCCAGTACTGAATTTGGGAAGCACTACATAAAATGATGATTAATCGTATCGGAAATGGAAAGACAGTTGAAAGAGAATGATTTTTGCTGACAGGACTTTAGGACTTGGCATGCTTTTGGAGAGCCCACCCTACTGGCAACATCCTTCCTCTCTTTCCATGGCCAGTTCAATCCATCACCTCTTGGAACAGGCAGTTTTCAAAAACGTAAAGAGAACTGGATGTCCAAAAATCCTGTTTGAAAGTGAAAACAGCTGTAAGTGACAGGTCCTGCCTTGTGGGATCCAAGATGTAAAGGTCTATTGGCATTAAATAATCAGATATGGGAATAAAGGTCCAATAAAATAATCAAACCTGTGTCTTGCTGTGATACGGTTGTTTGTTTTGCAGCATAAATCCAATGTGCTCACACAGATTTTTCCTGAGAAGATGTGTCAGAGAAAGGGCATTTAATCCTTATTTTTATTCAGGAACAAGGAAATAGAGTTTTTAGTACCACTGTGGAAATGAATTAAAATTTCTTCTTTGACACGGGAAAAAGGAAAGACCAATTGCAAGATTTTCCAGAGACAAAAAATGAACGAGTGTGAAAGACGTGTGGTTTGTGCCAGTCCCCCGGCAGACAGCAGCACCCTCCTGTTCAGAGGGATCCTTCCACAGAAAAATTTCACCTGTTAGCATCTGCCCTCATTTGTTTTGGGGAGCGTAAAATTTCCCAGTGGGTCCATCCTGCTTTCCTCATGCACATTTGCACTGGCAGCAGATTGTTTTTTGTGTTCCCCTCAAGAAGCAGAGAAATAAGAGAAGAAGAGGAAAAGGCCATGTTGAAATTCAATCCATTCATCCTTCTTGTCATCCCTGTGCAATCAAGCTCTCATATTTCTCGAGGAGACATGAGGGCCATTTAATCCCTTGGAAGGAAGAGGTGATGAGCCAGAAAATGAGTGAATTACCAGCAAATGCAGACAATCCATGGGAGAACAATGCACGCAATGTTGACCTTGTAGTAAGATAATTTGTGTGTGAGACGTGAAACCAAAAGTTGGCATTTTTTTTTCCTCCTTTGGTTTTAACTCTAAGGAGTAAGGAAAGAACTACAAGCTGAAAGTCTAATGAAAAAGGTTTAAAAATCCCTTTTCCATAACTGGAATCTTAAGCTTGGTACTTATGTGCACACGGGTTACCAAGTACACACGGGTGTCTGCAGATGTACACATTTTCACACAATGTGCTCATTGCTTCATCTGGTGTTCCACTTCTCTCAAGAAAAACCAGGATAAGGCGATCACAGCCCCTTCGTAGGCATCCCATAGACATCTTGCTGTTCAGAGGATTACTGGGACTTTACACAGACTGGGACTTAAACGAGTTGAATTTCCTATGTCAGCCTCTAAAACCAAATTTCTGAAGTTTTCTCTCTCAAACACTTCACTTGCCTCTATTAATTTGTCAGATAACTGATGTTTTGTGAGGATGCAAAATGCATTTAACAGGCTCTAATATTGATTAAAATCTGTTATTGTATTTCCATTTGGTTGAAATGAAATGAATGAAATGTTTGCCTACAAACCTCTCTCAGCACTTCGAATGTTACAAAACGCCGTTAAAACGTGACATCCCAGAAAGCAGAGTAACTACAGGTATTTTTATTGCCCAAGACATCTAATGTGTAAATTACTGAAGAGTAAATGAGATTTAAAAAAAACTCTTTCAGATTTAATAACATGGAATATTATCAGCAGCACAGGTAGGGGTTTGTTTTAATGAGATTTTTCACTTGTCAATTTAAAAAAAAATAAATCCATAATTTAGAGGCAGGACAGCTGGCACAGAATAAGATGCCAACAAAAACAAAACCCTGTTTAAAATGAGAATGCTTATCCCTTTTCTTCATTTCCATGCTTAGTAGCATTTAATTCCTAGAACTGTTCTGGTCCTGATTACAATTTACATCTAATCACAAAATCATTCCCTTTGGAAACTTTGTCTTCTGACGTGTTGTGCAAATAACATTATTCATGGAAATCCCAGCTCAGTTACGTGCCCATCAATCACGGCTTCTTTTTGTTGGGTGTTTTCAGAGGTTTTTTCCTTCTTTCTTCTCTTGGTTTATTGGTTTCGTGTCAGAACTGGAATATTGCATGACAGCTCCATTTATATCTGATGCAGAACATGAAATTGTGACATTTCTATTATCTCATAAGACTTAAGATGTAGCAGTTGCAATGTGTTCTTGGAGAAACTATAAAATTACATCCAAAACATTTATATGAAATAAATGGGAGCAATCTAGTTAACATAGCAAACTCAACACACATTAAAATTGAATTGAAAATACCTCATTATAATATATTTAAAGAACTAGAATAAAATCCTTGAACTGTTTGGAAAAAAAAAAAACAAGTTACCCAAATACATTTACACCGATGTGTAACGTACAGCTCCTACTATTACCAGTCAGCACAGCATCGTATTTTCTTTCCAGTACAGCTGGATCGTAAAACTGTAAACTCATCGATACAAAGTGGCTGGGACAGAACTGGCAACTAAACCGTTTAAACCCAATCTTTGTATACAAAGAAAGAATAAGGTAATTTTACACTGCCATCAAGTTCCTTTATAAATGAAGCTCTGAAAAGAAGTCCAGCCAGAACTTGTTTCAGTCATGCTGGTTATGCAGGAGCAACAATTCTACCTTCAAACAACAACAACGGGGGGCTTCCAGACAAGGGCAGTAGACAGGATGAATCCTGTTACACTAGCAATCTGATCCGATAAGGTGGTTTCCTATAAAAGTAATTATGTTTACACAGAAGTTGATAGGCATGTGCCAGCAACCATCATCCCCTTTCTGGACATTATTCTGCCAAAATTTGGAGCTATACTATTGTGTAGAGTAGGATCAGTTTTCTCCTGCAAACCAAGTAGCCAAACAAGACAGCAAATAAATTTGCAGAAGGTGATCTTTGCAGAATTATTAACTATCACTTTACTGTCAGCAACTATTTTTTTTCTTATTTTCTTTCCTAGTAGCACCATGAAAATCATGTAGGACTGTAGTACATTTCATTCTGCTATGAAATTTTTTATGCTAACAGAAGTTTTCTCAACTTAAGAAATAAGTGAGGGATTTTCATCTTCCTTTTCCCAGCACTGTTTTAGCAGTCTTCTCCTGTAACACCAACTATTAGTAAAGCCATCATAGATCTTCAGGGGCAATTGCATCTTATATGGCTACCTTTATAAGCTGCAGCTGGGACTCACTGACTTCAAAGCAGGAAGATCAAAAAATATAACCCAAATCAGCCTCACATCTCTCTTTTGACTGCTCTTGTCCTTTATATAACTATTGAGCGCATGTGTAATTTCACTGGTGCTCTGTGATGTGCAGAACCTGTGGCACATGAAGTAAAGCACCCAAGGACATGCAGAGTCTGTCTCAGCCCCTTCTCTCTTCCCTCTGCCTTTCACCTCCTGCAATGGAAGAGATGGATGCAATGGAAAAGAATTCAAAATGCTGAAGCCAGCACCATTCCTAAAACAGCACTGGAGTTACACTAATGTACACCACCAGAGGACCTGACGTGGCATGTCTGCAGAAAGCTCTGTCTCCTACAGCATGTCCCCCTGGCACTGAGCATCGAGGGACCAGCGATACACAGCTCACTGGTCAATGTAACACAGCTACTCTGCTCCTTCTCACCAACAGTAACCCAGATAGCCATGCTTGTACATGGGCCCTCTTCCCCAAGCAAATAAGAGACACACCTTGATGGAGAGTACCTGTCAGGGTCCTGAGGGCACTAACATGCCTTAACGGCAGCAAACGGCCTCACCTGGGGCTTCTGCCCCCAGCCCTGGGCTCAGGGAGTCTATTTAAGCTCAGCCTGGGGCTATTGTTGTCTCCCTGAGCACTGTTGTAGGAAGGGGATATTGTAGGTTTCTAGCTCAGCCAAAGAAGTTTGGCCATGGAGCTCCTTGATCTTGGCCTCAACTCACAAGCTTATTCTCTGCCTTGGCCTCTGCCCTGTCTTATCACTATGGACCTGCCTGGCAATCACTGGACCTGATCTGTGGATTGACTTCCTAGCTGGACCTGGGACCTGCCTCATCGCTGCAATACTCCATCTTGGTTGGACCTGGCCACCATTTCTGGTGCTGGTAGGTAAGGCCTATACCCTACTGACCTGGAGATGCCCTGTAGCTCCTTGTCCTTTAGGGACCAGGCAGCCCTCACCATGAACTGGCATTGGGTTCCCCGGTGTGCTTCTTCATCTGATGTGTATAAGGCTTTGAACAGGTCCCTTTCTTTCTCCTTGCCTTGTTTTTCCCATCTTCAAAAGGTGGGGACTTGTATAAGAGCTAGGAATTTACTGTAATTAAGCAGACCTTAAATGTGGGACACAAGCTGCGTGTGGTGGTTGTTTGGAAGATACTTCTTAGGGACTTTTTGGTTGCTGAAGGGTTGTTAAAGACAAATATTGGAAGCTTGTGACCACTGAGAACTTGCTTTTATGAGTAGCAATGCATACAATGACTGATTCTTAGAATTCACCAAAGTGTGTCCCTGTTGACAAAGAAAGGCAAGAAATTGCATTACTGTTCCTTATACTACTTTCTTCTCTGAGTGTGTGAAGTTGAGGAGTTTGCTGGCTATGTAGGAAGAACCTCATCTGGCCACTTGAGGCTCACCTGACACCACAGCTCCTAAGGAGAACGGAGTGTCTGAGTTGCAAAAATCCATTTAACAAGTAGTTTGTTTCTACGTGCTCCCTGTAAACTGAATCTAATACTGCATCTGGAAACTTAATGGTGAAGGGAGGATGAGAATGCTGTCACCTGCTAAGGAGTATTTGGCATGTTGGAGTCAAAGCCAGGCTGAAGTAAGGGGTCTACAGTTAGCAGGTTATTTCTGAAGGTTGGAATGATGTGCTAAGTAGTGGTGGAGACTTTCCCCCAAGGGCAGTGTAAAAGTCAAGGTCAAATGTCATCCTTAAAGGCAAAGTTTAGTTAAAACTAGAGGAGACCTGTCGCCTGTGCCGCAGTGGTGATAATCCTTTCTGGCTTTACAGTCCATGGATATATAAATCCCAAGGATAGCCAGAGCTCACGTAACTATCGTGCACCTTCATCAGTCACTGTGTGCCAGGCTGATTTTGCTGGTCATAAGAAGCTCATTTATTCAATGAACAGCCACCCTAATTTCTGTGGTCTGCTGTTAGTAAAGTGGGTCCGTCCGTACGGGGAGCACTTTGCTTTGCCTGGCAGCTGCCCAGAGGGCAACTACAATCTGTCTCAGAAGTGTCTGTTTAGTTCTCCAAAGTCAGCTGTGTTTCATTCTCTTCCTTGCAAGAAAACACAGAGAATTGCTTGCAAGAAGACACACAAAACCCCCTACTCCAATGCATAACCCTTGTTTCGTTTGGGCATTGTAATGTTTGCTGCCTCTTGTGGCTTTTGGCGTGTTGTTACTCAAGGTCTAAAATCTGCTACAGAAGGTCCAGATGTTTTGAGGATCATATTCTGCAGAATAAAAATTTTTGGTGGCCTTTCTGGGTTATGTGTCTGTGGTACGGTTGACCTCAAGGTTGTACAGTGGCTCGATAACTGTACACTAGTTGTTTCTTTAGGCTACAACAGCCTACAACTCCTGGGGAAGTCAGTGACAAGAATGTCAGTGATGTTAGTGTGAATGAACTAGGAGAACTCATTCAGCAATAATTTTGGGCAGCTCAGGTATCCCACTGAGGTGCTATGAATTTCAGTTAAGTTTTCAGTACTGAAAAAAGCATTCTATAGCCCCAAAACATCAAAAAATTGGAAGCTGCCCCAAAGCCCAGACAATATGATATGAGATTAAGAGGTATAAGGGATTAAAATGAAGCAGTTGCAGCAAAGTATCCTGCATAATTATGCTGATGTACCCCTGTGTCATTAAAGCTTGGGGGGAGATATTTAGGGGACCAGTGCTATAATGAATATTTGTGACACTCAGAGCAATGCACATGCCACTTGTGATGGCTCATTTTAGTTCACTCTCTGAAATGCTCTCTAAACTCATCATATAATACATGTTCTGCTGCTGACATTTAAAGCAGAGCAGCATACTAATGAATCCAGGAGTGTGGAGAAGTTTTCCATAGTGGATTTGCAGCTGCAGTGGACTTAGTAAGAGAAACAGCACTGAATTAATAGCCTGCTGCTTCTCCAACCTGGATTCATAGGTGACTTTGGCAATTTGCAGAGTGGCTTGGAGGCTGTGGGATTCAATTGGAGAATTACAGAGTAATGGCTCATTTCCAAAATCATTTTGAGTTGCTTTCTTCTACTGCCCTCTTTACTGGAATTGCATGGGTTATTATAGAAAGTACACTCAATTAAAACAGACAGGGATGGAGTCTCACCAGGAACTGGTCTTTAGCTGGTCCTTCTGAAGTCAGTACAGCAACGGGACTACATACAAGCTTCTTAATCTTCAGGTAGCTCCATCTTCAGGTTACTGTGATTTACTTACAAGCAATTCTGTGTGTGTGTGAATCGATAAACTCTCCCACATGTATGTGCCAATCTGAGTTCTGTATTCTTACTGCATCACAAAGAAAATGTTATTTACAACAAGTAGCTACCCAAGGCAGGTCTGGTATTCCTCAGTGGCTACAGACTGCGCACAGTTTACCCCTTACTGCACTCCCTGAATGCAATTCAGACCCCTGTGATCCTGCTGCAGGGATGTGGAGCCTTTCTCTCTGCCCCCTCCTTCGGGATAGATGGAGGGAGAAATCCCTGCACTTCCCCAAAGGTCTTGAGGGAACACAGCATGCCCGAGGATGAAATTGTCTTTATTTTCCAAAGAATTCCACTCCTAGCTGCCTGTACATTTGGAGTATATTCACCCTGCACTTTGGACAGACCTCTGAGGTCATTCCAATGTCATTATTGCCACTCGGAGTTCAACGTGGGTAAACGAGCCTCATGTTTTCTTTCTTGAATGTGTAGTATTTGCTTATTTGCAAATAATAAGTTTAAACAAAAGAAGGAAAATAAACACAAAATTCTGTCTAATGATTCTTGTCATGATTAGGATAAAAGTCTATCCTAGCAGAGTAATTAAATATGCTTTTTTGGGTCTAGAGATCAACCTGTGTTATAATATTTCCCAGGGTCCAGTGTCTTTTGTTAACATCAATAAAATTCCTACTGGGATGTTTTTTTACCAATGTGCTAAATAATGATGTGTTTATTCCATGTCTTTCAGTCTGATGTAACTCAGTTGCAATCGTTGCATTCCTCTTGATCTACTCTGGAATGAAGGAAAGGAATCATTCTCTCCTTTTTTGTTCTGGGTAGATACCAAATCAGTATAATTCTTGCAAAGTATGAGCTACATATTCTATCCTCTGAAGGCATATAAAGAAAAACTTCTTCAGGCAAAGAATTTGATGAACAGTCACTGTTCATTTAAATTCACTGATGAAAAGTCACTGCTTTGTTTAAATTAAGAATCATGCCAAGTGCGGAGATTAGAACCCCATCAGTACCTATGTTTAAATTTTTTTTTTTTATTTGAGCAGTTTTCCTTCTAATAGCTAATGATAGTAAATTGGCTGCCAGTAGCAACCCTACCACCTGTTGAGCTTCATTTCTCATACCCTACCTCCGACAGCACAAGCAGACCTAGACAGCTATAGCAAGCAGTTGAAGAAAGGGGAAAAAAAATAAATAAAAATGCGCCTGTGTCCAGCCCTGCTGTGACTAAAACAAGGACAGAGGACTGTACCTGAATTCACCACGGACCCACTGTCCTCAGGCGAGACGTGACCTTGGAAGACATCAGTGAAGCTAAACATTTCTAGGCAGAGTAGCAGGTAGATGGTACAATGTTCAGCGTTTCTGTATTAGCCATTGGAAAGGCAGAAAGTAAACTTCATTAAAGCATCGGTGTTAACCAGGCGACTGAGTTTGGCTCAGCACATTACCTGTGATAGTCTCTATTCTCAGAATGGAAAATGCCCATTTGGCATATTTAGCCATTAAAAGGAGTAATTATTAGTATCTGTAGGCAGCACCTAAACCATGACACTAACACAATTTGGCTTTCTTTTAAATGCAAGGTACATGTTTGTTTATAAAATTCCTCATCATTGCTTTACTAGGACAGATGATTAAGGGCCAAAGATATAAATATGTTGCAATCTCTTTCCTGTATCCGTATATAAAAACAGTCTCTAAGAGGGTGCAGTCTACATAGCTTACAGAAGGAGGACAAAATCAGTAAGTGGAACAAACCAAAACATTGATATATATCACTGTGGCATCGCTATAGCGAAAAAGATTAGATGTCCACGTCCTAAATACTGACTTTAAGGAGTTCATATTCAAAAATATAGTTCTGTTTCCCAACTAAAGATTAAAAAACCTGGTTTTGTACAGTTACATAAATGCATAGTTCCAAGCAATCAAGATTTTTTTTCAGGCAAATCAGTCAAAAGTCCAACTTCTATTGTTATTTTAAAATTGTGCATAAAGAACTGCCTGTAACAGCTTTATTATTGCTGCCTGTCACTGCTATGATATGATACTGTTCTAAGGCCGGAGTATGAACATATGGAATATGCAAGTTACTGTAGATGTTGGGAGGCACTACATAATGGTAGGTGTCTAGAGCTGATCACAGTGTAGTCATTTGTTTTTGTAAGTCAAAGCCTTCATCCAAAACTTGCTCCCATTTTTCCCTATCAAGACAGTGAACCAAAACGAAGTCTGCTTTTATCATTAATATCAAAACTACGTACATTTAATTATAATAAAATTAATAAAGCCAAATTAAAATCCTACTGCTGAAGATGAAAACAATTGCAAAAATAAAGGCCAATAGGAAATAAAGGCATTTACAACTCTACATTTGACTAGCAAATCCCTCAGGGAGATATCATGATAGTAATTCCTCTCAGACTTTTGCTCTTTCATCTGCATATTAGTTTATCTGTTTTCTGTTGTGCTGCTCATAATATCAATATTGTGCAAACCTACTCTTTCTGTGCATGCATTAATATTGACTTGGGACATCACGGCCACAGCCGCATGGGGTATGTGTGTACTGCGCACCCCCCTCTTCAAAAGGTAAGCACACAAATATTACACAATTTGCAGGCACATAAATCAGTCACAGGCTAAAAATCTAACAGCAGTGAGGAGAAATGTTTTCTTCAGCATTTGCTGTGAGATTTTTGGTTCTTTGGCTTTGAACTTTCTCAGTGTCAGGCCACATCCAGTTCTCATTAGCGTGGGGAAAAGTTATTTGGTACTGAGGAGAACTTCATTAAGGTCTGTAGGGTTTTGAAGGGAAGAGAGAGGTTGTTGTTATGTGCCACTTAATTCAGAGGCCAATAAAAAAAATCCAGGAGTAAAAAATTTCACCTAAGGGAACACAAACAGTGATTAAACTTAAGCAGAACTTTTCTACTAGGTTATTAGATAATACAGGGATTAACCCACTGGATCATTAGTAATGCAGTATATACACTTAATAAGGCAGAGTAGAATCAAAGTGCAACTCCCCATCCTAAAGAAAGGTATTGAACCTGGTTGTTTCTTCTGAGATTTCTTCAGTCATGTGGATGAGAGGCAGAGCCCATTAAAAGATCCTGGAATTAAGGATTTCTACTTCAGGTAGAGTTTGCTCCAAAGTCCTATATCTGATACTGTCTTTCAAAAAAAAGAAGAGTAGATTCTGTTCATCTGATTGATACTGGCTTCTATTAGTTTCTGACTTACTACATTTGGAGGGGAGGATACTTGTGCCCTCAGTATGGAAAAAGCTGAAAGATCCAGTTACATAAGAACAGTACTTTGGCTCTTCTTTGGATATTTCCCTGTCCCTAGATGTCATTCTTGCAGAACAGAAGCAAATATACAGAGACATGTCCATTTGGGAAAATTGCTCTAGCCTTAAACTGTGCCCTCTTGGGGTTCCTGAGGAGACCAGATTAGAAATAGATGGCTAATGTTTAATGGTTCCATGCTGCCTATTAACGTTGAAAACCATCTGTTCTTTGGTATACTTTCAACAGAGACCTAATTAAAAATTCTGAAGCAGAGTGATGCTCACGGAAGCTTTGATTCCTTTAAAAAGCCCCTTAATAGTCTGGCCTTTTGTAATTACTGTTTTTTTAATTCCTTCCTATTTGCTTACATCCTTTAAAACATTGATTCAAGTGGCCTGAAAGTTAAGTGTATTTTGGAAACTGTCAGATAATCTTTCACTCTTCTGAGGGTAAGAATCACTTAGCTTTGCTACATGAGGGAAGGAGAGGAAAAGAATTAAGTTCACAGAATGGTTTGGGTTGGAAGGGTCTTTAAAGCTTATCTAGTTCCAACCCCCCTGCCATGGGCAGGGACGCCTCCCCCTAGACCAGGTTGCTCAAAGCCCAGTTTGTACCAAATATATCACTAATAATAGAAACAGCGCAGCCCTGAATAAATAAAGGTCAAGTTTCACAGTTCCATCAAATTATTTTTGTGATAGAAGATACCACTCTTTCTTACATGCCCTGGTTTTCATTGCATTCTTCTATCATGGGATACACCACTGTCTTCTAACTTTTGCCCAGCTACTGCACTAAGAGGAACAAGAAAAGAAAAACTCACACACTGGCAAAAGAAAAATAATTGAGAAACCCTGCAGGAAGGTGAAAGCCACTTCTGCCTGTGACAGAGCCCAGAAATGGTCAACGGGAGCAAGACTGTGAAAGAGGAAAACCCTGCAAGTTTCAGCCTTCTTCAGTTGTTGGCCTTGCATGGTTGAAGATGACCCAGTTAGGTGTAGCCTGTGTAAAAGTGGTATTTCTTCTAGATTCCAGCTTCTTCTGTTGCCACGGTAATATTTCACTTTTTTCCCCCACCTTAGCTGAATATGTATATTACTTTTTCCCCCACCTTAGCTGACTGTGAATATTACTTTAGGATTTTATAGATTGATGCTCCCTTTACAGCAACAGCAGCTTTAAACTATGTGCTTAGGTGAGATAGAGAAATGGTAGCACCAATTCTCAGCTTTGCGTGACAGCAAATGCTTTGAATTCAAACAGTTTCTAAAAGCTGATGTTATCTTTTGAGTGTCCTTAAAGCTTTAAAGGTCACTACTGGAGATTTTGGAATCTTTGGAGATTTTCAAGACCCGCCTGGATGCAGTCCTGAGTAACATGCTCTGACAAGCTCGGGGCAATCCTGCTTCGGCACGGGAGTTGGACTAGATGATCTTTATGGTCCTTTCCAACTCTAAAAATTCAGTGAAATCCAGTTATCAAAAGCATTTTCTTCAACTTGTTTCTTCTGCTGAGCTAGTGTTGGCCTCCTCTTCTGGGATAGAAATTCCAGACTAGAAGTTGCTTGGTATTTATTGAATAGGTGAGCTTCAAGTCATAGAATGGTTTGGGTTGGAAGGGACCTTAAAGATCACCTAGTTCCAACCCCCCTGCCATGGACAGGGACTACTCACAGTAGACCAGGTTAAAATATTAAAGCTTATTTCACTGTCTAACTTTGAAAGGGCACTTCCATATTCTTATGATACTTTTCTTCATAAATAATCAGAAGTGAGTCTTTCAAGCTCTGAAGAAATAATTTGACACTCCCTGTCAAACTCTGCTAATTCTGTCAGGCTCTTACTTAGGAGCCGTTCAGTTCCATCATACCAGCTTCAAATTCACTTCAGTGACCTTCTGAACATGAAGGGAAGTCAAACTTTTCTCTCAGCTACTCAAGACTTCAAGGTTTTAATTGCTTCGGCAGTACCTGTCACTAAACTCAGCTAGCAGTGGCTCCAGAATGATTATTCTCAAGGCTTTTGGGTCTACAAAAGCATGCAAGTGAGAAATCTTTTTGATACCAAAGGAAGGAAAAAGCACACCTTAAATTTTTAAAACACATGCCTTTCAAGAGATCGTTTTTATCCTGTTAAAATCGATGGCAACCCATCCAACAGCTTTGATGAATGTCAGGCCGGGCTGGTGTCTCCTCAGCACTTTCTAATCTTGTTAGACATAGTAAACAAAACGTAATGAGCTAGAATTAAGATCATATTATTTGATATGTATTACTTGGCAGAGATATATTTTGCTTTCAAGTTAAAATACGGTTCTCTTCTGGAAAGTCACTGTATGAGTGGCACTGGGAAAAGGCATATTTATTTGTCACTTTACTCTTCCCAGAAGGGTAAGCTTAGTTTGTAAGCAAGAAAGAGTTTCTTCTGCCTTACTGCTCACCCTGTAAATGGCATACTTGAAATGAAATTTAAGCCATGTCCTTTACTGCTTATGATTCATCATCACTGAACATGGTAAAGCCCAGAGAGACCATAGCGGAGGTCAAAAACGCAAATGAAAGGTGCCTGTTGTAATCCTGAATGAAAAACATATCAGTGATTTGGAATGCAGCTTTCTACACTGACTTCAATTTTCTCTCCATCTGGTGTTTGGGCGCTAATTCTGAAAGTGTTTATATGTGTACTTAATCTTCATGCTGAAGATATCACTGTCAACAAGTGGAAGCCCCATCTACTCTGATTATGCCGACTCTTTCATTTTCCACTGATTTTGTGAACTTTAGCTGTAGAACTGATGTTGGGCTGGGAAGATAAAAAAAACCCAACCAACCAAACAAAAACAACCCCAAACCTTCTAATTCTGACATTATATGTATCTCACATCCACCTGGTTTCTCAGTTGACACTTCCTAATCACATGTGCTTGCTGAGGAACACAAATGTGGCCAAAGCAGCTGCAGAAGGTGGTGAAAGCTCCTACCCCTGGTCCCAGAGCTTGCTACGTGCACGAGCATCCTCACGGACTGCCTGAGCTCAGACCTGAAAGTGCACGCTAAAGTCTGACTGACAAAAAGGTCACAAAATGCAACCAGAAGCAAGAAAATGTCACCAAGTGAATATACTTGTATCATATCCTGTCAGGATTAGTTCTTAGGTTTTTAATAAAAATGAAAAGAAAATCATCAGTGACTGGTCCATAGGCTGAACAGGAGTAGGTCTTTACAAAATACCTCTGCTGTCGTGTTGTGGCTAGGACAGTTACCAAGGGATGGCGATGATGAAAATAACGATTGTTCATGGATAATTTCAACCAGAGCAGGTAGCCAGAATCCACAGGGAGTTGATGAATGTGCAGTATGTGCTGAATGCCTGTAGTGTCACCCGCACCTCTGCTGCTCCCACCTGCTCCCGGCTTTTACTGTAACACACACCAACACTGGGAAAGCAGTGAAAAGTGAAAACTGGATTAATTACTGTGAAATAAGTTGCATTTAAATGCATGGTTGCATTTCTTTGGGTCAAAGACAGGTCTTTAAAGCAAAAAATCTAAGTTTTAGGCTGAATTTAAGGTTGTTAATCCTTCATTTGTGTGAACTCAATGGCAGGAAAAATGCTGCACTGTAGAGAAAGACATAACAAATACTTGAAATTATTTTAATTATCCATCACAGATCTGAGTCCTCTAGAGCACAAATTTTTGCTGACAGCTGCCTTTGCCATTCCCTGAAATGAAACTGTTCCCATGTCACCACAACAGGATTCAGGATCACTTCAGGGCTGCTGGAATTACATTGTAGAAACGTTCATTTAGAAAATTTAGGGAACGTCTCATTCACCATCCCTGCACAGCGACACAGTGCCCTGGAGTTTAGAACTGGGTATCTGAATGAAAAAAGATAAATACAAGGAGGAGACAGGACCTGAGGGCAGTTTGGCAGCTCTTGCCTACCAATAAAGCACTAAATTACTGAGTGGCGGTGCAGGAGCGAGAAGGCAAACTGGGGTGGCAGGGATTAATCCCCCTTTTAATCAGAGCTTCCTCCTGCTGCTGAGGGGGGATGCCCATCACAGAGCCAGGAAAGGGATGTTCAGCATCACTGAGCAATCAGTTTGGGTAGGAAAGAGAGGATTTATTAGTTTGTCACACTCAGGGTTACTAATAGCTTCCAAGGATGGCACTGTCTAGCAGTGAGAAAGGACAGGTTATTTCCTCTCCTATGCCCTGGGCTGGGTGACGGGCTCCCTCCGGGCTCATCCCTGTGCCCAGGCACAAGCCCATGCCACCATCACCCACCGTCCCCATGGTTCAGGGCCACTCTGTCCCTCCCTGAGCAGTGCAGAAGCCCCGTCCTGCCCACGAGGTCTGTGCATCCCCATAACAAGAGCAATAGATATTTATCCACTTCATGCATTAGCAATATGGTTTAGTGATGGTTTTTGTCAGCGATAGGTTGATGGTTGGACTGGATGATCTGAAAGGTCCCTTCCAACCTAGGCAATTCTATGATTCCCTTTATCACTTCCACAATATTCCTTCAGATTCATCTTTAGAACCTCTACCGAGTTGCTGTTTGCTGCTCGGCTGAAGTTTGTTTGTGCTTAACAGTGTTTGCCTTTTCTGTGGAGCAAGATTTAAGCTGAAGCAGTTGTAACATGCCCGGGACTCACAGCCCTGCTGTGTGTGCTAAAATTAACAAATAGCATTTGGAGCACTTCGAAAAAAAGGGACTAAATTATGTTTTATGTACACATCTGTGCAAATAAAGAAGAAAAAAAAAGCCAGATGAAGCAAGTCCCTAAAGTCTCAGATGAAAAGGCAAGTTCGAAAGTGACAGCACCTGTAATAACTGCCTGGGAACACAGCCCTAGCAAATACATCAGGATTTGAAATTGATCTCTTTTATTGATGACAAACACATGTTAACTCAAATCAGCTGCCATTTGCCTTTGGGTAGTCCCATGTACTCTATATTAACACTGATTAGCTGACCTTGGCGTGGTCTGTGCCCTCAGGCTGGGAGACAGAATTACGAGTTGGGAGAGCTGCTAGTCAGAGCTTGGAGTGTCACATCCATTCCCACCGAGCCCGAGGGCTTTCTTCCACATGTTGGAAGCCTGTGTGCCGCTGTGTTTTGATGTCCTGCAAGGCAACGGGAGGGAGAAGGGAACAAGGAAGCAAATGCCTGGTTTATGAGAAATTATCAAGAATCTGGTTACAGCTACCTATGTGTCCCGTTTTGTAAATGAACGTTATGGAGCATTAGTCAGATACAGTGGATCCTCCAGTTGGCTGTAGATGTGTGATACCGATGGCTCCGGCACATGTCTATTTTTGGACACAAAGCTGATTTTTCTTCAAGTTCTATCATACCCACATTTTAGTCACACAGTGAATATTACACTCTCCATCAGGTGGCATTTTGCTCTGAGCAGGCGTACTTCTTTATAACTTACATTTTCCTTCTCTGAGAAAGGAGAGCAAAGCGACCCCACTGAACGGCAGCCGAGCGTTCTGGCGGAGCTGGAGATAACTGCGAGGCATCATCTGTTCACTGGCAACGCCGCCACGAAAAAATGCACGAGGAAAAACAGCTCTTCAGTCATATTTCCTAATCTGGAGGGACAGGTGGGTGTGGAAAGTAATGACAGCCCGTAATAGCCCTGGCTAGCCATCTGGTAGGGTTTTTATTTTCTCTGTGAAATATAGTGAGTTTAATACCGAGTTTAGAAAAAATGGTGCTGTCTGAAAATTCAGTCAGGAAAATAGACTTCCAGGAGGAGAGAGAATTTCTTCCATCCCCAAACCATTTGTAGGCATGAAGGTACTGTGTATATATATGTTTATTTACATGCACACATGTGCACACACATATATATGTAAATTCTTTAGAAAATTAACAAAGATCTCAAGAATATGCTTGTTAGTAGTGTTGGGGTTTAAAGGGTTAAAGAGCCAGTCACAGAATAATAGGAAACGTTTGAAATGTATCCTTGTTACACACTGAATAAATTAAAAGACATATGGGGAGAAACTTAAACACAGTCTTTAATCAACAGCTTTAAAAGAACACTTGAGAAGCTGCAAAACCAAATATTCAAAGCTTCAGAAATGGATAGGTAGGAGAAGTCTACCTACATGGCTTTTCTCAGCCAGACAAAGATGGTCCATCCACAACTTTGAACATCAGTTCCCTTTGAAGGCTGAGCTGCAGGAGGGCTCATTCTTTCGTCACTGCTTATCTGTTCAGGTCTCCATTAACCTGCAGCTATGTCATTTCTGGCTCAAAACTGGAATTAACTTGTTTGAGGAGTCTTTATGGAACTGATTTAATTTGGGGGTAAAATATCCAGCATATTATGACCCTACGGTTTGTTGTGCAAAACAACCACCCAAGGCTTGCCAGCTTTCTCATCATGCTTCATGATGCAAGCTTCGAGCCAGGATTTAAAAACAATTTATGGTGTATCAGACTGAGAATAAATCAGGGAGGAATTTAATTGCTCCGATTAGTGCAGTCTTAATGTGATTTCTGCTCCAGGGAGGTGTTGGGCCAAGCATGGTCAGTGGGGTAGGCACCCCCCCAGATTAGAGTCAGATCACTCTATTCTGCCTGAGATATTGGTAGATGCCAATCAGCACAAATGCATGTGTTAAATGGAGAACTTCATTGAAACTGGCTCTGTGTGAGCTGGGGCTGTGGCCACAGCAGTACTCACCTCTTCCAGGTCAGCTCCAGGTTAGAAACAGCCTCCTTCTGGAGGAGGACGGAGACACAGCAAGAGCTGTCCATGACCTTGCTCTTGGTGGAAACTGCTCAAGGGTACAAAGTCAATGTTCATTCAGCCTGCAGGAAGCACCCGTATTCCTTAATTCAGGGTTCTCATATCTCAATGTAAATATTTTGCCAATATATTTTGTCATTTTGAGCCCCATTTTGTCAGCAATTACTAGAAACTCAAGCAACTATTTGTTTCCAAATGTGATATTTTGATAGCATCCTATACTGCCGTATAGTTTCCTTTATCCAGACGTAAGAGGACAGTAAAAAACCTGTTTGATCTCCTTTGAATGAAAGCCAGCAGGTGACCACTCTAAATGCAGAAAAATCACTTATGAATTCAACATTTATACTAAAGCAGTTCTCAAAGTGTTCAGACCACAATGAGCACTCGAGTTGCTTAATAGGAGGGGCTATTTTCAAGACATTTGTTAGTAACTTAAAATATGAATGCTGATATTGGTCCTTATTTTTTTGTTTTAGTAATACTGAACTATACTAGAATCCAGCTTTTTGCTTATTAGCACTCCAAGAACAGAAGAGATGAAATAAAAACATTCATCAAGTAACAAATCAGCTTCCTAAGTTGTGACATTTATGGCACAGCACCTCATAAACTCAACCTTGAAGTGTCTTGTCAGTATTAGACGTTATATAAAGATTTGGCTTTTGTACTTTCATTTCACAATCTATCGTTTGCCCGTTAAAGGCTTGTTTTTACTGAATTCTCACTGCATTTCATTTCTTTTAAAAACATTTTCTTATATACTCAGCTGAAATGCCTTTCTGTCTGCATGCTGGGAACATCCGTATTTCAGCTCTCTTTGATGATCTCTATATTTAATTTGTGTGCTTTTCATATTCGATGCACTAATTGGCTTTTCACAGTCTGACTTTTCAACTCTGCATGATAGATCTTATTGCATTAAAACCATTTTTACCCTTGTTTCCTCTTCCTTTCTCCGGCTTAATATTATTCCTTTTTATTATTTCTGTGCCATCCTCTTTCCTGTCAGCAATGTGTATACACGTAGATCAAACCTGCTTCAAATTAACATCTCGCCCGGCTCTTTTCCTACTCAACGAAAGCTTATTTAAAGACTAATTGGCCAAGCCTTTTAGCTTATTTAAGTTTGCTATGTGGGCTCCTCTGCAGCCGTGCAGATTTACAGCGCCTCTTAGCCTGGAGCTCTGACTGAAGCTGTGGGCTAAAATCTGGAGTTTGGACAGTAGGTGTGGAGTCATCCATCACTCACCTCGTGACCATCATTAGTGCTCGCTCACATATATCACCTGTCACAGGAGAAACGGCTGGCATCTGAAATAAATCAGCTGCTGAACTACAAGTGGGTTACTCAGATGCAGTTCTCTCTGCCAGGGACAGATTTTGTCCCTTCAGTGCTGTTAACTTTGCAGTGTGTGCATTTGAGCTATAAGGATTGTTGAGATTTCTCTGCACAAGAGCAGACCCCATTCCTGGATATTTGCTAGCAATAATTCATTAAAGACTTTCTTCTCACCTGCACTTACTGAGCAAATTCTCCTGCAGTGCAAAGAAAAAACATTTCATGAGACATAACTGCTGCTAAAAAGAGAAAGGAAGCACTAGCAGTGTGTGTGTTATAATCAAGTCGCTATTCTCTCATTAAAAAAAAGGGGGGAAAAAATGAAACATTTGTGTTTCATGCAATATTTACTTCTACAATCTCATCTCTTACCATTCTTTTACTCTTAAACCACTTATTTCTTCAAAAATGTTTTCCAAAGCCTTTATTATGAAAATGACATAACTTTTCCAAAAACTCTTCTCACTTATTTTTATCTGAGCCCCACATGGATGATTCTCGCTTGGCAAAGGGTCACTTGAGACATACAGCAGGTAAAAGAGGGCATACATGTCAAATTAAACTTTCCTAGGATAGCTAGGTGCAATCTTAGTTATAAAATTATTACCATTTGATGGTTATTGAAGGTGCAAGCCATGGAGAGCACTTGTCACCTGCTCGGCAGGGACACTTGCTTCTTGTGTGCTCATGGACACAACTGAAGGCATAGACTGTCCATTCGGAGCGTCAAGGAGAAAGACACCTACACCATTGTCCCACCATGGCCCCGTTGGTCTGTGCCACACAAACAGTGCTAAACCTCTCGATTTAGGGTGTCCAGTGGCCAGATGTTTGTACAAGCAGGCTTTGGGTCTCCAGCAGTCAGGCAGTGTTGAAAGGACCTAATCTGTTGTTGTCACTGTTGCTGCTGTTGGGAGAAGAGCTGGACTGGCACAAAATAAAACAAGATTTTATGTGGAATGTTAACACGGTTTCTATGTTATTAAATCTTTAACCTTCACTTAAGAAACTGATAAATAGATATATTTTAAAAACTATATGTTCCAAATAAAACAGCCTACTTACATGACATTTACTCGCACAGATTATTTGGACAGAGCATTCCATTGCATCTGTTTTGCACTTCACATCTAAAGCCTTCCTTGTTTGAAATAAAAGCTTTAAAAACCCCAAAACAACTAAAACCCACACTCCAAAAAAATTTAGTCCATCAGCCAGCATGGGAGAGCAGGCAGCCAACATTAGCACTGTGAGCCACTTCCATGTGCGGTTCCTCTCTGTGTGGTGGTTGTACCTAACCAAAACACTGAAATAACATGATGGGTGACAAAAAAGCACTGCGAGTGGGAAATGTATTTACTGACATAGGGAAGGCAGATCAAGAGAAAGTATTGATGGGAAGCTGAGTAGGAAATACTAAACCAGTTGGATATCATCATCCCATGAGCCAGATCCCTTTCTGAAAGTGTTCTGGTCTACATACAGGGTACCACAACTTCAAATTTAATACTGACAAGAGCAAGGTTTTACCTGTGGGCCACTTAGTAGTTATTTCCAGTGGCTAGCAGGACAACTGCCATAGACATTTATTACACTTTTTTTCGTTTCCTAGTTTTGAAACTAGACTCCCAGGAGCAGGGTGGTATTGAGCAATATCATCCCAGTGGAAGGACTCAGAAGGAGCTCTGCACAGGAATCGCACCCAAGAGGTACAGAGGAAGAGATTAAACAGGCTTTGGAGTCTTATCCATGAGAAAAATCTGGATGAAACTTAACTAGAAATGGGACTACCACATTTTTCTCTCTAAATGCATACACGTAATTTCTAAACAAGTGCTTAAGAGCCTAACAGTGGTTTTGTTTCTTCTTCTTGATTTTCAGCCAACATTCAAAAAGCAATAGGGATAGACTTTTATGAAACAAAATCTGGAAACATAACGACAAATAAATTCAGTAATGCAAAACCTCACAGTTTCTGTTTCAGAAGGAAAATTGAAGAAAAGAAAGAAAAATAGAAAGAAAAGGAAAAAAAAGAGAAAAGATTTATTAGTATTGCCTTAAAAGGCTAGAAAAACCTTAAGAGTCAGTAAATTATCAGAACTAGACTGCATTAACCTGAGCCTTTTATCAGAATTAAGGTTGATATCTACTAAGGAAAAATGCAATATAAAAGTTCAGGGAAGCCAAATGAGATTGTGGAAAACCTAAATAAACAGTTTCATCCATTCCCAGAGGAATGTCAGAATATGAAAACCTAACAAGCTGCCATCTTTTTTCTCACGTTTTAAAATCGTTCCAATATTTGATGATGGCTGACAGCAAAGCAGGGACTCATTAGAGATTGTAGAGGGGAGATAAAAGAGGGAAAGGAAATCCAGCTGTACGTAAGTCACTGTTTCTTACTTGCCAATTTAGAGAAGATAATTTTGACATAATACAGCCATGAAATCAGTTTAGTTGTGCACTATGGCAAAATGATCTATATGCTCATAAAATGAGAGACTAGTGAAAGTGAAAAAGAAGTTCAAAATCTTATGACTAAACTAGAATATATTTAATCTCTCAATATAAATGCTTAGTTCAGTCCAGTGAATTACTCTGGTTTTTTTTTAAGCATACTAAAACTATTTCAAATGCAAACAGCAGAGCCTGGATTTTACAGGGGAAGACTTGCCAGTCTCTATGTGTTTCCTTATAAAACACTTTCTTAAATGCACACAATGATTTAATTAGAAAATGCAATAGAGAAATGCAAAGCTTTGTTGTTTATTAGCCATACTAGATAGACTAATTAATATTGCTAGATACCGTACCAGGGTTAGTGACTAAGTGGCCAATTCAGTGAAAAACAGATTGGAAAAAAAGGGAACTGGAACCTAAATCGCTCTGACGGGATAAAGAGCATGATGGAGAGAGTTCATAGAATGGTTTGGGTTGGAAAGGACCTTACAGATCATTTAGTTCCAACCCCCCTGCCCTGGGCACGGACACTTTCCATGTCATGCAAGTTTAATAGTGTGAATATTGATATCACAGCTCTGGAAAGGTTAATTCAGGTATGGGACTCAGGAACAGTGGAATGCAGGCTCTGGACACGGCATCAGTCCTTCCTCCATGCTGAGGCTGTTTTTCTTTCGACACCAGCTTGGGAGTTTTGTCCTCATTTGTAGCTTAGGAGATAAAAATAGACAAGAGAAAGAAAAATGATTTTGTAAAACAGAGACGATTGCTTTTAAGCCTCATTTGAAAATCTTGGAAGCCTGTGGAGAAAGAATAAAAAGTGGGTTGTTGTTCTTTGAAACACCTCATGTGCCATGGCGTCTTCTCCAACACCATGCAGAGACCACTGCCCCTCAGCACCCACCCTGCATGGACCTTTCTCCTCCGAACCTGGAATCACCCCTGCTCCCCAATTCCTTCCTGACCCGCTGCCCAGGGCACTATTCAGGACACTCCTGTTGATCACGTGTGACCATCACATCCAGGGAAAGGATTTTTATTCCAGCTGCTGGTTCTGAGGGTTTGCAGATGGGGGAGAGGTGGGTGGAAACCGCTTACACTTTCCCTCCCTGTTTTCTGTGGGAGTAATTAAAGGTGAGCATTGCTCAGACCATGCTCCAACACGTCCATGGGCTGCGCAACTGAGCATCACCAGGGGAGCTGCTCATTCAGCTCCGACTGGTTCCAGATGGTGCCGACTCCAGCCTGCTACTTCAGCAGGGCTAATGGGATTAAAGAGCAAAAAACTTTCCCCGCTGCAGTAAACAGAAATGACAGGTTGAATAATATGTAGCTTTTAAGGTTGTGTTTTAGATGGCTCAGCTGACAGAATTTTTACCCTGTTTGTCTCAAGTCAGAATTTTTTCCACTTAAATTCAAATAACTGCTGATATATGCAATCAAGGGACAAGTTGAAGTGAGTTACATGCTCTTATAAGGTAATCACTTAAAAACATCTAACATAAATATAACCGCTTGCTTAAAATAGACAAAATACAATATACTCAGCAAAAAGACATCCTTTTGATATAACCATCAGTATGCAAGTGCAAGGCAAGCGGTGCTTTCCCCAGCATCTTCCATTTGTTCAAATGCAATATGAGATATGAAACACTTTTAGGAATGTTTTCCCACTACATTTATTTGGTTTGCCTTTATGTATTGATGGCAGCGCTGCACACAATCGTTAGTGTACATTCTCGGAAACCTTTACACCTTGCAGTCTTTAATACTTTATCCAATGCTGGAAGCAAAATGGTCTGAGTGACAAAACTAAGTTTCTAAAACAGGTTGGGAAACTTGTTTTTAATACTAACTGGCTTGGCTTTTGCCAGGCACTGTTCCATAGCCAGAAAATACTAAAGTTCTTACCAACTTTCTGGATTTGGCTGGTGGTCTGGGTTTGGGGTTTTTTTATGTCCTGTTCTAATGAATTTTGTACAGAAAAAATATTTTCCCAGAATATCTCACACAGAGTAATTTTAAATTTTTCCTTCTGTTGTTGAAAAAACTTGCTAAAAGTTATTTCTAAACAAGGTAAAAATGGTAAAGCTATTTCAGTGAAAAGTTTGGCTTAAAAAAATCATTTTCTGTTCCAAGCAGTAGAAAATGGGACCCACTTTGATTCTGTGAAAGAAAAAGGCAAAGTCTGCTGTAAGACTTCAGCCTTTTTATTGTTTTTTTGTAACTGTAGAAGTGCTTAAAAAGTTATAATGAACCTTGTAACTCTGAACAATTCCAACCAAATGGCGTTTGCTTCAGACTCTGCCCTCACTTACGTCTTGGTAAGCTTTCAGTGAAATTGTTTCTAATGATTTCAATTCCTGGTGGTTGACGCTTGGAAAGGCGACCAGCTGATAGCATGACAAAAGGAATTGAAACCTAAATACCACCTTTGTTGTAAGTTTTTATTCAAGAAAGCGCTGTGCCTTTTTATGCCTGCTTCATTTTTTAACAGACTCGCTTGTGTGGATGTCAAAACCAAATTAAAGTGGCAGTGTGGCTGCCATGCCAAATACATTAATTCTTTTGAAACTGCTTTTCCAATGACGATGCTATTCTTTCTCTTCTTTTTTTTTTTTAGGAAATGGCAATGATGTGTGTTAGCAACAACTTTGTGAATACTTATTACTTTAAGCAATAGTTGCTCTTATTTATTGGTATAAATAGAGAACAGCATTAGAATTTCATGAAGTTATTGCTACTCGATGCACTGCACTCACCCTTCTGTTTGTGGCATCAGAGTCTGGCAGTTTCTTTCCCAGCCTAAAAGTATAGTAAATGTAATAATATTAATTCAAACACATAGGATCAGTAGATATAAGGGATGAGACACATGACATACCTTTTAATCTGGAAAACAGAAGCCAAATCACAGTGATACAAAACCCACACATTCTCTAAGACTGAAGACATTCTCCATTCAAACTTGGCACTCTGATGTTTAGCTTGTGGGCCAGGCTTGCTGGCAAGGTGAAAGTTAGAAATCAGTAATTAGCCCTGATTCTTAGCAGCTGATTTAAAAGTCTTTTAGGACAGCAGAGAGGTAGCTGCTTGCCTGGAAGGAGCAGGAAGGTCCGAGTTGTTCAGTCTGAAGAGGTTAGTGCTGTTCTTACTTGTTAATGTCTTCAATTTTATGGAAAGAAAACAGTTTCTGAAGGGGTACTTGGAAGTTGATGTGATGTTTGGTGCCTTTCTGACATGGATGTGACCAAGGTGCAGGCACGTGTGTGCCCGTATCCCTTGTTGGGTTGAGCATTGTGTTTGTTTGGCTGCTGCTGGCTGGTCTCTGGGAGAGGCTGTGTGAAGTTTGGTGACCAGGCTGTACAGCTGTAGTCTGGCTTTAGACTCTGGAAAATAAATTGTATGTAAATATTTTACAGTTAAATTTGCTACTATCTTAGGGAAGAGGGAGGAACTCCACAGTTATAAACATTGGGCTGCTGCTGGGCTTTCTGGAGGATAAGGACATGTGGGGAGGGATCTGCGGTTATCGTTTAATCCTTGTTTTTGCTTGGCTGTTTTATCCACCGTTTCTTTGCTGTTCTCTCACCTGTGAACTGAGCTGCTTTAGAAAATGTGGGCTTCCCACTAGCTTCCCCCTGTGAAGGTTTTGAGGAGTAATAAATAAACAAAAACTTAGGTAAAGAACCTAATTCTCTGCCTGTGGCCAGGGTAGTAACCAGGCAGAGTGGCTGGTTCCCATTTCAGCCCAGTGACTGGTGTTACAGCTAAGGTGGGAGCTACTGGGGGGGAATTTGCTCAGTGAGGGCAACTGCAAGGGAGGGCTGATAGCTTCATAAGAAACATGTAATAACTATATTATCCCTTTCCTTTATTGCCTTTTGCTCTGCTAATTTATCCTGTGCATGGACCTGGATTCCTGCCTCTGTGGAAGGTGTTTGGGCACTCACAGCTCTCCTGCTGTGCTGTGCTGGAGGGTGCAGGTGGCCCTGGGTGGGTTCCTGTGATGGGCTGATGGATTCCACCTGTGTTGGTTTCAGTTAGAAGTTACAGAGGTGCTAGCTGGTTGCCAGCTGCTGTGCCTTTCCGCCTGAGTTACAGGTTGGCAGTTGAAGTATTGGATGCTTGGTGAGCAATGCAGTCTGTGAGAAATATCACCCACTTCCCTGGGGTTGACAGGGCTTGAAAGAAAACATTTATCAGAACGTTCTTTGTTTTCTGTCCTTTCCTTGGTCTTCCTTATGCGTTGCATTAAAATAAATAAGTGGCATGAGATGGAGGGGTGATGAATTTCTTTAATTGTGAGGCTCTCTAATAGACTCCCTTGGGGGCCCGTTACGCACCAGGGCTGCTGTTCAGCAGATCTCCCCCTGGGTTCTGATCACCAGCGCTTTTCCGTACGACAAGACCTTTCATCTTAAGCTCGGCTAGTGCTTTGCAAGCACCCATTACACTTCATGACACTCAAGCGAACATAATGACTGCCTCTTATCCAATTATATCTTGCTTAAAGGGAAAGCAAGGCCCAGATAGGTAAAGGCCAGATGTTATTGCCACAGGATGCGTGGTACACTCCTGCTGTGTCGTGTAACCAGCTAGAAACCACCTCTTGCAGAACAGCCCGTTCCTACCAGGTTATAAAGTGTATCTCCCATGTGGCTGATAAGGAAAATCTCATTCTAGGCTTTTTCCTGGATCCAGCAAACGCCAGTCTTTACATGAGCTATTGATGCTTAGAGTGGACCTTCTGTTTTGGTGGGCTTGTGGTTTAAAGCACGTTGCTCAGCCCAGTGCAGCTTTCCATAGCGCTCAGCAAAGAGAAAATTTAGATGCTATTTGCACTGTAGTGCTTAAAAATAAGACAACTTTATAATATATGACGGTAGGGAGAGACAAGAGGGACCGAATACAACTGGCTGGCAGTTGGGCTCCCTGTTGTTAAGGCTTTGGAATAGCTGTTTGCTCTGTGTTTTCCGTTTGGCGCAGCAGGATGCGGCTGGTTAAAAGGCAGGGAGGTTGTGCCCCAGACACTCACGTAGGAGGAGCAGTCAGATCAATATCAATCTCTGCAGCCCACCGCTGTTACAAAGGCTGGTGAGTGCATGTTGTTCAGCTGCGGTTGTGCCTGCAATAGAGATCAAAGTGAGCGGAATGATGTTGTAGCTCCTGGGATGCTGCGATAGAGATACAAAGGGCGGCTGAGACAACAGGCTGGGGAAGATGCAAATGAGAATGAATGAGCTCTGGCATTTGCCACAGTGAGTTAATTTAATTAAGGACAAAAAAAGAAAGGAGAAGGAAAAGGATCTCTAATGCTGATGGAACTAGTCTACTGTAGCACAAACAGTACAGTTGGGGTGTGTATTGTCTACTGCTCAGTGTTATACTCCAGCTTATGGTGGAAGTGGGGTGGGTTTGAGGGCTGTATGTCAAAGGAAGGAAGGATTCTGTGCTCTGTAGCAGGGGCTTTGATGTAAACTGGCAGCACATTTGTACCACAAAGTGCTGCAAACCAAAGCTACTTGGTCTGATGCAGCTGAAATAATACTTATGGCATTTTTGAACTGATTTTTTTTTTCTATTACACTGTTTTATCCGAAGAATCTTTTTTTATATCTGCTTACTTTCCTTTAATTTTGTCTTTAAAAAAAACCCTAAAAAACCCCAACCCCCGCCAAAACCCCCAAACCAAAACAACAGTTGAGATTTCTGGAACCTAAACTTCTCCTAAGTTCACGGTGGTGTGTGATTGCTCCGTAGTTACAGTGCTTAAGTGTCTATACTGTTGTGTGATTATATCTCTACAAAGTAAAATAATTTAAGGTAACTTATCCTTCAATGGCTGATCAGAAGGAGATTAAATTTCTGTTAAAAGCCTCTGTTAAAACGTGCTGGTATTTCCATGATCATAAACATAGCAATTAAATTCTAAGAAACTTTATTGGGTCACAAAAGTGGTAACAGAGGGAAATGAAGAGGAACAGGTGAGGATGGCAGGAGTTTTTAGAAGCACAGGCAGAAAATAACAGAGAAATTTGCTAAGCCTGTCTGAGAAGCCGTGAAGGAATGGGTGCTCTTTGGTACTGTGTAGGCACCAAAATAAGGACAGCAGAAGAAAAACAAGGGAGTTAGAGTCCAAGCTGTTGTTCCCAGATTGTTAAATCAATGCTCTGAGACTCTTTTGGGCAACCTTATACTGTCTCTTCCTTCCTTTTAAAAAAAAAAAAAAAAAGTATATTAGTATCTCATTAGACGGTCTGTAAAATCACTTCCTCTGTCCCTTTTCTGGACAAGTTAAACTTATTGTTGTTGCACAAATATGAAAGTAATGAGTTGAAATGGGAAGAGACAATGTCCTTGTGTGAACCTTTGTACTAATAATGATGTCCTTTCTATCTACAAGTGCCACTACAATATTTTTTGTACGGGGACCAGTAGTTCTGGCCCGGAGACAGAAGTGACCGTGAGGCTGGTAGAAGTGACTTTAATTTCAGTGACAGGAAAGAGATAAAGATGTTGTGTGACAGGAATGAGTTGTCAGAGGGCAGGTGTGGCCTGGAAAATCTGCAGCTATGGGTTTGCCATTTTAATTTTAGGAACAAGCATTGGTGCTGTATAAAGGAAGAGGGTGGCTGACCTTAGAGATGCGGAAGGGTGCAGAAAGGAAGGGGAAAAGAGGCTGTTCTGGGACTGAAGGGTGAGGATTGATGAGGACGGCTGAATTTTGCTGTGGGGAAGAGCCAGTCCCGCTGCTCCCTCACACGGCAGAAAGCAGCTGGAACTTGTGCTGTGAATGTGTGATGGAGTGATCTGGCTTCTGCAGACTCACTGCTGGCACATCTGTGCCACAGCTGTTCCAAAGGCCTCTTTGCTGCCTCCCTGGAGAAGCAGGATAGGGAGCTGAGAGATGGAGTCATGCTTTGCAGGAGAAAATAAAGCCCTGGCACGGTGTTTCTAACAGTGTTTAATGCTGTCTGAGCCTTGTTGAAGTCCACAGGAGTTCTTTTGTAGAGCTGAGTGAGGTCAGCTGCGACTATCCTACTTCATGGCAGCTGATAGAACTGGGGGATATTCCCTGGGACCGACTGGCATGTAAAACGGGGCTTGGTTGGTCTGTGATTGTTCTCTTCATCTGCATCATTGCACCGGACTTGCACAAGTGCCTACGAGCACTCCCGTGAGCAGCTGTGGTCTGACTGCCCAGCATGTGTTTTACTAGCAGTCAGGTAAATAACAGCAGGAGTTGGCTTCAGAGCTGGGTCTGCGGTGGAAGTACCTTCACTCAACCCAGCTAGCTGGCTCTGTGGGCATCTGTCCCTTGGGCAAGGTATGGATGCTTGGGCAGTCCCAAAACCCATTGGAAATAGCTTTGGGTTGACAGAGACTAGAGATATCTTTGCAAATGCTCCATGAGATGTGGGTAGGTGTTTTTCCAGTGTGTTACTGGATAAAGTTGTAGACTTTCAGCAGTTAACTACAGTAAAGCACTGAGGAAAACCTCCAGAACTAAAAAAGACATTAACCAAAGTTGGCCTGAAACAAAGTTTTGAAGTTACAGAATGTATGAAAACGGTTATATGCTTTAATATTTTTTTCTACTTTTTTATACAAATATAAAAATGGTGGTTTTATCATTTGATGGACTACACGTATATTTGGTTACAGTGAATCTAAGAGTAAATTTCATTTCCTCAGGGCTGTCTTTGAATGTGCCTGTGTCGTGCCTTGTTTCTGATGCAGCACACAGTAACTTTGTTCCTCTGTAATATCACAATGCAAAAGCAGGGCCTGAATGTTTTTTCATAGAATTCCATCTTTATACTGTATTTCCCTGTTTAACGCTGTTTTTACTAGGTATAGCTCAGTGCTTAGGACCTATCAAAAGGGATCTGGCTACACCTTTCTTCCCTGTTTTCTTGACCTATAGTCTTCATTTTTTGTCTTACTAAATATTTCATACTAAAGCCTTCAAACTGTGCTACTTTCCCATGAAACGTTGTCTTGACTACCATAAGCAAAAACGATGTACTCACTCCACAGAGCTGGTAATTCCTTGTAACTTTGATGCTCTCTTGGGCAGCAGGTCTGTATGTTGCTGGCATCGATTATTTGTGAAGTAGGTAATGGACTCTCTGAACTCCAACAGGCAATTTATGCTGCAGAAGACTTGCATTGATCATAGGTTAGTAAAGTTAAGGTGGTGGCATCAACTCTTTCATTTCATGCATTTTTATATTTGCTTTTTAATTTGAAAATGATGTATTTTTGCCACTGTTATAAATTCACCTTCTTGTTTTAAGAAAACTCTGGTTGCAAAAAAAGCAGCTCTGAAAGAATGAATTCCCCTGTCTCCTTGGTGTGTGGTATTTTGCTGTTTCAAGCTTTAACTTTAGAGTTTCTCCTTGGTAAGACAGAATTCATACAGAGGTTTAATCTTGTTATTCTGGAGTTATTGGAAATGTTGCCTCTGACTCAGCTCTTCATGAGACTGTGGCTTTTAGAGATGTTTTTAGATTGCATTCTGGTCACGTAGAAATGCTTGAATAGTGAGCCATATATTTATTTTTTTTCTTTCCCAGCCACCTTCTATGACATATAGAGTTCACTGAATCGATGTGTATTTAGGCATATTTCATAGTGTTAAATTGAAATAAAACTAGCCTAGCTAGTATTTAGAACTCGGTGTATTACATCAAAAAGGCCCATAAAAAAGAGTGAAAAAGCCAAATGGTCCATGTAAGTCCAAACTATAAATAAGAGTTGAGGGCAGAAATATGTTAGTTTTGAAATATTTCTTCAGGCAGCCCCATAAAGGCTTGGGAGAGACTTCTTCAGTTCATTTAATTAAATCTAGAAAAACAAACATAAGCCTCTCAACATCCTTCTTGTCACCCGAATAGCTATTCTGCCTTTGCAAGGTAATGTGCTTATGGCTTTAGGGAGAATTCAGGCCTGGAATTCTGCTAGGAGTGTTTCCAAATATTTCACCACGGTCTCGTACAGTGAGAAGCCGACCTAATTATTTTACTTACAGATGCTCTTTCTCCCTAAGAGAGGCAGTGCAAGATAAATTGTAGAATTAGTAGATTCTTCTAATTCTCACACCTATCCTCTATTAAATGACCTTTTAATGCTCTTGAAATCTTTTTAGTCATATTTTCTCATTGCTTGTGGCTTCCCAGTGAAGGATAAAAGGCAGTTCAATACGAAGTTCTGTTTTTTCTCAAGCTGTATCATTATAAAAAGAATCCAAAAAGGGACTGGTCTTGGGATGTTTGCTGTAATCAGCAGGTTTGTTTGCATTAAAAGGAAAAGAAGATTTAACGGCAGAATACATAACCTAAATTCTGTAGAAAGCGCGTGGTGAAGTACTTGTGTGCAAGTAAAGAAGTCTTTACTGGATCTAGTCCAGGTGATCCTAGGTTTTGTAGCAACTGATTGATAATTAATTGTCCACAATTATTTATACTTTAGGATTGGATCATTATTGATGAACAGCTTTCTGGAGGCTTGGAAAAAAAATAATCACTTAAAAGCAATATCAATCTCCATCAGAGTGCCAACTATCCGAATAAGAAATATCCTTATCAGTTTTGATACTGGTCCAGACAAGGTTTGCTGGTTGGAGCTGGGGTGTAGCTTGAAATGATCAGTCTTGTTTACAGACAGATTGATCAATTCTATTACAGAGCCTAATGAGTTTAGTGAACTTTATTTAGTCCCTGGAAAATGGTGATGTAAGGAGCTGCTTATACAAATAAGACTAGCATCTGTGTTTATATTAGTTAGAAAAAAATTATGAAGGCTATTAATGCTGCAAATCACTGACTGGAATTAAAAGAAAACTTGCTCATAAAGGCGCATCCATGCTATGGTGTAATTACGTGTGTCGCCCTTTCTCTGATTAAATGCACTTCAAGCTTGTATTTAAAAAAACCAACCAACCAACCAAACAAAAAAACCCAAACAAACAACAACCCCTGAAAACCCCACGCCTGTTTCTGGTTTATACACTGTTCAAACCACACTCCTATAGAACTTTAGGGTAACTAGCATCCCTATGCAATATGTGTCCAGGTTTTATTTGGGGTACTGGTAATCACAACGTTAAAGCCACAGATATTAATAAGTTAGATGGGTTTCAAGGACTGTTCACCTTTGTGATCTCTTCATGCTTCCGGAAATGGCAATTAGCTGGTTCATTCTACGATTCTATGCCTCCTTCAGGATACTGTGTCCTATGTATCTCCATTCCATATATCCTACGGTATGATGGTGTACGGCAGTCCTGCTGTTCTCTGGATGACCTTGCTTTGTGCTGAGGTCTGATTTGGAGCTCCTCACTAACAGGGGTGAAACTAATGTCATCTCCTTTCTCTATACCAAATACCTAGATCAAAAATTTAAGCTGCTGGGTTTTTGTGTGCTTTTTGTTGCTGTTGTGTAGGTTGTGTGTATTTGGTTTTTAAGGTAACAGCCCTTGCGTTTTTCTGTATTAATATACTGGATGTAATTATGTATTGCTTTGTCTTTAATCTTTCAAGCTGTCATTAAATGGAAGAATGGCAGGCTTCTGAACATGCGACAAATCTAGTTTTATCACTTAAATTAATTACCAGGAGACTGTACAAACACTGAAAAACAAATTTAATAAAGGAGGCACTCCAGATGGTTGAAGGTAGACTTACACATTCAGAACATTCCTCATTATAATTGCAATACCATGCACAGAGATTCATACTGACGCTTTGGGGAATTTACAGATGAGATGCACTACAATCTGCTAGAAGGCATAATGTTCACAGGGTTTCATTGTCACAGAAAAAGCATAATGACTATTGAAGAAAACTAATTGCTGACAGTTTTTGAGCTGGCTTTGGTGCACAATACATTTGTTCTGCCCTGTAGATCCTTGTTTCAAAAAAAAAATATTTAAAATACACATGCAAATAGCAACATATTGCTCTAATCTCCATGGCATTTATGTAGAATTTTTCTTAAATGACTCCAAGCTTCCTTTGTCTATACAGGTGCTTAGTTGGCAATGGGATTCTTTCCAAGGTTCAATTTCAGTGCAGCTCTGGCAAGATACTTGAGATTGTACAGCTCAGGTCCCAAATAAACTGATGAGAGAGGCTTTAAATAATGTGCTTCAGCACATCCTTTTCTGCTTTCAGATGGCAACAATAGAACACACTGGTCCTCTTTCTCTGCAGGAGAAGCTCTAGGCTGCTGCTCTCAACTGGGAGCAAAGGAAGAGCTATAGTTCAGGACTCTGACCCAAAAACACCTGCAAAAGAGAAGGGATTCCCCCCAAACATCTGTGTTTCTGACCTCCCTTGGCTACTGTACCATGGCTTTATTCATGGTATTTTTATGATTCTTGTTTTGTCCTTCTCTTGCTGATAAATACTCAGCAGGCAGTGTTCCACGGTTTATTAACTTGCCGATATGACTTTCAAAACTTCAAGTATCTACTTCTAGTTGACTTTAAAAAATAACCAAATTGCAACATGGCTGCAAAGGGCTCATCTGTGTGTTGAAAATGAGGGGGGTGTGTGTGTCATAGACTAATTCCCAGCATTGATGCTGCTGTAGGAGCTTAAAGGCACCCCATGCAGAGTTATGCAGAATAGCTACTGGCTGTTAACTTAATATTAGTGAGTGTATTTTTAGTAAGTCACCTATAGGTGTAGAAAAGCTTAGACTGGTGTTTAATAGCTTCCCCATGAAGCAAGAGCATTCTGTAAATTCTGTAAGGTGCTTTTAGAAGTGTGCTTCAAAGTCACCTAATGTTGGGTGTTTTTTTTTATTTTCTCACCTGTGCAGTCTTATTATTCATTCCTTGTGCAGTGAAATGGTATTGCACACCAAGCCATTCATCAAACTTTCAGCCACAGTCTTGGAGGAGTATTGTGGTGACCAGCGAAGTGTGCCTGGTGAATGAAGGGCAGCCAATGTGTCAGAAGAACTGAAAGGTCATCAGTCTTGGAAGAGTTGTGAATGGTCATTGAAGCTGTAAAAGAGAATTAAACCAGTAGACAAAGAGAAAATGTATTTGTAGGAATTAGTTCTACCTGTGTCGCTGGTTTTTGCTGATGAAAGATGGAGACTTCTCAAGTCTTCAGTATCTCTAACTCGATTGCATTGGCTTGGGATTGAAGAGAGTCATGGTTGCCCCTGGAATAGCTTCATCAGTGTGCAAAAAGACTGTGAGCAGATAATTCATACGTGCAACAGATGCAGTTGTGCTTTTCCAATTGATTGGAATGGAGCCTGGGCAGTGGTGCCTGGGATTTGCAGAGCACTGCTTGGGCTCAGGGAAGGAAAAACTTTGGTCCAACAGTGTTGGGAAGGGATGAGAACACTGAAAACGGGGAGGTAGCATGGGTGTGATGACTAGTGGGATCAGAAAATCTCCCCAGTTCAGTGAATTAAAATCTGACAGTGTAACTCTGTATACCTGCTCCTCTAACATAAAGCAAGAATTGTAATAACTGGAGAAACTTAGAGAAATAATAACTTAGAGAAATTATTATTTTTTTTTTTTTTTTGCAAAAATAGTGTAGAGGCCAGATAATGTACCAAGGGAGCGCTTCCAAAACAAATTTGACACAAGAATGAGTATGGATTATAGGAACAGAACTATTCAACCTCCTCTCGGCTCCTGCTCTAATTCATCAGACCTCTGGGAAATTCAAATGTATAAGCAACTCCCGAAGCAAACCAATCTCTATTCCTTTCAGTCCCTATTTTAAAATTGTATGTGCCTAGTTGAGGGCGAAAAAATACAACAAAAGGTCTGAAAACTGTTACAGATTTATCTACTGCCTTATTTAAGCAACTCGTGTCTAGGAGATGGGAGCATTTTAGTGCTGAAAATTGATTTCTGGACAAAACAGGGATCAAAGAGGTAGAAATTGGAACTCAAACCCATGTTTTCTTCAGCAGCCAGGTTTCAGACAACTGTATGGTGGGAAGACTTAGCAGTAGGTTGAGCTGTGGTTTGATGATATGATAAACCTGGCTTTTCAGTCACTGATGGAGGATCAAAAATGCTGTGACTGCATGACACAAAGCTGTGATCAGAAAGAACTTGCCACGAAGGCTGAAGTTTTGTTTAAAGAAATGTTTATGGATTAATTTTGTAGTGGGAAGGTTTTATGCCATGTCAGAAGCTTTGTCAGTGGGCATAAATTCAACAGAAAGTAGTGTGAAATTCAGGCTGTGCGCTCTGACTAACCAGCAATGTAATTCCCTGCCAGTGTTTGTGCAGCTGGTGATTCAGTAGTGCACTAGCTGTGATTTTAATCACTGTGGAGAAATGTCCTAAAGAATCAGAGTCCTTAAGAATCAGAGATAAAGAATTTCTGCTTCTTGGACAATACCAGAAAGGCATCATGTGTAACGGTATTTGCTGGTTTTTGGAGGATGCTTATTAAAGGTGTTTGGTTTTGTTGTGAATTTTTTTTTTTGTTTGTTTGGTGGCTGTTTTTTTTTAATAGAGATGTTTGGGGGGTGTTATTTATTTTTAGGGATGTGGGTTTTTTTTTTTTTTTTGAAGATGCTTGTGCCTTGACTTATGGCAAAGCTAAACGTATCCTTAAAAATCAAGCGATTGATTCTTTGTTAAATGACACCTAAGATTTCCAGAGAGGTTACATGTGACCCTTGTGAAGATTTCTTTATGTGTTACATAGAATCTATTATGCCACATATGATTTTCAAAGAAAGTTTTGGTGTACTATTATAGTTGTGTTCCACAACAATAGACTGAATGTATGAATGAAACAACAAACTAAGTTTGGAAACAAACCTTTAGTTGACTTTCAGTCTTTATGTTGAAATATTGTACCATCAAGTTTGTTAGGCTGCTTATTTTATTAGTTGCATACAGTACACTTGCACACACCCTTTTTTAACTACGACTATTACAATATCTAGAAAGAAGGCTTGAAGAACAAAGTCTAAGTATGCAGTAATCTTCGTCAGAAGTGCATAAAATACTTTCTGTGCAATTCTTATGGTCACAGTGTAGATCCTGGAAATAATGGTGTTGAAGTGTGGGTTTTTAATACCCGTAAGAATTCGCTAGTGGAGATAAGAAACTGATCTCCATATAAAACTACAAGTAGATTTTCAAAACCTTTAATCAAAACTGCCTTACCGGGTCTCATAGATTACTTTTACAGAAGTGTAACGAGCATTTCAGAATGTCCTTTTGGAAAGGTCATAGTTTTCTCAAAACTAAAACATAACAATAAAGATAGGCTGTGATCATTACATTACCTTCAAAAAAAGTGCAGAACGTATTTTTCTTGGATGATCTCTGGCTTTAAATTATGCCTATAATTCAATATTGAATTTGAGAGTTTTTAACAAAAAAAATCTCTTAATTTTATAACAGAAATCAGTGCAAAGAAAATATAAACACATTTCCATTATGACTCTGCTTGTATATCTGCTAGTTTCCCATATCTAGGGACATGGTGCTGTCATAGGTATGAACATACTTTTGTGATGATAATAATTATCAAAGTTGCCTTCCCAATGCAACAAGCTTCAAGGAGAAACTGCCTGCTTTTTGCTGTAGGAAAACATTGGTTACAAAAGGAAACCAAAGCCTGATGGACTAAATAAAAAAAAAAAAAAAATTGCATGGTTTCATCAGCTGAATAAGGTGAGAGTAGCGAGATGTATCTAGTTTTTGGCCTGTTAATTCATCATCCCCGGTTATGGAATGGGCATAAGGAAAGATGTCAGGAAATTAAAAGAACTTCTTAATCCCAGCATTTGTCGTTATTTTTTGAACAGGTGAATGAAATCTGTGGGTGGTGAAAACCAATCCACTACAGAAGGACCAGCATGTCTAATGTTACTTATTTGCCTTTGTCTCCTGTAAATCAAGAAGTCAGTCTCAAATTAATCAGATTCTAGTAAAACCTCTTCCGAATGGCAGAACCTTTCCTCTCTAGCTCTCTTAGGTGAGGAAATGTTTCTCTCATCTGCTTTACTGAAAAAAAGACCTTACTTACACCCAACATCATAAATTGTTTTGCTCATCATGACTTTTATTTTGCCTGTATCCAATTCTTGTTATTTCATATGACTATATTAAAACAATATGTTAATCGGACAGAGGCTGACCTCTGGTCAGCTTGTATGCTGTTATGCTTTCTCTGCCCTGTTTATGAGCTTTTTGTTACAAAATGTCTGGAAAAATAACAAATCCAGAGTCTGGCAAATGCAAATACTCCAGGGTTGAAAGGATGCCCAGGGAGAGTGCTGTTCTGGCAGACCCCCTGGGTTATCAAGTACTCTACCCTGAGCACCCCGACTGTAATTACAGCAGCATTACACAGGCTGAGAGGCTGCTTTTCCGAAAAGTCAGTGTAACAAAGCATTTAGAGCTTAGTTCAATGCCAACCGCACTTCTTGGCAAATTCCCACAGCCTGAAGTGTCTAAGGATCTGCTTCTTACACCCAGCTCTTAAGATAATTGTCAAATAAACATGGCAGAGCATCAGTCTGTAGCAACCTATTCGCTGACCTTGTACGTATTGAACCAGTGCTACTAACTCCAACTTATACTAGTATTAGCAGAGTGTTTTTGTTTTCCCCCTTACCCTTCCTGCTTTTATCCCCTTCAGATCTTAAATCCTGTCTCTGGGTCTTGCCTTTGAGGCAATGTTGATGGCTTGTAGGAGAAAATTGACATCTCTTAAGAACTTCTGAATGAGCAAATACCGAGCTGGTATAAAGTTTAATGCTGCAAGATGGAGTGCTTCCCACAAAATGACCCATTACTCGATGTTCTTGCCTTCACTTTTTATGCAATTGAAAGACTATCAAATTTGGGAAGGGGGGAAAAAAAGATGTGCTTCTCGCAATTACTTGATTAAGCTATGAAGGAACAAGCACAGTGCCAGCAGTCAATATTGCAGTGCTGCCTGTGGATTTGCTGAGTCCCTCTGGTGCTTTTTGCAGAATTTTGTGATTTATTCCTGCTATTAATTTATAAGAATTCTAATGTGTGCATGGGGGGGAAATTTGTCTGCTTGTTGGTGCACTGTCTTGTTCAAGACCCACAGGATCATTATATGAGGCACCAATTGTTATTTGTTAATTGAGTGGAGTTGGCAGGTTGCAGTGTGTGTGGTTACAGCATAAAAAATGGTAGTGTGTTATTAGAAACTGAAGAGAACTCCCACCAGGGTAAAAGAGAGAGATGGCTTGTCAGAACAATGAGCTTCAGAGCTTTTTTTCTTGTTGAAATGACTAGATTTTTTTCATGTTGTTGTGTTACTACTTATGCACAGGGTTCAGACACATGCCCATTTCATTGGTGCAAATAGTGTCCTACAGCCTGTCGAAGGCGGCTCTTGTAGCATGATGATTTCCCATCTGAGGATATGGTCACTTAAAGTTGATTTAGGATGTGGTGAATATCCCCAGATCTGATATCTTTGAAATTTCTGTGTGATTTGAGAAACTTGTGGGAAGTAAATGCCATTTGCACTAATGTTTAGTGCACAAGTTTCACAAGCCAAGTCTTCGATGACATTAAGCACCTGCACATGAGAAGTCCCAGTAGCAGACCAGTTCCTGACTGTGTTTTAATATTTCTCTTGAATATCCTGATTAAAATACATTAGAAACATGTTTTTCTCAAGGTATAATTTAGCTCTTCCTGTTTCTTTGGTGCTGGATATCATGTTACTTACCTGAAAGGTGACATTTTTAGTGCGGTGAAGGAAAGAGGGAATACCAGTACTCTGAGTTAGGGAGGGTATTTCTGTCTTTGCAGGGAGGTTAGTTCCTCTGCGACCTCCCTGACTGAATTAGAGCTGGCAAGAATGTGAAAAGGCTCTCAAGAGGCCTGGGGTGGGGAACGGTTCCTGTAAGAAATACTCTTTATTTTTTTCTTTTAAAGAAAAGCTATTCAAAGGATTTTGAACTCTAAAACTAATCTCTCCTACTACAGTAAAAGTTGTAAAGGCTGAAGATTTCCTATCCTTTTGGGTTTCCTCCTGTTTAAACCTTTCCCAGTTAGATGTGATGCGTGTGGTTGGTGTTGGGGTTTTTTGTTGTGTGTGTGGTTTTGTTTTGTTTTTGTTTGTGGCTTTTTTCTTTTTTTTTAGATTTCAGTAAGATATCAATTTCATGAAGTGGGACAATGAAGAGAAGGTTGACAAGTTACTGTAAATTATTCATGTTTTGGTGTGTCCATTTGCTGAAACAACACTGACCATGATTCATTTCTCAGTGCTTTGCTGTGGTTACATACAAACAGCTGTCAATAACCAAATAACTTGGTGGGAAGCGTAGCTGTCGCACCTTGGAACAAGGTGCTGAACTATCAGTGAGGCATTTCAGCTGCCAGCACCATTGCTGTGGGAGCCAGGCAGCCTGATGAGATGCACAGACCGTGTCGGTTACATGTTTTCTTGGGGAATTTCCAACAAAACAGTTGGTTACTCTCTACCCTCACTAGTTTATCAATGTCTTTTTATGTTGAGTATTGCTGCTGCCCAGCCAGGTTGTTTCCAGACTTAGCACTTGTCCCTTATTACGTGTTAAATCTGGCACCTTATGGAGAAAGAGTAAAAAAAAAAAAAATAAAAAATTTCCTATTTAGGGAATCCTTATGTTTAAAGCAAGTTTAGGAAATAGTCGTTGTGTGTGGACCAAGATGCTAACACAGCTACCTCGGAAGTGCTGGATCTCCTAAAAGTCCTCTGTGTTCAACCAGCGCTTGCGTGTTGTTCTGAGAAACGTGATCAACTTTTTGGTTGTTCCTGCTCCTTATCAAACAAGCACTACCTTTTACACGCACCGTGGAAAACCTGTACCATCTGATATCTGGTGGTGTTAGCTATGAATCAAATTCTAGAGGACTGATATGGGAAACAATGTGGGACTTCCACACTTGGCCTCTGTTGCAGGTCACCCCAAAGCATAGTATGTATGATCTGAGCTGTGTGCGTTCATGTTGTGCAGGAAAATAAGTAACTTGTTTATGCAAGCTAAAATGTGGAAAAAAAAATATCTATTTTGTTTTTAACTAATGCAGAATTTCTGGTTACTTAAATTTTTGATCAGAGAATTACAAATTAACTTAGAAAAAGAGGTTGTGTTCAAAGAAATAAGTCTTAAAATATACTTGCCATTAAAAATTTTTCCAGCTCCAGTTTAAGGCAGACTTCAGATCTTACGACTGAAAAGTTAAGGGAACATTGAACAGCACTTTCCCTTGGAGAGCTGGACGCCTCTTCCTGGTCACCTTCATTTCAGGGTTTTCTGGTCAATTCACATGATGCTTTAAAGCATGCATGTGTGTCCAAGCTCCTTTTTTCTTCTACTTTTGGGATCAGAGTTGCAACTTTCTAATTAGAGTGAAAACGTAAACGAGACATCTCTGACTTTGAGGACGTTGCCCCTTGGCTGCAAAAGGAAGGTCTTCAATATGTCAGTTCTTCCATACGTGCCTCAGACTTGCTCGAAATTTGCCTTGTGGAGTTCTCTGGGTGTCTATGAAATTTTGCTGTTGTGTGTCATATATTTTATAGGATTTATGCTCAAAACATTAATAAAGTGTGTTTTAAACCCAGGAAAAAGGTTCTTGAGTTAAGCTGCTTCCTGCTTTGCTACAGAGTGTTGATTTCATGTGTCATGGTGTCTTATTTATGTATTGTTTGTAGGTGGAATACAATAAGATCATCTGCCCATGGTACTTTGGGATGTAACATTTTAATCAAAAGAATGATGAGATATTTTGGACCACATCAAGCTGTTTGAGTGTTGGGAGTGTCACCTAATTATGTAGTTTGTCCCCCACCTGTGACCTAGTCCTTTATATGATTCACCTTTCTGTTTGGTAACAGCACAAATCTTGATTAGATATGAAGATGAACTGGGGACTTCAGATTTTAGCCAGCTGTGTATTTGTGTCCTCCTAAAGGCAAACAACTCCGTTTAACTCTTAACACCTACAAATCTTGAGAGGATAGTCTTAATCCACTGAGTAGATAGTCTTAATCCGTTGCATTTAGTAACTGCATTATAACTCGTGTGAAGTTTAACAACACTACCTCAGACAAGAAGTTATAAATGAGATTTTTTTTTTTTAATTTTCTTTAAATTGTGAAATGCTACTTGTAACACTATCTCTTCACTTGTCAGCCTAGTCCCACTGTCATTCGTGAATTTATAGCAATGGCAAGTTTGCTCTGTATTTTGGTATGCAAAGGTGAACATAAACATTTTTCTTGGTTATTGCAAAAGTTACACTGGAGAAACTAGTTGTAACTCACCTGATTGCAGCTAGAGGGAAATGATGTATTTTTGCCAAGCCATTAAGAGAACGCTTTGGTAAAAAGTTGCCCTTGCATAAGTCTTGTTTTTATAGAGCAATTATAATTAGTTTGTACTGTTCAAAGTGTCAGCCAGGAGTCAGTATGCTTCAGGGAAATAAGACCGACAAGTTTATTACTTTACAGTTTGGAGAGATGGCGTGCCTTAGCAAACTGCAGCATGCTAAATAGTTTCTGATGAGATGAAAACACAAATTTTGTTATTTCTGAAGGTCATACCATATTATATGTATCACAAATATATATAAACAGCCATAAAATGCAAATTCACTTCCTCCATTAAGCAAAATTTCCTATAATATAATGCTAGTTCTTTTTTTTTTTTTTTTTCTCGCTTGGCTTCTGCTGAAAGCAAGTCTGTAAGATTTATTTTTGGAGTGACTGAATTGGTGTCCATGCTGGAGATACAATCTCAAATAATTGTTTCCATTTTTTTTAAAATCAAAGAGCTCAGGCTGACACCACTTAGCTTGCCAATTTGCATACTTATTTATATCAGATAAAACACAGGAACTCTTTTTTTTTTTTTTTTTTTTTCCTCCCCATAGTGAGGAATAAAAGGATTTTTTAATAACTAAATATAATCTTTGTTTTTTTTACTGAAATCTGCTTTGTCATGATGGGTGGCTAAATCTTAAATTGTTACAACAGCATGACATGAGGTGCTATTTTCTATATTAGATTAGCAATTCATATCTGTATGTGGCAAATGGAAAAAAATGATCAAATGTATTTGTGCTGTGTGCTGCATATATTAACGGACAAATATTCAGTGACATGTAGTACTTCATGAACTGGAAGGACTCAGTTCAGAATATCTTTTTTTTTTGTTGTTTATGCTAGCATTTTATGTTTCAGATTTACAGACTTACAGTTTCTGGAGAGCTCAATTAAGAGAATTCCTACAACCCCAGTGATATTTTTTTTTTTCTACTAACAATAAAACTCTTTCTCTCCCAGAAACCTAGTTATTTCCTTTATACTTTCATCTCTTTCACAGAAAGAAAAAAAAAAAAAAAATCTGATAATAAGTTGCAGATATCCTTGGAGATATAAATTGCATAATTGTAAGTTATGGCTCTGGCTTTTTTTCCTGAAGATATATGATATGTTTTATGAGTGTTTTATGTCTCAATAAAATGATTTTCAGCTGCCTGAATTCACATGACATGGCAGTCAAATATTTTTTTGATTTTATACTTTGGTTTTTGAATAGTTCTGGCCTGCAGGTTATTCATCACGGCCATTGGAAGCTTTTTGGGACTATACGACTATCTTCTGTTAGGCTTTGCATTCAGAATCATTCACTTGGTTAAATTAGAATTAAATACGTTATTTAGAGTTTGCTTTCAAACAGTTCTGTGCTAAATTTTATTACATTTTGTGCTAGGTTTTGGTCTGGCTTGTCATAAAATCCCAATTAGTTTTTATGCTTTTATCAAAAGTTTGAAAAACCCAAGAACCTGCAAATACAACTGGTTTCCTGCAATAAGAATGTATTTTTTTTTCTGTCTAAACCATGATTTATGTCCGTTTATTTTATATAAATCCAGAACTTGGGGTTTAAATTAATAACCTCTTTTCATTCTCTCCTATGAATGAGAGAAGGTTGTCAAGCTTTCATGTAGGTTTTGTGTTTGAAGAGAACTAGAGAAGTTTAGGTACTTAAAGAGCAATTTGTTACACTGTGTATCTCCCAGTTCCTAAACAAAACATGTAGGCAATTCTATGCAAGACTTAATGTATGCAAATTAAAAAAAGTCAGGGTTTCTGCTCTGACCCAAGACTTCTCTCAGAGAACAAACTGGCTCCCCTGCTTCTCAGGGAGCAGGGGAGAGGAGGGCACCTAAATTCTCTTGCTTTGTAAAACATGTAAAGTGACGTGAAGGTGAACTTGTGCTAATGGTGGTGTGGCGCTTAGTACCATAGTGTGAATTCCATAAGTCTCTTATGTGATTAACACTTAAAAAAAGTGAAGTTTGGAGGAAGCTGCTTTCTTTGAAACGGCTGTGTTAAAGTCGGGCTTCTAATCAGTCATCTCTACAGACAATGGAAAAGAGTAGACCCTTGAGCAGTCAATTCATCCTATCCAGAGATAAGGTGGGGTCTGTTTGTTTCATCCTCTGTTTGTTTCTTTCTCCCTGGATTATTTGGGGGCTTGCGGAAGTGGGTGCCAGAGAGCATATAGATCGCTATCTTCAGACACTTAAAAATAAGAGCAAGAGCTCTGCAGCCTTAAAGTAAGCAGTTGCAGCTTGATGACTTCAGCGTAATTTTTTCTGTACCCATCACTCACAAGTTTGATATTCAGGTAAGATGTAATACTAAGTATGTAGTGACCAGCATCATAATATTTCTTCCTGGTTTTCTGCTGCAGCTAATATTGAATTACTGAATCTTTCTGCCTCTGTTTGAGTGCTGTCGGGGGGAGCAGTCTGCCTGCCATGATTGATGGCAGCTTTTCCCATCACTGGCTGCTTCTGATTTCATTCTCCAGGCATGTCTACATCAAATTTTATTATGAAAGATTCTTGCTTTCTGATTTCATTATACAGCTATTGCAAGAAAGACGGACTAGAAGCACAAACACTTCTGTAATAAAGCAATATGTAGATTTCCAGATTCATGTTCTGAAATGCTCACTGTCTGAGAGAAAAATACAATGCTTCAAGTGGAAAAAAGCAGCCAGGGAGTTATAAGTTAAGGCACGGGAGAACCCAGCTGAGGTCTCTGCCAGTACAAATAGGCAGTCAGAAAAATATCAGCCCCAAAGGGTTTTAGATTTATCGACAAGACAGGCAAACTGCACTTTAGGAAGCAGAGGGGTAAAAAAGCACAGAAAAATGTCTGCGAGGACGTGACGTGCCAGTGACAGAGCCATCCACAAGAAAGTGGTGGCACTTAGGCGGTGATGCTGCTTGTTGCTGGGTAGCTGAGAGCATCCGCTGTGTGTTTGGCAGGGCTGCTGGTCGTGACCTGGTCCCAGGTCCAGGCAGGAAACACACGTGGTGTCCCAAAGCCTCTGCTTTTCAAAGCAAAAGAGTTTTTGCTGTGGGAAACGGACAGTCTGAAACATCAGAATGTGGCTGAGATGTACTTGTCTCAGGAACAGTTGAGTCCTGCAAACTCTCAGGCTGCAGCCTCTTAAAAGTGGTGCTTAAGCAAACGGTGGGTGAGGAACTGTATTTTCATGCTGTGGTTTCTTATTATGTTAGGGAGAGTTTAGTTTAAACAAAAGTACTTGCTGTTTATTGTAGGTTTGGTTCTCCCACCTGTCTCCCTTTGTGTAGAAGCGCTCCAGATGTGCCCTAAGGTTTGAGGGGTTTGTAGGGTTTACCAGCTTTGCACACTTAACCTCCAGAGCTGTAATCCACGTACTTTTTTCATAAGCCCCATGCAGTTGGATCAGAAATTCCAGCAAAGGATGGACTCAAGCAACAGAAAGCAAGGCAGAGTTGTGGAAAGAAAGTCAAGTAAAATGCAGCCTGGGATTTCTAAGGAGATTTAAAGGACAAACTTGGCCAACTTTCCATGAAATCTGACAGGGATTTAGGACTGCAGCTCCTTAAAGCTCTCTTGAAAGACATAACATGAAAGAACAAGAAATTTTAGAAACCAAGTAGTAAGAGTGCATTTCACAGATGGCCCAACACAGAGGGTTTAAGTCTGAACCTGTCAGAGATACCTGGCCTCTTGCCGTGGGGCTCCAGGAGGGCTGGGGCTCACTCAAAGAGATTAAATATCCTGGCCTGTGCTAAATGGCAAACCAAAAGAAGGGCCAGGGATGCTGCCCGTGCCATGCTGTGCCTGGTTTTGATTCCTGTAATGTGCCCAGTGAGCCACGTGAAACCCACTGATGTAAATATAACCAGGAATGTGTTCGGCGTGTGCTCTCTGAGGCCCTGGGGACCCGAGAAGGTCAGTGCAGACCTGCTCTCTCTGTAAGAGAGAGGGGCTGGTGAAGAGAGGCATGGAAGGCCTCCAGTGAAAGACCGAGCCTTGCAACAAGGCTACAGTTGAGGTGTTCAACCCAGTTGCTGCTGTTGTCCTGATTTTAATGACCTTGGGGATGTTGAATTCAATGACAGCTATTTTTGTTGAAATTATAAAAGTCCAGTAATATACATGCTTTTTTTTTTTTTGCTTTCCATAGTATGGGAAATGGAGTCTAGATGGCCTAGATGTGTGCACTGCAAACATGTCAGTCCCAGCTCGTTTACTGTCGGTAAACTACATCCTTGTTAAAGAATAATGATGATGAGAAATTTTAGTTGACCGTGAATTGCATTGCAAATAGCAAATAAAAAGTGTAGAGGAGCTTTGGCTCAGATTCTGAAAGTTCTTCCTCTGAAGTTTCAAGTGTGATCGCTTAATGATGGTGATTATAAGACCATGCGAATAAGTGAGAGGAAGTGATATAATGGTGCAAAAAAAAAAGCTATAAAGCACTGATCTAGTTATAGTACAGGAGGAGTGTCTTCTTTTACTTATGGAATTGCCTCAAACTTGCCAGTTACATCAATTAAGCTGCTATTTGCTCAGTGTGTGATAAAGATTTCGCTAACCTGAGCCAAAACAGTAGTTTCTGCAGAAATTCAATATACGCTTCCTGTGTATGTTTGTTATTTTTTTATGATATTTATTTTTTTTTTTTTTTTAATATTTGTAATTTCTTCCTGCCCAACCAGACTTCTACCCCGGATTTCACTTTACACTTTAAGAGCATAATAACTTGACTTTTATGCAGTCCTTCATAATGTTGGTTATCAAGAATAGCTAGAACAGGATCATTGCCCTTGTCTGTCAAGAAGCTTCTTTTACAAAACTGTAAGGAACAACCTCATGATAATATAGTATGTTCTGATTTAGAAAAACTTGTAAAGCCAAATAAACATGTATTAAGTCTATTAATCACATGCCTCTGAGCATTGAGTCCTCCTGAGAAGCCACTGATGCTTACAGTATGGTTGTAGAGTGTTAATCTATTATCCTGGAAGATCATTTAATCCTGTAAGGGAATACAACCTCTCAAATGAGTTAAAGACTCCAGCACTGGGTCTATGAATACACATAGTGGTTCACTGAAGATGAGCAAATTTGTGTGAGCGCTGTTACACTCCCAATAAACCAGCAGCTTTTAGAGCATGTTCTCAGGATGTAGTCACAGTCATAAGCTCATTCTGCCACGCAAATGTCTGGTGAGTGGACCCTCTGTGGTGAGAGATTGCCTTTATACTTTACTACTATAACCTGCTTGCAGTAATTATGAAAACCCCCAAAATTTAAAGAAGTCAGAATTACGGTTTTTAAACATGAAAAGAAAATTTGTCCTAATTCTACCTTTATATTTGCTCTCTGCTCTGCAGACCGCAGGAATCAAACTCTTTCTGAGAACCCCAAGGCTGAAATTTTTCATTCCTTAAAGAAATGTGGTTTAAATAATTGAGGTTCTTAATAAATACATTTGTTCCTTAATCTTGTGACACAGCTATCATGACATTTAGAAAGAGGCCTTTAATGACTCAAGGCCATTATGTCTCAAACTCCTAAACATAGAATAAGAAGGGAAACAATCCATTGGTCTGAAGTTTGGAACTGCTGTACACCTATGACCAAATGCATCCTCAAACTAGATGACCCATATATTTGCAAGCTTTATTTCTGCAGCTGAATTCACAGCTCATTTGCTTACCACTCAAAGAAAAGGGAGGGAAAAAATAATAATCTAGTTTTTTGTTTAAAGGAATCCTGGCTTGATGACTAAGATGCATGTGGATTTCTTCCCAAACAGCAGTATTTAGGCATTGAGGTGTGACTGCCAGAATAATAATATTCGTCTGAATAAACCCCTTGAATTTATTCTATTTTATGGAGGTAGAATACCCATATTCATTTACTTAGCTTCAATTTGTATGTTAGTGTTTCTCTTCCATTGCCAATCAGCAAAGCACGCAAATAATGATATCAGTGCATGAAATTAGCCCTGACCAAGAAGAACAGTGCACGGTCTGTTGTATAAATAGTCAGACTGATTCCTTCCTTCCTATTTTTTTCTTTTTCAGTTCCCTTAATACTTCACAGAATTTCATTTTAAAACACACAGAGCTTATTCACTTGTTTGTGTTGGATAAGTGAATTCGGTGCTTGTGGGAGATGCCAGATGGGCTGCATGAGAGACAGAAGGTCTCTGTCTCTCCACCAAGCAGCAGCAGCGTGTGCTTCCCAAATTATGCTGCCAAAATGCCTTAGACCTGACCCACAGGTAAGAGGCTGATTTTGATACCCCTTCAATCCATAACATCTTTGACATTGAGAAAGCTTTAATGCCCTGAATACTCCATTTCTTCCTGGCATGCTACTGCTCAGCATGTGTGCTTAGATACTCCTCTGCTTCAACCATCCTTTGAGACAAACATATTCTGCTCTCCAGAAAACAACATACGTGAATGATTATAATGCTAAAAAAAAAAAAATAAAATACACAGAAGCAAAAATACATAATTCACTTCCTTTTCAACCATGGGTGGTTGAAAACAACACTCATAAAACAAAGTTTCTGACAGCTTTTTGTTTTCATAACGCTTTTATTGGTAAGTAAAAAGATTAATATCATGATTGCATTCTGTTGTGTTGTAGTAGGAAAGCAAAAGTCCATATTCATTTAGAACTGAAATTTCTCCTTAGCTTAATAAAAACTTTCCAAAAGAGAATGTTCTTAATGACAGTTCTTAATGACAGTTCTTTGTAGACTATAAAGGGTCATGGTAATAACTGATTTCATTTTAACCTGTATGCTAGTTTAACTCGTTCCCTGATTCTCATCAATTGAGAGAGCTGAATGAATGTTGGTAAGATTGAGAGCTGCACTGTATCTTCTTGAAAAATGTATGCATAAGTATTTGCGGTGATTCTGTTTCATTGTTGCATATTTTGTGCAGTCCGTTTCACAAAGCTTAGCATAGTGGATTTGGTGTTGTATGTTGAGTTTTGACAAATCCATCTTGAGAATGAAACACCAACGGGAACATTTCTCAGGTTCTGCTTTGTGGTGATCTTCATAATGTTTTTTAAGTTTGAAGGAAGAAGATTAATTTGGATATTTGGGCAGGAAACAAATGCTGCAAGGGAAACAAATTGGATTGCATGGGGAGACTGGAGGGGGGCTTTATTTCAGACAGAACAAAACTTGTAATTAATTATATATTGTTTTATCTTTCGCAGTATAAGACTTTCTGAACAATCTCAATAAGACATTAATCACTGCAAGTATTATAGTCCAGACCAAAGGTAACAGATTTTCTGTCTGGAATATGCCGCCTTAGTCAGACAAATCCTTATATAAACCAACTACACGATATTTACTAGAATTCTGAAAAGATTGGTCTGTGTATGTGTAGGACGTTAGCCGAGTTTACAGAAAATTATTTCTTAATTCATAAAAAGACTTATTTTTTTATTATAGTTTGTCAGAAAATGTTCTTTATGGGAACATCTGAGATAAATATATGAAACATCACATTCTCTTTTTCTACTTTCTTCCTTTATGTAAAAGGCTAATACCGAACTCCAAGTATATATTTTTTTCAGCCCAAAAGAGTTTCAGCAAGTACTATCACCAAAACATGAAGTGAAATGTGAAAGTTTTAACAAAAATAAATTTTTGAATGGAAATTCTTGCTAAAACTAATTTGATTCCAGTTTCCAAAACATATAGACCAAATGGAGCTCTCCAGCAGACATTTGAAATAATAAAAATTTTGCAAATTATTGGAATTTTAATAAGCAGAATTTTATTTTGAGGAAAAAAAAATTGGCTCTACTTCTTAGCTTGTCTTTAATGGCTTTAACTTCCTGGCACGTCCTGTGTTTGTAGTTAGACTGCCATGGGGTTCTCCCTGCCATAATATTGTGGTACCTAAATGAGGGCAATGTCCAATGGCAGTATCCTTCACTTGATAGAAGTGGAGCCGCTGATTTTGATTGCCGTGTTCCTTCACCCAAATTGGTCCCTTCACCTCTATGTTCTAAGTCCACTCCAAGAAAATGATTCTACCCTCAGGTGGAAGAGTGTAAGCGTGTTTTTACTGATTGATTGTTACTGATTGTTGAGGAAAGGGGAGGTGAGGAATTAGAGCAGTAGTTTGTTACTGTTGTTCTGTTAAGGTGACCAAGAAGAGTAAAGAATTTACACTTTTTAATTAGACATTAGTGGAAAAGTGAGTTTAAGTGAGGCAATTCTCAGTGTTAAAGACAAGTTTTCCCCATACTTTAATATCCTGGGGAAAAAAAAAAAAATAGAAATCCAAAAGTTTTGTCTCCTTGCTTTAAAATTTTTCTCCCATGGTAAAGTAAATTTCTTATCAGTCTTGAACAGACAGCTTCAGTGTCACAGATAAGACCTTTGAGTACTGCCAAAAATATAGGACATGCAGATACACAGTGGACAACAGAATAGCACATCACAACTTTAACAAGAGGAGGATAAGCTTCCTCCACTGGTGTGTTATTAAAGATCATCTTCCATTGTGAACCCAGATTCAGTGAATAAATCTGAGGCAGAGAAAAATCTGAGAAGAAAATTGCTAACATAGCTGGTATCGAGTTTTTTCTCTCCTGTATCATTTCTTTTACATACCCCAAGTTGTATTCAGGACTCAAGCACCTGAGTTTCAATCACCGTATACAGAATTAGGTGATAGTATTTTAATTCTTTATTTGTGCCACTGTGCAATGCAATAAAACTCAGGCCCTCATAGTGTAAGGAGTGGGTATTCTCCATCTGGCATTGGCGTTTTGTCTTCTGCAAACCTTTTCTTGTCCAGTAGGTATAGAAATGGGACTGGATTCAGAAGGGGTTAATCCTTTGCAGCCCACTGTGAATATTTTAGGTTTCAATTTTTTTTTTTCAGTGCACAAGCTCATATTAAATTATAGCAGCAAAGCAACACATTGACTGCCCTCTGAATACAATGCTTTCAAATAAGCTTTTACACCCAGGTGGCTCAGCCAGCAGAATTCAAACGACGGTGACATCTTACTCGCACTGTTAAATCAATGGCTCATACTAATGAAGTTACTTCATTGCAGTTCGAAATGCTGTGGAGGTGAATCCTAAGAATCAATCTGTTTGTCTTTAGACCAGAAGCAGATAGTGTTAAACATTCATCCTTCCTGCTTGGTAGTTTGGTGCTTCAGTTCTTTGTGTTAATTATTGTTTCAGTCCTGCTAATTGTTATTTCAGTCTTGCAAGGTCCTGAAGTTGCTGTTTGTTTGGTTACACAGAGTAAAAGAAGGGAGGGAAAGAATTGGCCCTGAGGTGCTGTTCCACTCCTGTCCCCAGAGCAGAAAAACAATAAAAATTAAAGAGTGTAGGGCAATGAAAGCTAATAGGCAGGAAAAGGAGAAATGCGAGTGAGCAATGTCTGTATCCTGAGGGGACCTGTTGAGAATTCTTCTGACAAAGTCCAATTTAATTCCAAAATGCCTGTTTGAACTTGAAATGTTTTGTTTTGAGGCATTGTGATCTCAAATACAGCTTCAAATCTGAGGCAGAGCTCTGCTTTCCAGATAAAACCTTTGGCAGACCTTGGGAAGAGCTTGGTGCATATCCCAGCATCTCTTCCTGGGGATCTGGAGTGGTTTTTGGCTTAACAGAAATTCTGAGAGAGAGGGGGGAAAAAAAGAAGACTATTTTAACCTGGGTTATAAAGAGACTCTAAAACCCCTGAAACTCCTGATTAACTGCAGGCCTGCTCCTCCTGCCTCACCTGGCCACCTTAAGGTCTGCATCATTAATGCTGTATTCTCGAAGTACAATGTACTGGAAAGGAAGATTTAAGGGATGTTTCTGACAAAGATGATGTGGCATGTCGCACGTGCAATGCTCCATACCCAGGTTTGCTGACCCATCCCCATGAGATGGGGGTGAGCAGGTGAAGCCGTGCTGCCCTCGGTACCAGGGCATGGACCGTTCCCTTCCAGGCAGGCTCTGGGCACTCAGGTTTTGAGCTGTGCCTTCAAATGAGGAACTAGCCAAAGCTTGTTACGTGGCTAGCTCAAGCACACACAAAATGATACTGGAAAAAATAGGAGCAGGGATCAAGGCTTTGCTGTGTTAAAAGGAGCAGTGGCAGGAGTATACAGCCTGCCATGAGCATGGAGATGTGGAGGTTGATGCGATGTGAGCTCTGATCCCAAATTGGGAACTGAATTTCTGAACTGCTGGCACTGACTATGCCTGAAGGAAAAAAAAAAAAAAAAAAAAAAAAAAACCACAAAACCACCACCAACAAAAAAACCAACCAGAAACAAAACCAAACACAAATGCCAAACCCACCTTATTTTATCTCCCAGGCAGCCCAAGCATGCATGCAGACCATGGGTAATCCATCTGCAGGTCAATGCCCGCAGGCTCTGATGGATGACTTGGTAGGAAACAGCAGAATGGCTGCACCTTGAGGCTGCTTGGAGCAGGATTTGTGGAGGTGCCGTTCACAGCCACTGTTTGGCACAGTGACCATTGTGGAGCAGAGCTGGTCTGAGGCACACGTTCCATCTCTTCCTTTGCTGCCAGTCTGGAGCCAAGAGCAGCGAGAGTAAAGCAGTGGCCTTCCAGGAGGCGGAAGTGTAACTCTTCTCTCATCTCTTACACCAACGTTGTTATTTCTGTCCATGCAAGATTTATCAGATGTGCAAGGCAATTTTTCCCTGGCATTAGTACATAAGAAGCTGTAGATGAAGTACCTGAGGTGTGGGTCTTTCCTCTGGTGTGTGCTAGGGGCTGGGAAGAGGCTGTGCCATGAAGTGGGATGTGAGGGGGAGCATGGCTACAGGATGCATCATTGCATGAGCCTTTTGGGGCTGTAAATGGGATAACCACTGAGTCAGCTGGCAGGTCAGCCTGCAGAAAAAAACTCTTTATTCTCTTGGGGTGAAGTGGATGACTATGATGAACTTTGCTCACAAGAGCACCGCAGGCACTAACTACTTTAATGTGCATGAAGTGCTTTGGAGATGAAAATGACTGTGTAAATCCCAAGGTTGTTTGTGATGACAATACTAGTTTAGAAGAGGCTTTTTTGTCACTTGCTGCCTTTTTCAGTATTGAACAACAACCAGAGAGAAATTAGAGACTTCTTTACTTGGAATAATGGACTTTGCTTTATTCTTCTGTCAAGTTTTACCCTTCAACATAGCTGCATTATAACTCCTAACTACAAGTACCACAACATCTAGAGCAATAACTATTATTTACTCAGTTCCCACTAGATGCCTCTGTAATAGCTTCTGAGCATAATGTTTCTCCCAAACTGTAGATGCTACCAGTATACACAAAATTCAGTCCTCAACACTGCAGAACCTTCAGATTCTTGAAATACTGGTCTTTTTAAATGCAGCACGTTTGTAGATGGGAATCGAATAGCAGTAAATATCTAGATTTCTGATTTTTATACAGTAGTAATTGATTTAGCAGGGCCAATGCTAAATACCTTAAAAAAAAAAAAATAAGAAAATTAAATGCCCTGTTACCATTTCATTACTTCTACCAGACCATTAAGCACATCCTTTCCTTATTCATGTTTTGAAACCCTGCCATCTCTCCAGATTCTTAGACCTGTACATCAAGTTTAAGGAAGATGAAACAGGATGTCAGAAATCACTCTTCGCTGCAAAAGGAATTCAGGGGAAAGAAGCAGGGGGAGAAGAAAACATTACTTTTTCTTAATTAGAGATGACAAGGCAAGACTATGAGCTACCCACCAGTGACTATGGGAACTGAGTCACTGGTGTCCCTGGCTGTTTTGAAGTGCTGCTGGCAGAGAGCAGAGCTTGAGGACAGCACCAGGAGAAAACAAATGTGTGAGAAAGTTGTGCATCTCCTACTGGCTCTGGGGGAGAAAAGGACAGGATTATCACAAAAGGTCACTTGCATCATTTTGGAGTTTTCTTCACTTGAGGGACTACATAGAGTTTTGTACTGCTCCTTTGAACAGGCTGTTAAATCCCGTAGGGCCCCTATTGACTTCCATGAATGTTGTGGATGGTGTGAAAACTGGCAGTATTTGGGGTTTTGTGACATTTTTTCTGTTTTATTGTTGGTGGGGTTTTTTGTTAGTGTTTGTTAAACATCCCAGTGACTTTGGGAAATGTACTTCAACTATCTGCATCTCCCCTCTTTAATCTATATTATAGTTAGGGCAGAAGAAGTTTAGTGAGTGCTTGACACTGTGCTAATGAAATCATAAGCTTATCTACTCATGTTACTGGAACTGGATTATTTTTTGCTCCAAAAATTGATGCTTTCAGACATCCTGGATGCATCATTGTGTAAAATAGATTCCCAAGATCTTTTCTATTCCACCAAATTTCTTCATGTTTTAATTTACTAAAACCTTAGAAAAAATGCCACTTATGTAAGTACACAACTGTCACTATAACAGGAAATACATTTTAAAGGTTTGGGGAACAGCTTATAGAATTTTTTTTTTAAGCCCTTCAATAATTGCCTTTTTTTTAAGGTCTCTGCTCAACAGAATTCCAGGTTTTCCAGTAGGGCATGGTTTTTTGACAGTGATTAACAGTGTATCTAAGTTTATTTTCATCTGTTACACACAGTAATATTCACCAGGATGATCTGTCACCTGCCTTACTTTCTGTTCCCACCACTCAGTTTTGCCTTGTATTTTTTTTTTCTCATTCCCCCGGTATATGATCCATAAGTTGCTTGATGTCTCTGATGGTTGCAGATGGGTCATGTACTTGGGTCTTGGATCTGAACACTCCCCAGGCTTAGGGAGAATGTTGAACTCTGTGTTTCACTGACCCCAGCGAAAATCAATTGCTCTCTAGAGCTCAAGCTGTGAAACAAGTTCAGCAATAAGGCTGACTCTGTAGCCGTGGCCAGGATCTGCTTTGCTCTCTGCTAGCTCTCCTTTGTGAATTTGGAGATGTTCAATTTGGCATCGCTGGACGCACTGCTGTTAAGTTTTCCCTTACTTTGTGTCTCCTCTGGGCTTTTCACTTGACATTATCTAACTGCCCAACAGAAGAGGAAGGTGAGAGTAGTAGCACTCGGGTTACTTGTTCCAGGCAATTGCCATGCAATAGTGTTTATGGAGCTTGAATGTCAAGCATTTTAATAATCTCAGCTTGACTGAACAGGATTTAATTATTAATAAGGAGAAATATGTTCCACAACTGTAAACCCTGTGCATGAAGAGATATTGCTATTTTTATTCATTATCAGTTCTGTTTAGCATTTTGGTGTTTAAAGGCCAATGAAGAGACTGATCCCATTATGCCTCGCATAAAATTTTAAGAAAACAGATATTCCCTGTCAGTCTAAGGGGAAGTGCCTTGTGTCATGTTCTCAGTTGTTACATGTAACCAAAATATGGGTATCTGTGTTACTGCAATACCAAACTTGAATTTGTTAATACTTCTCAGAGGTGCTTATGTCTGGCTTATAAGCATATTAATGTGGTTGTGTAGTTTTCTGCCAGGTCAGGGGTTGTTTCCATATGCTTACAGAATATACCGAAGGGGGCAGCTCTGCCAGAGACATGTAGACATGGTGATCGTGATCCATGATTCGGCCTAAGTCAATTTTTTTGTCTTGTGACTATGGCAGAGACCATGCTAGAAATATTCCATCAACAAAGCAGGTACATCCCCAAAGTGAAGCTTTGCAGGGGTCAATGGAAGAAAAACATTTGATTAAGTCAAACAGCAGGGGCATGGTTTAGTGGTAGACTTGGTGGTGCTGGATTAACGGTTGGACTTGAAGATCTTGAAGGTCTTTTCCAACCTAAATGATTCTATGATCCTATAAGACTTGCTATAACTTATACAGAAGTTTCTTGGCTGTTCCTGGTGCCAGCTCCAAGGCAGCATGTAATAGATTTCATCACAAGAACATGCTAGTGCAGCTTCTAAGAAGGAAGCTCTTATAACTTCTTTCTGTACATAATAAATGTGAAAATACAGAAAAGAACATGATGGTTGATGCAGGACCAACAAAGTATGCCACAATATTATACGTAGTCATTTCTGCAGGGTGACTTGCTTGTGACACATTTATTAGTGTTATTTTCCAGAGTCTACACATAGTTAAAATCGTACATCTTGAGAGGACAAAGCTTTGCACGTTACACATTGCTCTTTGGGGAAACAAGTAACAATTGAGTTCAAAAAGACATGTTTTTGCTGCAGCTGCTGATGTGTCAAAGCATGAAAGTATAGCATGTTTTCAGTAATTACGCACTGCAGTTCACAATTATCCATCACGTGGGGTGGTGGGAGTCTCCTTGCATTACTCAGGAGAGCAGGCAACTCCCTTTAAAAAGCAGCTGGAGAGATGGAAAACGTACACAACCCTTTCTCCATTGTGGTATTGGCCTGTTCTGTGATACACTCTGACTTGAACGCAAACTTTTGGGACTCCAGGAATTATATAGCCACAGGAATTGCATAAGACATGGCTGTTTAGGTGAAGATAAAATTTTTAATGCTTATCACTCCCTGCCCCCCTCCAGAATCCAGCACGCAACTTTCAAATTACTTAGCATAATGAAAGACAGAGTGCCTGCCTGTTCGAGAACCATTGCTCATCTCAGTTGCTCATCTGCTGCTACCCTTGTGCTTTAAAAGAGACAAACAGTGTGGTTTTTTTCCAAGTTACCATACAGAGGTTTTTACTGAATACCTTGTGCATGATGATCAAATCAAAAGAAAATCTCATATTTGTGCAGGGGGAGGAGTGGAGCAGGGATGACTGTGCATAAAACCACCTTAACAAAATATTTGTCATAGCTATGCTCTTCAGTCATCTTGAAATATTTACACCTACTTCTTTGCCCAGCCATATCTTACGTCGGTATCTTAACATTTTGGACAAAAAAAAAAAAAATAAAATTGAAGTGAAGTCTTCTTGTGTTAAATAAAAGGGCTTATTGCCCTTACTGGGATTCTCAACGCACATACACTGGTGGGTAACACTAGCGAGTCTCTTGCTTTGTCTGAGGACCTTTCCCCCTTCTCTGCCTCTCCCCTGACATGAGGAAGTGGGCAAGATGGAGGCTGAGCTCTAGAGCAGACTTCTCCTGGCTGCTCTCTTTTCACCTACTGGCAAGTAGGGCACCTTGGCTCAGCTCTTCCAAGGCTCAGTGCCATTTGGATAGATGTCTTTCCTCCTGTTGCTAACACTGTTTTTCTGCTGGGTCGATGTTGATGTGAGAAGTCATCACTGTAGACCATTCACCTTAGGGGCAGCTCTGACAAACAGCAAGTGGGGGTTTTGTAGTATGATCTTGAATCATGTTTTGCAGTCACTGTGAAGCCAGTTCAAAGCATAAAATTAATGTGTGGCCAATAAGCTGAGTTGGTGGCCAGCTGAACTGCTGCGCTTTTTGCTACCCTTCTTGGGTCTTCATACTTGTCATACAAAATGGTTGGACTTCATTGACTGTATAAAGTCAATGAACGTTGTAGATGATCCTGTGTGAGTTGGGACTTTTCCTGTTCATGGCTGTCAGTACTACCCAGTTGTCTCTTGCTGTGTTCTGTGTTCACTTACCTATCACTTTGTGCCGGTGCAAGTTCTGTGGGGCAGAGCCTTTCTTCTGATGTGTGGTCTGTGACATGATACAGTTCAGCTCCATGATGAATGAAGCCTTCAAGCACTATGGACTTGCACATTTTTTCTGTATTAAAGTTAAGGCAAGCATTTTACAAAATGTTAGAAATGGCATCTCTGAAGGGAAATGTTAAGTTAACGAGGGTGGAGCTGGAGTTGCCCAAAGAAACAGGTGACAAGATATGACAAAAAAGAATTTGATAGTAGGACTAAATGGGATGCAAATTCTCTTATGAAGAGCATGGATTATAAAAAACCTCTTTTTAACCATTTTAAGTGGCTAAAGACTTAGCCACTGTGGCTTACACCATGCTCGTCTGGCTAAAACCTTTTTAAACAGTCTTTCCTTCAATATTGCACTGATTTCTCTATCCTTGTTGTAATTTCAGCCTCGATCATGTACATTTTACAACCTCAGACAAATACCTTTATGTATTTTCCCCAGGTTTCATCATTTTTCAGAGACCTTGTAAATGTCTACAGTTAGTTTATTATGCAGTTTAAAACCGCTCTTCAAATCTCTCCTTTGTCCTGTTGTCTCTATTTTTTTCTCATGGAATTTAGCTTTGAGACTGATAAGCAGTGAAAGAGATAGAAATAGGACCAAATAATAGAGCTGTTGACTACTTTCCTAAGACTTGCCCTAGTTTTACTGGTAAAAATTTTTAAGTTTTTCTCCCAGTGGCAGCATTTTTTAGAGAAGTAACTGGATTCAAAATGCATGTGTTAAAAGCAGGGGTTAAAAGTACCAATGATTTGGTTAATTTTATCTTTTAACTTTTGGCTTTCTGAAATTGATTGTCATGATAACTTTTTAATTTTAATCTAATTTTCTAACCGTTGCAGTCTTGCTATGTCTGAAATAACAAGATTTTATGTCAGCAGTTGGACTCAGAACAGGTATTTATTTTTTTTTATTCCAGCAGTGGTTTAGTCATTGCCATACATTACCACTCTTGATGCTCATCACGTGCAGGGAAACAGCTTTAGGGAATTGTTCATCAGCATTTAGGAAACACGAACTTAAGCTTTTCTTTATCTGGAGGGTGGTTTGCAAAAAGGTATGCATATTATTGTTTGAACTGAAAAATGAGATTCTGTGCATACCCTCTGGCTTAACGTCATTTTATCAGCTTTTCTCCCCCTAGGAAAATATAGCTATTATTACAGGGGATGTAGCACCAGGTGAGACAGTTGGTAGGTGCCTGTGTGCTTAGCAGTAAATTACGAGGCCTCTGTCCACAGAACCCGAGCTCTGGAGATGCTCGTGGCATGAGTGGGAGTATATTTCTGGACCAGATCTTCAGTGCGTGTGTGAGAAGAGAATCAAAGTTGATTATATTTAGCAGAGACTACTTTTTTGGCAAGGCAGGTCCTCAGATGCTATAAACCTGCTATAGCTCTGGTAGTGAGGAGCTTGAACATGAAATGTCATTCACTTTCCCTTTAAATATAGATGTTAAATAAGAAATATAACTCAGAATTATTCCTGTTCTAGTTTATTACCTATTTTTATGTTTCCATAAAGAACTATTTTTTTTAATACAGTCATTAATTTTGTCATTGTGGAACAAGGTGTACAACACATACAATAAATCCCATGCAGTGGGCGGGGGAATCAATGAATAATAAACAAAAGAACAAAACCAACTTGTAGAAAGCTGCAAAGTCTCCTGAATTTTGTGTGAAAATAATTTTTTTTTCTTTGTTATTTGTGCTTTGATCTTTTGTTAGCTAGAAAAGAAGTTCAAGCTTGATCATACAAAATTACTTACCTCCTTTCACTTAGTCCTTTAAACGTTGCAAAAAAGATATTAGTGTTAGGTATTCTAAGCTCAATATAGTCAATTAGCACTAAGCATTTTGAGTGATCTCTTGGAGGAGAGTGTTGTCTGTCCAGATTGGGGATAAGGGATAGTTTGAGGCCCAGGACTACTGTGCCACTGCAGCTGGGAAGGTGAGTGACAGGGGACGTGGTTCAATGTTATTTTCTTGCTTTAAACTTGGAGTTAAATTTTCTACGCTTTTTTTTTTCTGGACAATTGTGACTTTTACTATCACTTCATAGCTGTGCAGATCTAGGCTGCCTTAGGGCACCAATTCTCTGTGCTTCAGAGAAATCTTGGATAACTTAAATGAGATGATAAATAAACACATTGGTTAGCCAGCCAAGATGAAGTGTGGGTCTGCTGTTACAATGTCTAGCTCCCTGTATTTATAAAAATAAACCAGAACCATTTCAAAACACACTTGGTTCCCTAGGGGAAGATGATGATTTTTTGGGGGGGGGGAAAGGCAAACGTTTCAAGAGAAAATGCACTTTTATTACCATTACCTAGATCATAATTTATGGTGGTGACTATAAGTAATAATTTTACATGTTTATTTTTAAGAGTTCTGTAGATCAAGGACTCTGATGAAAACATGACAACAATCATTAAGATTGTGTTTCTTGTCAGGATTTGGGGAATTCAGGATGCAATTTTCAAAAGTAGTTGAACCAATAGTCCTGCTGTATTTCAGTGCAAAGGTTGCAGTAATATAAAAGCTGGGTATCCAGCAAAAGACCAGGCAGGCATCTAAATGTGTAAAAAGCCCAACTGCCAGACAGCAGGAAAATAGTTTGGGTGTGCGGTGGTATTAATCATCTCTACAGGTATCCAGGAGAGAAAATGAAAGTGTTCAAGTGGGTTATTAGGCACGATGGCAGTGCATCTGCCACATAAGTGTACCCCCTTGGAGAACAGGGCAGGCATGCAGAACTCCAACTGTCTTCAATCTTTGAGGACTGGGCAGCTTGCCCCCACGCCTCCCCAGCAAATATTCGCCTGTGTGTTTAGCTGTCTTCAGCTGGTTCTCTTCCACGAACCTGTCCATCTTTTTCTTGAGCCTATGTAAGACTTTTAATGTGAACAAAATCATGCAGTGTGTAGGTTGCTAGACTAGATACAGGTTTTATGAAGAACCACATCTCTCTATTTGTTCTGAACCTGCCAGCTGCTACTTAATTTGATGTCCCTAATTCTGATACTGAAGAGATTGTGCACAAACAGCACCTGTTCTCCACCTCTGTGGAATTCCAGATTTTGCATCCTTTCGTATATCTCCCCTGAGCATCTCACCTTCAGGCTGAAAAGTCCTCCCCTGGTTAGCTGTTTCTTATAAGGAAGTCTTTCCTTTCCATACCCTGCCTGCTCCTCTTTTTCCCTTCTTTTTTGACTCTTTACATTTCTACTAATAACCTCAAAGAAACGTCGGCATTTTTCTGCACCTCCCTATTAACACTTTAAATAATGCAACAGATCTTACTCCTTTTGCTCATGATTGGAAGTTCCTGCTACATGTAATGCTGGCAGGTGCTTGTCAGCCTTGCGTATGCATCTCTCTGCAGTACTCTTGTAGGCTAATAACTGATTCCAAGGCAGAATATTCATTTATCTTCATATTAGGTACCATGGTCATGTTGTCTGATTTCAGGGGCTTTATAGCCATTTCTCAGCAAGCTGTTTTATGGATGACTGTTCATTAGGATCTCGATAGAGATATCACTATAAGATACTTTGTAATCTTGTATTTACAAAAATAGAACTGAACCATGTCAAACAGTGTTGAGACTTGGGGGTGTGTGTGAAAATCTTTGGAAAAGCAGAAGGGCTTTTCAAAAATGGAAAGTATTTTTAGCACTATTCTGTTAAGGTGTGGGTATAGGGTATAGTCTGCTCAGGTCCTTAAAAACTAGTGGCTCCTTTACAGGTTATTTTATTGTTTTGTGTTGTATTTTCATTAAAGAAAATGAAAATTGCAAATATTTTTCATTGGATTTGTGAAAAGGGGTGTTGTAAAGTTTTGGAAAAGGGGTGTTGATTTTTCCTGTACTCTATCTTTTTTTCACCACGTTCAGCCCCTTTCTTTTCAGTTTTGCTCCTGAAAAAAGGCCCAAAGGGAAAAAGAAGCAGGGAAAAGCTGACATTTTTTTTTTTCTTTTTTTGGATGATGAAAAAATGAATGTAAATTTTTAAAAGCCGCCTGCTTTTCAGTGTGGTGTTCTGATGAGGTTTTGTTTATCTTTGGTACAGAACTTAAAATAATTGCAATCAGCCTTTGAATGTCTGGGCTGACCAGACACTGTGATCTAGGGAAGCCTGGAGAGCTGAAGGACGTGCCTTAGGGGGAACACTTGAGCTGTGTCTTAATTCTGCACTGCACTGGATGGCTGTCTAACGCGGGAAGGAGCAGCAGTATATTTTCCAGCACTCGCTCCATGCGGTTCTCAGCAATTGTTCCTGCTATTCTTCTTGATAGCCCCCATAGGGAGCCTAAGAAATGATTGAGCAGCGAGTTGCCCAAAGGCAGTGTTGAGGATGATGCGGAGATGGGAGACGCCAGCTTTTAGCCGGGCAGTGCTTGCTCTGCTGACAATCAGTCCCTTTCACAGCCCCTCCATTGCTTATTTTGAAGTGTCAGGCAGGGCACTCGTGGTTGAATTGTACAATTTTCACCTCTAAAATGAGATTATCTTTTCCTCCTCTGAATCTTTATGGCCTTTATGACTTGCTTTTAAACCAAAGACCAGGTTAGTGCAAGATTCTGGCACTCAAACCACTCGTTTTGGGCAATTTTTTTTCAAAGTTATTTAATCAGGACCACTGATTCTTCACACTGGAAACGTTACATGGAAATGTGTTACTTTTTGGCTGAACTGCCATTGGGATAAAGTATCCATGGTCTAAAACGATCAGATTTTTAAGTATGTGCACACTAATAAATGTGTTTTCATACACCAGGAAAGTAAAGGGAGGCTCTTCTTACCTCCTTGTATCTCCCAATGAACTTAAACTTGTTAATTTTAGAGAGAATCGGAGTTATAAGAAGTGGACATCTGACGATATTTCATCAGACATTCCCATTTCCTAGACTGCAAAGTTTCAGTTGCTTTGTTCACTATATTTCCCTTTACAGGGTATAGTGTGAATAAATCACCACGGGCCTTAATCCTGGTGGTGTCTGGGGATGTGAGATCTGATGGTGCATCTGGACTGTTGCTGGCTGGGAATCTCATTACAACACCCTTCCAGTACCAACGTGTAGTGAACCCAGTGTTGGCGTGTAATAACACCCCTCTACACTATCCAGCCATTTGTAAAAGCTCCACAAGCTGAGTGTTTAGCAAGGACTCGTAGCTGAGTGCTTATCTTACAATGGAGTTGAGAGGAAAGTGTTTTTTTCTGAAAATAGCAAATATTAGTGGCATTTCAACAGCAAAACCTGTGGTTCTCTGCAAAGTCTAGTTAGAGGGAGAAAGAGAAGTTCATGGTGCAGGCCAGCTGCCAGGCTCCTGACCTCAGGATTCTAGCTCAGGATGTGCTTAACACTTCCTTTGCCAAACAGTTTAGTCAATTGTGCAGGTAGGTAGGGAGGTGCTGGGCTTCTAGAGCGCATCTCATATACAACACTCTTCTTTCCCTGTAGTTATCTAGGTAATGGCTCAGTTCCCACACTTATTAAATGAGCAACCACTCAACAGGCACAAGAAAAATACTGACCCTCTTTCTTAAGATAGATTATCTTCAGCTTTATGCTCTGTGAGGTTGATTGCTGCTCACACTTTCTGTCCTGAAAGATATAAACCCTGTTTGCCAGACTGTAAACCCTAGTGGTAAGCAAAGATGAAGGATGAAGTTAGAGATCTGAAATCACCTTGAATAATGATGCTCCATAGAAATCACAGCCAGCATTGCTCTTATGATAATAGAGTTGCATGCAGGGGTTGGGCTATAATGAAGTTTTGTGCTGTAGACCAGGGAATCTGATGTAATCAGATTGATGGAACAAAATCAGATATTCAAGGGAGAGGCAATTAATCCTTCATTTAAGGACACTCAAATCAGCAAGACATCTAGTGTTAAGGATATAAATGAGTCTTTAATGTGGGCTTCATGATAGGTAACTCCTGCAGAGGCATCTATCAGCTGTATATCATGGTAATTTGCAGCTCCCTGAGGAGTTAGAGACAACAGCTGACAAATTTTCAAGCTTTTGCTGCTGGTATTCACAGCAGGGTTAGCCTCTTGCTCAAGGAGTAGGGCCAGTCCTTTAGAAGATTGGTATCACACTAATTTTTTTTCTCTTCTGAAGAAGATAAAAGGTTGGTTTGAAGAAGGTAAAAGATTGGCTCTAAGAAAGGATATGTTGGAAGACTCATTGTAGTGGTGTCCAATGTGTAACACCCAGTAGGCTACCTTCAGTGTCTGGGCTTGGGGCTTTGGTGTGAGATTCAAAACAAGCCTTGTGGTGATCTGGGAGCTGTCTGAAGGTAGCTGTTTGGGAAATGGTCACTCTAAGGGGGTGTTTTAAATCCTGCCCTTAATCCAAACTTCACTATCGCACTCAGTGCTTCAGGAGAGGACCAATCTCCTCTTCTGAGAGTAGTTGTCTGGTCCATACAACTAGTAGAACAGAACTAGAAAAAAGCTGACGTTTATTTTAAAACATTTCTTATAACACATACCCAGGAAGGACATCTCCTGAGGGAACACCTTCATCACTGTGATTTTGGCAAGTTGGGTGCATATCCTCCTAGGTCACACTCCCAGTTAAGACTCTTCTGATATTTTTGTCATTGAAAGAATCAAAGATTCAACAGATCAGAGAGAATGGTCCTGTAAATAGGAAGGTTGGGAGCATTTACGTGAGAGTGTCCTGAACCAAGACGTCTCTTTCTGGCTTTTGCTTTGTGTCCGATAAGTTGAACATCCCTGTGTCAGATGCTAGGACTTAGGATTGCCTCTCTAGCATGCAAAGTGCTCTTACTTATCTAGTAGGATACCTGATTTCAGATTCTCCTCCCTCAGAACTGTGGAGGTCTGCAGTCTGGGTGCTCTTGTCCCAGACAAATCTGTGGTGCCTGTCTCTTGCATACCCCGCATGAAGGTCTAGCCCAGGCTTTTGACCTCCATAAGGTCTGAAAGCCAAACTGAGGAGCTGGGCTGAAATTTTTTGACAGCAAACAGGGCTTCTTTACTTGAAATCACTCTTCTGCATCATGCCTGAGGGACAGCAGTGCTGTCTGCATCATTAAGGCAAGGTTGTTACCAGAAAGAGCATGGGCCAAGGCTTGACTTAATAGCAGATCCTCATTAGATTTCTGTTCCAGAGTAATATCGGGTGCTTAATGTACCCACCATAAGTTAACAAGCAGGCAGGATGCTGCCCTTTACATGAGGGCCTGAAGATGCATAATCTTGCTTAGGAGGGTCTTGCCACTCCTTCTGTCTCCAACAAGAGGGAGCAACTGATATCCATTCATGGACAATTTTGCCAGTCTTTTTTGAGAAATTGCTTCCAGATGAATTCCATAATTCAGTCCCGAGTGCCAATCTTTCCCTTCCTGCTTGTTTCCCCACAGCAATTGCACTGAACAGAGAGGTTGCTCTGCCACATTTGCCTCCGGGAGCAGATACGCACTTGGTTTGTTAGAACCTACAGGCAAAGCAAAGTGTTAACCCTAGTCCAGGCTCCAGACCAGCATTTGAAGCAGGGGAAGTAATAGGAATTTATCTCATCTGTCTTCATCTCTCCATTGGGAAAATCCTAAAGGGGCTCTGGAAATTGATTGCCAAAAACCTAATTTGGATAGAAAGTATAAGTTATTCTGTGGTGCTGATTAGCATGAAAAGACCTTTTATTAATGCTTTTTGTGCACTGTACATCCAGTGGTAAATTCAACCTTGAAGGTCATTAGTCATAGTGCTAAGAATCTAATTGAACTTATCCATTTCCCAGCAAAACATGTTGACAGCCATCTCCCTTCTTCTCTACCTGAGTTTTTGACTCTTACCAAGAGGGAAGGTGTGTGTTGCTGCATAGGTACGTGGCCCCAAGGATGCGAGCAGTTATACCTATGAGGAGTCTCACTGGGTGTGCAAACCTGAGCACTAGAATTAATGTTTCCAGAAATGAGGCTCCTGTGAGATCCCCGAGCAGGCTGGTGCAGGTTTCTGAAAGTAAGATCAAGATGAATTGCAGTGACTCTGTCTCGCTTCGGAAGGCATTAAGGAGACGAGGCAATTTATTGTATCCTACTTGGGCCAAATTCTTCCTCTGAAGGTGAATATTCAGCAAACTATGGAAACATGGATTTTGTAATAAATTTTAATTTTTTCTCTTTAAATTAAATGTATTAAACAAAGATTTTTACTTTTTTCTCCCCTAAATAATGACCAGGGATAAAGATTTAAATTCTTTCTACGCATAGCTGGGAAAATCTCAACCTTCTTCACTTTCTTATTTACCTTGTTTACATCTAGAAAGGTATCTTCTCATTATTGTAAAACAAATGTTTCTTCTAATGACATCTCTGCTATTAGTTATCTTTCCAAAAGCCAAGTCTCTCATTGGAACATATGAACTAATGCATTAGCCTTGCGGTTACCTGTCCCTGATCAAATTACCTCATAACTTTAATAGTTAAAGCCTAACTAGTAAGGATACAGTTTTTCTCAGGTACTAAATATGAATGAAGATTATTTTTTTTGGTGTAGTTTTGACTTCAGTCTCTCTTAAAAACAGATTTAATAATTGTTGGTAAAGTCATTTCAATATAGTATTTGTTTTCCCCGATTGTTTTAGGAGAAAAAGGAAAAATACATAGAAAAATATTGTAAATATTGTTTGCTGACAAATTTTACCCTTATGTTGTTCTTGAAAACTGAGCATTTTGTCCTTCACTTATTTGTAAAAAATCTTGAAAGAGACTATTTTTTGAAGGTGTTTCAAATATTGAAGCCCTCTTTGTCTCATCATTACATGTTTTTAACTTTAGTAATACAAATACCTTCATGGAAATCCTGATAGAAGTATTTTGTGAGGGAGTACAAGATCTAATGGAAATACAACTCCTATGGTGAACTCTGAAAAATGCTGTAGATAAAGATCAGATAGTAATGTCATGGTAAAAGCTTTTTTTCACTTTCATGAATGATAGTGGAAATATAGTGAATTATCATGGAAAAAACCTGTGATTTTCATAAATAATCCCTTGAATCTCTGAAAAAGTATTAATAATCTTAGTTATAAAGCTGTTATTTCCAAGCTTACCAAAAAATCTACTTCAAGCTTGTGGTTTAATTGCACAAATAGAAGAAGGGATGGTCTGTTGGGTGCTTAACCAGAAGAGAACTGCTGATGAAGGGAAGCAGGACTGCATTCAGTACAGTCACAGATGCTTTGAGACAGCTCTTTAAAAAAAAAAAAAAAAAAGAGCCTGAAAAACATGGTCTCTTGTAATAGGTTTCACTATTGAATGGTGTGTAATTTGTGTTTTTTCTTCTAAAGGCCGTTTATTTTTTTTTTTTCTCCAGTTTTACCGAGATTGGAATCTGTAATGTCCTTACTGACTTAACCATTATAAAGTCTGTTTAACTAAAGAAAAAAAGTCAATTCTTGCTCTCAGTTATACATTTTAAATACTAAAATCTATTACCCTTGCTTATTTATTTTAATTCTGTGTTTATTTCTTTTAATACTGAATTTTGTGCCGTGTTCTGGGGGCAATGTTGCTGCCATGGGCTTCCAAGCTCTGCTGCTGCTGTTGGAGTGCAGCGTGTGGAGCAGGGAACAGCACTGGGCAGCAAGTTCACTCATCAATGGGAGTGGTCCTCTTTGAAGACCAAACTGCTATCATTTGGACTGATCTGTTGACTGGTGGGTGGAGAGCCCATTTTAATGCTTCCAAGGGTCTTTGTGTTCAGGGAAAAGAGCATTCGGCAAGGTCCACCCAAACATATATTCTTCACCGTCTCTTAAGCAGACACTGCAAATTAAAGATTTCTTATGCCCTCTCTCTGTGCAACCACCATGGAGTGGCTAGTTATTAGTCAAGAAGTAGTAGGTAACCTTATAAGCAGCCTCAACAGTAATATATTTAAAAAAAAAAAAAAAAGAAAAAAGTGAGTTTTAAATGAAGTGTTGCAAATGCGTAGGCTCGGGCATACTTATGGATCTGTGCCAGGAATTTGCAAGGAACCCTAAAGGAGTTAGGGCACAACGTTATCCATAAAGATGGGAAAGTGAGTCAGAGCAGTTTCACGCCACATCCACAATAAGACCAGCCTCATGCAATGATTTCACAAGCAGTCACTCCAGGACCTCCATCACCATGGTTGTTACTGAATGCGAGATTGATCTACTGTCCTAGAAATGAATGAATAAAACACGTAAATATAAATGTTCACCCCAACCCTTTCTTTACACTGTACTGCAATTACTAATAAATAAAAGTGAAGTTAGAAGAGGAACTTTGTCTACAGTGCATTACTAAATCAAGTCTTTGAGACAAATGAAATTAAATGTTCAACGTAGCTGCTTTATTTATAATGATTACATAGGCTTTCATAACTACTAACACTGGTTAATTTTTATACCTTTGTAGTTTATTCCTGACTTTATTACCTAATCAGATTAAAGTCACGTATCTAACTTCCTTACAAAAATGATTTGATGTATTCTACCAAAAAAATAAACCCTCTTCTGCTGGGTGGGGGGAATGTAATATATTATGCTAAAGAAAAAAAAAAAAAGGAAAAAAAAAATCTTACTGTAGACCAATCTTTTTCTCTCCTTCCAGGTTGCTTATACAGTCATACCTCCTTTGCTGTTATTGGTAGCTTTCCATATTTATGACTAATAGATATAATCAGTGTTTTATCTTAGTGTTTTACCTTAGTTTACCTTAGTGATGGACTAGGCGTGTGCAAAGGGTATTCACTTTAAAAAAAACCAAACAAACAAACCAAAAGTTTTCTGTGTTGTCAACCAAAAACTGCCCTATTTCTTGTTCATTATAAATATTGAGAGTAAATTATCCTGGTTTTCTTTACAGTGTGATTTAACATACTCAGGAACTTTATGATGTCTCTCTCAGTCTTTTCATCTCTAGATTAAGCAGTCCCAGTTCCTGAATAATTTGTTTTCAGAGCAAAGGAATATGCAATAACTATATTGTATAATGATACCCACAGAATGTTATTCTGCAAGTATGTCTTAATATGTGTATGACAGACTATGAGATATGACAGACTATATGAATAAGAAAGTAAGTATTAAGTAGAACAGGAGAGAAACTAAAAATTATCCAGTTGGATATGAAATAATGTATGTACTGACACTGTTTAGAAAGAACAGTAAAAATCTGAAAAAGGGAGAGTGGGACTGGGACACCACCCTGTGCTTTCAGTAACCTTATCCCACCCAGCCATAAAGGAAGGAGTTTGTGGTGTTCAGGAAGGTCATGGGTAATTATGAAGGTGACACAGTTGCCGAAGGGTGACCCATAGGTTGAGAGACCCAGACAATTTGTCAAGCAGATAAAGATATAAGTCAGCCTTGAAGAAATTTTAAAGATAGAGCAAATAAACATTAAAGAAATGGAACTAGGGAAAATCCTGCCTTCTAGGAGAGCAGAGATTGATATTTCTTCGGTTTATTTTTTTTGGCATAGCTACTGTTTATCAGTGGGCTCATGACAGGAACTGGCATGGGATTTGGAGAAAAGAACCCAGACTGTAGGAGGAAAAATCTTGGAGGAGGAAAGATGGATCAGGGGTATCTCCCTGGAAGGCTGCCTGCGCTTTCTCCTTGATGAATAACTGCTTCCATTTCAGAACGGCACAGGGCTCTGCTCTTTCTACTCAGAAGTTCTCTCTGCCTTCTGTGACAGCTTTTGGACTCCTTCAAAGTCAGGATGGTGTTCCTGCCATATGGGTTAGGGTGAAAAGGTATTAGACAGTGCTGGTAACTAATTAAGAATAAGAAGTAACGATGATTCACTAGTTTTGTCTTAACTTAGCAGAGAAAGAAAATGGGCTGAGGTGAATGATATGTGGGGCGAAAATGAACCCAACAGATAGTCAGCATGGAGGGATAATGAAAGTTACACCCAGTGTAGTCCCCTAGAAAAAAGAAAAAAATAGTTTCACATTAATTTTGATCATTCTCCTGTAAACTCCAGTTCCTTTTCAGAAAATTAAGGTAAACCAAACATCAAAGTATAACAGCATGACACTTCTTTTTATTTTTAATTTTGTGTCACGTTTTCGTTGGACACATCAGAGAAAGCAGCAGGCAGGCTGTTTTGGCTCTAATGTTTGAGAAATAGAAATAGATAATTCAAATTCAAGCAGATATAAGATCAGCATAAACTATGCTGTTTTGGGGGAACCAGTGACATTAGATAATCAAGTGTAGAAACCCCATATTCCTGTTTAACTGCTTTTCTTTGCTAGATCTCCTGAGGCTGCCAGCAGCAATCACTTTGTAAACCAGAAAACAAAACGGTAATTGAAAATTCACTTAAAAATGCAACTTTCAGAATAAAGCCAGGTATCTGCATCCCAGAAAAAGAAGTTATGCAAGCCTAATGGATTATGTTAAAACGAAAGGGCTAGCGGGTGAGATTAACTGGAGTGAAAAGTGCTGAAGGAGCTTCATTGAATGTTTGAGGAATAAAAACTGTGTATTATTGGGGAAAAAAAAACCAAAACCCAAACAAACCAACCTGAACATATCCAACCCAAAACTGGAGCAGAAATCTAAAAGCTTTAAAATGTAAAGAGATGGAGATGAAGTCCTGCACTGGGGCTGATGCAGCAGCTGAGACCCGCTGCCCAGAAGGAAGTTATTGCAGGTGCTGGACTTGAGGGGGTTTGCTGGCATGCGAAGGGCTAGTGTTACTGCTACGGATCCTGGAGGGCAAGAGGGGATGTGAAACACGGGGCATAAGGACCCAGCTTCTGGTGAGGATGTGGCCTCACCTCCTCTCAGTCCCATAAACATGGAATTGCTTGTGTGTGATGCTGTGTAGGAGGCAGAAGAGGGAAAGGAAGAAACCTTTTTTTGTTAATCTGTGATGTAAAACCAAAGAAATGCCAACCCCCCCAACCCAGCCCCAGCCTATCGCTATATTTCTACCATTCAGAAATTAGTGCAAATAGTTAAACCTCCAAATATTTAAATCAGATAAAAATAAAAGCATGGACTTTCAGTAGTCCATGACAGTAGTACCACTATCATCAGAAGAAATGTTTCCTTCAATGTTTCCTTTGCTTGGAGTTATCTTTGAAGCTGAATCTTTTAATGTGAGGTTTCAAAGACTTGTTTTTCCTCATTTTTAGCCTTTGAAAAAGAGAAGTAATATCTGATCTACTGAGACACTGGGCTTTTAGGACTTATGGCCTTGCAGCATTCCCACTGCAGCTCTGTTAGCAAATTAATGTGCAGGATATAGGGAGGAGAGAACGCAAGAATCTGTTCAGAGGAGATGTTGCCATGATGGTACTGCTAATGCACACTTACGCAGTGTGAATACATGACATCCAGGTTTTCTTTTTAAAAGGTTTATTTTTTTTCCGACTTCTAAGGAGGAAAGAGAAGCTTATAGATTATAATCAAGTGTAGAGGCAGATATGGTACAAAGTCATTTGTACTGTTATAAAACAGGTTAGTGTTTCAAATTATTAGGAAGGTGAGCAAATTCTCCCCATCTTTAAATAAGCTAAATATTTATTTCCTCTTAAAGAGTTAATTCTGAGTTTAGACTACTAATTTAATTTTCTAGAACCTGCACTAGACTTTAGATGTCTATTGCATTAAAGAAAGATGAATTCCTCTTGCTTTCCACACTGCTTTAGAGCAGGAGTTCTGTGGATGTGGTCCATCTCCCTAAAGATTAGTCCTAAGGTGGAAAAAAGCTCTATTTTCCACCTGAAAGTTTAAAGCAATATTCTGATTTGATTCTTCTTATTCTTTGGGCTCACCTGTGTCTCTGCTTGAGGGGCAAAGGGCTGAAGCATCAACGTTGCAGGGTTAGACCGGTTGATTCCACAGTTCAATTATGCAGCAGGATCATTTTGCGTTCCTACCTTCAGATGTCATGTTAGGTCTGGACATATTCTGTTAGAAAGATCCCATGGTTCTTGAGACCCTCTCCTAACATTCATATTCCACTATGCGAAAGCAGAACCCATCCATATAGCTATGATAATGGCAAAGTCCCGAAGTAGGGAATTCCCTTGACGCACTCTCGAAGTCTGAATGCTAAGTAACTCATCCACTTTCAGAGATGATTTTTATTCTGTTAATTAATTTGTAAAGCAATTACATGCTCATGTAAAGTAGGCATGCTTTGAGGAAACGACTAAGAAACCAAATGGATTTGAAAAAATAGCTACAAGGCATAAGTATGTTAAATTTCCATTTTTTAAAACAAGCCTTACAAATAGATAAACATTTTGTTAAATCATAGAAATCATAAAATAAAATACATATGTTCAACTGTTCATCTTTGTTTCTTTGGAAAGTTTACATAAACTAAACGACTTTTTCTACAAACCAAAAGGTGTTTTTTTATATAGATCAGTAGACTCAATTCTTTGTTCATGCCACATTTACTACCATAAATCTGTCAATTGCAGTCTAATTACAGCTGATTTATTATGTGACATTGTGCCCTACCGTGTAGGCGCTGAGCTCTATTATGAATGGGTCAGTAGTAGATCAATTCTGATTAACTTTGAACATTTCTCTTATGGATCTACTGCTAGTTGAGGTGTGATTCTGACTGTGCAGCATGACCGGGTCATGTCACTAGCAGATCAACCAACCTGTTTACTTTCCTTTCTGACTCCTATATGGGATGAAAATATATAGGAGCATTTGCAGTATAAGACTACAGGCATTTTGGTTCCTTTAATCCTAAACTGCAGTTTGTAAATCACTATATGACTGCCACTTAATTGTAATATATACATATGTTAATAATAAGTAAAAATTAAGATTTGACCTGTGGTATATTCATGTGAGCAATTTCATGGCCTTTGATAGAATTATTCACATGAATGCAGAAACAGAATACAATGTTTGTGGAATTGAGGTCTGCACTGCACATTCGCAAAGGGGATGCTTATTTGTTTAAATACTGATTTCACTGGAATTGAAGACAAAGAAAACAGGTTCCACAAACATCATGAAGCCATTTCTTTAGGCTTAGCATTTGTAAAAGCTTATTTCTGAAAATGTATAATGGGTAGTTAAGGCATAATTAGAACAAAGTACTGCAGCTTTGTAGATATGGTAGAATTGGCTTTAGCAAGCTGGTGTGCAGAAGGCATTTTGTGCTTCAGTAAGTTAAATTCATTTTTTCATTTAGCAAAATTAGCAGATAATTATGCAGATGTATAAGATCAACTTGTTGCAGGAGAAATCAGGCTGTATTGCAAGCAGCTTTAGCCGCTGAGCTGTGCAATTAGCTGTTACCACTGCATTGGGTCATGAGGAAGCAGATCTGATCGGCATTGTTAAATTCAGTTTATAAGAGATACTGTGCATTTACCTTGGTTTTAGTGTATGGATAATACGTTAATGTGGACGGAAAAAGACTTTCCTGTAATTGTTTTGCCTCTGCTCCAGCGTGTGAAGGGGCATTTGGCTCCAATCTGGAAGCCACATGGCACCAAACATAGACTTGTTTACATCTGCCAGTATAGACTTAACCTCGGCCAGTCCTTCCCCTCCTCCCACCAGAATCTGGTTTCCTGCACGTGAATTGTTAGCATCTTCTGAATATTTATCTTACTGGGAATTTGCTTGTTGGGGATGTGAAGATCCACTAGTTTTTCTCATAACTCTTCACAAAGGCTCAGTGAAATATTTACCTCGCTTCCTTGCCGATATTCCTAGTTCTGCCAATGTACTCTAGAGGTGATGTAGAAGACACAGTAGCTTTGTCTGTTACCTAAAGAGAGATCAAAATACATTAAATTCAATATTTGTAAATGAAAAGTGAGTGAATTGTGATGATTTGTAGGTGGTTGAGGGCCCTTTGCCTATTTCCTTTCTAACTGAGTAGGAGAGGCCGGTGGGGCGAGCACTGCTCAGCTCGAGCTCGGTCAGCACACGCATCATGGACTTCCTCTGGTTTGTCATTCTAGACAGCTTTCATGGAAGCCAGAACATGAAGAAACAGCTATTTTGATCTAGAGTAGGTATTCTTTGATGTAAGTTACGTTATTTTTCTTGGTCGTTTCTATTACTGAGAGATTTGAGGGCAATATCTAGTTATACACCTAACTACAAGGTTGGGGATTCATTGTTTTTCTTTTTTTCTAGCTTTTACTACAGTGGCCATCACGAAAAAAAAGAATGAACCTGATTTTTTGACAGTTAAATATGGGGGATTAATATTGATTTTATGGATTGTTTCAAAGTAGAAATGGACGTCTTGATCCTCATAGACAGTGACAGGAAAAGATAGTTTTGTGAAAAGCTCCGCTCCTGATACAGTCTGCATGGATATAAGGATTGATATCATACTTCTTTAATGCAAAATAAATGCAAATAATTTAAATTAGAGTTGTAATTATTTACAGAAAATTATTTAATGTGTCATTGGATCAAATTCTTTTGCTGCTCACGGCCCTGCCATAGTATTTTGAATTTAATAATATTAAAAGCAATTATTTTTTCTGTGGATATTCCTTGAAAGTTAATTTTCAGGCAAAATGCAGTTTGCTCTTCTTAGGAAAAGATTATTTTAAAATAAAACCATTGATAAATGGGCCTGACAATACAGCAGACTGCCCAATTTTTTTCTCCTGAATTTCCATTTTCAATGTATTTAGGACTTCTGTGTTATAAAGATACATCTTTGATCACAGAATATTTAAATGAAATATTTCACTTCTTAAAGGTCAGCAGATTAGATATAGCTAAAATTGTAAAAATATTCAGAGCGTGAAAGAGTTGGACTACGAAACAGTTTTACCATATTGATGCAAAAAATGTAACCACAGGGGCCAAGTCTGTAAAATATGCATATGAATCAAGATGAGAAAGGGAATTTGAACATGAATTAATTTGTAATTGTTTCATATAGCACCATTAGAATTTTTTTCCACAAATAAAATGAATGGGATTCAAATCCACTTTATTAAATATCATGTGAAACACAACCAAATAGTTAAAATTTGAGAAATCTCTGATATTTGAAAGTGCTACATTTGGCATATAAGGGTGTACATAGAAGCCTGTGAATGAAGTATTATAATCTATGAGAAAATATCTTAATTAATTGCAATTTGATTTTCACATGAAGAAGCCAATTAATTAAAATGTGATAGGTTCCATGCTTTCAGTTAATCTGAAGATATATTTCTTTCTGTTAAAAAAACCCCAAACAACCAAGGACAAGGAGTGCCCAATTTGCCCTCAATTTGTTCTCTAATTTAGGCTGCAACCTGTTTTTGTGGGTTTATTTAATGTATTATGAAGTATTTGTCCAGTGTGTGTGTGTATGTATATAAAAGCTTGATATATGGAACATAGAATTAGACTCTCACTTGTGTCCAAGAGGAACATTAGATATCTATGCCTTAGATACAGTTATAGTTGGTGAAATAATACTTTCCATCTGTAAATTAATGGGTTATATGCAGAGCAATTGAATATAACCTGGAGTTTGAAATCTAATTCTGGTGTCAGTGCAGAGAACACCAAGCTGGTCATTAGCACATCTGGCAATGGATTTTATGATCAGCATTGGCATTTTGCACAGGAAGAGTCACATCCTTTTTTGATCTTTATTGATGTATTTTCATGTTCTTCTGCGACTGGTCTACATCATCTGAAATTTTGGAACAAGTTGTGCAGCCCTTAGTTATCAGCAGATAAATTTGCTCATAAGATTGTTTTTCCAAAGGATTTTCTGTGATGAAGGTTTACAAAACTAATCATTCATTCATTTGTTTGATCCCATAGGTTGGGATGGGCTTTTTCTTCTGGTCCTCGCCTGTAGAGATCCTGTGATGTGCAGTGCCGCTCCTTCTCCTTCCTTCTTGCATCTCCGTGTCCCCTTGGATAGGGTGGCTTTTGCCAGGTGTTATACGGTGACATCCAGCCGTTGTGGCCTCTCACTGCGCAAGTCCTTGTGAGAGATTTCTGTTACATGAGACCAGCAGGATCCTTCAAACCCCTAGCACAGACCATAGCATTTCAGAATGCGGGAATTGATGGCTTTCCCCGTCTGAGTGCACTTGCCCGGGCAGGGTGACCGCAGAGTGAATAAGGTTGTGCTGGTCTGGGTTCTTCAGAGCCGTGGGAGAAGCCAGGAGCTCTCAGTTTCCCTGTAGCCAAAAGTAACGACTTTAGATCCCAGCACAACATTGCAGGTGAATGATTTTATGTTCAGCATTATGATGATGCAAACCGCAGTAATATGGAATATTGTGATAGACAGATGTAGATGATTATTTAAACTGTTTTGTAATTAAATTGCTCAATCCCATTAGCTTATAAGTGTCTACTACTCAGCATAACTAATAGGAATTTTATGGGGAATCAATTAGGATGTGAAAGCAAATTCACCAGCTATTATGATCTGGAAAGATAAGAATTCGGGAGCAGAAATAAAGGTTGTCGTATCTCTCAGAATTCAAACAAATTATAAATCTGTTTTACGCAGAAGATACGAACCTTAATTTTTTCTAGAAAAGCTGTTTGGAAAAAACCCACACCAAACTGAAAAAATTAAATCAATCAAACTACACATTAAATAACATGAAATGGCTTGGATAGCGTGACCCAAAGAAATTAAATACATAGTCAGAACACTGGCTGGCTTGTGGCAATGGCTGAGAATAAGCAAAGTGTTCACTGAAACCTTCTTAGTGCTGGGATTAGAATAATGGATACCTTGAATACCTGATTTAGTCCTTAGGGTAGAAATGCAGGAAATCGGGTGTAGTTTTGTGGAATTACATAATTGCATTTTTTCTCTTATTGCCAAGCAGGATGGTGTGGTGTGGTGTTTTTTTTTTTTTTTTTTTTGAAGTTTAGCACAGAAACATAAGAGGATTTATATCTATGAATTAGGGACTAGGATCCCGTAACAGTAGGTGATTTGTATGCAAATTGATGGTGATGGCAGGGAAAACCTGACCATCTAAAGCCCACATTCTGGCAAGAAAGCAATTTAGTCTCGTATGGGGTTTACTCCCCTTTTCAGTCCAAGTGAATTCTGCAGAATGTGCTTAAAATTTACCCTTCAGAAGCAAAGTGACAGAATCATGATTTTGAGGATTTGAGCAGCCTGTCTCAAGCTCAGACTTTAGCCCTCTGAAATGGCAAAAGAGATTAGTTAGAAAGTCCTTAATTTGACTTCCACAGAGAGTGGATTTTCTCAGCATCAGGGAATATTGTACAGACAAGATCTCCATGTCGTGGCTTTTCTTACCTGTTGTATCTTGCCTTTTTCTTATGTGTTGCAGTAGTTATTTTCTGTCAGTTATAACATGCTGCTGTGAGTGATTTCCTTTCTTTCTTTGATTTTGCACTGTAGATACCGATAGTGTTGATTTGCGAAATTTTGACTTGCTGACAAGATGTAGAATGCACAAAAAAATGGAGAAATAAAAGGCATTTCATTGAAATAATTAACCTACCAGTGCCACAAGGTAGGCATTAAATTATCTGGCATTGAATATGCCTAGTGGTATTGACTGATGGGTCAGTATTATTAAACATTACTTCTACTATAAAAAGCTGCGTAAGAAAATGTGTTTTACATTGTAACTATCTTTGAATTTTGTAACAGCAGTAGTAATAACAATTGCAATAACAGCAATAGTAAAAAAGCCCCAAATGTTATTATTTGGTGAATGGCACATTCTCATTGTCTGCAGTAGCTTTAATTTCCTTACAGTCCAGATGCTTTTATTTACTTCCTTTTCACTTCCTTATATATTATCTTAGGAATGGTCATTTTTTAGACCTTTTAAGATCTTATAATTCAGTAACTGGAAGTAAGTTCACAGCTATCTGATCTGTTCTGCATATACAATATATTATGCAGTACCAAAGGCAAAAAACATTACTGTTACTGATAAAGCCAACCATAAATATATATATATATTTTCTTTTTTTCCTGAAAATCCCTCCAAAAGCCACTAGAAGCAACCAAAGGAACAGGATGTGTAGCTGAACTTTGGTGTTCATTTTTTATCTCTGGAAAACTGTGAGTGAAAAAAACAGTATATAAGTGAGTAGAGCACTTTAGATAGTAACAAAACTCTGTTCCCTCTGATGATTATATTATGGGGAAACATAAGGCTCCTTTCATTTATTATAGTGTAAAATAAACCCAACTTGCTACTGCTCATTTTATACACCAGTGGATCAGGAGTTTTCGATTCATACGGTTGATCCAAAGGTGACTTTTTCATGCATCAACAGATGCTTGGACCTGAAAAACAGCCAGAGCAGTCCCAAGATGACTCTAACTTTGCCTGATTCCGATTGCTCTCTGAGTGTTGTCAAATCTCAGGCTTCATCAGTGTCCTCCTTTTCCCATGATTATATGTGGGAACTGATGACCTTGAGATTTTCCAGTATCCAGAGAACTCATTTTTGTAGACTGGGTAATTCTCATAGACTGGGTTACAAATTAATCAGGAGAGACTTTCACCTCTCCTCTTCATTTTAGGGCTACAACAGGCGTTTGGGTTCCATGGCCAGTCTTAGATTTGTATATAAATATGTACTGCAAAATGAAGTAGTTCTGTCCTTGTACCCTAGGGAGGACTTTGGCCCCTCAAGGGGACATGCTACTGTGCTGGTGTGGAATGAAGCCTCCTGAATCTGGTTCTTTCCTTCCAGTTTTGTTATTTCTAATTCATTCTCTTAAATGAGAGTAGTCAATGGGGACCAGATCCTCAGAGCTAATTCCCAGTGAAGCATTCTTAAAGGCTTATATGTTGAACCAAAGCTTTGGCCATTTAATTTCAGTATTCCTCACCTGATCTAGGTATGTAGGGCGTTAAATTTAAAAGAAAATCTTGGATGACATGAATGTGTACGTAAGCTGCTGTGCTACAAGTTCTGCTGCAGTTTGTAATGTTCATTATCGCTTTGCCATTCTGTTAAATCCCTTCAGACTTTTTTTTTTTTTTTTCTTCTTGAGGTTTTTAAGGCTTTGTTAAATATGATTAAGGAATTATTAAGCCATTTATCTACAGGGCTTTGTTTGATCAGCTGTAATATGTGGCACATGTTAGTAAGGAAATGAGCATGCTCATTGATAGTGATGGACCTTGCGTGGTTAGTATGCAGCGTGTGAGCAGGCTTATTCCTCTGGCAGGGTTGTTCACTATTTATTCCTTATAAAGTCAAAAGAAATACTTCAGTTTAATTCTCTAGGCTTTGATTAAGGCTCCTAGAGCATCAGGTGTCAGATACAACTACTTGTGTTAAATAAGTATTACAATTACGTGTTTGCTCAAAGCTTTTCTCACTGGTGACTCCAGGCTTTCAACTGGGGGACTCAGATAACAGCAAAAGTCACAAAACCACAGAATGGCCGAGTTTGGAAGGCACCTCTGCAGGTCACCTACTCTGACTCCCCTGCTCAGAGCAGGGTCAGTAAAAGCAGGGTGCTCAGGACCACATCCAGTTGGGTTTTCTGTATCTCCACAGATGGAGACTCCATAACCTCTTTGGGCAACCTGTTCACCACTGTCACAGTGAAAATGTGGTTTCTTATGTTTAAGTGGAATTCCTGTATTTCCAATTGTGTCCATTGCCTTTTGTTCTCTCACTGGGCACTGCTGAGAGCAGTCTGGCTTTGTTTCCTTTACTCCCTTCCATGGATAAAACCCACCCTGGGCCACCTCTTCTCCAGCTGAACAGTCCCAGCTCTCTGAGTCTCCCCTCCTATCTCAGATGCTCCAATCCCTTCATCATGTTTGTGGCCCTTTGCTGGACTTGCTCCAGGTTCTCCATGCCTGTCTTTCACTGGAGAGCCCAGAACTGGACCCAGCACTCTGGATGTATCTCACCGGCACTGAGTAGAGGGGAAGGTTCACTTCCTTGACCGTCTGACAATAGTTTTCCTCATACAGCCCAGGATGTTGTTTGCCTCCTTTGCTGCAAAGGCACACTGCTGGCTCACATTCAGGTTGTCCATCAGGACCACCCAGGTCCTTCTCTGAAGAGCTTCTTTCCAGCCAGTCTGTTTTCAGTCTGTACTGGTGCATAGGGTGATTCCCACCCCCCCGGCTGTAGGAGGCAACGATGGACAGAACAATATATATGAATGAATGCAGACACCAATGTAAAATACATTTTATCCATAAGAAGCTTTTTTTCAGCTACTATCTTCAAATCCACAGCAACACTTAGACTTTAGGTAACAACGTGTCTGAGTTTTCACATTGTACACTTTTTGTGTGCTTTTTGCTATCCTTGATTTTCCATTTCACACAGTAGCATCTGGCACTGTCTTCTTCCCAGACCCCCCAGTATGAAATGTGATTGCTTATTGCTTTCTACCAGACATCTCTTATCTAAAATACTATTGCTTTTTTTCCTCTTTCCTTCCCTGCCCTTTAAAGTTTCCAGATTGCTATCAATTTCTGTATTCTCTATTTTATGGTTACTGGCTGCTGTCACTTCTAATCTAGTGTTTGTGCTAAGGAGAACAACCATCTTTCGTCACAAACATTTCCTGTTCCAAAAGGTTTACTTCTTTCCCTTGCCTGACTTTTTTCTCATTGTTTTTGGTGAATGAAGTCAGAATTTTGTTCTGAAGTCAGAAGGAAAGTTGAGGTGTTTTGATGCAACATGGAGAAGCAAAGCTCTGGGTGGGATTTTATTGGGGAAAGCAGAGAAATAGTATATTGTGAAAAGATGAGGAAAAGAGGAAGTCACACGTGGAAAAGCCTTTTGTGCTTTGAGCATACCACGCTGCCTTAATGAGCTCAGTGTTAGCAGTGCGGTGACTGGATGCGAAAAAGGCATCAAATTGGTATTGGTTTACACATCAGAATGTGTTTTATTAGGAGAAAGATGTTTGAAAGCTTCAGATGGGTCAGCAACTCTTAGAATAAGAATGTCGTGCTGCAAGAGACCGACAACATCAGGGAAAGGTGGAGCAATTCACAGAGCCTTGCTTTCCACCTTCTCACCCCACGTTCATTTCCTCCCCAGAGGCCATGGAGGGTAAACAAAAATTTCCTGCTGGTTGAGAATACAAGTACATCATAAATACCCAGCAGTGAGGGGGAAGCAAGTGAAGCATTAGGTCTTGGAAAGAAGTCTGAAGCATACTGACTCCTAGAGCTTTTTCTATGTTGATATACTTTATATTCCATTAAATTCACATTCAACTTCTTTCTTGAAGCTTTTTCTATGCTTACTGTGAGGCATCAGAAATATTGGGCTGTACAGTAGCGGATCTTCACAGGTTTTCTCTTTCCAAACCTTGAAGAGTAGCAACTGCTATTCAAAGGCTACGGACTGTGTACATTCGGCAAGCCAGCTGGTCGGGGAAAATATCACTCCCCCAATTTCTGAATCTTTTGACCTTGCTTAACCAGAGAAATGCAAGTCAGCAGCCTGAGATGAAATTTTAAATTAATTAGTGCAAAGTAATTAATAAGCAAAAAATTATATATGCACATATGTCTGGTTTGCAAGCCTGTGCACCTGCAGTGTGGGGGCAGGAGGAGGAGGGCAGTTCTTGGGGCAAGTCAGAGGAACGAGCTTGGGCAGCTCAAGCCAAGGTCAGCGATGGTGTCACAGAATCAGTCCCACTGAGGATGAAGTAGGGCCTTTTCAGTGCAGTGGCAAACTCTTAATTCTCAGTTATTTGATTTCGTTTCAGGATTCATTCTTTTGCTTTTATTTTTTTTATTTTACTTTTTTAAAAATTTTTATTTTCATCTTGTCTTTCCTATTTTGGAATAAAAAGATGAAAGAGTTTTTCAAAATGTGAAAAATATAGTGAGAAACCACAAGCCAATTTTTTTATACTTCCTTTTTCTTGGTGGCAGGATGGGGACAGTAAAGCAGACTTGGCTGTGTAGCGGAAATTCTAAAAATCCAGGAAATGACATGCACTTTGACAAAAGCGAAATGATAATCCTTTGCACCTTCAAATTTGGAAATTTTTAAAAAATTGTCAATATTGACATTTTCCAGTAGGAAACTTCTATCGAAACAAAAAATTGTCTTCTGTAATTATATTTGTTAATAATCATGATGAGGCCTAGAAGGAACCTTGGAAGTTTCTCTCAGTTCTGGGAAATGAGCTTTTGTCTCCAATTTGCTATAGCACCTTTTTTATAGTGTAATGGCTTTACTTTTGGTGCTGTTTTTTTTTTTTTTTTTTTTTTTTAACAAGTGCTTTTTCAGTGTTATGCTGCTTTCCATAAGACAGTCTTTTTTGAGAGAAGGTAGGGACTGGTACTTTGTAACACCACCTCAGTGTATTACAGTAGAAAGCTATAATTTTGATAAAAGAGGCTATTTCTTAACCCAAAAGTGAGGAAGTACATTAGGACCTGGTATAACCAGGTAAAGAGTCATTTCCTTAGATGTTGTTAAACTGGGGGGGAAAAACAACTTTGGAAAAACGTAGAGCATATCCATTTTCCTGGAGTACTTTTTGTGGAAATGAAGAGCTATAGACCCCAACAACAGGAGGGTTAACCTGTAGCAGGTGGTGGTCTAGGATGGTCTGGGTTGAGGATGGAGAGGAAGCACCATCCTGTACAGAGCTCTCCTTGGCAGAACTCGGTTCTAGCTGTAAACGGAAGAGAATAATTATTGCTCATCTAGCTCAACCCACTGTTCTTGTGTTTAGTGCATGTTTACAAGGTACTGTGGAGATGAAAGCTATTATAAAAGTGTCGAGTTCCATGATTAATTGTCATGATTAATTGGAGAGCTCAGTGGTGTTCATGGTGCACATCCTGTTTTAGGAAGATAGAGGGTGGGGGCTGGAAGTGATGGCTTTTGCTGTTACAATGAAGGTGATGAACCATTGCAGAGAAGCAATTACTGTGTGTGAAGTGCTGTGAAAAGGCAAGTGTAGATTGCTATTCCATCACATGATTGCTATTATTTTAGTTTATTTATCAAGCAAGAGACAATGTAGAAGTTATGGAGCAGATCCTTCACTCTACTAACAGGTTTAATTACCATGATTTCACTTGGGTTAGACTAAGTTACACCAACGAAAATTCATGTGTTATTACTTGCAGAAAATTGCTATCTGTCTCTCTAGTATCCTGCAAGGTCTAATCCTTGTTTACAGAAAAGAAAAAGAATTTTTATTTTTTATCTCACATACATTTTGATGAGGAGGGAACGTTCAGTATTAGAAGCCTATAACCTGGCACTAGGGTTAATTTGGCAGTAGCCTAAGAGCAGTTACAATGTTGAGGTTAATGCATGGTATTTGGTGCTGTATCTTATATTTTCAAATACTCAGACAGTGTACACAGATGAATAAAATTAGAGTATTTTGTCAAGTGAAACTATATAAGACCACATATGGAAACTACTGCATGTATTTAATTGTGAGATAAATTAATAAATGACAAAGTGTTTGAACGATATTTGAGCTACAGGTTACCCATTAATAAAAAGGCACACTGTGGTTCTAAGTTAATAAGAGTTCATTTTAAACGTTAAAACTGTATTTTCCTTTTTCTATTGAACTATAGAAAGTTTCATGGTTCAGTAGGTGAAGAAAGATGATCCTCAATTGGGCAGGTAGAAAGGACGTGTCAGACTACATCATGAAATGCGCTGTTTCTACCTTGTTTTTAATTAGGTTGGCACTGAGCCTACACGCACGTACCTGAAAGAAGGTCTGTATCAAGTGACATTGGTCTTTATTTTTCCCCTGCAAAATGAGCATTCAATTTATCACAGCTAGATAAAAAGTGAAAAGACCATTTTGCCACTTAAGAATTCCTAAATCATCTAAGAGCTAACTTGTGCTGTTAAGCACATTATTTACAAAATGTAATTAGATTGAATTATTGTTCTCTCTCTGTCTTGAAGGTGGAAATAGATGAGGTAATAGAATGAAGATTTAACTTTGTGATTGTATAATGTTTCACAAACTAAGTATATCCAGAAGGAAATCGAACCCAAATACAAGTGTGTGGTACTGAACTTTATTCCTTAAGTGAATTTCATTGTGTAACTTCAAATCGAAAGTTACTGAAATTTTATTCAGTAAAGCCTTTATTTAAGCATGTGAAAAACCCCCAGTACTTAGAAATGTTTTGCTGAAGTAGCGTCCATTTCTGAGTTAGGTCCCATGTCAGTGAAATATTGTCAAATTCTAGGAGAGTATATAAATAAAAGAAGTTAGTTACATATTTTTGTCATTGCTTTAAAAATTAATGAATGCTGCTACCACAGATTCCGTGATTGGTGGTTGGTTTTGGTTTTTTTTTTTTTTTTTGTTTTTCTCTTTTTTTTTATAATCATTTTCCCCTTCCCCATTGGGAAAATCCAGTTTATTCAACTGAGCAATCTCTGGGAGGGACATTGATAAATCTTACCGCAGAAAAAAGTGGAAATATTCCATTTTGATTTTTTTATTTTTAGCATGTCTTTTATTTTGACATTTATTTTGTGTTCATAAATTATAGAATAAGTAGAAACAGTCACAAAACATTTAGACCAAATCCAAAACTTAAGCTTTAGATGTAATACTAAATTTCAAACAAAACAAATTTTGTCATTTTGCTTCAGTTCTGACTGTGAAGAAAAACTGAACTAAGGAATGCAGCTGTCAAACTGCAGCCATGAATTAGGAAGTTCTGAAAGTCTGGTTTCAGCAAGAGTAGTAACAGCATCTGAATAATATTTTTGATATCTTCTGGCGGTTTTACTTCTGGCATAGAGGAAGTAAAAGATGAAATAAAGAAAACCCGTTTGAATCTGATGTTATACTGGTAACAAAATACCCATGAAGTATCAAAGTACTATTATGCCTTCATCCAAAAAGGCATATTTATAGGGATAGAGGGCTACGCAGGAGGTTATAGTTAGGGTTTCTTCTCTCACTTAACTCATTCCCTGTTGCTTCAAGCTGAGTTTTACTTTTGGGAACTTGCGTTCAAGATGGAGACTACAGTGGAAGATGTTGCAGGGAGCCTACCCTTTCTCCACTCTGACTTGAGGACTTCTGCTGCATTTCAGCTTCTTCCCCCTACCCTTCTCCTCCAGCTCTCCAGGTCTCCTGATCCTTCACCAGAGGGAAGGTGCATGCCATGTCCTGGCACGTTCCTGAGACAGGGAGGATGGCTGCTGGATGGAGGAGCGTGGTTTGTCTCCACCTCTTCTTCCTCTCAGCCCTTGGTGTGGAGATGTTGAGTGAGCCCTGCACCAAGCCAGAGTAGCGACCGAGGGGTTAGAGATGAGATGTGGATGCAGAGGAAAAGGGTGGCTTGAGAAAAACCATACAGGACAGCACAGAGAAAGGGGCAAAAGCAGTTTTGAAATATTGTGCTATTACTGATATCTGGCAACCATGCTATCATATGCTGTCAGACTGGTAAATTTCGATGAAAGAAATTTTGGAATCTCAGAAAACAGTAGGATCACTTATTTGTTTTGGATGAATATTTGCCTAGGATGTGTTTTCTTCTAAACTGATTTTACCTATGGTGGGATATTCTACACCTGAAACTGCAAAAGCAGTATTCAGAATCAATTAATTCTGATGTAGGTGGGTGAATAGGATTAGCCAGGTCTATCTTTGGCCAACTGCATTGGAACAAGTGGTGTGATTCTGCTTTGGGATGTTTTAATATGTGTCTGGAAGGTGATGATTTGTATTCACATGTTCTCAAATTATATGTGTATAACTGAGATGTGGGGAAAAACACACACACACACACTCCATTCTTGGAGATACTCAGAAGCTGTCTGCAGATGGTCCTGGGCAAATGCCTCTTGGTGTAGCCCTGCTTGAACAAGGGGGTTGGATGAAGATGATGTCTGGAGGTCCCTTCTACCCTCCACCAATCTGTGATTTTGTGAAGATAGCCTCTTGGTGTTAGATAAGGTACAGCTGCAGAGAGCTGAATTTAGCATAACCAAAATCCACTTTAACATAAACAAAATCTGTTTCAACACCTTCTCGTTACTTATTGTTCTCGTACAAATGCAAATAAGACTCAAGAAATGCAAATGATTACTGTAATGTCACATCCTAATAGTGTGTATTCAGTAGAATTATTTAGTTACATTTATATAAAATGATTTGAAAAAATTAAGCTGCCCAGGAGCTTTTAAACAAAAGGATGACTGTTGACCCTGAGGTCAACTCAACCTGGCACAGGAATTCGATAATTACAATTTTTCAAATTCTGTTAATTGTAGTAAATGGGAATGCAGTTTCCTTAAAGGTTTTTAGAAACAGAATGTACCTTTTCTTTAGCTGACAGTATTGAGCGTGACTGCCAGAGTGCTTCTGCTTGTTTTCTAATACTAATTCCTGATAGCAATTTCTAATCCCTATATTCCCTACTACATTGTTATGCGTAATGTCCATTATTCAGTTTTAGAAGTGGTTTGAATTACCGCTTGTAGAGTAGAAAGTTACAGATACAGCTTAAAGGAAACCTTGTCAGCTGGTCCTTATCAGCAGCTTCTTGCTGTCTCTGTAGGGCTGACTTTGGGATGGCTGTGTTGCAGGGGTACAGAAATCACTTAGCTTGCAATTGTATTTACCAGCATCTGAATGGAATATTTTGTAAAGGCACTTCCAGTCCTTCCAGTGGAAGATTGTGACGTTCACTTAGAAGCCCTCCTGCTTTCACTTCAAATTTATGCACTTAGTAAGAAGTTTAAGATCTCAAAAGATTAATAGTGTGTTAATCAGTTGAACTGATGCAATCTCAAGGGATGCATGCAGCCACAGTATGAATTTTGGGGTGAAAAAATACTTCATTTATCTGATATAATGAGATCATGTGACCTTATGTGCTTATGTCACGCCATTCACTTTCAGCAGGGAGACTACAGTCCCTGCCAACACTAGTAAATTTAAAACTAGTGAATGGATATTGTTATGGTTTGGGCTCCATCTGTCTGTGTGAAATGAGTGAATGGGTCTCAGCAGAATTCCTCACCAGCAAATATTATTAAAAATACCGACTCGATTCACAGTAATTATCCCCTGTTGATTGTCTAAATAGAACAGTACACACGATGAATTAACTGTTCTTTCTATCTCTGAAGTAGTGCTTTTAACAGAAAGCTAAAGCAAATTGGCTGGATACTTAGGGAAAACTTGTCCTGTGATTTCTTGTGTTGCTTTAGAGATTCAAATTCTCCAAAATGGTTGAACCATCAAGAAATAAATTCTTTCTGGCAGTGAAACGATAGCAGTGGGGAAAAAAAGGAACCACTCCCAAAGTGGATCTGATCTTTATTAAACCAGGCTGTGCCAGTACCTTAACGCTGCCTACGGGGAAGCAGAGACTGAACACATTGATCAAGAGAGCTGTAAGTAAGTGACTTGCTGCAAAACTTGAATGCTCTCTGTCCTCTTTCCAAACATCTTTTGTGAATTCTCATTTGAAGAGTTACCAAGAAGAAACATGACTCCTGAAAGCAAGCCAGTATTTCTATTGAATATACCACTCAAAATTCTCCGTTACAGTTGCTCCTAAATAGCCAATAGTGTCACAAGCTGCATCTGAAGTGAAGGGCGTTATATCACTCTCCATGTCTCTAATCTGGATGCTCAGAAGACCTATTGGAGGACACCACCTTCTTGCCTGTGGTTCCTTTCCATGGAAATGAAGGGCCAAAGGTGGAGAACGTTTGGTCCATACCTGGACCTTGCCCGATCTTTCTGTTGCTCTTTTCCTAGATACATCTGTGAACCTTCCACATGTTTGAGGGACGTTGCTGGTTACTTGTTATTTCTAATGAAGTAAAGCAAGTAGGGTAAATATAAATTATGAGAGATGACCTCAGAAATCTGCAGTCTAGAAGAGGGACATTGCTATAATGAGATGAAATTCCTTGTTTTCTTTTAGGTTTCATGACTATTTTCTGACTCGATGGCTTGTATTCTATTTGTTATCTACTTACATGTGACAAAAGAGTCTAAATGTTCTTAATCTGGTTTGAATTTCTACATTAAACCTTACTGGCTTTATCACTTAGCTTCATGTTTATTTGTTGGGACAAGAAAATTGATATTAACTATATGAATTGATTTCAAGATTAGTGGTTTCTTTTTCTTTCCTACTAAAAATGTGAAACAGTATCTGGTAGAAATTTTTTGCCCTTCAGGGTTTTCTTTTTTTCTTAGTAATCTTTATTACTTTAGCAGAAATGCTGCTGAGTCTGAGTTTTGTTTTCAGTAGCACAGTCCTATTCACTGAACTCCTATTTTGGAAGAAATTGCATTAGCATTACTTCTTTGAGAGCTAGAAAACTAATAACTGCCTTTTAAGTTTTATGCATGCTTTTCAGTATGGCAAAAATCAGTAAATTAATTGACGATTTTCTTAAGATGCCTCTCAAATTTATGAAGATGACAATTGCCAAGTGAGATTGTCTTACAAAGCCTTTCAAGGAACTTTCTATGTTCACAATTTTTATTTTTTTTTTGGGATGAGCATATGACATTGTCTGTGGATGTCCACCTGGATCAGAAAGGCAGTTTTCAGTCATAGCAGTTGTAGTGAATTAATGGAGATCCCTTCTGGTTGCCATTGCATAGCATGGAGAGAAAGGGTGGTAGGGATGAAGATGCAGAAGCACTTAAAGAATAGCTCTTACCCTTGCAGAATATTTGGACAACCAGTGAAACCTCTCTGACTTCCTGCAGTTAATGCAACTGAAATAATCAGGGGTAACTATGACAGCTCAAAAAGGCTAAAGTATGGCTGGGTTGTGGACAAGCTGGGTCCTCTTTTTGACGTGGCCATTTATTTCCAAGTGACCTTAACTGAAGCACTTAAGGACAAACTGAGGCCAAAACATCTTTATTTGCAGGAACCCTACTTGAACATGCCTAGTTTCTTTATGCCATCTAACCCTATGTTTGTATTTCCAACCTGTAAATGGGAATGAGAATATTTCTTTCCCCCTCAGTATTCTCTGTTTTGATTTTCATTTGAAGTTCTTCATGGATGTGATTGTCTCTTATAGGTTGTGCACAGACTGCCAAGAACTTTACATACATGAGGACTTTGACCATGATGAGTATCTCTAGGTGATGCTATACCTATATATCATAATATAAAAACTACTGATACTTATGCAAGGTTCCCTAATCCAACAGGGATTTTTCTTCCACATGATACAGTATTCACAAAAATATTGCGATAATGCAGGTGTTTATTGCAGGACAAGTTTCTGAGGGCAGATATGGCAGCGTGGGAAAAGGGGGAAAGGAAAGAAGGTTTTGGGTTTTTTTTAACAGAAACACTTTCAAATTAATTCATGTAAGCCTTCTTAAATCCACTTTCTGTGTATCTTGTCCACACATAATCCTATCTGCATAAGTACTTGATTAAGAAAAATCAATGTTGTCTTGTACTGCGTCTATAGAAGGAGGAAGTTGTCTAGGATGTTTTCTTCTACATGGCTTTAAGTCTCGGGGAAATCTGACCTTCAAAGATGCAACAGTTAGCACATTCCTTTGTGCAAGTAAAGTATTATTGTAACATATAACTGAATTAATTTCCTTGACCTATGTAAAAAGCAGTGGAAAATATATTTTATTAGGGAAGGAGACAGTGATTTCAGTTCCCCTTGGCTACTACCCAACATTTATCAGCTATATGTCAAAGGCTCATAATTAAGAGAATATATATAGAATATTGATTTCTGTCAGGTTTTTGTAAGTTGCATGCAAGTTGGAGATTTAACAGACGCTAAATAAACCTTGAAATATTTTTTTTTTTTTATTTATTACTGTGGGCAGGTTTGGAAACTCCACTGCTTTTCATTACTGCAGAAGGGCAAAGAGCTTTGCCCCAAAGGGGTGATTATCTAGTCCATTAGAAAATGCTATAATTTTGCTTAACAGCATCACAAAAATGAATGAAAATGTACATAATAATTTGGTTTCAGTAAACAGCCATCTGCACATCTGGACAAGTAAGTGTCAACGTTTGCAGAGAGGCTTTGCAGACCTTTGAGAGCTCTCCTGACACCCATCTGAGATGAATGAGATGCTGAAATGCGGAGTTTTAGAGAAGACTGTAGGTCTGTAAAATAAAGCAATTATTGATAGTGGTCTACTGTAGACAAATAAAAGTCGATGTTTACAGTCACTTTTGAATAAGTACCACCCATTATTTAAAAGCACTGGTTTTTTCCTTACAGATGTACTGTTCAGGTAGGCCAGTCACTCTGGTAGCGTGCTGATATATATTGGTATGCATCTAAAATCTGCCACCTAGTTTGGAAGGACCATCAAGCTTAGCATTGCAAGTTGGGTATCAGAGACAGCTTGGGTGATTGATCCCTACAGTGGAAGAAGGCTTCTAGGAGATGGGTGAGGCTGATTGAGAACACCATCAGTAAGTTTGCAGATGACACCAAGCTGTGTGGTGTTGTCGATACACCAGAGGGACGGGATGTCATTCAGAGGGACCTGGACAGGCTGGACAGGTGGGCCCAGATGAACCTCATGAGGTTCAACAAAAGCAAGTGCAGGGTCCTGCACCTGGGCTGAAACAATCCTTGGTATAAATACAGACTGGGGGATGAGGTATTAGAAAGCAGCCCTGAGGAAAGGGACTTGGGGGTGTTGATGGACGAGAAGCTGGACATGAGCAGGCAATGTGCACTTGCAGCCCAGAAGGCCAATCCCATCCTGGGCTGCATCAAGAGATGTGTTGCCAGTAGATCCAGAGAGGTGATTCTGCCACTTTACCCTGCTCTGGTGAGACCTCACCTGGAGCACTGTGTGCAGGTCTGGAGCCCTCAATATAGGAAGGACATGGACCTGATAGAGAGGGTCCAGAGGAGGGGGTTGGAGCACCTCTGCTACGAGGACAGGCTGAGGGAGCTGGGGTTGTTCAGCCTGGAGCAGAGAAGGCTCCGGGGAGACCTAATAGTGGCCTTCCAGTACCTGAGGGGGGCTACAGAAAGGCTGGGGAGGGTCTGTTTACAAAGGCCTGCAGTGACAGGACAAGGGGGCAATGGTTTTAAGTTGGAGAAGGGGAGATTTAGATTGGATATTAGGAAAAAGTTCTTTACCATGAGGGTGGTGGAACACTGGAACAGGTTGCCCAGGGAGGTGGTTGAGGCCCCTTCCCTTGAGATATTCAAGATGAAGCTCGACGAGGCCCTAGGCAACCTGGTCTAGTTGGGGGTGTCCCTGCTGACTGCGGGGAGGTCGGACTAGATGACCTTTGGAGGTCCCTTCGGGCCTGGACCAGTCTATAGATCTATGTGTCCTAAACCTTGGAGTAATGTAGGGTGTGACTGACCATGGCTGTTTCAAAGGAACCTGATGTTATCTCAACTAAGGGGGCCAGAAGGTTGCTTTTGTATTAGGTAAACAGCTATGTCATTGAAGTGGATCAACCGGTGGTGTAAATGTATGCATGGCTCCGTCCAACACAGACTATAAAAGCTGAGCTAACAAAAGAATTTTGAAGAGAGGAACGGGCTTGGGCTGGTTTAGACTCATGTACTCCTTCCTGGGGACAGCCAGCATCATGATGGTGAGCATACTATAGGGTTCGCACTAGTGCTGTGATTGAACTGTGCATTGCAATTGCTATATTTAGCTAAGTGTAACTTACACTTGTATTGTGATTTCAGCATATTGCAGTATCATTCTGCTAAATCGAAAATCCTGTGTAACATCAGATATAACCAAATAAGTAAATTTGAAATTAAACACTACACCCTCCACGCACGGAATATCTAGAAGGATCTAGTCAGAAAGTACTGAACTCTGGCAGTTTGGAAAAATCATAGCTCCAGTCTTAGTTGCTTATATTTAAAGGCAAATTTAGACTGGAACATGAATCTTACCACCTATTTTCTAATCCTTGAGAAGTCTAGATCTGAATTTCACATCTCAAAGCTGTTGCCTCATATCAAATGCTCATCAGTCCACCTGCATCAAAACTAAATCAGCAAATGAAGTGGCCCAAAGGGACAAGCCAACCTTTGCAGACAGGTTGTCAAAGCGGAGGTTAGTCAGCCTGTGGTACTCTCTCTGAATTGCAGTAGTTCAAGCATGGATACCTTGCTGCGTGTGTCATCTGTTTGATGATGAAGCTGTGTGGGCATCGAGGATGCAGCCTGTTCTGAATCTGCAGCAGTGGGAGGAGGGGAGCTAATAGTCAAAGTACTAAAGACACTGTCTTCTGTTGCTCTCGGATACTGCTACATGCCCAGTTTGATGCCACCAACGGGATGAACACTTTTAGTGACCTTTTGGTTTAAGCTGTCCTCATTTGCAAACAAGTTGGTCACCTTTGACAGTCCAGAAACTCCCTTTATATAAACCTGTCCTGTAAGAAGAACCCCAGGAGTCTTAAACTCGATGAGCTTAAGGGTCTTTTCCAAATTAAATCTTTCAATGATTCTATTAGTTTAATGGTATCCATTAGATGACCACATTTTCTAATGTTCTATTCCTAAAGTAAATTTGCTTGTCTTTGCTGCTTTAACAATTGATAAATCACAGGTAGAAATACGTGCTTCAGTAAAGTTACACTGTACGCTTGCACTCAATAATAAAGACTCTGTGGTGTAGCTTTAAATATATACATGCATGTATAAAAATAGGTTTTAAAGACATATATTATCAACATGCTACATATCTGAAAATATATCACTTAACAGTCCATTGGTAGTCAGTCACTGGCTAATGCCGTATCTTAACCATGGTAAGAAATTCAAGAGCGTGAAAGGATTTTGTAAAGTAATGTTACCCACTTAGTGGGACTTTTTAATAGAACCTGATCCAGAGCCCACTGTATCTGTGGAAAAACTTCACCTCACTTTAAGTGAGCTCTGGATAAATGTTCTGCTGTTCACACAGAAACCAATTGCTCAGATTTGCTCTTGCCTGGAGGACAAGAAGTTAATTAGATTGGGACAACTGGGATTGCCTGCAGCCCTTTCCCTGTGTGTCTCTAGATGTGAAAAAAATGTCAAGTACTTTCAGCTTTGCTAGCAGGAGCACTTGCTTGGAAGATCTTTCAGAGCGATAGGCTTGACATCTGCAGAGAGTAGGTATTTTCCTTCCAAACATCTGGTCCCAATGATGTTATACGTCTGCAAAGCTGCATGTTGATCAAGCTCTGATAATTTGGCAGACCAATGTTGTAAAATGCTGCTCAATGTGTGAAATCGATATCTGGCACTGGGAACTGACTCATTTATGGTGCTAGGAAAAGTTACTCGTAAACAAAGACACTGATTTAAATTGATTTGACTTTTTAAAATATTGTTGTGTAGTCCTCATTGATGTGTATGCTTGTGTTTTTTATTGAGAGATGAGAACACAATAACCTCTCTGATGTTAATAGGTTTTCTAAGTCATCCATAGAAATTTTGAATTGTGATTTTGCTACTTTAATAATTTTCATAGTTATGGCCATATTACTAAACACAACATGGTACAGAGAATTTGAATTATGTAATAAACTTTCCTTAAACTTCAATTCACTGACAATGTACAGGATGGAAAACATTTTCGAGTCATGTTCTTCAGGAAAAAAAAATTGAAACAAGCTAGTTGATTCTTCCCATAAACAACGAGAAATGTAACAGTGTACTCGTACGTTGTGCCTGTCAGATTTGTCAACAAAAAGGTGGTGGTGGTGTTCTGCCCAGACCACAGTGGTCTTTGAAAGGAGAAAAGCCAAATGAAACTAGGTCCTGAGGGGGGAAAGCGAGATGCTGGAAAGGGTGTTGAAGAGGCTTGTTCTACATCCTCTTCTTATGAAGCATAAAAAAATTGACTGCTCACAGCCTCTGTGAATTTACCCCAGTAAAACTATGCCAATTTACCCAAACTAACAATCTGGGCTGATGGAGCTTGTATTGCCTTTTGCTGTGAGGCAGTCCCGAATGGGGTGGGAAAGACCTCATGTCCCCAGGATCAGATTGGACAATCCCAGCTGCCTTGGGATTCACACTCCTACAGCTATCTTGCAGGGCACACTTGATACATCCCAATGTCTTTTAATGTGTTTTTTTTTTTTTTTTTTGGTTAAACATGAATTCACAAGGCATCAGTCCTCTGACTGGATGGTTTTCAAGTGAGGAGGGATCAGTTTAGGGCTGCGTCTGCTTAACAGTCTGGGGTTTTACCTGGTGGCACCTGAGTAAATCAGTCTGTGCCTAACAGGAAGACAGTTCAGAAAGGTATCCATGTCATATCCTTTGGTCATTCATTATAATGGTTAATGAATGTCATTACTAAAAATAGCTACAGTATAAATTCCATGTGCCTCCCAGCCATCAAGTCTTTGGATTTTTCTGTTACTTAAAAATTTACTAGTTGAGATTTCAATGTGAAGGTACTTAAGCACTGTGGTGAAATCACTCTTGATTTATCCTGGTATGCGTGACACAAATATTCCATCCTGCAGTACAGTCATTAGTTTTTATAGCTATCAGTACAGAACGTAACCAGAAATTTGAACATATTTGATGGAATCACACGTGCTAAAAACAGAAATGTGTGGGCACAGCTCAGTCATGTTCCAAAACATAAACATGTGTTTCAGCTACTGACTAACTTCAGGGCACGATATTGTTTATACATTGGATTTGGCATTTTTACACTTTCATCATATCAGACTACATGGATTATATAAGAATCATAAAAAGAATTTCCATATACTTTGAGGGCAATGATATTAATAGCTATTATTTCTTTCATTCCAAGTGATTTTGGAATTGTAATTCTGCTGTGTGAATGCTGTTGACATGAAAACAAATAAGCTAACATAGAGACTCATGAATTTGTTGTCATATATCCTCAATGTGCTGTTCATAAAGAATATTAGATTTAAATATAGAAATTTCAGGTGAATAGAAGCATCCATTTTGAACATAACAATTTTAGTTACAGTAATTGCATTATATTTTAAAGCTGTCACAACTCTTGTCACATAAGAAAGAGCAGTGAATTAGAACATTTATTTTGGTGGAAAAAACAGGCTACTGGAAATTCTTGAGTCAATTGTGTGTGTTATTTCTTATTCCTTTGTAATTTTTAAAAAAATCTGTTCAACAATTGGTGTACCTGTTTTTGTCTTCTATCATCGCAGACATCTAAAATCCTTGTTTGTGACCTTTTTCTGGAATATAACTGAATTTCAGATTATTAGCCTTTGTATTCAGACTGTCAAGTGCTGTAGTCAGCATGATGACTGTAGTGAATACAGATAAACAGATTGCCAATTTAGACCACAAAGAGTTTATCTAATTTTCATATATATGGATTTATCTGTGGGTTTTTTGCATGAATACTCTCCTGAGATTGCACCCAATGATACCTAAAATGGACAAATGGTTCTGAATTAAGCTTCAGTAAATCTTTTAAAACTCAGCCCTTTTAAAGTCAGAAGTCCTGACCTTGAAGCTGTCTGAAATCTGTCAGATTTGTTTTGAATGCCAGAACACTACAGCGTGCAGACATGACTCAATCTCATTTTTTGGCTAGTGGCTTACAAGTTAGTGCATGCCCTAAGGAATAAAAATCCCCAACTGCTAAGCCCTTCAGGAGAGAATCTGTCTCTGTTTTCGAGAGTGCCTGGCTGCATACCACGTTGAGGTTGCCTCCACTGTTTGAAGTAACTGATCACAAGGTTGTCTTGAAAGTCATAATTAGTTTGGAAGAAGAGCGACCTCTGACTTCTTGCATAGATGAAAGAAAATGGAATGAAGGCTCTCAGCTGCCTTCTCTGTGAAAACATTTGTAGAGAGGCATGCATGGGATCTAGGCAGGCTTTGACCTTCTGGGACTAACATTGAGACATTATAGCTCTTTCATTTTATAAAATGTCTATTTTCCAGTCCTTGTCAGTGCAGGTTGGGACATCTGCATCAGAGTTGCAGCAAAATGATCTTGTTCTGAGGGACAAAAGCACATCTTAGAATAATAGAAGTTGGAAGGGACCTTAAAGATCATCTTGTTCCAAACCCCCTGTCTTGCCCAGGGACACCTCCCACTAGACCAGGTTGCTCAAAGCTCCATCCAGCCAGTCTTGAACACTTCCAGGGATGGTATCCCTTCTCTCCAGCATGTCAACTGCACCACACAGCTTGGTTTCGTCAGCAAACTTGGTGATGTGCACTCAATGCCGTTGTCCATGTCACTGACAAAGATGTTAAGCAGCAGTGGTCCCAGTATTGACTCCTGAGGATTGCCACTAGTCACCGGTCACCACTTGGATATTGACCCGTTCACTGCAACTCTTTGAAAAGAATGCAGAATTAACTGGTCTTTTAAATCTCTTTTAAATCCCTTTCTCCATGTTATACTGCTTACTAGCAACTAAGAATTTTCCGTGGTTAAAATAAAGGAACCACAATAATTATTTCTTCCTTTTTATTAATTCTTCTGTGCAGAAAAAACACCAGTTGCTCAAGGAAAGAACATACACAAAAAAAAAGCCTGCAAAAAAATTACAGAGTAATTTTGTCTCACCATGCTGAAGATTTCCTTGATGTATTACACTGGGATTAATTCTGTGCTTTTATTGCAGTTTGGGCAATTTCTGTCATTCTGCCCAGAGTTGTTGCTCTTAATACATCACTTCAGTCACTACATTAACAAGTAGTGCTGTAATGGAAATTTCTTTTTGAAAGGTAATTTGAGCTCAGCCTAAGATTTAATGAAGCATCTGCTAGAAATGTACGTTTATTTTCCTATCAGTTTTCCCATCGTATGCATGCTAAGGTGCATATATATTTCAAAACCGGAAATTTTAAGTAATTGTATAATACCGTTACTTAGAGTTGCAAAATACTCTTCTAATCCTTTGTCATTCTTAGAGCCTAATTAGTCTCTTTCAAACCACAAATGAGGGAAGTTATTAAAATACCTGGTTTAGGCTACTCACGTTTTCTTCTGTCTTTATTATTTGCTCTTTAAGGGGGGAACCTACACTGGTACAGTCCTTCTGGAGCTCCTACAAGTAATGTCTTTAAAGAAAAGGGAGCTAAGCTGGAAGTTTGGGGCATGAAGGTATCAGTCCACAAAGATCTGCGTGACACCCAAGCAGCGCACTTGAACTCCCTGTACTTCAACTCTGCATCATTAAAGAGAGGACATATTACTTTATTTTCCTCTTTCCGTGCTGTCTCAACATATGATTTTAAGCCCCAAAGGCACACTGTGTGTTTGTTATAATAACTAGAATAATTTGGCTATGATCTCATTTGCAGTTTGAAGGCTCTACTGTAATTCGAACAGAGAAATAATATTATTAAATCAATGGAAATGTGCTGAGATGTTCTTTTCCAAGTGTTGCCTTGAAGCATGGCTCTTCAATACGATTGATGCCACCTGTTTGCACTGACTTGGGGTTTTCAAAATACCAAAATCATTATCTTGGACTGACTGCTTGTGGATAGAGACTAGGGTGCAATCAAAACCTCAGCAAACTTGGGTTATGTCTCTCAATTACCAAGTGTACCAGAGTGAGTTCTCTGACAGGGGTTTTTTTTTGGGGTTTTGTTACTTAGTAAATTTTATATTTGTAATTTTTGATTAAATTTTTTTACATATTTAAAATATAGTAGATGAAAATACTGCAACAGCAAATGATCTCATTGGGTTTTCCAGTGACCTCTCACAAACGGAGGTTATTGTTGCCCTTACAGTGAACTGAACCATACACTTGAGCCTAAGACTAAAGCTTTTAAATGTTCTGTTGAGATAACTTTGAGTTAACTATAATATGTTTAACTTTTCTATCATCATACAAAGCATATTTTATCCATATCTTGAGATTTAGAGCCAGTGGATTTTTTTTTTACTTAGTTATGTATGTGCAACATTTATTTAAGCTGCCTTGGATTCTGAGGTACTGTTAGAATCTGAACGAATGGTGTATAATAATTTTAAATTTAAAAGTTGTTAATTGTAGATTAGTAGTATTCTGGGCAAAATATTAATGAGATTTTTTTTTTTGATGTACACCTTTTTCTAAATTCATGCTGCTCTCACTTTAAGTGAAGTAATTTTGTCAAATATAAGGAGTTATTTATACAATTTCACATTCAGTCTTGAGTGTCTGGAAAACAATAAGTAAAAGCTCTTTGAAAAAAATCCAACCAACCAAACCCAAAACAAAACCACTTCTGCTGAATGAGTGCTGAAAACAAATTTAGACCAAGCAGCTTAAGAAATAGGAAGGTGTAGTTTGGCTTCTGTGTCTTTGTGTTGATGTTCAGAATGCAGATTAGAGTTTTAAACCTCTGTTGTACATCAGATGCTTTGATATCTCATGCTCCTTTGATCTCTAGAAAGCTTCTAACTTGAGGATAACTCATGGAGTTGTCTATAAATGTTATGAGATAGACTCTCATGTTCTATTATTTGTTTAACAACCTGCTTCCCATGCAGGGATCAGGACTCAGTTGTGCTGGGTATTGTACAATGCATATTAAAGTTTCTGCTATGATATCATGCTCGCTAAATACTAAAGTACTGCAGACAGGAATATGTATAGTTAAGATTTATGGTTTACAGTGACTCGCAAAATTGTTGGTCTTAATCAGCTTCAGTTAAATGTGAACATGTGTCTTCCTAATGAAGTTGCTCACATTGTTAATATTCTAACTGCTCTCGTCCAAGATTGGGCTAGGTTGTTCCTATCTGTTTAAACAGTGTTAACAGAAAAGATCGTCTTTTTTTTTTTTAAATATGTTTTTCAGGTTATATAGCAACTGCCCCTTTAATTTAATAGCTTACTAAGCTACACAGGACTCTTTCTGAGACATGGCTCTCATGGCTTTTTTGAGGATGTATTAAAGAAGAGGTTATATCTATTTTGACTTTTTTTTTTTTTTTTTTTTTTGGCTAAACCCCCAATTTAATCTAGCAGGAGTACATCATTATTCAGCCAATAAAAATCCCAAGCAATGACTTGTAGTGAGAAACAACCCATGTTCTGCATAAATCTTAATCCACAAAGTATTACCCACGCAGAATCTGCCCCATTGGCACAAGATAGCACTAGACTCCAAAAGCTGAAAGCTGCTTTGCTTTCAAGTCAAGCCTATAGGGAGAAGATAATAGGCTTTATACTGTGGCCTCCTGCTTTTATGGATTTTATGATGGGTTTCATATTGTGGACCTTCTTAACTAGACAGTGTCAAAGTGCTTGAGAAATACAGACCTTCAAGAGAGATTGAAGTGTAACTTTTAGCTGCTCTAAGAGTCAGCTTTCTAAATACAGACTGTGATTTTGTGGCCCCAAACCACACCACCTATCAAAATGGAACTAAATTTAAATGTACTCAAGAATGACTCTTGCAGTGTATTTCTCAGCCCCCTCCTCTCCATCTGTAGCTGGTGGGAGTTGAGTTTACAGAGAATTTTGCTGAGAGTGCTTAACACCTTGCAGATGCTTAAATTTGAATATCATTTTTAATAGGATATAGATAAAGTAATACTGGTAGGCTGTAAAATGTAATACATTTGAAAACAATGTAGAAAGAACTATTTGAGACAAAACGTGGATTTTTCTTTTTTCATCTGCCTTTAAACTTCCTCTGTAGATGAAATTTCCAAACATGCACAGGTACTTGCAAGCTTTTTTAAATCGACTTTTTTTTTTTAAATAGAGTTTTTAAAATTCTTTATTCCTTTTAAATCAATGAAAGAAGTGTTTCAGGGATCACATGAGTAGAGAGCTGATCCGTGAACAGGAACAAGCTGGTTGGAACTCCCGAGAGGTGGATGTGTCCGTACAGGCACGAGTTTGCAGCGTTAACAGCAGCATGGTAGTGCCTGCAGCCTCCTCAAACACTTCTCTTCTGGCTAAACAGGGAGGTAAGAAGTGGATGGAAAAGGATAAAGTAAAAGTGGATCCCCAGCTCTGCCTTCAGTATTTTAGGTAGCACAAGAACAATCTCTGAGCACACTGTCCCTCTCAGGGGCATCCTGCAGAGCATACATACAGATTGGCCTTTTGGCAAATCCAGGCAGACTTTTGAAATCTGTTTTGCAGCTCATGTCCTGATCCTGTGACATCATTCTCTATATCCCTATGCAAATGAGAGAGAATACTTTTATTTTGTTATTTTCACAGCGACAGCAGTAACAGCTTAAGAGATGCTGAATACAAACACTAGTTTTGCAAGTGAAGGTTTATAGAAATGATGGCTTGATTGCTTGGAGAGGCAATAGTAAATAGATCACTAATGGGAAGGCATCCTCTTAGGAAAATAATTTTGCAGCATTGTTCTATAGCGCAATCACAACACTGTAAAGCTTTGCCCTATGGTAATAATTGGGAATATTACTGAAGAACAATGAACATTTTTAAGAAAGATGGATGTTTTCTGTAAACAAGACATCATTTTATAGCTTGGAAACATGAGCAGTCCCTGAAGTATCTGCCTTGTAAATATGAACCTGGGTCAAGAGGAACGAAATGAGAGAGACTACAGCAAGTGCGGTATAAAGCTGTTGCCTTTGCTGTGAAATGCTTAGTGCTGTTAAGCTATATTATATTGCTTTCAAACAAAATGAGATATCAAGACCTTCTACTTTCCTGAAATTGGAAAGAAGTCCCTTCCCTTCCCCTTTCCCTTCCCCTTCCCCTGATGTCTGGTAGTGTAGGTCTGTAAATGTTTTGAAGTATGCACTGTACTAACATTTTAAGGTTGTGATGTGATAGGTAAGGTTTTTTCGTATCTTCCAAGATTAATCAGCGATTAAAGGTCTCCAGCCCTGTCAAAATGAATCAAAATTATTCTGTTGACTTCATTGGGCCTGTTTTACTCAGGCACGCTCTGAGGGGGAAAATGGGTATCTAGCTTCTGTGCTTTATGAAGGTATTTCTAATGTTTTAACCCAATCTCTTTTTAATACATCTAAAAGTCAACTCATTCCATTAGCGTGAGCTACTATCAAATAGAAACATGACCAAGAAAAAAATGGATTTACAAATGCATTTAGGGAGGACAATAAAATACTGACGTTCACAGATCACTTAAAGGGCCAGTCAGAGCAAATGCCTCAGAGCAGCTCATTATGCCACCAGAAATGTCTCCAATAATGCCTACAGCCTTATATTGAAACTTGATTGAACCTATTCCTAATAATGCCTTCTACAGAGAACACCAAGATTTGAATTGTGTAAAAAGACTTTGAAACAACTGCATTAAATCAGAACCTAATTGAAGCTGGGAAAATTATATTACCATCATAAACACTCTAAGTCCTAGCTCTCTATTCAAGCTCCTTTGCTATTCAGCTGCATTATTCAAGCTCTGATAATTTGATAATACAGATAGCAACAAAGGTGCTAGATGACTGCTTAAAAATAAGCAGTTAATGAGTTCCTGGTACAGGGCAAAGAAGGGGCAAGGACCCTACTTGACCTACAAGGCAAACAGGGGTGCAGGCATGAAAGATGTGCAAACCACTATATCATGGCACAGAGAATTTCTTTAGTGTTGCAGCTCTTCATTCCGCATACACCGTTGGCAAATTAGTGAGCAAACCTACAGAGCAAGCTGAAGTCCGACATTTTCGATGTGCCACTGTATGACAGTTGAGCAAATGCTAAGGGGGAAGCACTTTATAACAACTTTATTCTTGAAGGACAGTTTTGAACTTACCTTCTCCTGGGATGGTGCAACTCAATGGGCTCTCCCCATCTTTTTGAACCATAAAATTCACATCTGGTTTATAATAACCGTCTTTTTGCTTATTATGAGGAAAAGATGTAAAGGACCACACAAGAAAAAGCTACAGCATAACGTATTTAGGTCTTAGGAATATTTTGTTAAAAATTTATTTTCTTTGCCCTGGGGTCTAAAATTATTAGTAGATTCTAGTGGTTAAAAAGAATCTCATTGTAGCACTTCTAATTTGATATACAAAATGTGGAGGTACAGTTTCATGGCAATAAAGAAATCAACATATAGTTGTTTCAAATCATGACATTTTCAAAAGTAATTCTATTTTCTCAATGTGAGATAATGTTATTTTATTGTCATCTCTTCAAATCATCGCCCAGCACTGTGTCAAGCATGTGGGTGTCGAGATCACTGTTCTCTATTGAGTGTGAGAGATGAAAATACATCTTAGAAATCTTTTTCTACTATCATTTCTGAAAGTGGCAATGACCAGTGCATGTGGGCTGTATCCCATCACGCTGCCTCAATTCAACGTCGTGCTATTGAATGTCACAATGTCACAGTGTTCTTCTCCTTAGCACCTACTCCTGTTTTGGGTCTATATTTAATAAAGAGAAGAATAGCTTCTTTCTATTCAAAGAGATTTGGGTCTCTCTTCTCTGCTGAGAGACATCAAATGCAGAAGCCCTTTTGATAATCATGAAGGACATTAAAGGTAGGGTGGTGCAAAAAACAGAATAGCACTCAGTTCCACGTGGGCTGAAACTGGGACCCTGCATCATTTCCAAATTTCCATCATTTCCCTATTTCCATCATTTCCAAATTTCCCTATCATTTCCAAACATGTCACTGCACTGTTATCTTTGCCAAGTGCTATTTGATTAGACTGTAGAAACTTGGGCCAAGTTTCTGGACCATTGTGGTAGCCCGAATTGCTATTAATTATCAAAAGCTCTATTTAATTACAGTTAACATTAGGGCATCATGTTCCTATATACACAAAAATTTCTGAGCGTTTCTATGCTTAAAGGTATATAAATAAAGGCTAAAAAGGAAAGATTTGTGCATGCCTTCCCATTCATATTACCTATAACAGGATCAGCAATGCTTTCATTTCCCTCTTTAGAAGGTACGTACATTAAGAAAATTGTTCTTTGTTATACACCTTTAACACCATTCTTCTGTTCTTCGGCAGCAATTTCATTGACAGGGCTGACTGTCACAATATTCCATACATTCGTGAGACTGTTTTTTCTTAACACAACTAAGCTCTCTGAAATCAAAATGGTGGTGAGACACTCACAGTAAGACTAAAATGCACCAAAAACATAACTGATGGATAACTACTGTTAAACAGGAGTTAACAAGGAGCCCAGCTTTGCTGATGTCTCAAAATGGTTTTGATTCCCTGCACAGACACCATTTTTAATGAACACAAAGGAAAATGCCAAAAAAGATTTTAAAAGATTCAAAAGATTTTATGATACTTGATGTGTCAATAATTTTTTCATCAAACCACCATAAAAATACAATTTCAAATACAGCTCAAAGTTCATATTCTATGTTTTGACTTTTTGCCATTTCAGTGGTATTTTTTTCAACAAGCTAAAGGTTAAAGCTCTTATTAAATTTGAATTCCATAACAGGACTTTAATCATAGTGCTGCTACTTTGGTACTGCAATATAAATAATCACCACTGTGATGAATTTCACATTGCTGCTCGCTGAATGTTGCAGTTACTTATTCCAGCTATTTTCTTCTTACTATATCCTACTAACTTATTATTGTCATAATCTGCTGTTATCTAGGCACAAGTCCCATCAGTCTTACTGTATTTCAGGGGGATGTCCGAGGGCCATATAAATCTTTTTTTAATACATTAGGCTGGAGTTTAGGTGGCCTCCAGCAAATATATTTTTGATCTATGGGTAACCAAAAATCTCATTAAAGATGATGACACGCTAGATATCTGTCATTTACACTAAAGTAATGAACAATTAAATGGGTCATTCCTTAGTGCGAGATGAAAAAAGCCAAGGACTTGTCATCATGTAAATGCTGGGATTGGAACTTAATAGTTTGCAATCTCTTTCCTTCACACCCTCCACCTTGACCCTTCAATGCAACAGTTTTCAGTGGTAAGCAGAGAAAGAGAATAGAAGGAAAAATACAAGTGGAAAGCAACCAGAGGAATAATGAGAAATTCAATTTTTATCACGGCCTTAGGAGAAAATCAACAGATGGAATTTCTTTTTTAGAGAATTTTTGGAAGAAAGTTATGGTTGGAATCGCAACCAAGAAAACCAGCTTATGTTTCTTGGGCCTCCTGTATTCAGCAAAATAAGTGTTTGTACTCATAGATTTGGAGTCAACAGAAAGGGATCAGATAAATACAGTTTGCTTTAACAAAATATTTTCCAAACAAAACCAACTTGCACATATTGTTTGTAACTTGGCTAAGCCCTTGAGCTGAAATATGTCTCTTCTCAGTGTGGAATTCCAGGCTCACTGAAACAAACCAGCTTTATCAAAAATTTTTATCTTAGTTTAATGTTTGAGCTTAACAGTTATCTCCCAGAAAACAGGCTTTTCTAGATTTATTGTGTAAAATACAAATTTAAATTATTTACAGATGGTCTTTAAAAATGAAAAGAGTTTGTTTCACTTGTTTTGTATTTCAATTCCCTAAAGACATTTAATTTAGGGTTGGGAACCTTATTCATGTCATTATTATATGACAATATTATGTGACTGTGTGCTCTTTTTGATCTCAAGATAGGAGAAAAACTTTTCTAAATTTTCTCTTTGCAAAAGTGTGCTTGTTCTTTCATGCTAATTTATTTTTAAGTTTACTTACTGTGATTGTCTCAAACCAGACTTATCTCACAGGCAAAAAGGGGTAAAATTTAAACTCGGGGAGTTTGACTTTCAGAGTCTCTCTTTGTATGTTTATTATATGGATGGTGAAAGGGCCACAGACAGCCCTTATTGTCTGTTCCCTCATTTCCAAGTGCTTCAGTTAGTGTTATGATAGTATGGACAGTCTTGTTTCTCAGAAACTCTAGCTATACACTTTTTATATAAAAATGTTAGTTTTCAGAATACTGATTGTTGGTACCAATTTTATACATGGTTCTGTAAACAGGAAGCTTTCGTGCTTGCCCTAGAGGGGGAGTTAATTTCTGCTTTAGATTTACTTCAGTATCAAAAAGATTATATCCTTCAATATTAGAAACATAAATGGGAAAAATCTGCACCTAATATTTCCTGATTTTTAATATGTAATAGGCAAATGATAGTAAATAATAGGCTAATATTAATAATAGACAAAGTTCATGTTCAGTAGATTTATATGTTGCTTGCAATTGTGGTTGCTTCATTCCATTTGTATTGACCTCAGTTGTAGTGGGTCACTTTTGTATGTAGAGAGCAATATGCAAAACATAATTACTATTGCTGCTAATAGGATTTAAGCCACAAAAAAAGAAAAAGGTAACAGACATACAGAGGTCAACAGGAAGACTAAAAGGAAATTTGGATCTTTTCTAAATTAAAAACAATTGGCAAGTGTTAGGCAGTAATTACCAAATGCCACAGCAGCACCTCTTAAAAGATAGGGTAATGTTACTGAAAATTTTTTTAATATTAGACTCTTGTTGCTATTTTAAATTGGCAAAATTGGTTTCAAACAAATTCAGTTACACCATGTTACCTTTCCAAATACAAAAGGGGATGAGTCTTTGGGATATATCATATGGGCCAGTGCTAGTTATGGCTGCTTGGTTGTCTGAATTTGACTGGTTTCTTCAGAAAAAGTGGCTTCATTTTATAGAACCATAGAATAGCTTGGGTTGATAAGGACCTTTAAAGATCATCTTGTCCAACCCTCCCGCAATGAGCAGGGACCTTTTCAACTAGATTAGGTTGCTCAGAGCCCCATCCAACCTGACCTTGAATGTTCCCAGGGGTGGGGCATCTGTCACCTCTCTGGGCAACCTGGGCCAGTGTTTCACCACCCTCAGCATAAAAATTTCTTCCTTATATCCAGTCTAAATCTAACTTCTTTTAGTTTAAAGCCCCTGGTCCTTGTCTTGTCACAACAGGCCCTGCTAAAAAGTTTGCCCCCATCTTTCGTATAAGTACTTTGAGTATCCCTCTAAGTACTGGAAGGCAATAGGGTCTCCCCGGAGCCTTCTCTTCTCCAGGCTGAACAACCCCAACTCTCTCAGCCTGTCTTCATAGGAGAGGTGCTCCAGCCTCTGATCATTTTTGTGGCCTTCTCTGGACTCACTCCAGCATTTTATTTATTTCTTTTTAATCAGTTAGCAAAGGATCACCAGATTGGGCACCCCGATTTAATGAAACAATCAGAAAGAACGGATTCTGTAGCACATTTTTCCTTGAATAATTAGATAACTTAGCATTATAGAGAATTTATCCTATCCTGCTACTTGTTATTTTAGTTATTTTTACAAAGCAGTTTAATGGTGTCATTCTTTCTTAGGATGAACAGATCACAACAAGGAGAAGACTGGACTTGCATTGGACAAGAGAGTTGAAAACAACAGTGTTGCTTTTTAATCAGATTTACCCTTATTTCCATTGGAAAAAATGCTTTTGTGTCTCAGAAAACTTTTTCCTGTGTGTTCCCAGGGGACATCTCTGCCATTTACATCTTGTAGGTGCTACTCAGAACAGCTCTGTGGTTTTCTGACAATGCTCTGGTGAATTTAATTTGTTGTTTCCATGACTTGCTCCATTGCTCTTTCAGTGATGGTTCTGGATGACAGAAAGTGGATACTTGATTTCTAAGACAACTCAGTACGAGTGCGTCTGAGAATTGATATTACAGTGGTTTGCAGCTGCAAATAAAGCAAGCAGGTATTAGGCAGCTACCCAAACACCTACCTGGTATTAAATAAAAGAGAGGTAGGAGCCCAGATTCCTTTGTGGTTTGACTCTGTATCAGCTGGGCTGACAGAAAGGATAGATATTTTGGGTGGTTTTTGTGGAGACTATGCGAGCAGCTTGCTGAACCCAGTGAAATCAATGCAGTGTTCCCAGCAGTTTCAGCATAGCTAGATTTCTCATCAAGTTTCTGGTCTCTCAACCTTATATTGCTTTCTCAGTCAATGTGAAAAGGCAGCGACTGGGATGCCACGTACAAGACAAAATGAGATATGATGAGGCTGATCGTAAGTGCTGCTGACCCTGCGTTGGGCAATTGGAGCTATTGTTTGTGTGTGTTTGAGCTATGGATACCTGTAACATTATCAGGTTAAAACTTCAAAGTCTTCCCTCTGGAGCAAGCTGTGATTCAGCACTGAGAGATATTATTGGATTTGGAAGCAAAATAAAGAGTCACAGCACCCAAATTCACTGTCAGTCTGGGATATCTGCAGGAAAACTGTAATTCTGCTTATGTTTTGCCATGGTTCCACCATTGCTTCCTCCTTCTAAAGAGCAGAAATGAATTAGTTGATTTAAACCCATGCTTTTTCCTTTGACTCCTGGGCCAGACAATTTTAAGCACCCAGGTGGTATCTGACATCAATCAGGGCTCCTTCTGGAGCAGATTTCTACATCGGGGGGGTGGGATGGGTGGGTTCAAAAGCTCCTTTTGAAGGACATTTTCTTGTGGAGGTTCTTTGAAATTCTGAGGAATTAAAATGATGAAAGGTGGCTCTGGTCCGTGAAAGGAGGCAGATGATTGTTTCAAGTGCCCTTATTTTTGTGATCTGTGGATTTTTCAGCTTGTGCATTGACTAGGTATTGCTATAAAATGTATTTATTAAAAATGCAATACAAAGAAAATATTTTTTTTTCAAGCTATGAAATGCTGATAATAAAACCTGTTAAAGACCAGTAAAACAACATTTTTCTGCTCTAAGTATATTTTGTGGATGATGGGTTCATATTCTAGTCAGTACCTTGTTATTGGAACAGAGTTTTATTTCCTGCAGGAAGAAAAGCCCCAAACCACAGATTTGTTAAACCATCATTCATGGTTGCAGTAAAAGCTGTTTACTGGGTATTTCTTATAAGAAGATAATGGAGGAGAGTAGGATTTTTCTTATTAACCAGTATTAACTATCAATATCTCCTGTTTTTCATGCAAAGTACTGTTTGTCCAAAAAACTCAGTAAGGTGGCAAGGTAAACGGAAAAAAAAGAGAAGAGCAAAGAAAATTATGTAATTTCTGAAATGAGGTGCCAACTTATTTCAGCACAAGCCCTGTAATTTTTTCATAGCCTCTACTGGAAGAAGAAAAGATGGGAAACAGGAGAAAAATTCCTTAACATCTTCAAGATGTTCTTCAAATCCTTTCTTGTACAGTCAGTAGAAGTGTATCTCAGGTAGGGAAAAACATAGTTATCTGTAAGCCAGGACAATATATGAAGTATATTTAATATATTATATATTCAATATAGTAAATATATATTAGTAAGTATAATTAATCTAATTCTTCTTAAGATGCTGTCTTTTACTTAAACTATTATATTTCCTGTATTTGGTATTCATCAGGAAGCAACTGAATGTTCTTTTTGTTATCTGTTATATGACGTGTCAAAACCAACACGTGTCCCTGTGTAGAAGTTGTGCACTATTCTAGTGACCCATTAAGAATAACTTTAAATTTACTTCACTGTCTCTTTTCAAAATCCGGTTGATATTTGATCCTCAGAGCTTTATTCCAATTTCTGTTTGGTTTTGATCAGCCCAAAATCATTAATGTGACATCAGATTTCGGAGTAGGTTGGTTTGTTGGATTGCTTGTCCAGTGCTGTCTGTCCTGATGTATCGCAGATATTTATGAAAACCCTCATATTACATCTGCACTTACTTGTTTTTCAGTCTCACTCCTTGTGCCTCTTCAGTGCTTTCCTCAGGGCTGTATCTCCTGAATGCACATTAGTGCATGTGCACTGTACTTCAAAATCTGCTGCTGCTTATTTGGTTTTATGGACATTTCTGGTAGTGTCTATATCTTTCTTAGTTAAATCAGTTGCTAATCTTCCATTTATCTCAAAGATCCTTCATAGTATTGTACTGCACTGAAAGTATAATATGTATCTGGTGTCTTACAAATATATCTGAACTTAAACCGTGCTGTGTTTAAATGAACCAGCATTGCTATGTATTTTAAAATAGCTTTTAAGATCCTTTGAAACAGAAGTGAGTGTTTCATTACTGAAAATTCCTTCCCTGATGCAGCTACTCTACAAATACAACATTTTACAATGTGATGAGTTTCATCCTATGAATTTTCATAACTCTGTAGCTCTGGGCTACTGAGGGTGTTGTTATCTCTCAAGCCAATCACATATTTCTCAATATTTTATCCAAGTTGGCTCTCTGATACTGCCAGTTCTCTGAAGGTTTCTGTCCTTAGCCCCGAGATATTTTCTGTCTATGTGCTTCCAGTCTCATTACTAGACTCGTCTTGCTTTCTGTAGGTGGCAGCAAGTATGTTTTTCTGCCGGTGCTCTTTCATCTCTCTAAAAATGTTTGTTCCGGACCTAACCCAAGGAATGTGCAAATTGGTGTTTTACTGCAGAGCAAATACTTAGCAAACACATTGAGTTCTGGGTATGACAGGAACACACGATTTTTCTGAAATATATATCCAGAGAACAGAATAGCAATAGATCCGTTGCCTGAGAGAAATCACTGCATCCGTTTAGTGGTTATGATGAGAGAGAGCTCTCTGTGGCAAGGGAGCTACGTCCTATCCCAGGTTTCTAGTCTGAAGCTACCAGCACATCAGGGCCCTGGGGCATCTTGTTGCTTCTGTAATGGCTCATACTGGCTCCCTACACAATCTCCAGAACAGCAAAGACAGGAGGAGAGAGGATGGGAAATAAGATGGGAGGAATGAAGTGCAGAAGAGGGTAGGTGTGGATAAGGAACAACATGCACTTGGGCATTCTTTGCTGGTAAAATATCTCTGAAGTAGCTGCTGTAACTTAACACAACGCTGAGCAGCCCTAAAGCAGCTCTAAATTTCAAGTAAGCCAAGTTGTTCCCCAGGTTCAGCAATGTTCTGTATATTCTGTCCTATATGTATTGTTCACAGCATTTCAGAAGCAACAAATTCTGTCTCTTTCCTCATCTCTGACGGTACCAACCTATCTCTTGAGTAATGCTGTGAGAGATCTGCGTGATAAATGCTTGTACCCTGTTTCCCTTCCCATTACCATCCAAAGGGGGCCTCGCATTTCTTCAAAACATGTTTATCCTCAAACGTCCTCCTCTGGAAGTTTTGTCCTATTCAAATGCTCTTCTTATTCTACAACGCTACCTTTTGAAAAATATGAGGCTGGCTACCTTTCCTGAACCAAATCTCCTGCGTCGTTCTCCGTGTTTGAACCCAGGGTTGTGATCCCACATAAACATGCGGAGGAACTTCTTTACTTTGAGGGTGGCAGAGCACTGGAATAGGCTGCCCAGGGAGGTGGTGGAGTCTCCCACTCTGGAGACATTCAAAACCTGCCTGGGCATGTTCCTGTGCAACCTGCTCTAGGTGGACCTGCTTTGGCAGGGGGGGTTGCACTAGATGATCTCCAGAGGTCCCTTCCAACCCCATACAATTCTGTGATACATCTGTGTGCCAAGATCCAGGACCTTCTCACAGTGATCTTCTGCAAATCCCATGGACACCATGCTGTGACATGGCAGGTTTCCATAGGTTTGTCCAAACAATTAGCACTCTCCTTTTCATCTGCCTGATTCAAATGACCTCATGGAGTTACTCCTGTTTTACTTCTATCAGTAATTGGAGGAACAACACTTGCCCCTTTGGTTTCATCATGCAGGTTACTTCAAACTCAGTCAACTGATGGCAATTATAAACCAATCACAGCAATAGAAGAAATTGTTCCACTCTCAAGAATTAAATGAAAACCTAGATAGTGAAGTGTCTGTGCGAATCTGAGCTGCTGGTATCAAGTTGGGAACATGGTTCACGCGTGGTTGCAAAAGGTTATTCTGACATCAATTGAAACAGGAATTTTAACAAGTCTTCACGTAGAAAGTAGGATTTTAATTTCAGAAGTAATCAAATCTGAATTGTTTTGACTCTGACCTAAGAAAACCAAACTGGAAAGAGTAGACAGTCCTACTGGGACTCGGTAACATTTCACAGCAAAAGAGGATGTGACTCAGGCTGTTTGTGAGGGCTGGATCGTGTAACCTGTAAGTCTCAGCTCTCTCAAGTCTCACTCCAGGCTCTCCTTCAGGCATGCCCTATACAACAACACCAGAGCTGCTGTCTGAAGCAGGGAGTTTTTCTCTTCTCTGTTCTCTCTCTTCCCTTGTTGCATCAGCTCCGTGGTGCTGCTGCGGTGTGCAGGGGAGGGAGGACTGAGGCTGTAAGTAACCGCGGTCCGCTGTATTTAATGTGCAAGGCAGTAAGGACTGCTTAGAAGGAAAAAGGAGAAGAACAAGATCATATTTTTTAAAAAAAAAAACTTCTACCTGATGTCAAGCAATACAAAATTTTCTTTTTTTGTTCTCAGCTGCAGGGAATGCCTCAGGAAGCAGAGCACTCAAACTTTTAATTTACTTTCCCCTTGACTCTATGTACATTGCAGTGGAAGCACTCTACAGAGCCTCACTGTTGGTCTGTCTTATAATTGTTCTTGTCTGATGGAACTATACTGCTAACTGAAAAATGCGGCTGCTTTGCTGTCTATTATCCTCATGAATAAATAAGCAGGAAGAAGTTGAAAACAGCCCTCATTTCCATCACGTGTAAAATCTACCTGCACCCTTCATGCAATACATTAATTGACTGAACTCTTATCTTACTGCCCGTGGGTAAGCAATTTCCTTGTTTATTTTGCAATGAGAAGAAAGGATATGAAGAAATATAGGACAGTGTTGTGCAAAGCGGCAGAAACTGGCCGGCTTCTACCCATTGAAAATACAAATGCTTCTCTATATCCCCAGTGCAAAATGCTGATCCTTGTAGCACACTTGCAAGGGCGTGTGCCAACAGGAGCAGCTGCTGCTTCTGTCTATAACTGCTTTAATACCAGGACAACTTAAACCCTTTTTAGTTACTGAGAGAGATACTGAAAGAGAAAATCGGTGCAGAAGTAGTCTCACAAATGGAGATTTTAATCTTATTTTGCTCCATAATATTTAAACCCGTCTTCAGAAATTGTTTTCCAAAGGAAAACCAAAAGCTTCTTTTCTTTGAGAGAGGATTTTGGGTTTATGGGGGAGGGAATAAAGTTGCTGCCATCACACGAGAGTTGAACCCACACTGGGCTATTGTGTATTTTGCTGCTGCTCTGTAAAACTTTCACCTGGGTTAGAAGACGTAATTGGTTTATTTCCTTAATTTCTCTTTTCCCTGTATCTTAGTTTCAAGTCAGCTGACTGGTTTGGATTTTGTAGCTTTTGGCTTCCAAACTTTCCGAATTTAGGCCTAAACATTTTTGCTTTCTGCCGTAATTTTACTTTCTCTTTGGGCTTCTAGGTACATATATGTATCTCTGCATCTATATCTATCTTTATCTAACTATCTAAAAAAACCCCAAACATTCAGGACTGATGGATAAGGGGTAGAGAGGGCTGTTAATTCCTTTTTCTCAGGAGAAACACATTCTCTGTCCAATTCACATGATGTGCTTCCTCTGCTGCTTGGAGCTAAAGCCGTAGCTTGCTTGAATGCAGATTTCCAGATCTTGCTTGTGAGAGGCTGCATCTCACCTGAACAGCCAAAAGTTGGGGACCATACCATGAAATAAATCATAAATGGCAGTGGTGTTCTTATACCGTGCGTGCAGGCAGGTTTCAAAGAAGAGCAAACGAACCTGAGAATACTTCATATGGCAAACAATGCATGTGTGAAACTTTTCTTCCTAAAGTCAATACCTTAGCAGAAATGACCTAAAAGACTAAAAATTATTGGTAAGACTTTGGATAGAAAACGTATTCTATATAGAGCGAGCTACACAAGCCTAGTCTGGTGCATTTAGATGCCAAAATGTGGTCACCTCAAGCTCTGCATGCAAGAACATTTGTGTTGCAGTGAAACTCAGAGCTTTCAGAGCCAGGAAGATGAAACAAAAAATGTGCTGGCAGAGCAGAAAGCAGACAGTGTTTCAACGGTAAACCACATTCAGGTCCTTGGAGTCAGGGGAAATGATAATTAGACAAGGATGATCACTGTAGTTATTCTGTTAAAGTAATATTTATTGGAGTCTCTGAGAATATTTTGTATTTGAACCATTCACTGAGATGTTTAGCCTGAAAATGAAAGAAAGACACTTTATCATGGAATACAGACTTCTGTGCTGAATGTAAGCCAGGATTTTACTAATAGCGTCAGGCTGGTAAGCACCTTCTCTTTGCTGCTGATTTTATAGCATTTTTCACACTTAACACTAGCATAATGTACCTAGAGAGCCTGTTATCTATGAGTCTGTCTTCAGTGCTTGTTCTGACACTATGCTTGGAAGATGCAGTGATAGCAATCATATAGTCCATCATATTTATGGGATGTCTTTGGCCCTGAATATTACCTGTAAATTCTACTATCAGGGGAGAGCACACTGCAACGACCAAATAGCAAACAGATCATAAAAAGTTACAATCTTCTAGGGACAGAGCATGGTCACGTCATTCCTGGAGTGTAGGCACGTAAAGTAGCTCCCTCCTGGAAAACAACAATAACCTTGAGCTGGACAATATACATGATAGAAAATATCAGTGGGAGCCAATAGCAAGAAATCTGGGCTGAGCAAACAACATTCAGGCAGTCTTGAAAGTGTTCGTTTTAATTTTGTGGTTTCTATGTGGTGGTACAAAGGGTTTAACCTTCTGTACAACTGAATACAACTTCTTGCAGATTTAAGTTCAGTTGAGACAGCAGTTCTCCTAGATGGGACTGTGCCAAGTGCCGGTGTGTGTACCCAATTTGCATTTTTGTTCTGAATAGTTAGCTTCCGTGGATGTTTTCTGCCGTTAATTACATTCATGTTTTCTTCATCTCACTTATATTAATAATTTATTGCTGAAAAGCTTGTTAATGAATTTATACATTTAATGGATAGTAACAATTAGTGATCAAGATCAGAAGATATTTAGGCAGTGAGAGTTTTCAGCATTTGAACCCTGTTTCATTTGCTTTTTGCTATCATTTTGCTACATAATATGATTAACACAGTGGCTCGCTTGCCTGGTTTTCCAAAACACATGGGGAAAGCGAGCTAACATTGAAGGAACAAATGAAGGAAGAAACCTAGGACCACAGGACCTAGGCTGGAAGACTGTTACCATATCGAGTCAATATCTGCAGGGGTAGTGCCAGTGTCTCTTCAGAAATGCATCAGGATCCAGCTTAAAATTTGTTAGGTTTTTTTTTTGTGCTGATGTATCATGTGGAAGAGAGACTTCTGAAACTACACCTGGTTCTAACGATTAAAAAACTTTGTCATATTCAGAATAAATTGCTCAGTTTGCATTCGTGGCCAGTTTGTTTCTGTGAAAACTGTCATCTTTTTCAACATCTTCTAATGCATTTTGCCAACACAGTAGTCTATATGGCTCAACATATGTAATGCATTCTGCATTTAAAGAGGTTTTTTGTTGCTTATCCATGCTTAAATTACCATCTTACACATTAGTTTACTGGTACCACAGCATATATACCTAACCTAGGTATGTGGTACCACTATTTCCCTCATAGTATCCTGTCACATTAATTGCATGAGAAAGAATGAATTCAGTGGCTTCAGAGAAAACTAGGTATTATCTAATTTTTGAGTGCTTGACTTTGCAAGACAAATAACTATAAAATGAAGGGACTTTTAATATATATGATTTATTGAAGTTCTTTGTGGTAACAAGGTAGCTTAGAATAAATTTGGGCAGATACCATATTCATTATGCACCATTACTATAAAATATGGGCATGCATTATCTATGACGGTTGAAATATTTTTATTTTCAAATCTATACACTCTGAAGGTGATGATCCAACCTTCTTAATGTGAAAGTACTCATTTTAATGAGCCAAGAATAAGGTGAAAATAGAATCATTACGCACACTTTTTAAAAGCAGAAAATCAATGAGCTTAACGTCATAGCAATTTGCCTATGCATTATTGCTGGATTTTGTTACTTTTCTCTAGTGCCAACATGCTTATTAATTTATTTTCTCTTTACAGTCTTCTCTCTTGGACTCATACAGTAATCTTCCATTTTGAGAGAAGAAATATGGGTGACAATGTTACGTTTTTAAGGACAGATTCTTTGCAAGCAATAGGTAAGTACAATTTTGCTGTGTTCTTTTAGGTGCTAATGGAGGCATATTTACTGACACACTGCACATCTGTGCTGTCATGGGCAGAGTCCTGTGGATGTCTCTTTCAGGATCTACTCTAAGATGTATCCATGCTGTCCTTTAAACAAGTTAGCTGTTTTTTATTTCCTTTGCACCTAAACAGTATTAAGTTTCATCCCACTGGTTGAGTTTCCAAAACTTTAAGGGTCTTATACAATGTCTGTTACTTTACTTATAGCCTCTTGTAATTTGGTATTATCATCAGTTTTGATAAATACAAAACCTAACATAATAGTGTGTATTCTCTTAGTAATTTTTTAAGATATTGTGCAGTTTTGATCCCTAAAAAGCAGCTTTTGAAGCATCCTTCTTACCTTTTCAACTTGAAAATTATGACTGTTTTTTTGTCTTGTGGACTATTAACCTTGGTTGTGTATCTTACATATATTTTATCCAAATTTCTTTTGCAAATGCATCTCCCATGTCATTTTATACTGCCGTTAATATTGCTGTGTGCCTAGGAGCTTGCAGGCTTTAATAAAACATACCTGTACTTGGCCTACTTCTTTCATCCTGTACTGGCATTCATTAAAAACAACTCCGCTGAACTCCGTAGCGTTACTCCTGGTCTAAAACAAGAAAGCAAATTAAGCCAATACATTTGCTGCATCTCTTCACATGCTTTTCGTTTTCAAAGTGATGTGCAAATATAACCAAGTAATTTAAATAAATATGGGAATGTTTATAAAAGATGACTAGATGTGTGAAATTAACTTTTTTTTTTTTTTTTTTTTTTAATACAAAGACAGGATTTTGTGTAGGATTTGTCGCACACGCAGATTTTGCACAGGTTTGGAGCCACACTGGAGCGGCATTTTCTATAAGATGTAATTATGTGTCCTTTGGGAAGCCTGGGCTGTAGTGAGGAGTCCAGGAGAGTGTTGCTGATAGAAATCAATAGCTGAGGCAGCTCTTCCAATCTGCAGAGCTGAAATGCTGAATTTTTGCATCTCCAAAGGGCAAAACATATATGACAACAGAAGAGATTTCTGTTAACGTCAATATTATTGCCCTCTGCAGCTGCGAATTAGGAACTGAGTAGATTTAGAATACCGTGCCCGTAATACAGCTATCGAAGATCAACCGGGAGATGGCCCGACACGGGAGTAAGAGCTCAGTTTAGCAAACGCTCTGAAACTTGGCTAAATCATCTCTGAAAACTTGAAGAAAAAATAGCAGCAAAAGCTGACAAACGTCTTGGCACGGAGATGAGCGAGTGTTAGCAGCAGGTATTGTTGCCCAGGCTGTCCACATTCAGAATAAAACCATTTTATCCCCTTGATTGCCGAGGCGTGGTGGGCACAGAACACAGAAACGGCTGTGAAAATGCCTGGGTGCCCTATAGGTAGTTCATTAGGGAAGCGCTTAATCATTTATCTGCGTTCGGGGAGAGGGTTAGATAACCAAAAGCTAATTGGACAGTAGCCATTCAGCCTTACGTAAGCTGCATATGGATGGACACAGCTTTTGTAGGCGCGAGAAATCACTGAGGAAATTTAGCTTTTGCTAGGGAGGCAGTTGGTGACTCACCTTGCTAAATCGGTGGAGATCAGGGAAACTTTCCAAAAGGAATGAGGAATGGCTCAGGCTCTTCCTGTATTTCATCAGGAATTTAGGAATGGGCCCTGTAAAGCAGAAAATATCCCCAAACCCTGCATATTTGCTGCATGAAAAGATTTTTTTAAGTTGAAATGGACCTTTTTTTTCCATTTAAATGAGATTAATGTCAAAAAGTATATGACAGTTTGAGTTTTGTGTGGCTTTCAAGTACCTATTTTGCAGACATCTCCAGAATGTCAGCTTTAGAAAGCTACAGATGAAAAATGAAAATTGCTATGTACAATTCCTTGGGATAAAAAGGACAGATACTGCCTTAACTGTACTACCCAGTTAAGAAAGCAAAATATGGGCTTGGGGTAATAAGAGCATTTCTGAAATGTTTACACAAGTTTCCTTCTGAAAAATGTTCACCATCTGATGTCATCTGTAACAGGAACCTCTGAAGAAGGTGCTAGTATTTGTCCTTTGATTGAAATGCTAATGAACTTTGTGATTAAGACCTTTGGCAAGTAACAGGGGTTAGCTCATCTTTTGCTGGTGTTTCTTTGCACCATTTGTTTATTAACACAGTTAATTTGCTGCAGAATATAGGGCTTGGACCCTAAGTGTGCTGGATACCTGGTTCTCATTGACTCTGGGACAAATCCGTGACGAAGTAACTTTTGGGGTTTGAGTCCAAAAACCTGTTATTGACAACCAGCAAAGTACTGCCTGTGCCTGGTGGAAATGCAGGCTAATGTTGGGTTGTTACGAGGCCTGGAAAACCTATGACATTCCCAAACAATGCCGGGGGAAGGAAAATTCGGTGTTTAGAAAACACTCTGCATTGCTGCTTAGTCATCTCGCTGAATCTATAAATGAATCTTGATCATGTCCTTTTGGGAGTCTGCATTTTAGGAAAGGTTTTGAGGTTGGTTTCTCATTTATTAATATTCTGCCCTCCAGCAGAAATTATGACAGATGGAAAAGCAGTTGCATCAGAACTTCCCCTTGTATTTAAATATCATTAATGTATGCTATAATCTTTATAATACAGACTGTATTTGGAAACCTATTAGGCTCTGATTTATGAATTAGAAGTTAGAAAATAATGCATTTCAGCAACATTCAGTTTATAGATATGGATGGTTCATTACAGTATCACGGAGTATCATCATTTATTTAGGACAGGTGTTTTTTTAACGAACTAAAATAGTAAAATATTTTACTAACCTCTAAAATGCCTTGAAACTGCATGCAGTCAGATTCATTTCTGAAAAAGAAAGTTAGTTCAGTGTGCTGAGTAACCACATAGATCCGTATAAAATCTGAGTACACACACTGCTTAGAAGCTGATCCCAGAGAGGATCAGAGGGGCAGCTCTAGGTAGGCATGAGGGAGTCAAAGAACATAAAAAACTCTCATTGAACGTATTGATGAATTTGAGCCAACCGTAGGACTTCATCATTGCCCCCCTATTTCCTAGCATTATTTTCTGTAGCAGAAATGGACTTTACTAGTTATGGCCATGGGAAGTAAACTCAGGTCAGAGAGTGACTGATGGACAGAGCTTGGCATCCCTTTTAAAAATAACTTCTAAATTGGAAAACAATTGCTAATGTTTCAAAGAGGGAGAAAGAATGTTGATCTCTGAACTGTTTGCAGACCAAAAATTCAGAAAAAAACCTTTCAGTTTGGGGCAACTGAGGTTTGTTTGGGGTTTTTTTGAAGATTTCAAAATGTTTCATGTTGATTTCAGCCACTTAACTTGTATGTAACAATAGTAATAAAAAAACCTGTCCCAAAATGGCAAGAGAGGATAATTTCAAACCTGAGAGGAAAAATAATTTCATTTCCAAATGCCTAAATGCAAAATACGGAGTGGAGATGACTGAAAAATCTTATTTTCTTGCAAATCCTGTTCTTTTTGGCAGACTTAAATTCATTTTTACCAAAAAGGAAGTCAACTGAGAATTTCCTAGCCTGACTGTACCAACAAGCATGGGACTTCCCCAGGGAGTTGGATGGTGCCCATGTTGGTGCGGTCTCAGGAGCTGGCTGAATGCCTGGCAGGAGGATGCTCAGCCGTGCTGTTCCCAGGTGGTGTAACAGCCTGCCTGATGTGTGCCTGTGAGGGTACAAGTTTGGAGAGGAACTGGGAATCTAGATTAGGGATCAGGTAATTCTTCTGCTGGACACTGAATCTGAGGTTTAGGGAAAAGTTGGAACTTCGGAGGAAATTTGAAGATATGGTCATGCTGCAGGCTCTAAATATGTTTCTTGGGGATTCTTGGGGAGTTGGTGGCAACAATCCCCTTCACTCCCTTGAAAAGTAGAGAATGAAGATAATTTCTGATGCATGCACACTGTCATTTGTCATTTTTTTCCATTTCTTTGTTCATCAATTACACATTAAATGCTGCACCTATGAGCCAATGCAGAGTGAACACATTAAAGCTAACAAATCATGCTAAACCCTTTTTCTTTAATTTTATTGTAAAAGCTTGGCCCATTACAGCAATAAATCTTTGCTGCTTTCTGAGCTGTGAATTCTCCTGCATTATGGACTGAATAATATTCATTACAGTGGGCTTGACTAAGCTCCCCTATATCAGTATAAAGTAAGAATTAGTCTACAAACTTGAAAGGGATTGCAGAACAAGAGGGGAATTGGATTTCGTTGTGTGGTTTGGTTTTGTTTTTCCTAAGAAGTAATATAGATTAATTTAACAGCTTTTATATCTTCAGAGTCTTGCTGCTGTTGCTCCAGAATGATGGAGTACATTATTACTATTATCTGTTATTATTATTATTTGTTATTAGTACTATCTTCTTTTTTTTGTAAAATATTGCCTAATAAAACAAGATGTGAAGTTTGCAAAAGGGACTGTAATGTTTTGTTTGCTTTTATTACAGAGTAACTCAGGATCAAGTTTTCATTTTTTTGTTAGAAGGAATCAGGTTGTAATAAAGGCGGAAGCTTCTAAAACATGGGTAACAGTTGCTGGAACACATGGACCAGTAAACATGAGATAACACCCTATCTTCTATGTCATTGAAAAATACAATACAGGTTACTATACGTATTTTGAACAGGAATAGTTTTACTGGATTTAGTGGTTTTTTTCATGATTTGTTTTTAACCTATAAATTGGGAAATTGATTTAAGCCCCACCATTCTGCAATAACAACTACTATGTCAAAAAGTAAGGGTAAGCAGGACCTGCTGTGCCGTGGCTGTGATGTACCTATTGAAAATATGGAATCCCTGAATATATTATGTGAGATGAAAACAGCCAGATCCTGAGGAGGGATAGTTTCTTTAGTAAATTGATGGGAAAATATGCTTTGGCTTCAAGGTGTGAATGTATCATCCAGTACTAATGCGTGTGCCCTGTTGTAATTGCTACAGGTCAAACCCAGGCATGTTGTGAAGATAAGCACCATGCATTTCTGCAGGGACACTGATCACAGTGGTTGCTGCTACAAATTGGCATGAAGTGACATCAGATGTCAGAGATCAGAGCTTTGTCATTTTAATTCCTGAGTTTGCATCCCATGCGTTGCGATCCTCTCCTGCCCCTGAGAACAGCGACCTGTAAGCAAACAGAGAGCAAAGACTAAACTGGATGTGTACATTCAACATCAAGAGCTGCCACTTAAAATAGCTTTACCATTTTCTACACAAATTCATGATACCTGACTTCAGGCTCACAGCTTCAGAGGTATCAGAGTCTAACACCACCTCACAAATTACTTATTTATGGGCATAGTTCTGGCCAAAGAATAAATATCAGCCATCTCTCTGAGATCAGAGTGGTCCAAAAAGCTTCCTAAACCGAAGCAGCAAGAGCAGACAGGTTTTTGATCCCAAGGATGCTTCCTGATAACCTGTTCTGGTGGATGGGCTGTATGGGATGACTGTTTTTTATGGTAGGTTCTATTTTTAATTGTTGAACAGCACTTTTACATCCTATAGTCACAGCAGCAGAGGTGGGCAACCTCCCCTTCTTTCATACCATGCGTATACAGAGTTCCTTTTCCTTTGTTGTCTGTTTGAAGCTCTAGAGAGGGCAGATCTGCAACTTTATTCTTGTGTGAGCGGGAGATAGAAATAATAAGTGAAAATAGAAACGTCGTGCTGGGGAGTGCCAGAAGCAGCCTGGTGCTTTCTCTCAAGCAGAGTATCTCTGAGTGCTCCTTCTCCAGACTTCTGCTTTCAGGGGACGTTTCAGTTTGCACAAGGTAACCCCAAGCAGTCAAACAATAAAATCTGCCTGAGCTCATTCTGCTATTTGCACTGTTAATGCTCCAATGCAGCCTATTTCTTGCCTTTCTCTTGGTGGGAAGAGAGTCAATTTTTCCTTCTTCCTACTACCTGGAGTGATACAGATCACCTGGCCCAACCCTCCCCTCCTGGCTTTCATAGACTGTGTTTTTAATTACTGCTTCCATGCCTTTTGTCCTGCTGCTTTGGAGGGAAACTTTACATCATTCTGTTTGTGAGGCAGAAACTTCAAAGCTGCATTTTGGCTACTCTATGTACTTTGTGTGCTTTCCTGTGCCAGCGTCTGATGGATGCAACTTCACCTGCCATCTGCCTGCTGAGCTGCATGGAGGGAGGGACACTCGGTCTTACCACTTTGTCTCTGTCTCAGACTCTCACATATCAAGTGAAAAAGAAACATCTTATTTCTGTGATCCTTGAAGTTCTTGAATATCAATGAGCTGGAAAGATCAAAGCAAATTATAAACACTCACTCTGGCAAAACTGTGTTGTGGATAAGGAGCAGATCCTTGGAGCTGCATTGCTCCAAGAGCTGACAGAGATCAGACCGTGACCACAAAAATACCAGTGTGGTCTCCTTCTTGTTACCACAGTGTGAGCAACCAGCTGGTCTTTTACCAAGTACGGATTTCTTCCCCTCACCGTGGCCTCACTACAAGGCCCCCCATTTACAAGCCTGGGGCAAACTTCATACTTGTGTGTATGAGCATGGGCTGAATGCAGGGTGAAGGCTTCATCACCCTGCTGAACCCTTTGGTTCTTCTGTTTCACCAGTGTAAGAAAAAAAGGGGGTCTTAAACATCCTTATTCCTGTCCAAGCACATAGCTGAGTTGCAGCCTCCTCATCTCTCATATAAAACAGGCTATAGAAGCGTCATGGAGGGAAACAGTCACTTTAACCATGAATATCTGAGAGATGGGTGGCATTAAAAATATCAGTGGTAAGAGATGCTATGCTATAATGTAGGCTTTTAAAAGTTGGAACAACTTGTACAGCTGGGGCTAAGTACAAAGAGGGTAGGTTTCAAGGGTTTAAAATTTTGCTGCAAGGACTGAACACAGATGTAGCAATGCCAGTGAAAAAGAAAATGATTTTTTTCACCGAGGACAGCACAAAGCGCTTCCTAACGTCTTGGCCTATGGGTGTGTGCCAGGTTCTCTCTAGACACAGCAACTTTGCCATTACTTGAGTGGTTAAATGTTCAGCAGCAGCCTGTGTCCCAGACTGCAGCACAGGGAAGAACCCATGCATGGGAAGATGAGGAAGACAGGGTTAGATTCCATTAATGACTTGGTTATTAAGAAACTTGTAGGTTATCCACCATACTGGATTTTCCTTGGATTCAGTCTCTGCTGTCCGCTACTTAATCCTCGCAGAATAGTGCACTGATCCACTTCTTCCCTGTGGGGGAAAAAAAGAAATAATTGCAATTTACTGCATAAATTTTCTATAAATCTAAATTAAGTCTAAAAAATGAGGTGATGAAAAAGCATGCAAAGAGGATACAGAGAAGATGACTTTTTCCCCCTTATATCTGTGCTCAAAGCCACGTAGTCTGTGTATCTGCTACAAAATCCCCCAAAACCATTGAGACCACTTTCTTTCCCATTGCGGATGTCAAGGATATTTGTTTCAAGTGAGACTGATCTACATTTCTTATAAGAAAGTGAAGTAATTGATTTTAATTAAACCCTGCTCTATTTGGAACATTAATGAGCTCATTAGCTATTTTCCAATGAATCTGTCCTTTTCTTAATGTCTTATGCCATCAATAACAAGGAAATTGCTGGTTTTCAAATTATTGATCTAATTTATTAAATACCTTTCTTAAAACTAAGAATCTTTGTGCTCCTGTCTGCCTAGTCTGAAACACACTCAAGTGAATGTCTGCTGTTTTAAAATTAGTTTTAAATGTCTAGTGGCCACATTTAAAATCCATAAGATAAAAATATGTTACAAAAGATGCCTTATATGATGTCTCTGGTGGCACCACTAACATATAGCTTACAGAAAGGCTTTGAGATAACAAGGTCATTTCTCAATGCAATGTTTTGTAAGGTTTTTAAATGCTGCAAGAGTATTGCCAACTCTCTTTTTAAGAAAAAAATAAATCCACTATGCTTGATCATTTTCAGAAATGTTTGCAGACACCTTTTTTTCAGATGGTTTCTGTTGGCATTCACAAGATCAGATATACATTACCCCTAACTGTGTGATTCTGCAGCAGCTCTTTCCTCAGCAGAATTCTTTTTCTTGCAGAGGAAAGTGGGGAGCGTTGGTTTCAGTGAATGTTCTTGAAGTCCTTCTCCATTAAAAAAGAAGTTAACGTTTGCTACTGGCTAAGCAATGAACAGTTTGCATCCACTATCCGAGTCTCTGTACTGCCATAGTCCTGGCTGGGGGAATAATCCTACTCCTCTACAGGTATCAGTGCATTTTTCATTCAGTTCACAGCACAAGAGAACAGACCTGCTTTTATTGATAGACCATAATTCTACCAAACAAGATTTCATTTACCCCTGGATTTCATCACTATGATTTCATGCTCAAAGGAATTACCTGTTACAAATCCAGTTTAAAACAGAAATGTCAAATATGCTGAAAACTGTTTCTTCACTTTTGTGTCCACCGGGGTGTGATCTGATGCCTTTCCATATCAGATGTGGAAATGTACATCTTGGATATTGGATTATGTCCCTGTCAGCTCCTGTCCAAAGAGGATGTCCATGTGTTCAAAGAGTGTTGGGGTGGGGAGAAGTTCTCTGGATGACATCTAAAGAGGAACACAAGTGTCTAAAACTAGATCTAGGAGGTCTCTTAGGCTGAGAGTCATCTTACATGAATGAACTTAGTGCTCTGACAGGGAGGTATTTGGTCTATCTTGGTCTATCAGTATCCAGTAGATAATGACGTGGACTTTGAGAAGACAGTTCTCCCTATCCCAGAAAAGACTGTGAACCCTAGTGGGCTGTAGTTCCCTCTGAGGGCCTCCATCTCTCTTAACTGGTAAGAGATTGACCCTAGACAGTGAGACTGGACTAAGAGCCTCCCTTACAGATGACTCAAATTAATGCGAATTCTATTTTAGGAGGCCCAAACTGCAGTTTGGCAGCTCTCTGCTGAGTGAGGTTCCCGTTTTCCCTACAGATTGACAATTTAGCAAAGCTATGGGTACCCAGGTGTCCCAAGGTAAGCAGCCAGGCACTGGTTGTGCTGCTCTGGGTCATGCTGGCTTTCATGTGGTGCTGATGTCTGAAAAGCTCTAGCCTGGCTCTCAGCAATCCTGACACACTGATGAAATTGGACCTTGTATAATACATGTCTTTATTTTGAAAACCCAGCTGATGGGCCAAGGAGAAGGAGGGAAGGGCTCACTGGTACTTGCCTTATGTAAAATAATCTTACGGTTAAAGACCTTGTCTTGACCTTCCTTGGCAGGGGAGGGAGTCAAACCCACACTAATTTTCCAGGGGCGTGCACTAACCACCAGGCTAAGGCTTATATCAGCTTTATTGTGCGTTCCCTTTTCCATTGACCACCAAAAACAACCCAGAGCAATTTCTGTTTGAGATTATTACAGAACAGCAACAAACGTTCAATACATAGAGTTTGAGGCAAAATGAGGGATTAACGTGAACTTTTTGAAAGGTGAAGCTGTAATCATTATATTCCTTGCATTCAATTTATACATTTGCCAGTAGCAATCTGAATTCTGCTAGTTGATAGTAATTTTATGTTCCTCTGTGAATTTTGCTGGTGGTAATTTTATTACCAGATTGTGTTCATCTAAAGACTGTACTTGTGCGGGGGAAAAAACTCTTTTTAAAAGTTACACTACCACACAGTCCTACTTAGTTTGGAGGCATCGTTAATTGGTTTATTTTAAAGTAGTGTTTTTCAACAGATTTCAGTTAACATACTAACATTTTCAGCTACTTTTCCTCCTCTTCTTTTTATCTCATTTCTTTATGTTCACTCTGTTTCATGAACAGTGACTCATTTCTCATGTTTCCATGGGTCCATAATCACATCATGCAGCCCACCTTTTTTCTCACCTTGCTCTCTATTCTCTCAGAACTAACTTTATTCTTCTTAGTGATTCAAAGTGTATAAGGCTTCAAAAGATTTTTAAAAAAATTGGGGTGGGAGAGAGGAGACCTAAAAGAAAATGATAAATCCACAGACAATTGTAGAGGAAGGTTTAGGAAATATTTCAAATTTGCTTCTGCCATTTTTTAAAGGTTGAAATTAAAGAAGTACTGGGCTAAGCATCAGGTAAAAGCTCATAAAGCTTTGCTATTCATGTGAAGGTAGTTTTGAGCCTAACGCTGCCAGTTTGTTCACTTCCTAACGCACTTGTGAATTCCAGCCCATTAGGCTGAAGGAATCCTCACCGTGACATATGGTGTCCAGGCATTCCAGTCCCAGACAGAACTGCCATTTTTAAGCAGTTGTTATAATAAGGGGTGACTTGGAATCAAATTTTTCCAACTCCCTGAAGTCTGAACATCAGCATTCTTTACGCTTTTCCCTGTAGTCGCATCTGAAATGGGAAGTTTAATAATTGAGGCTCTTCACTTTCTGGTGGCTATGCTGTGGTTCCTAAGGGAAAGACTCGTGCTCAGTGGCACTTTCTCCTCAAATTCTGAAGAATAAATTATGGCTGTCAGCGTTTGGGGACTGAGGTATTTTTGATTCATGCCAGGATGACAGAAAATCTGATACCTGTGTCTGATTCATTTCACAGCTCAGCGAGGCCACAGGTACCTATCCTGAAGGCTGCTATTCAAATCACACTGCAGAGCACTAGATTAGATGCCAAGGATGCTTATTAAGGAAAAAATGAGATCCCTTCACAAATAGAAGCTCAGGATAAACTGTAAAAAAGGGTGTGAGAGAACACGAGGAAAGTTGCATGGATAGCCTGTTACAGCCTGTATGTGTCTCTTCCTCATTAATCTGAAAGTACTAAATTCATTGCAAATTAAAACCTAAATGCATTGCCTTTGTGGTGACATAAGTTCAATGAGCAGAAATGAAAGTTTCGGCAAACACTGTTTCTCTCTTTAGAGAAGAGCTTCGTCTGTAATGAAATCTTGCCAGCAGGACAGGCCAACAGTTCAGTAACTGATGCTGAAGTCCAGAAGCAAAAATACTTCATTTCCTCTGTTTCTCTGGGGAGATGAGGTACACGATTTGTTCCTTTCATTTCTACAGATCATCAGTTGTATATGCAATTAGATGTACTTGCCTAACTGTGTCTGATCTTGAGCAAAATTTGTGGAAGTTTCACTGTTGTATACAATGAATTTAAAATAGACACTAAATTGCAGAGAAATCTTTGGTTTCAAAGCACTTCAGCTGTTTTCTCTGGAAACTGAAGGATTGAATTCCGTCATTTGGTATAATCTTTTTCAGTTATTTTGGAGTTTTTTGATAAAATATTCTTGTCTGGTTTTCTCACAATGTAGTAAATCAGAGGTGGCGCTGAAGTCGTGCTTTTGTCACAAAGAAGTAAACACCTTTCTATAGGAATGATTCAAAACAAATTATATAGTTTTGCTGACTGATCAGTGAATTTTGAGTGGACACTGTGGCCTGGGTGTGTGTATATATACATATCTAATTAAATGTTGATAACAGATGTTCGCTGCATGCAGAAATGAAGCTGATTTAGAGACAGAAGTGAGACACTATTAATGAGAAATACTGAAATTGGGAACAGATTCATGTTGTAGAAGAGGGAGTGTTTTTAAAGTCTTTTGATATTTACACTGTTCATTGTCATGGTGACTGTTTTTTCAAATAAATTGTATCTGAATTAGGGGGGTAGGTAATATTAAAACAATTCAAAGTACAAGGAACAATATACAATATGCTGAATGTATCTGGTCATGGAGGAGCACCAACTTCTAGAAGACTGATGCAAAGACAGTTCATAGCTCTGAGGTTCATCTTAGGTTCTCTGCATATTCAGCTCTTATTTCAGTTTGTTTTGTTTTGTTTTATTTTTTTATTTTTAATTTATATAAGCTAGAAACAGTTTTTACATAAAATCTAGATTCTTCATCTCACTGGGTGGTTCCAAACAAAGCTCTAATAGCGTTTATGCACTAACCCACCTCTAAGAACCTGTCAACTAAGAAAATGTGGCAAATGGCTGTGCAGGTTTCATTGGTTGCAACTACATGTTTGCCTTTGGATTCATTTGTGGACTCAGAAGTACTATAACTGCATGTGAAATAAAGTTTAAGAATTAACTTCAAGAGCAACAGTAGGGTCAGGAGAGAGAAAATTAATTGATAGAGGCCAGCTTGAGTTGGAAGAACTTAAAGACCTGGAGAAGAAACACCGATTCAGCCTGAGTGAAGCACATTTTCTTGGGTTAAAATTGTTTTCTTATGAGCTTCATAAAAGCGGACAAACCAGAACACCCACAGCTGAATACTGAAATAGTATAGTTTGTGCTATGAAGCAGGGGTGGGAGGAGATGATGAGGCTCATAGGCAGGTAACGACCAATATAGAAAATGTAAGGAAAGCGCAAATAGGAGGTTAAAGAGCTTTTCAAATGGAAGTGTAATACTTTGGCTGGAAAAGGAGTATTAACGCTTTGCCTTTGTTTAGTCTTTAAGGAAAGTTAAAATCGTATGAAATTTAAGTTTAATAGCAAGTCTACTAATTAAAGCAACTGTGAAAACATCAGTTGGGAGAGCAGAAGGAAACAAAAACATGGTTAAGTCACGAAACATAACAGCGAAGCTGAAATGCAAGAAGGTGTCCCAGATGGAGCATTGTTTCTTTCCCCGTACGTTGCATCTGGTGCTGCAGATACACATCAAGATAAAATGTAGTGAATTAAAGTCAAGCATTTGTCTGGCAGTCTGCACGATCCTGATTGCGAAGACTGATTAGGGATTAAATCTTTCTGACAGCTGAACCACTTAATAACAGAGGTTTCATAAGGTAGAAGGCCCAAGACAGTTGGACTGTGGAACAATTAGTTTTTCTTTTGGTAGAAAAACAAAAATAAAAAGCACTGAAAAGCCCCAGTGTATTCATTTCAGGTATTTTATTTTTATTTTGCTTATTTAAAAACTTACCTTCCTTGCAGAATTAGCATTGATCTTAAAAAGTAAAGCATTTGGAGGGGAGGAAGGAAGCAGGTGGGCAGACAAGGAGGAGTGTGTTGAGTTTTAACTGGCTTCAAAATGCGTTGAAATTATTTCTCTGAGAAAAGTTTTGCCACTTCTTAGCAATTATTGGAAGCAGCCCAGAGGCAGATTTTATAACAGGTGATGCTTAGAAAAAGTTGACATCTACCAAACTCTGATGTGCAGAGTAGAGAGAGAAACTGGAACCAGTCTCTGGAGCTGAAAAACTTGACAGAACAGTTTGGGGTTCAGATTCATAGCCAGACCCTCTTTTTAGGTTTGATCTAAGTATAATAACTGACCATAATTTCTCCTTTTTAAAGATTCCTGAACTTTTCACTCTTCCTCTCAGAAAGTTATGCGCAGTAAGTCAGAGGAAATGGAAGGAAATTGCTTTTCAAATGTGAAAGTATCAGTGATAGTAGAGGTCAATCGATATTATTAGCAAGCTCCTGAAAATACACTCTACAGTTTAAATCATGCCTGTTTGTCAGTGTCTTCTCAGTTTATTTTTCCCTTAGGTCTGATTAAGTCTGAGCTCATTCATCTAGAATTACGCCAACATTACCAAATAAGTGATTGTTTTGCGTAACAAAGCTGGTAATTAGTATAATTCTAGAGACAATGTTAGTATCGGCAGCAGTTGAATATCTCTGTGGGATGTACAGCCAAATTGGGACTATCTGGAGACACCTCCCTTCAACAATGTTATCCTGACTAGTCCTATTATCTTGAAGCTCTTCTGGTGGTAACTTCTCCCTTCATCTCCAACAGCCACAAGTTCTTCAGACCCGTAACCACAGCAGCTTTTCTTGGCCAGTGACAGATAATCAGCCCTTTGTGCTTCTCAGCAGTCAGGCTGCTATCGATTAGGTAGCCAGAAGTTTCCATCAAAACAGCCTGATTATCTCTCTCCCCAGAGTGTTTGCTGTTCCATCTCGGTTATTGCTCTAAGTGCCCCGGCTGCACTTGGCTCCGTTGTCCTTCTCCCTTCTGCAGGCTCCGAACTGCCGCAGCAGCGCAGTGGGGCTACGACGAAAGTAACACTTGGAGCCCTGTGCTGAGGCCACAGTCTCCCTAGTCATTTTAGAGACTAAAAACATATTTTCTAACTTGCAGTGTCAAATACAATGCAAGTCTAGAACGAGCTATGCTGGGTAACCATCCGACTTGTTTCCAACGACCTGCTCGTTGCTGTTGGGGCAGATAGATCTGCCTGCATTCAGCAGCCATTTCTTTGGGGCTGCTTTCTTGTTTTAGGTAACAACACTGTCCACAGAAATTTGGAAAAATTGACTTCCAGAGCTAGCGATAGGATGAGGCATAATGGTTTGAAACTGAAAGAGAGGAGTTTCAGATTAGATTTTAGGAAGAAATTATTTACTGTGAGGGCGGTGAGACACTGGCCCAGGTTCCCCAGAGAAGCTGTGGCTGCCCCATCCCTGGAGGGGTTCAAGGCCAGGCTGGATGGGGCTTTGAGCAACCTGGTCTGGTGGGAGGTGTCCCTGCCCATGGCAGGGGGGTTTGGAACTCAATGACTTTTAAGGTCCCTTCCAACCCAAACCATTCTATGATTAAGAGCTACAGTGGACGGGTGAAGCGATGGACGCCTTCTAGATCCTCTGCAGCTAAGTCCTTACTCTTCAGCAGCTTCACAGTGTCTTGTCGGCACTGGTATGACCAGGGTAGGATCAGTAGACACAAAGTAGAGATGGCAGATGTTTTCCAGGCAGTGGAGCTGGGATGCGCAGGTGGTATTTGCATGTGTAAATCCCTTCAGATTCTACTCACATGTGAAAGAACAGTTAAGAACCCAAACATTAATTATTGAACACAGAATAACATTTCCTTTGAATAAGCAACTCGACCCAAATCATCCAAGAATTATCAGCTGACAGTATCTCAGAGGGGTTGCTACAGGAGTCCTTGAGGGTCATATACCTACTGTCTATATGTAAGGAAAGCACAGGAACCCAAAGTTTGTGCTTGCCAGTGCTTATAATTTTTTTCTGGATTCTCTGAACTGGCTGAGGTCTGAGTTGGAGGTAATTTTACTTTCTCTCACTACATAATATTTGAGTGTCTGCTTTTTCCAGTTTAGCATAATTTTTAGTTAGCAAATACATGACAAATTTCCTCCTGGACTGGCTGAAACTTGGCTTAACCTTGGTTAACTGTTTGCTATTTCCCAAGACATGAAATATAATTTAATCATGAATTTTATAATGAAAATTGCCAAGAGGATCTCATGTAATGAATTATTTACTAGTTAAATGTTTTCTGTGCAAATGAGAGAGGTGATGTAAAAAATTTAGTTCCTCTGACCCATGCATCAGATTAGAGTATTTGAGGGACCGACATAAGCAAACTCTTTTTTTGACATCTTTTTTGTTAGCAGACTAATGATGCCGTCGTCTTCATCTCTGGCTATAAGAATTCTGAGGTCTCACGTCTCACAGGGGTAATGAAAAATCTATTATAGTTTCCATGTCATGACTGGGTAGTGATAGTTAGATATTAGGAAAATATTCTACGAGTAAGGCAAGTGAAATTCTGCAATGGATTTCCCAGGGAATTTGTGGAGTTTCTAGTACCTGAGGTGTATAAGAACAAGTTAGACAAACACAGGCAAATGCTCACAATGCTGTCTGGGACTCTTCTACTCTGTCTCTACAGCGCTTTGTGCAGCATGGTGTTAGCCTGTAGATGGAATTTCTGCGTTTCACTGGAAATGATAAATATTAATTGCAGTGAGGACAATCTCTTGCTGTGAAAGTACACAGTAATGAGCAAAAGTCATCCCATTAGGTTGAATCACTGCTTAAATTTAATCACAATATTAACTGTTAGCTATCCCATCCCAGAAAATAATATTCTCCAAGCGATGCACTCAGTCAGAGAAGCATTCACACAAAACAGTGTCCCTGCCATGGTTTTTGCATGTGGACTTTAACAAATGACTCACTAAAGCTGAACTTCATAGAGGAAAATTATTTTCTTGCAAGTTGAAAGTACAAGTGTCAGTGCACTGAATAAGAGAGTTCAGGCAACTTGAGGCACTGCAGTTTTCACTCTGAACGACAGTATAGATCAAGGTCTCATCAGATAAATTGGAGAAAGGGAGGATCTGGCTGGCTGTCATTAGAAGTTTCTCACTAGTAAAGCCTATTAATCTCTAAAGGAGAACCATAGCACTAGAGATACCTGGGTAGGGGCTGGACAAATCAAGTGGAAAATGTGCTGTAAAGAATAATTTTTTTACTGGGAGAGAGATGGCCAGGACAGTTCCCATTATCAGCTTGTAGTTTGTTTTTCTATATATTTCTGTAAATAATAGGGATAGTTTTATCTATAATTTATATATAACTACAGCATACAAAAATTATTTGTGTCTACTTTATAAGTACTGCAAGAATAATGTGCTGTTTTTCACTGCAGCTATTACTTTACTGATATTTCTAGGACAGGCTGTGCCACCCAGCAAAATTTACTTATAACACACTCAAACTAACCCAATAACATCAAACAAAACCCCACAAATAAGCCAACAACATCAAAGAGAACATCACAAATAACAAAAAACCCACCAGCTTCAGAGTTTCAGTCAATAGCATAACTGGGTCGTTATCCAGTTCTTCCTATATGTAGGCTCATGGACATGGCTTTAATATGAGTTAGTGTTGTAGATAGAGGAAGAATGGTACTTTATAAAGCACAGGATGAATGCACAGTATTGAATACACTTTCAAAATACGTACACATTGCAAAATATTTACCATTCTTCCTTTCAGTTTGAAGAAATTTTACAGCAGAAAGTTTAGCTGGTTTTTTGCACCAGCAGCTGAATTCTGTTCTCTCAAGTTGGTATCAGTTTGATTTTTCCTGAATTTGTGGTATTATCAATGGTTACAGGTTTACCAACATAATTAGGTGTAATAATAACCCAACATAGTAATAAAATAATAATAGCGCCGGATCTAGCTGGCAGACCCATTGAGCTGAGCTGGCCCCAGGATGATGAACTGAAATTTCTATCATGGATTGTTCTTCAAACTCTAGATGGGCACTTGGCAATGTGTGATACTGCCAACTTCTGCCGTGGGACCAGTTCAATAGGTTGTGTAAAGATTTACTTCATCTAGCACTGCATTTATTACCATAAGGGTCAAAGCCTGAAATGACAAATCCGAAGGAATTTTTTTGTTCTTGAAATTTGAAATGTCAACACCTTAAAAATAAGTTATTGGCCCATTGTTCCACCTCTGTTGCTGTTAGCACTGCAATAGTGGCCTAGATTGGTCTGATAATTTCTTTCAGTTTATCAGTTCTTAAAGTGTAACATTAAATTGACAAGAACCGTTAGATTCCAAGATGTGTGAGGCATTTGGGCTCTATAGGTCAGCAAACCAATAGACAGTAGCACAATACACAATAGCATCTAAAATAGTGCCATTGCTAAACAGGCACTAAATGTTATGAAATAAACTGCACAAGTAGATGGCAAGACATTAGTGTGAAAAAGCCCCATCCTCAGAGCTGCTTACTGGTTCTTATTCTCGTGTGAAAAAAAAAAATGCTTCTCGCAAAAGAGAAAAGGTCTGATATCCAAAGAAATATCACTTTAAAATCACTGATCATGAAAAATCACTTTTTTTTTTTTTTTCTTTCCATATAAAAGAGACAAAATTTTAAGGAAACTTCTGTGAATTTTGTGACAGTTGTGAGTGCCTTAGGGAACAGAGCCCCCAAAGTGAAGCAGCAGTGAGCCAAATTCATGCTGTTGATACACTGAGAAATAGAGAAGCACCACTTATTTCTGTGCCAGGGTTCAAGCTGCAATATAGGAATCTGGAAGCTTTGACACATATTTTAGCAGGCAAAATCAAATTATTAGCATGGTTTATCTTTCACAGACACTTCGATTCGCAGCTCTACACTGTGTTTCTGGGCAGCACAGTGAGTCACTGCTTCCCAGTTGTCATCTTCTTTAAGATGCTGATCCAGGCTGGTGTCATGAAGGGCAATACTAAATAGATTATATTTCCAGGAAAGTACATTCAAATATCGAGCACATTAGCTGCATGCAAAAGCAAGGTGAAGACAACAACGAGCACTTCAGGTAATTAGAAACTGTGCACTGGAGAGGGAATGAAGTGATCAGCAGATGGCATTTTTCTTATTACTTCTTTCAGATTGTGGTGCTAAGGTCAAAGTTTTGACCTCATGTTGGATCCCCTTTGACTGTAGGGCCAAGGCTGAATGACAGTCATTGCCAAGAAGCTTCCATGACAGGCAGTATGGAAAAGACCAGGGAATAAAGAAATACACTTTTCCCATAATACTGCTGTTGTTCTCAGAGCTAATCACCTTGCTAAGAGCTAGTAAATGTGACAAAAATATTCTGCAGTAGATTCCTCCAGTGCCCTGTGAATGTAGGTAGTTCCTATATTTTTAATCATGTCTCTTGGCATGCATAAAATGGAAAGCTCTATCCTTGAAAAGGACAGTAACTTAAACTGAATACTGGATGTTGAAAATTGAATTATTCATATGCATGTTTTACATTCCTAAAATAAATTAATGCAATTAGTGTATTTTTTTGAGAAAACAAACAAAACCCAACAAAAAACCAACCCACAATGCTTTCTTGAAGAAGTGGCTTTATGTTGTGTGAAAGTTACCAGGATACTCTTAATCCAGTGAAACTCTTAACCCTCGTTAGTGTCAGTGAGACTTTATGATGATTGCTTAGGGACTTTTTCTGGTTCAGCTGTCTTAAAGCCTTTCTGCCAATAGAACAGTTTGAAACAAATACATTTAGCCTTGCATTAAATGTATTTTCTTCAGAATAATGCGTTCTCTGCTTAATCCACCCTGCAAGCTATCCACCAAATTGGCAATGTATATGACACAGTCCTATTTATTCTTGATAAATCCATAATCAAGACTGGAGGCTATGAAGGAAGAAAAGAATGGTATTGTTAACTAGTAGAATAGGGTTTGATATTGTGTAGCCTTCTTTTTAGTTTTGCATTTGGGCTGTATACAGATGTGTTATGGACCAAACATCTTAGGGCTAAAATGAGAATCACTAAATATCAAGCTGGGATAGACCTTGTGAAGGGTATGGAAATATATTGGAATACAATACTTTCTGAAATAAATAGGAAGCAAGGAGGAAGGAGCGGGAGCCCACTGTGTGGCAGGGATGAGTTGCACATGGTTCTTAATTTTCCTCAGTGCTCAGCAAGTTTGGCAACTCTGTAAAGATGATGGCATTGAGGATATGGGCAAAGAGAAGACAAGTGATGGGGATCAGGAAATAGTCAGAAAATATCCTGGAAAAAAATGCCAAGAATTCACTGCAATCAGGTTAGAGGCACTGCCCCCAAAATTACAACCTGTAATATTAAGGAAGATCCCAGCCTATTCGGGTGTTATAAATTGATAAATATATATAGATATACCACCAGATTAAATAAAACAGAAAAAAATATAAACTTCAGGTAGATGAATAGCTTTTTGTTCAACATCTCACTGACCAGTCCTCACTCACAAGAGATGGAGATCCCTGTAAAGTGCCCTGGGGTTTTTCAATAGTCATCTTGCTGGAACGTACCAGGTTTTCATCAGGTTTTGCTTCTGAGTTATAATACTATTAACATACAGTTAACTATGTTCAAATGTTTCACGTGTAGAGGGAATAAGGTAAGAGTAGTTCCTTTTTATTACAAACTCATGAAGTTCTGTCCGTGATGCTTTGTCTCATTTGCCTGCAATATCAACCACATCTTCATTTGATGTTTTTATGCAACTATTTACAGTTTTCCATCAAGTGTCTGATCCAGTGAGTGATCCAAAAGAAAGAAAGAATACAATATGGGGTGTTGATTCAAGTGCACTTGAGACTATATGAACAAAACTGTATTACTTTGACTACCCTCAGGCCCAAGAAATTTCTGTTTACTTGCAGAGAAGTGGGAACTCTGGATAATTTCCATCCCAATATTCTGAAAACAGAAGCCTGGAGCAGGACTCTGAATTAAGAACGAGAAATATTTTATTACGGTTCTGTTTAGGAGTGCATATCAGAGCAGGAAACTGAAAAATGCAATACATATGTTGCTAAAGAAGTCCAGGGAGAAGTGATAAGGCCCAAACCAGTCATTTTGTTTGAATTAGATGGAAGATAAAGATTTGGAAATAGATTTGTAGAAGAGAACTGCTTAAATGTAGAAGTAAAATGGAAAAAATGGAAAAAATGTAAGTCTACAAAAAGTATATTGTTAGAATAATCTCATGTTATTCTTTGATATTAACATTGGTAATCCAAAAAAAGGAAATTGAAGAAATTGTAGTAAATTGAACTGGGTTTTGCTGTAGTAGTTGATACAGCATCACTTGTGAAATTATGTGTTATTTTGGGCAGGGTAGGATGTAGTACAACTTTTATAAAGTGGTAAGTAAGTAAGTGGCTGTGAGGAACCAGCAACAGGCAATGTTCAAAAGGAAAGTACTAGACTATATAAGATGATTAGTTTATTTCCTCAATAAATATTTTTAGCTTCTTAACAACAGAAATGGGAATAGGCTAACAAATTCCTTGTTGGCCTGTAATAGAAGATGAGCAAAGTTGCTGTTAAGTCAAGGTGACTAAGAGCAAATGCTATGAAGAATCATAAACGTGTAAAAATGACACAAGTTGAGTTGCAAAGTAAGATACAACTACCAGGAAATATTAGGAAATCAATTCAGATGTGCTTTAATAGTAAAAAGATGACCAAGGGAAATGTCATCTAGTCAATGAAGAACAAAAGCTATCAGTCCATGACACCAAAAAGGTCGGTATTTCAACACTCTTTCTGCATCAGTTAACTGCAAGCAATTAAGATAATTACATTTGAAATGGTCTGGAGGGTAGGAGTGTTTCAGGAGAGGAGAAATACAAATACAGTTTCTGTCTTTAAAAATATAGCAAGAAGGAAAAAGAATGAGAGATTCTTAGAAAATAAGTTCCAAGAATATATGATAAACTTCAATTTCTGTGACAGTCTGAAATAAATGCTCACATATGGTTTGTGAAACACCTGGCAGGTGACTGTGTGTGCCATAAGTTGTGTGAATTTTCCAAGAACAAACTATGTCAGCCAAACCATTGTATCTCTCTGGAAAGGTCATGGACATTATGAGCCGAGTAGAACCAGATGTCATGAATTTTGACTTAAGAGTTTGTCGGTAATTTACATGACATTTTCCTAAATACCGAAAATGTCTGCATGTTTGCTATAGGATGGGTACAAAACAGGCTAACGGACATTCCCTGGATAGGTTTTATTCATTGGATCAGGGTTAAAATGTACCAAATAGCGGTCTGCAGAAGTCAGATTTCAGTGTGTAGATTAATGATTTAAAAGATGGAATAGATGGTGTGCTTACCAAATTTACAGGCATTGCAGAGAAGCCTGGACTGAGACTGAGAACAGGATTAAAATTTAAAATCTTGGTAGTCTTAAGAAGTGGCTTGAATTAGCTAGTTCGGAGTTCAGCAAGTTCAGTTCTATGTGAAGTTCTGTTTAATTACAGAATGGGAACTACTGAGAGGGCACAGAGTAAGAACAAGTCACAGGTTGAACACGAGTTAATAAGAACATATTTCTGTAAAAGGAGTCACTTGTAATGGGGTGTAAAAGCAAGAGAACAGCCTGCAAGATGGTTGGGTGTCCAAGATGATTTGCTCTCCTCCCAGTCTCTTAATCACAAACAAGATCCCACCTGGTCTGGTTTTGGCCAGTTCAGATTGAAAAAGGCCAAGAAAATCTACAGAAAAGTGAGGGGGTTGAAACTATGAAAAGTGAGGGTGTAGAAACTATAGTCTGTAAGGGGGGGAAAAAAAGAACTAAATTTTGCCAGTCTGAGGGAGAGAAGACTTGAAACAAACTGAGGCATTTCCCAATATACAAAACCCCTCAAACCTATTAAAGAAATGACTTGCACAGTCCTCACGTTGCAAGGCATACAAGAATAGTCTGTTCTCCCTTTTCATGCTGAATGGGATTGAAATTCTAGCAAGAATGACTGAAATTTGATTTTCAGAAAAAGCCCTTTCCTGATAGTGAGAATATAGCAGCTTTGGAATAGAATACGTGGTCAAGGTATGGTGTTGTCAGTGCTGCTGAATTGGAGAAATATTTATTGCTAATGACAGTCATAACTGATCCTGTCTTGGTGCAAGGACATAGACTCTATCACCACAAATTTCTATGATTGTGACTCCATTTAAAGATTTGTGTCAGGTGAACATTTTCCATTTACTATTTTCTTTTTTCCTTTCTGCTTGTCAAAATGAAAAATAGCCCATTCTGGCACGGAACTGTTCCAGATGAAACTGTCAGCTGGAAAACTCAATGCCATAGGAAAGCTGCTTTTGTACATACATCCTTCAGGAGATTGGTTGGGCAGCCAGCATACCAACCCCAAAGCCTCAGAAAGTATGAAAGGGACGTTTAGAAGACAGTCACAACTTCATAAAAATAAAATTTTCAAATTATCCTCAGCATTTCTCTAGTATTCTGTGAATAAATGGGGCTGTTATTATTCTACATACATGTGGCAATAGCTTCAAAATACACAAAGGTTTCACTGTGCACAGAAACAGGGGTTCAGGTATCATGGAGAAACAACCGTGAGCTGCTGTGTTCATTACAAATGTGGGGTTTGTTTTTCTGACATCGCAACTATATAGGCATAAAACGATTTCAAGGACCAAATATAAATACTTTACACTACAGAAAGAAGAATAAATCAATTGCCAGAAAATGTTTTGTTCTCCAAACCAACCATCCTAAGATTGAAATCTTTTTGAAAATGGGACCAGCAATGTAGTTTAGTCTATACCACTTAGAAAACAACTTATTAAAATAGAAAAAGCAAGAAAAAATGAGCAAGTTCCTTGGTATACCAGGTTTCACTAAGCCTCAAAATTTTAGAAAATGTCATACTTCTGTACCTATGTTTTTTATGTTCCACGTAGCAGTATCCAATGATGAATCCACTCAAGCCCAAGAAACTTGTGATACCAAAGTGAACATAATCTAGCTTTATTTTGCTTTCTTATCATTCTTCAATTGAATTTGTGAGGGTAAAAAGATTTTCCCATTTCTCTGCCACTTTCTGGACTCTCATATTAGCAGTAAATTTGCCAGGTAGAATGTTTTGGTTTTGTCACTGGACTTGCAGAATTCATTTGGAGGCTGCACATGCACGTGAATTGACTTTGGGATGAATATAATGACTTCCTTCCCTATTTCACCATTGACTCACAGCATTGTCTTTAAACAAATAATTAATTACTCTGCTTCTGTTCTCTATTGGCAAAGCTGAGATAGAGCTTCAACAATAGATTTGGCTCAGTGACATTATGGCATGTTATTCAATGAGTAAAAATTCTGCTACAGCTTTGTACAAGCTGCACTATTTGGATTCTAACTTAAATCATGGTTCACTCTGGTGTCCATTGCCAAACTTCTTTATAAAATTTCAGGCAAGATGATTGAGTTGGGAAATAATTACTGTAATCCTAATTTGAGTGCTGGAAGCAGGTTCTCAATTTGAGTTACAAAAATATGAAAGGAAGAAATACCTCTGGACAAAACTGACAAATTTTTATTTCAATAAAAAATTATATCAGTAATTATATTTCAATAACTCACCTCAGAGTTTGAGTTTAGTGTTTTGTTCTTGCCTTGTGAATATTGCTTTTATCATTAGAGGGAAGAAATATTTGAACACATACTTGTGGAACTGTCAAATGTAAAGTAGAAAATACCCTTAATGATTGTATCAGTTGAATTTATCTTACTATCTGGCATAAGTCATGGATAGTTGTTTACTGACTGGCTCCCCAGAAGGACTGAGTCCCAAATATAGATTTGAATTTTGAGGATAATATAGTTAGCAACATAGGCTTTCAGTAAAACATTACTGGTCATATTTTTTAAATTACATTCTATTATGTCCAATGGCTTAACGTAAAAATCTTTGCAAATAGGCACAGATTATTACCATGCAATAGTTCACGACCTGTTGAAAATTCTGTAATGTTATATAATAGGCATAATGTGAGAATTGAATTATATCCTTAATATATACATTTACATCAGCTCTGAAATAAAGACACACTAGGAAGGAAAAATTAGTATTAAAGAAAAAAAGGAATCTAAGACAATAGCTTCTGTTCATATAGTATCATTTTAAAGTTAATTGAGCAACTGTTTGTCGGACCTTCTGACATCACAGTATCTTCAGTTCATCTTCACTATTATGCTAGAACCCTCAGACACTTACACGGTTATGAAAGCAGCAGCCCATTTAGAAGGAAGAAATTTTCAAATAATCCAAGGACTCCAGTGTCGTGGGAGAAATGAAAAATGTTGGCACTTCATAAGGCAACGTCTTCATTGCAGTCTTCAATGACTTCAGCAGCCAGAGAACAAATGTCCCTTTCCAGCACTTGAGAACTTATCTGCCTGGCAGTGATTATTAGCAGGAGGCAGTCTCGTAAAGTACACTTTCTGGTGATGACATTAAAATTTGAGGCCTGCGTTTTCCTCAGCACCCGCTTTGCAGAATTATGTCAACTATAGATGAATCCTGCAAAGGGATTTCTTTTAATTAGGTTTCAAATAGATCCTGTAATATTCATTATATCTTGTGGAGATCTGGCATTTTATAAACAGAAATAGCTCCAAGAATGATAAGAGTTTTCTGATATCATTCCCAAACTGACCTAGATTTTTTAAAAAGGGAAAGCTGAAAAATTTGAACTTAATTGTGCAAAAAATTTTAATCACACTTAATTTTGTGTGTGAAAAATTTGAACTTAATTAATCTGGGAGCAAATGTTATAGTGGTCAAAACTGGTGATGATAAGTGAAATATCTATAGCCCTGCGTCTGTAAATATACAAAGAATGGTTGATTAGAATCTCAGTGGGCCACAGGATTTCCAAGGTAGCTTTCTGTGTTGGTGTAATATTAGTGGTGTGTGTTTGATTTAATTTCTTTTATTGTAGAGCAAAATAGTATAACAATATACAGTATGAAAAGATGAGGCAGAATTTTGTACTAAGAGTGCAATCTTTCTCCAAAGGCTCTATTAACAGGTCAGGATAACAAGCATATTGTGATTAATAACCACAAAAGTTTCTGGGGATTAGGCACTTCACAAATAAATATAAATAGCTCCATGCAGCAGGTTTCACACTAATACTATTTTGATCCTCATCTCCAGGAGCCATAAACTAGCTTCAGTCCATTGCCTTTTGTGAAATAACCCTGATTTATACTAGCTCAGAATACTTCCTTTGCGTTGTTGGAATTGTTACTGCATGGTTTCATTGCACTAGCTGTGAAAAAAACAAGAAGAATCAGCCAAGGCTTATTTATAGTTGTGTTAAAGCTGTAGCAGTGCAGTAGTGCAATGCACTTTGGAATAAACTGAACTGCAGGGGCTTACATTCCGTTTGCAGATGGGGCAGCATATTGGGACTAGGGGTGTTTAGCAAACAGAGATCCTGCTACTGCAAATTAGCACCATAGCTCCTAGCGAACTTCCACTTCGCACTTTTCTCTGTTCATCAGGGCTTGATTTTCCTGGGGCATAGAAGAAAACACATGTAGAATAATAAGGAAATGGATTACCTCTTATTTCAGAGCTTTAGTGGACTGTTAGAAGAAAGCGGCAGCACTTGTTTGGCCTTTGTTAGTGTCACTGCTCTTTTCAAAATGAATTTCATACACTCAGACTTCTGCAGCCTTATATGATCCCATAAAAAGGGACGCATGCATCCAGACTTTATGTTGTTTTCCTTCTTGTAAAACTAGATCAATTAGCCTCCTCCAAAGCATCAAACTCAACTGTGTGTATAATGGTATGTAATGTGTAGTGACAGGACATGATTTACTGCAGTGAAATCAAATGCAATTACCTGACTAAAACTAGCATGTGTTACTGCCCTGAACTGATGTAGTGAGTCACCCAAATCGCATTTGCTCCACTCCTTCACTATTTTATAAAACTCCCCAAAACCATAAAAAGTGTTAATAAAAATAACAGTGATCAAGCACTGTAAATATTTACAGAATGATATCGTTCCTTATTCTTTCCTAAAATAGCATCTGGGTACCTTTTAAATTCACTGCTCTGTAGGACTGTTTTCAGTGTTCCGGCTCTCCCAATCTGCTGTTGCCTTCTCCATGCTGCTTCTCACATAGCCCCAGTCTCCAGCCAGAGCAACCATCGAAGCACCCTTGGAGGACTCAAGGACAAGACAGAGGGTGTTCTTGACAACCCTTGGTGTTCTCAAGCATGAATGTAACATCCATATGAGTGATACAGAATTATGTACAGATCGTATGTCCCAAGAGCTACTGAATTATCTTGCATTTTCAGTGGGACAAAATAAGATCCTGACACTGCTTCTAGTTTCACCTCCTTTTCTTTAGACCTTTACTGGTATGCCAGGTATAATGGGATCTCTTCTTGATATGCAAGACTGTCTTGGAGTTTGTGCCTGGTCTCTCCGAGAGCTCCAGCCATTGGGCACCATATTTATACTTTGTTTACACTGGGAAATTATTGTCACTTCTTAGTGTTAACCTGCTAAGGTTTCTGAACATCATTACAAGAAATCAAGATGAAATCAAGACAAAATCAAGACTAAAATGCTCTAAAACTATTCCCCTCAGTTGCTTTGCCAGTGTTAAGCGTTCTTTGGCTATTAAGCATCACTCTCTGAGGAGTCCTGCACTTGATTCTCCTGAAACACTGTCTCTTGTGGAGCCAATATTCTTATTTCTTCACTGATCCAATGCTAGAAATAAACACACAGACCTATACTTCTCTTCCAAGTTCTCAATGGACTTGAGTCCTTCTGACTTTTTCTTAATCTGCCTTGACTGTGTTTTTCTGTGAATGGTTTGACTTGTGACAGCTCTGAACCCCAAACAGGAGTCTCTGTAGGGAAATATAGGTTCCTCTATGGAGAGGCTTCCACCTGAATATGAGCTAGCAATGACCCCTGTTATTCTGTGTCCAGGAGACATTGAGGGATGGGTTCTACATTAAATATTTTTTTTCATTGATATAGCACTGCCTTCGTTGTGTACGAATGGGCTATAAATGTCCCGTGGATGCGTTCTCAGTACAAAAAGTAGTAATTTTTTAATGTATTTGTACTAACACATACCAAAAAATGAACTATAGTAGCCAAACTGAATGAAAGGAATTGCAGATAGAACAAAATCTGTGTCATCTTAAGGTAATTATCAAATATTAATGAAGTCTTATAAATGTAGTTAAATCAAAACTCATAACTTTTAAGAACTTCTTGAGAGACCTGAGATACGTGAGATGCTACTTTTCTGTTTTACTCTTAACTCACAATTCATTGTGCATAATTTAGTCATATTCCAATCTTTATTTTGATAGAGATTACAAATTTGAGATCTTTTCTGGGCTGGATGTTCATTGCCTGGTTCTTGTGTATTACATTATGGGCCTCTCTCATAAGGATTTATCTACTCTCAGAATTCTTCCAAAACAGCTCTTCAGGCATAGTTCCAACATAGGTTATACTAAATAGGAAAAAGACACTTTATAGCTGAATTAGAGAGCCTAGCGTGGTAATTATTCTTGACTAGCTGTTTTGGTAAACTTCCAAATGCAGACAAATCCTAAGAGTTCAATTAAATAAAACCACTGAATATGTTTATTGGAGTTGCTCCGCTATAGTAACCACTGAACGCTTTTTTTTGGAATTGCTCCATTAATGTAATCATGTTGTTGCTATTCAGGACTGCATCTGTCTTGTTTTATTTCTTATCTATCAGCAAAACCTCACTCTGAATTAGACCAGCCCTTCAGTATAGAAGGCAAGGTTGCTACAATGCCATCTAGAAGTAGGATGAGACTTACCTTGTTTCAAACCAGGCAGTTTTGTGGCTGTATGGAGATATAAAATGGGCATATCTGTGAGGTCTGGGGCACTGGCACAGGGCTCAGCTCCGGTGCCTACAGGCCAGTCACTGCTTTTGTCTTTTGCACCTGGATTTCTCCTTGAGTATTCTTGTTCACATGCTTTCCCAGGGATTAGTCACCCTGAAATCCTTGAGCAAGCAGTGTGTGAAATAGGCATAAAGACAAAAATCGGGATAGGATCGGTAAAATCATACTAGAAATCTACTATGTATCTGAGAAAGGTTGTTACAAGTTAGAGAAACAATTTGCCATTATATTGTTGGCTTGTATTCAGTCACATTCAGACATACAAAAATCACACTCACAGAAAGAGTAATGAAATGAGAGATGGTAGAGGATACTACCATCTAGTAGTACCACACTAGAGGTTATAAAAGACTTTTCTGAGTCTTAGACGTCTCCTGGAACCTTGAATTGTACTTTTATAGGTTTTCAGTTTTGAGTCATGACTGCATCTGTATCAAAAGTGGATTCACCAGTTTGCAGATAATATTTTCCTGTTAAAAAAGCAAGAAATAGATTTTCAACAGAAAGTTCTACATTTTGACTGTCTTCATTTTATCGGTTTCTAAATGAAAACATAGCTTTAAACTGAAAATAATATTATTTCACCTAGAAGACACTGAAACGGAGATCTTAGATTTTTTAGGATTTATTACATTTTAATTTAATTATATGACAAACTGAAAGAATTCCCTGAAACTTTCAGCTTCACTTTTAATTTTGCAACATTTACCTTTCAAACTAAAAAATCTTAACAAAGTCTTCTTAAACTGTCAGTCAGTGATGTCATTTCTTGGGCTTAGCATTTATTATGCCTACAGGCTGGGTACTGAGATGGAATCTTGAGTCAGCTGTGACCATCCTGGCGGATGTGACTTGGATCCTAACTACAAGACAATTCTCTCCGTAACATTGACAAGGGTAAATAATACACAAGGCAGAACCACGTATTGTAGTACATTTAGAAAGTCATAGTTAGAAAAATGTAGTATACTCTCTATAAATTTGTGGATGATACTAAAGGAGGAGGAATGATTGACATGCCAAATGGTTGAGCTTCAATTCAGAGGGGTCTTGAGGACTGGGGCAATGAGAAACTTGGGAAACTTAGCCCAAATGTTTTGGATGTGGGGTGGAGTAAGCCCCTGCATCATTATAGGGTGGGAACAGCACTGCTGAAAAAGACATGGGGTTTATGGTGGCCATCAAGCTCACCATGATCCACCAGTGTGCTCTCACTGTAGGTGAGACACTGCAGGTGTGACAATGCTAGGAGGAGCATGGCAAGAAGACTGTCAGAAGTTGTTATCCCTCACCACTTTCAGCTTCACCACTTGTGAAGCTACTGGTGAAATACTGTGGCCAGTTCAAGAAGGATTTCAAGAAGCCAAGAGGGGTGCAGTTGAGGGCTAAAGGATGGTCAGAGGCCTAGAGCAAGCGTTTAACCTGAAGAGGAGACCTTGAAACCTAAGAGTCACCTTCAACTGTTTGACACAGAGTGCCAAAGGCAATGGAACCAAACTCTTGTGTGACGGATGGTACAACACAGGGCAAGAGAACAAGTTGCAGATTGGGAGTTTCAGAATGGACATGTTAGGACAAACCTTTTCACTAGTAAAGTAGTGCAGCGCCACAACAAAATTTCATAAAAATGCTGAGGAATCTCCCACCCATGGAGGTTTTTAAGATGTGGGTTAACAAAACCATGGTTGACACCCCCTGTTCTTTGCAAGGGTCTCATTTCTAGTGGAAGTTTCGACTAGATGATCTCCAGGGATCCTTTCTAATCAATATTTATATGATCTTAAAAGTAATAATGACTACTGCCTAACTTTCTCTCAGTGCATTTCATTCCATATAAACCTTCTCCACAGAGCGGGTCTTTGCCAGACTTTGCATTATACTGCCTGCTCATGAGTTTTCTCTATCTCCCTCCACCAAGTCAGGCACTGTACAGTTTACTAAAATTATTTTAAAGGCTGTATGTTACTAGATTAGCAATGTACTAATTTACATTAGTATGTTAATATATAGCCATCCTCCAGAATTGATAATCTCACCGCCAGCTGTTTCTGTCATAGATGCTATTCAATTATAGCCATCTCTCTGATCACAGATTTAAATTTTTAGATTTTCATGGGGTTTTTTTTAGGACCACAGGTCTTAAAAGGTTCTAAGAGGATAGACTTTTTTTCAACAAGAATTTGTCCTGAAAAAATGCCACTAAGGACATTGAAGGATCTACCTTAGCAAGAAGCACAGATTCTGCTCTCCAGTAACAGTACAAATTGATTTATAAAATTTGGCTATCCTAGCAGGGGTATGCTACCACCTGCTGCAGAACACTGCGGAACTGTGGGACACAGCTGGAATATTGTGTGATAAACATGTCAGTTGATAAACATATCAGGGCAAGCGTATCCCATTGGTAGGATTTCTTCACTGAAACTGTCGACTGAAATAAGAGTTTGCTAAATTTTGTTCCTCTTTGCACTGTAAAACAACAACAAAAAAGGAGAAAGAACTATATTTTGTTTTACTACTGTGGAAACAACACTTTGAAGTAACAGCCCCTCTAAAACTCTTTAAACCTGGTGCAATAAAAGCTTGCCAAAGTAGACAGAGAATGTATTTCTTTAACTGCTGGCAGAAACGGAATAGTGCAAACCTGTCAAAAGTTCTTCTACTTACTCCAGCTGAAGAAATAAACCACATTAGACCTATTCTCCCATGAAGGGTTGAGGAGAATCCACTGACTCTCAAGAGCAGCACCTGCAGGTAAATTGGGCAGCAGAGTTCTGCACATATAAAATGAAATTAGATGGCAAAGTGGCTTCCGGTTTGGAATCTGGCACAATGTTTCCTAGTGTTTAGTAGTGTTTAATAAAACCATTAGTATGATCTAATATTAACCTCATTTGTGATTTTCAATGTAGTTTCCCCATGTGACTCCGTGTTCTTCTAGTTTAATTGATTTTGTCAACTTGAGAAGTTTATTTGGCGAATAGAAGATGAGAGACCAAAGAATTTGCCACATACTAAACAAACTGTGACTCTGATAACTCAGCTCATTTTATATGCAAGGGACATAATTAATGATATTTTAGATGGGTCTGGAAAATTACATTTGCTAACCTTCTGACCCCATGATGGAAACCCCATCATTGCCATTAAGTTTTAAAAATGCAACGTCTGGAGCTGGTATGCTAAGGATTCAGAAATTATATTACCTCTATTAAAATGAAGTTTTAATGTCCTTAAACAATTAAAGCTCAAATATTATACGTCTGTTAATGAACTTCATAAATATTTATAAGGTGCTGTTAAAACATACAGTCTAAAATGCGGAAGGAAAGACTTCAGCTGTCTTTTGCTTAATTTGAAAGGATTGTGTCATAACTTGGAGACTGCCTATCTGTTCCATGCAATTCTGTATCCTTTTATGATAGTAAATCAAAGGTAATTACATTAACGTCAGTGAAATTATACCAATGTGAAAGCAGTGAATATGAAATATCCTACTGTTACAGAGTGTTTTTATTGGCTCCACTCAGTCTGCACTTTGGCACCAGAGAGGCTGGTATAAATACTAGGATACAACAGGAGTGAAGATAGCAGATTGTACTGGCAAGTTTTAATCCCTACTTGTTCATGAATGGGCAGGAGGGTACTAGAATTTTCAATTTTTTATAGTCGTGGTTCAGTATTTGAGAGCTGCAGAGAGAAATCTTTTCAATGAGGCCTATCTTATAGTCAAATGCCAAGAAATTCTTGTTCCACTTAAACCAGGTCCAGTGAAATTAATGAAACATTACTCATATAAAACTGATATACCTGAGGGAAGGGAAATGGTACAGTGGTTTTAGCTCTGGTTATAGCTTTAGACCCTGTTAAATGCTTCTCTTTGTTAAAAAGCCTTATTGAAATAACCCCCTCTCTGGCTGCAGTTGTGTAGCCATAAATACTTAGATTGGATAGCTGGGATGCATGTCTGGAGAGCTGGGATATGTTTCCTCCCTCCTCTGCCAAACCAAAGAACCCAATTATATTAGGCTTTTATTAGTATTTACAAGTATTGAGGTATTCCTGGTTTTAGGAAGCCATGGAAGTTGCTGATTAAAGTAACTTGAAAAAATATACTTCTAAACAAGTTGGTTTAGCCACAGGCTCATTACACGCACACACAAAACCCTTTTATAAAAGCTGCCCTTGTTCTGCTTGTTTCCCCTTGTCTACACCTTAGTCTTTTCTTATAAGTTTTAATAAATTCCTTTCAAATCAATTCAGTTCAACTCTTGAATTAAGACTGGAAGACAGAAACCAATTGCAGTGCATGTACTTCTGGAAGAGACTCATCTCCACCTGTTGTCAACTTGATGGCCCACCTCAGTCCACTGCCTTAAAGTATTTGTGCTCCCTTTGATCTCTGTCTTGGGAAGCTCTTGGTTGGCATCACACAGCTCCATTCCCACATTAATGAGTTTTCATTGTCTTTAAATACTATTGATATTCACTCAAAACCTATCTTATTATTTCTGCTTTTTTAAATTTCCCATTAGAAATAATAGATGTTGGTTGCTTTGTCTTGAGTTTCTTGCATAGTAAATTACTTAGTTGATGAGTCTCCTTTTTTCTCTGTCAATAGCTGGCTGCATCACTGCTGTTAAGGAGCAGACCACAACGCATCAGTAATTGCCTCCCAGATGAAAGTGAAATGCTTATAGTAAGCGTTTGGAAACATTAAGAGATTAACATAAGCAGCACCCTTTCAGACAGCACTCTGGTGTTTTCACAAACTACAAGTCCTCTTCCAGACTGATAACAGATGGAGTTTTCTGAGGAATATTTTTCCTCTTTGATTCTTTAGGTCTTGCTAAAAGATGCCTGAGATGCACAAAATAATTCCCTTACCAGAGAAAGTAGAACAGGTTTGCTGATATGAGAGAGGTTCCATTTTGCTTTAATTATGTGTGAGATCAATAATGAGCCAATTTTATTTGTTTAATCAAAGTCACTGTTTTAGCTTCCTGGAGCATTTACACAAGCAGAGAAGTACATTACATATTTTTTGGCACTTTTGGCCAATGAGCTCTGCATCTTTAACAAAACTTGTATACGAGTTTCACATACTGTACCATAATTAAAACTCTACAATCGCTGAGGTTTAAATCAGAGCTGACTGATCATGTTTAATTTAAATGTCTTAATGACTGTATTTTGAATAGAACATGGGTACATTAGCTAATCTAGGTTTTCTTCATACAGAGAAAGACGGATGTAAAAATCTCTCAGACTTTGCTCCAAAAAACGCGTATAAACTCATAGATTAATTCGGGCAACCAACAATTCCACTGAAGTCAGTGATACTATTACTTGCTTTAAGTTCTGTTTGCATTGAAAGGGTTGGTACATCAAGAGCTTAATCTTGCAGTAGCTTTTTACTTGCATCAGAAGAAAAAGACTTTGATGGAATATGAATATTTCCCCAGCTTCTGATTCTCAGAGGACACAACAACAATCTGCCTTTTGCTTTTGCATCTGGCATGGTGTATTCAAAGATCCCAAATCACTTTCCAGGCTGTGTGGGAAGTAATTCCATCCAGAGCAAAGTAGGACATTACTTACACTACTGGGGATAATGAAATGACTGAATGTATTTAAATCATAGTAAACAAGGCAAATTTTTGGCACTAATTTTGGATTTCATCTAACAGAATTTGCTCCTTTCTTTACTCCCCAGAATAAAGAAGTATCCAAGTTTTAACAACAGCTTTTTGAAGGCATACAACAAACACCAAAAAGTTTTAGGGATAATGAAAAGACAGGAATAATTACAAAGTATTTTGAATTGTGAATTTTTTCATCTCCTGTCTATTTTGCCAAATCAGCATTTTTGAGAGGAAAAAATGTTGAAAAATTGTGGAAATGCTTTTAGTTTGAAGTCTCTTGCCTAAGGTGGTCCTTTTCTTATAATGACTCAGTGAATGGAAAACTGGAATGAGGTTTGTGAAATTGTTGGTGTGTAAAAATACATTTAAAGTTTGATAATGTACCTAGTTTTCAAATCATCTTTAGATTCAACAGTTCTTCCTCTTCAACGATATTAGTACAGAGCTGCTGTTGAAAAAGGTAATCATTGGGTAGGGATTTTTACATGGTACATACATATTTATGTCACCTCATTAAGCTGAGTTATGATATACTGTTTCAATACCTACTGCCTTTTATGGCTAATTTTTAAATTCCTGACTAAACAAGATTTTTAATGGAGTTCTGACATTTTTTGATAATCACTACCAAACAGCAGCAGGAATGAGTCTAGTCTACGTAATGATTAGGGCTGTTAAATCCTAACTCACATCTCTTTTCTGAATGGACTATACTGAAGATCATGGGCATCAATCATTTTGAAATATAGCATAAATGAAGTACAGACAGAAAAATAAATAAAGAATCCCTGTTAAATATATAGAAGAAGGAAAGTATGAAAACCAACTTGCTTTTATAAGCTCTAAGCCATATCTTTGGCTCCAGACCTCCCAAATAACAAAGTAATAAATCCATACGAAAACTGAACTTGCCACATTTGTGCTGCCGTTCAGGCAGGCTCATTTCCTGTACTTCCAGGCAACTGCTCTCTTAGCTTCTTCTTCCTGAAGACATTTTAGAAATATCCATTTATAAATACAGGGAAAAGTCGATTTTTCAAAATTTCTATTTTCCTGTGACTTCACAGCTGTCCCTAAACACAGAAGGGGAAATAACTGCAGTTAATTCCTGTTATCTATCAGCAAATGTTGACTATATTAATGACATTAATTAGTCAGAGGTTAAACAGATTAATTAGATGCTATCTTATTTTAATTTTCTGTATATTAATGAATATTTTAGATTATTAATACACATATATTATAATTTTATGCACACTCTCTCCCTGATGCTTCTGTTTAAAATAATATTAACTGCTCACTGACACACACTCCAGGCAATATTTCATGAGTTCAGTTCCCTATCATACTTTGAATGTCTATTAATCAATTATTTTCGTATGGAGTCTTTTCTCCTCCCCTATTTTCTAAATAATATTCAGGCAAACTTTTTTCCAGACACCAAGAATCATTCAGGGGCTCTGTCCATAGCTTTGCTCCAGTAAATTCAGTTTTGTTTAGAGAGGTGTTTGCATTAATCCAGTTCTGATTCCTTGACCACAGGGGCCACAGACTCCTGCCCTGTTTTCTCAAACAAACTTTATTAGATCTTTGTTTTGAAGAGGTCTCTTCTCTTCAAAACTTTTAGTACCTGTGACTTTAAGTTGCATTCCCGCACAGCAAATATTCAAGAATGTGTTACTAGCTGAAAACATAAAAAACTTTATAGAATGTGAATAACCCCTGCAACATTTAGAGATGATCTTTTAATAATAATAATTTCAATCTTGATATTTAATTGACTTTATATCCAAGTTTTAAAAATTGTCACTGGACTGTTTTTTTTTTTTGTTGTTGTTTTTTTTTTAACTAAAAATCCTCATGATTTTCAGTGCATGAAATCATTCTACCAAAAACTGGTTTAATTAACAATTCAGTATTAAGGAAAATTTCATTTTTGATATAAAAAGGCTCTGATTTTACTAGTAAGAAATTGAAAATCTTTCTTCCTGCTTTATCTGCAATACATTTCAATTTCTTCAATTGAATTTTTAAATAATTATGATAAAACACCTCTGATTTATTAGAAAACACTGGTGGAGTTGACAATATAATTTTTAAAGAAGCTATATGTATATATATTTACTAGCTACTTCCAGTAATGGCATTCTTTTGAGCTCTTAATAGCTATTTCTACCTAAAAAAAACCTTCTCAGAAATTTATTCAAAGAAGTTTGGGTTTAATGAACTCTTCTTGAATTCAAAACAGGGTCCAAAAGATTAATCATAAAATGCCCCAGGGCACAGTTTTAAGCCAGTCTGCAGTCAGAATGTTTTGTAGAAATCCCTGGAAATCCATTGCACGTACTCAATTAAAATAATGCTCTCAAACGTCAGGTTCACTGAGAAGCTGTGGGTTTTTGGACGTTTCTAATTCAAATTGTTGGTTTGGATTCTGGAAAAAAGAGTAAGTTTTATTCTGGTAACAGAATTTTCCCTAAAGATGGAAACCTCTACTTTTTGATAAGTTTAGCTCCTAATGTTGAACTGATGGTCCAGCAGAATTCTTTTTGCTTAGTTTAGACTAAATTAATAAGCAAGCAGAAAAACAAGACTAACGATTCTTGCAATATTCCTGGCTGTGAAAATAGCAATACACTAACACTAGAAACAGACAGACATAGAAAAACTGTACTGTGCAAGATGAAAAAGGAAGTCAGATGACTAACTCAGAAGTTAGTCAGAAAAGGAAAAAGAAAATCCTGTTGGTTTATGTTTTCTAACATTTATAAATGATTGATATTTTGTTCTATGAAATTGCAATTAATTCATTTGGGATTAAAAGCATTATCATGTATTATCACATTGTAGTGCTCTTGGCACTGAATTCTAATACATTAACATCAGATAAAATCGTGAGTATAGATTTTGTCAAGAACAGGAGAGTAAGCACAGTCCCTGGGAAAAAGGAGATGAGGTATAGCCACAAGCAAGAGGACTCAAGGGACTGAACAGGGTATTTGCATTATTTCTGTTTCTTTTTCTTCCATCCTAGTATTTTGCTCTTTGTCCTTAATCATGCTTTGCTTTTACTTAATTGCTTTCCGTGATGAATATAAATTCAATCACCTCTTAACAGATTCTTGCTGATCCAAAGCCAGAGATGTCTGTGAGTGGGTGCATTGCTAAGTAAAAGCTGAAAAAGCTGAGGTGACCCAAGAGAGATGCAAATCACAGCCAGATTAAATTGTACTTCTCAGAATTTTCAGAGCAAAGAAGATATCCAAATTTGTCTCTAGTTACAGAACTGGGATTTTTTTGCAAGTTTTTGTAACCTGTATTCCCCACTGGATTTTGAAATGTCAGACCATACTCAGGAGAGCTTGCTATGAAAACTCCCTTTCCACAACCATTTTCAAATTTCAAAAGACATTTATGACCCAGTGTGGCATGAAGTTTCACTTTGTGCTGGATGAATAAATTAGCAGGAAATTGAGGGAGCTTCTACCAGTACCCAGACAGGACAATTCTTTCTGAAGATCTCCACCCAGTCTGAAGGCAGCAGCTAGAACAGCATTTCTACAGGATGCCTCAGTCCTTTAAGGATGGGGAAAACTGATGGTGAAAGAAAGAGGTGATGGGAATCAAGAGCTTGAGACTTGGCCAAAAGACCTAAGAGGTATCCTGTGGAAGAAGAGGAAAAGGCCAGGGTGGAGGGGAGGAATTAATCATAGATATCTCTTTTGAGATTAAAGGGTACCGCTTTTTTTGTTACAAGTAACATGGTAGCATTTTTTGGCTATAATTGGGTTGGGTTGTCTCATTCATTTGCTTGGTGAAGTACACAAAGCATTTTGAAATAGATGCTTGATTTGCTGAGGCTCATATTGACTCACAGAGACAAAGGAGGAGGCAGTACATGCAGCTAAATCACCAGTTATAGCACATGGGCTCATCATGTCTCTCACTATGTGTGATTGTAATGGGTAGAAGGCAGTCACTGATTCTTTGTTGACAAGGTGGGAAGGGGTATAATTGGAGAGGAGGTACATCGCAAGGAGGATGGAGAATGACAGGGTAGGGGACAGGAAAATATAGTACTGGATCCCGTTGCACTTCTTAGGAAAGGCAGTAATATTCTGCTTGAGGATGGGAAAATCTGAGGTAAATGGAGGGATGACATGCTCAGAGGTGTCAAAAAAGAGCTGAGGATTGACGCCTTGGTTAAAGTGGTTTGTAGGGTTGATGTGAGCCTATCTGTAGGATGCAAATTCCAGTAATTTTCTAGCATTCCTGTTCCAGATGTGTACAGCATCTGGGAAAGAAGGGCAATTGAATGATAAGACTTGGAGAGAGAACTGGTGGCATGAGAATAAAGGATCAGAACATGGGGAGAAAAGGCAGAAGTGATGTCCTGAAAAGCTGGAGGCAGGGGCTGATAGAAACCCTGAGTCCTAGAGTCCTAGAGTTCCTGGGATCCCTGAGCAATGGCTGGAAGTGCATAAGGGAAAGTAAAAGCCAGCAATTTGGATGGGCAGCTGCCAATAGCTAGCTGGCACAGACCACAACTAAGGGAACATCATTGTTTTTGGTCTCTCTCTCTCTCTTAGCATTCATGATTGTGAATACGAAAGCAATTTTTTCTGTATAGTTTACTCATTAAGTAGTGTAAAAGGGACACTGGACCCTTTGCTCATGTGGCATATTTGTTAAAACACCTCTTGGAGGTGTGAGAGAAAGTCTTCCTCTAGTACATATGAAAATAAGGTCTAAACCACATTCCTTGCCTCTCAGGAAAGTGCTCTCAAGGGTAGGTAATCTTTTCAGAGGGCTTAATCTGCCATAGCTATAGGGTTTCGTAAAATTAAGTAAGTACTTGCTGATTTGGAATGAAATAAAGATATCCACAATTGAGTTTACAGCCTACAGGTTGGAGTGCTCTCAGGGCATGTTAGAGATTTGAGTCTGAGGTGCATTTCAAAGAGGCAGGGAGTATTGAATCAGATATGCTATGGAAAAGCTCCAGAAAAAAAGACTCGGATATACCTAAGTCACTCTACTCTTTAACCTTTCAGTTTCCTAATGTCAGAGACTTTGGGTCAGATGAGGTAGAAGAGAAAACATGAGCCAAATGATACTACTCATTTATTGCTGAAGCAATTGAAAAGACAGAGTCTTTGAAAACCCTCGCAGATACTACCTGTATACTCACTGCTGTCCTGTGCATTTATATGTCACCAACACTCAGCTTTGCTTGCGGAGCTGGATTTTGTACAAAGCCTGTAGTTGGTAGGCTAAGGAGCTACTGTCTTTATTATAGGTGCTATTAAACTGACAAATTAACCTCAAAGCAAAATGTAATAAACTTCTCAGTCCAGTTTCTGATGACAGGAGATTTGCCATTTCAGAAAGTATCACAAAGGGAGGTATATAAATGGCAATTTTGATGGCTGCTTCAAGAGAAATGTGAGACCTGACCAGCCTCTGCCTCCTTCCTCATTTTTAGTCACACCAGACTGTACAGGTCTAGAGAGCAAAGACAAATCTTTTGAGAATAGAAAAAATTACCGTGTTCTGTCTGTATCGTGGCCAAATGCAGACTTGAGGGATGCCAGTCATGTATTCCTCAGGACCCTCATGGCATTGACCGAGATGACTCTCCATCAGTCGAGGAGAAAGGAGTTCAGGAGGTCAGATTTGCTTTCTGCTGAGGGTTATTTTCCTATCTGTTTTTTACAGTTTGAATTCCTCTGGGCAGCAATGAACTCATTCTCAAGGCAAAGGGGTTTGGGCTTTTACTGCTAATGCTTGTTGTCTCCCTATGCAGCCGTATAATTTTCAGGAATTTCTGCCTTGGTGTACTCTCCTAAGTTGGATTTGCTCATCAAGGAGGAACAGACCCCTTTTCCAAAGGGTTATGTTAAAAGGGAAGACGCGGAAAAGAAAAATAAAGAGAGAACTGATAGTTCCAAAGACTGGAAATTTGTGCCAATTTAAAAAAAAACTCAGACTCCCTCATTTACTACAAAATAAGTCAATCAGTCAGCTAAAGTGGCATGTTAGCTGTTCTAGGTATTAGAAAATTTATACATTGATTCTGCCTATGTAATCTAGTATATACTTTCCTTATGATGGATGCAACGGAGTTGATACACCACTGATTGCATTTCCACGCAGCTTCTCCTACTTAAAGTTACTGACATACACACAGCATAACTCCAAGTTAGGCTAGTTTATCTGTTTCAGCAGTTTTAAAAACATGTCAGATAATAAGACACTGATCAGATTCAAAACAGCCCCAGAACTGAAGGCATCTAAGAGCTATTTTAGAAGGCAGAGTTAGAAACATAATTACAAGAGAGACTAATGAAGGGCACCTCCTCAATTTCCCTGCGGCCCTGGCTAAGAAATTAAATCAAGTTTGTACTGCATAAGCATGACTGAACTGTTAGAAATGAGGGAAAGGAAAGATTAAAGTGTTATCTTCTAAACAATAAATACATAATGAACAGAAAATAAAAAAGCAAGACATTAAATGACAAGAAAAGAGAAATTTAATGGATTGTATAAGACCCAGCAGTTAGAATTGGTACTAGAAAGAGTCAGTCAAGAGTTTATTTCAGAGGAATAACTCCCAAATTTTGGAACTTCTGTGGGAATAGGTTTCTCTGATATTTCAAGAGTAGTGTGTTGAAGCTGTTGCTCGAGCCACCATCTGCTAGAAGAGCAGGACAAGATGTCTCTACAGATAGGTACAATACAAAACCTGTCAAAATCAAAATAAATCTTTCCATCGGTGCCATTAGGGCCTGCATGAGGCTTTAGCAAAAAATCCCCTCTGATTTGGGGATTAATTTAATGAGAAATCTCACCTCAGATTTCTAGAAGCCACAGGAGAAGAGAACTGTAAAGCTAAATCTAGCTGGTGGAATAACAATAGTATGTTTTGCACAGCTGGGATTCCAAATCACAGCAGTGATTCAAAATGCTAAACACCACCAACCTTCACGTTCCGGAATTGTCCTGCTTACACAGGGACTGAAGAGGAGGCTAAGAGCTAAAAAGATAATACAGAATTTCTGCCCATAAAGAAAGAATGATATGTTTTAATGAAGAAAAGAATAGAATCTGATTTTTGGAGTGTGAACAACTGAGATGACCCCAATTAATTATTTCAGCTTACCACAACTGCTTGGAATGATATCAAAGCATTTAACATGAGGGTGCAAACAGCTTCTGCCTTAATCAGGTTATCTCTACTACCTTGTTGACTAAAAAGAGCAGGATGTGAGCCAAACTGCAGGGGTGTAGCTGAAGGTTTTTCAGCTACTGGCTAGTAAATCATGCCTGTATATGGTTTGGTGGGGCTTTACGTATTAGCTGCAAGTTCTGCTAAAGAATAAATTTTCTTGCACAATAAAATGTTCATATTGGCTTGATCTTACAAGATACTTGCGAAATTTTTTTTTTAATTTAATGATTGAAAGATACAGTTCAAAATTTTGAAAATGCATTCATTTTCCCAAAAGCAAAAACTGAACAGTATAGACAAGCAGTTTATATCCTGAGAGTATTTGTTCCTTGGTTTTGATGAGTAACTGATCACCTGTATCCCATCTTATTCTTTCTGATGTCTAACTGGGTAACTGAAACCCTTTAAATTAGACACATGAGAATGGAAAACAGTAAGTAGATAATTCTTCTCTCTGCTTCTAAAATTTAAATTCACATGAAAATATGGGTGTTTATATCAGTGTTTATTCCCTAACTGTTTTCTATAAAAAAAATGCAAGCAAGCACATGGATGTTTGAGCAAAGTAGTGGAATGTAAGTCTTGTGGACGTTTTTTTAGCATCAGTTAGTATCAAGGTCCCAAGACCTTGTTTTCCTGCAGCCTCAATCTCTGCTGCTCTGTGTTCTGTTTTGTTTTGCTAAATCAATTTACTTTCCAAATACAACGTTTGTCAGCACTCAGGTTACCTCTGTTTCTGGAATAAAAAGAGAAATCAGCAATCAGTTTGTGGAACTTTTGCAAATATGCCTAGAGGGCCCTCTTTAAAAGAGTATGAATCTTTGGCAAACAATGTGTTGTTGGATTAATTAATGCTACAGACACGTTACACAAAATCAGAGGGAAGAAATAGCTGTAGCAGATATATTTTTTTAACAGACTGGGTCTGAATTTATATTATGGGCTGCTGGAACTCCACAGACTTCAACTACTAAAGCCATTTTCCTGTTACATCCTTTGCTTAATTTAGCAGTCTTAGAATAAATTACTTTTTTCCTACACAGCTTTTTACAACCCTTTTATAATGGGATTGCTACAACCAACTCTCTTTTATTCTCCCTTGTGGGCAATTTTTAATTTTATTTTTTTTTTCCCTGAAAGCTTAAAGTTTTTTCTCTCTAGCTACTGCCCAGTTCCGGGTTTGGAATATGGTCTCTGTCTTCAGTAACAAGCTTATGATTATTAACACTCCAGCATTTATCATAAGTTACGGAAGCAAAGTTCTTAATCAAAGACACTTGGGCCTGTATGTGAAGGTTTCCTAGTACATTATGACAGATGACCCTCCATGGATCCCATAGCTCACCTATTTTACCTATTTCACACCGTGATAAGCCTGCCCATCTTATAGATATTAATAATTTAGCCTGTTCCATTACAGTTAATATCTCTCTGAGAGATGTATCTGTTGGGGAAAAATGATACACTTACGAACTTTCTGAAACAATAAAATTGATCAATTTTTGAGCCAGCTTTTCCTGTGAAGCTAATTCCTGAGTAATTTATTTTCACTCATTAAATCTGCTGTCTGAAAGTAGGAGTTAGCAGATCTGCATGAGGAAAGCACGATCAGCTGCATTTGCAGATGGAGCCCAAACTCTCTGTAGAATCTAAAGGAATTTGCATTGAATCAGGTAAATGGTATATGTGCTTGTGTTACTTACAGAAAAACAGGGAATCAGTCTAATACTTAAGGAGTTTGGTGGTTTTTTTTTTTTTTTTTGTTGGTTGGACTCAATGATCTCAAAGGTCCCATCCAACCAAAAATATTCTGTGATTCTGTGAGTTCTTTGCATTGATTAACGTGTTCTTCTGATGTTTCACAGAATGCAGCCTTTCATAATGACAAGAACATGATAATCAGTGAAATTACAATTGTATTGATTTTACTGATTTAGCTGGAGAAGGAAGGAGGCTACTCTTTCTGGGATGAAAAAAGAAAATGTAGCATTGCTGCTGTGAAAAGCAATTACACTGGGCAACAGCTCAGAGTCACTCTGCAGCTAAGATTTGTCCAGTGTTCCGTAACTAGCTCATTAAGAATTTGTAAGTTAAGACTAAACATTTTAGAGTCTACTGAGGAGTAAAGGCAGACGAAATAAACAGCTGCGGCAACATACACATATGAAAATAGAGTGCCTGTAGTTAGAAACAAAACCTCTGGAATGGTTTCTGAATTTGATGACAAAGGATGGACAGATCCTTTTGGACAGGAAGAAAAGGCACAGGCATAGAAACGGAAATCACTGAATAAATTAGTTCAGAGAAAAGGAGTCTGAGGAGCTTATCGCTCTCTACAAATACCTGAAAGGAGGGTGTAGTGAGGTGGGGGTTGTTCTCTTCTCCCAAATAACAAGCGATAGGACAAGAGGAAATGGCCTCCAGTTGTGCCAGGGGAGGTTTAGGATGGATATATAATTTGCATTCGGCCAGTCTGTGACTGTCAATGCCACTTTTCAGAAAGGTCAGTTGTCTGCTAGTTTTAGGGCAAAGTTTTAAACTTATTTGAACTTGTAATTACAGCAAAAAATCCACATTGGTTCCTGACCAGACCTAAAGATGGAAAATAGACAGGATTAAAGCTATTTTTGCATCTTGATAGCTTGTCTGGATATAAGTTGTAAATCATGACAGCATAGGACAGCACCTTGATGTCTACTAATGAAGTTCTGTTTTACTGACATAGCCCTGAATAAGCCATTGAGGAAGTAGAAGTCCTTAAACTGACAGCATTTATGCATGCAGTGTTTTCTTGGGTACACAGCCTGTGCTTTAGCTCGTTCACAGTGCCCTTAGTGGGGACTGCATGTTGAGAAGCAGTAACGTGTACTTCAGGAGACACTCTACAAGCAACAATCTTATTATTACAGGGTTGAAACATAAAACATTACAGACCTTCAACATTTATAGGCTGTTTTAAGGAGGTCCATTTGTTTCTAGATCCCTTTTCCTTTTCTGTAGGAAAGCATAATCAGCCTTCTTTCATCAAAGACAAATACAAGAACCCCAGAATACGTGCTGGGAGATGGGAGCTGAGGCTACTCATGCACTGTCATGACACTTCAATCCCAGGCTCTCTACAGCACAAGAACAGACAATGAGCCTTCCCTACACTGGTATTCAGAATTGTGCAAAATTAAGCAAAACACGTGAGTTTCTGTTACAGATTTTTTGCCTGGATTTGAATTCAAGCAAGGACCTAGGATGATGCCCTCTGAATTTATTCCTCTGTTTCTTCTCATTAGCCTATCAGTGGAATGCTATAGAATGGAAACTGAAAGCTAAAATATCATTCAGCCCATATGCCTAATTTTTACACTGAAGATTTATGTGTGAGGTTAACTACATAATTTTCCTGTTTAAGGGTGTTGCTGGGTTTGTGAATTAAGACTGATGGCATAGATGAACAAGTAAAGGTCATTCTTTGATGCATTAGTTCTTTGTTGATGGACAATTTAACACACAAATACTTTGTATTTAGCATGAAACCTCTTTCACGAAAATCACATCCCACTGCCTGTCTTTATAAATATTAATTCACGAAATGCATGTACTTTGTGTAGCTCCTGACAGCCTCTGTGGTAGAACTGACAAGTTAGTGAAAAAGAGAGAAGTACAAAAAAATAAAGGGCTGTAAAGTTTACTCCAAGGTGTCAAAGGGCATTAAGACACATATAAATATAGAATTCTACTGAACTGTAAAGCATAAGGATCAAGTTGAAGACACTGAGACAGATGAAGATGAAACAGTCAGCGGTATATTCAGCTCTTAAAATTCTCACCGTAGGTGGGAATCCTCCCAAAAGGCTGTGACAAAACAAAACTGCATACAAAAAATTAAGGTTAGAATCGTCAAATCAAAACAAAAAATCCCAAAGCCGAAAGCAAATGATTGTTAGACAGTTTCTGAGAAAAAGCAGGGACTACATGTCAAACTGCACATTTTTTGAAATGAGAAAGTACAAGAAGTGGCAAAGGGATATCTCAAGAGATACTGCCAGATTAATGGAAACTGAGGTAGGAGAAAGGCGTATGTACATAAGCAGGAAATCAAGAGAGATTTTTGAAAAGATGATCTGTTCTGTGAGGAGCTAAGTCAGAATTTTCCTAGCAAACCAATAAGTACTGAGCCAAACAGAATTCAAAGGGGGAAAGGTACTAGGAAAGCTGAACTGCAGAACTGAAGGAATTGCCAGGGAAGTCTGAGGAAATAACTGAATGGATAAATAGACCAGCTCTGGTTTTGGGCATGGCACACAATTCCTAGCAAAGCTGTGGTTCCTGCAGACATGAGGTCAGAGATTACCAGTGCACAGGAACTCACAAATTGTGCTGGTGAAGGATCAGGACAAGGAAATTCTGAGCCTCGATAAAATGTTGTCTTAGAGGGAAACTATTCCCTTAAATCCCATGAAAAGGGACAAGAATTCGCATTTACCCTGCTAGCACCATGCTAAAAAGCTGATGTGCTTATCAGTGTACTGACTCCTTCTTTCCTATCTGTTTTGGTCATTTTATTACCCTTTTTATATGTAGACCTAAAACTGCATATGTTGTGAAGGAGCAGAGGTTTCCTCTACACATGAATGTAACATATCGCTGTCTGTCCACTGGACTCCAATACACTTGATCTTGAATTCCAACCATTCAGTTAGTCCAAGGGACAAATAATTCAAATAAGTAATCTTTACTGAAATAGCCCTTGTATAACTGCTTGTGTAACTTACTGTATATCACAGAGATAGTAGCATCTCTTGTATTGTTGCCTTTTCTTAGGTGCTTTGCCTTTATACTGCAAAAACTAAACAAGCAAATTCGATTTCAGTGATCAGTTCATCTGCCCACTCTGCTTAGCTACTATAAAGACCCAGATTCCTGCCACTTCTCAAAAGAATCTGCAGCTTAGAAACAGATGCTAGAAAACATTTATCTTGATTCAGGGAGATCTATATCCACTGTACTACTGCATGTTCCAAGAAAACCTTTACAGAGCTCCATCATTAATTTCAACAAAAGAGAAAATATATCAGAAGGTATAGAGGGATTTTTCAAAATGGGAACAGGCAAATAGTGCAATTATCAGAGGTCACGTATTTCAAGGACCTATACTCTATACAGAATACAGAATATTCTCCTGGAATTTAATCAGTGCACTTTGGCTATGGAATTCACTTTCCATTTCAGTATTACTATAAAGCACCTTTTATAGCTCATTGCCAAAATGGTACATACACACTTTTATCTTTTCTTCATAATATTTAATCTGCATTAGTTTGTTTATTATAGAGGTAACTACCTAGGTTTGAAGAGCATTTACTTCCAGTAACTCAAAAACTGATTTCATTTTTGTGGGACCTAAACACGCTAATGTCATTACTGAGGGCTAATTCGGCTACATAAATTTATCTACTTTCATTTGGGCAACAGAAAAGTGGACCAGCCCAGAACACCATGGTGTTGAATTTATTAAATTTTTTAGATTCACCATCACACCACAGAAAGCAAATTAATAACTTTATCATTTTATAATTTAGAGACTTAAGAAAAGACAGGAGAAAAAAACCAAAGCTAGTTTATTATTAAAAACAGGTGGGAAAGCATTTTGTACTTACATTAAATTACAAAGAAAAGTTACTTTAAACATTTTCTTTGGTAGTAGAAAAGCATGCTGGAGCAACTATTGTATTTTTCTTTATCCACAGCATAGTTAAGGCTGGGAGGCAAAGGTTTTACTTGAAATAGTATTTGTACTCTTTCGCTGCACTTCAGGAAATTGTATTGGTCCTTGCATTTATGTATTTTGATCTTCCTACAGAGAGTCTACACAGTCATTGCGCAAACGAAATCAGCCAGTATGTCCATCAAACATTACCCATTTTCACAACATTTTTTAACAGTAATCAAGTTCCTTAAAAATTGAAATGCTTCCTGAATTGGAATATGCAGCTGTATGTTTTATGTCTGGCTCTGATGTGAGGTGATACAGGACAAACTATCTTACCACTTCTTTAACAAAAGATGTAATGATTGAATCTCTATCTTAAAATCTCTTGTTCTGTAGAAATTATTTAGTTGAAATTTTCTGTGGATATGAAATTGCTATGTATTATGCACAATATTTCAAAGCTTTACTATTCAGAATAAAGGAATTTTTGAGATTATCAGGGTGCAGTTTCATAACTGGGTTCATCGTCTCAAGGGGTTATCTAACTTGACCTCCTCCAGCTGCGAGTTCCCTCTTGTTCCTTTGAGCAAGCATTAGTATTCATGCAGTTCTGCAAGAATCATCAGACTGAAAATGTAACCTCCAAAAATTAAATGGTTCGTTTTCATTTGAATAGTGAAATGATTGAATTTACCCTGTGGGCCATATAACACTAACAATAACTTAAGGGTAATTATGTGGAAGCAGGAGGAAGAGGAAGGATGAGATGGTCCCTATTGGTAACAAAACAGGCTTAGATTGGCTTGTCGTTTTCTTCTGAGACAATTTTGGGACAGCCTTTGCATGCTGATTGCTTTAGAAATGTGGACTTGTGACTGTGGTGGTCACAGATGGTGGTGATCATGTAGCCTTCTTCAGACCTGAGTATGAGAAAGCAATTTAGAAGAAGTTCTAGACTTCAAAAGGCTGAGTAACCTTAGGGTACCTAGCCCAATCATAGAATCATAGAACCATAGAATGGTTTGTGTTGGAAGGGACCTTTAAAAATCATCTAGTCCAGCACCTAGCCATGGGCATGGACATCTTTCACTAGATCAGGTTGCTCAAAGTCCCATCCAACCTGACTTTGACAACCTATGTATCAAGTAATGTTCAAATCTGCATTCTTGAGAATTCTCTATTACCAACCATGGAACACCTCAGCTGGAGTTCTCACGAGAATCCTCACTTTTAAAATAGTGTAAATTAAGCCCCTCTATTAACTCTGATTTTTAAAAATTCCTTCAAATAAAAATGTTTACATTTCTGTTGTTGATGGAAACATAACTACTCTTTACTGTTATCAGATTATTAAACTCCAGAAATACCTGTCATAACTGGATCCAACCTCTGTTACGTGCCAAAATGAATTACCTGAGAAGTTCCACACCTAAGAGGAACACCATCTTGCACTATCTCAGCCCGTTCCATAATCAGACTGCTGTTCTAAGGAGAGACAATCACAGATTCTAGATGTAATGCATGGAGTAATTTGATCATGGTCTGTTTTTCACCTTCTAGGCAGCTGCAGTTACACCACAAAATGTAGTACACATTCTCAAAAACAGAGGTTATAATGTCATTTGAAGGCAAAAGTCTAATACAAATGTATATTCATATGTGACAACTTCTTCCCTGCTCTGCTGTACCAGCACACATGGTTCTAAAAACATGTTTCTTTATCTGGTGATTCAATACCTACATAATTTAGTTCCTTACCAAAATTTCTTTCCTGGGATCCTTGCCAAAAGTTTAAATCCAGAGTGATGGTAGTTTTTCTGAGAGGATTATATCTCCACAAAGAGCCCAAAAGACTGCACTGGGGAGCTGTCACAAAGTTGTGCTTCTAGAGCTGTATATGACAAAGCAAAAAGCTTTAATGTCACTATTAACAAATGTACTATCACTGAGCCTTGTCACCTCCTGACATCCTGGAACTCCCTCTTTCTAACTTCTTTTTATCTTCTCACTGTCCTCAGGTACGTATCACTACAATAGCACCTGCTGCACACTAAAAAAGAACTTAGACCGACTGTTATGGTTCCATTTCTTTTTACCTTTCAAATGTGAATTATCCAAACATAACGTTTTTCAAATTTCCTCTGTCTAGAACTTTAGAGTTGTTTAAAATCCATTGCTGGTCCACCAGGAAAAATAATGACTCCTGCTACAGTGGATTCCATGGAGCTAATCTGAAGTATAAAAAAAAAAAAAGGGATTTAACATTTGGATTTGTGAAAATAATATTTAGTTGATTGTAATGAAGATTACATGAGTATAATTTCACAAGAGCAATGAGTCAAGTAACAAAAGAGGTTTGAAAAATAATGAGACTTTGCCTCAACATATATTATTCATTCTGTAGATATTAATACTTGTCTTCAATAATTCATGACCCGTGTTCGCTTTTGTGGGATCTCAATGTTTTCTGACAGTCTCATTCCGTGGCAGGGGAGGGATGAACAGAACAGAAGCTCACATGTGGAAGATTACTGATTTCTGTAACATTGCAGACCTGAGCTGCCCGTTTTTTCTTCAGGACAAAATCATTTGGAGCCTCTAGACAGTTCAATGTGTATTTCTGCTAATACTTAAGGTTTTTTAACATCAGTTTCTGTAATGATTTATCAGAGCTAAAAGATTATAGTTACTTGTGGGTGTACTACAACTATTTTTCTTCAGAGCTATATCCTTAATTGCACTTTTGCACAACATCTTCTTGTCTTCTTAAGCGAAGATGTTTTTTACTGTGTGAATGCAGTTTGTCGGGGTGCAGCGGCAGCTGTAGATCGAGCCAGGCCTGAGAACCAGGCAGCTCCCAGGGACAGGGGCTGGCTGCAGTGGGCTCTGGGACCTCTCCCAGCAGGAAGGTCCCTGGAGGAGCTCTTCTGGGAGCTCTCCCAGTGGGAAGGTCCCTGGAGGGAAGAGGATGTGCTCAGGACCCTCTCACATTTCACCAAAAATTTTTCTCTTTTAATTAAAAGCCAAATACTGACCTTTAGGGTTCAGGAATTAATATTCCAGTATCAACATAACTTTCTTTTCTCTCTCCCCTGTTTGTGTCCTCGCTGCCCCCTCACTGCACCATACTGGACCATTCCACGCTAGGGCAGAGTCTATAAACCCCCACTTGCAAGTAAGGATGCCTGTGGTGTGAATACAAAAGAATCCAAGCTTCTATGTTAAAAAATTCATTACTTTAAAACCAGAGGCATCATTTTTGAGTAGCTGTGGGACAGGATGGTGAATTTTAGCATTACTCTCATGAAAGATGGATATGGTTCATTCTACCCATTCATCTTTTTGAACGTTGCTACATTGGCTCGTTTTATCCATTTACTTTGATGCTGTCAAGACTAAGGGAAAATTTCTATTCTAGAGAAGTAGAATTGAAGGGAATTAGGTAACTTGTAGGCATTGCCATTTTGGAATGAAGGGCTTTTCAAGGACCATCAACATATGAATAGGATTACCTTGGATGCACTGGTGACCAGACATATTTTTAGCCTTTGGCAGACAAGAACGGAACCTCTGAGAACAGCATGACTGCTACTCAGAATGGAAGAATTAATATGTCAGGAAACTAGAGAAACATTTTGAACATTACAGAGGGGGAGTTGAAATTTTTGGAGAAAGGACAAGGAGATAGGCAGTGTCAAAAGAAGAGACATATTTTTAATTTTGTTTGTTTTTTTTTTTTTCCCTTCTGATTTAAGGATCTTAAAATAACATCTTCCAAATGAGTAATTAATGTCAGGTTGTTTGGAAAAGTCTGTCTGACACCGCTGAACATTTATGTTGTATTGATTTTGAAAGAAAGAGTTCCTAAATAGAGGCTTATGTTCATTTCAAGCAAGCTGGGGCTCCTGGTGAGAAACAGGGGCTGCGAACTTAGCAACAAGTTAGGAGAAGCAGTGATTGCCTAAGTTTTAAAACTGCAATGATGCCTCTGCCAGAGAAGGGATTGGCTGATGTCAAAAAGAGCAATCTTCAAAAAGAATTTTAGCGGTCTCTTACAGCAACTCTTTTACAGCAACATTTAGTCATTACCACTGACTTGTGAACTAACCTTTATACACTTGAAGCTAATAATGCTGGGGATCTGCTAAAATCTGTGCTAAAGCAGAATTCTCTAGGCTTGACTACATTCTCTCTCAAGAGGTTGTAAGTCAGCTTGAAATACCTCTTCCGAATGCAATGTCACTCTTACTGCCAAGCTTATGAGACCAGGTAGCATATAATATCTTGTACATGTGATTAGAGTGATTAGAGTGTAATGATCTTATGGTTTAGATTACTTTATTGAAAAAAATCCATGTATATTTTAAAATATGTTTCACGGTGGGATTGTTTTTAAGCCCTACTGACAAATGCTGTCAGAGTAGCTTAAAACAAAGCAGAAGTGAAATCACAAAAAAATGACAGAATTAGAAAGCATTTTAACCCTCATGAGAACTAAAGTCTTAAAATATTTTAATTAGCTTATGTTCGTCTGCCTTTATTTTTATATTCCTGAATAGCATTATACTCAACCATATTACCATAAAGCAATTCATCCCATCATAAAATCTGTGACAAAAATAGACAGGATGACCTCCTCTCTGAGGATGCTACTCTCTCTGTACTGACTATAAAGGGAGTGTAAATGACCATTTTAAATTACACAACATATGAGATGACAAATTGAGGTGATATGAATACCATGTTGAATTGAGATTCTTGGATAAACATTCAGAGCTAAGTTTTTTTAGGATCCCAACTTCTAGGAAAGTCAACAGGGCTTAAATGAAAGCTGCTTTTCAGACTGGCCCTTTTTATACCTGACACCAGTATATGAATCCTTTACCATTTCTTCTCTGACCTGCCAACATAGATGTAAACTTCCTGGACCATGACTGTTCCTTATTATATGAACACCCTATAAGGCAGCAACACTGATTTAATTTTATTCTCTAAGAGCTGTTTGTAATGGGATTGATAAATAATGCTAGCAATAGAATGTATTATGTATTTTCATGTTATATTTATTAGGTTATTTGCTGCTGTACAATCTCCAATCTGCCACAAGTGCAAAAGTGAAGTGCAGAAAACTGAATGAAGACTTAAGACTGTTTTTATTCTGGACTTGTGTAGCATAGAAATGGAATAGATATGTACAAAGATTATTTATAAAGTAGCAAAATATGCTAGGGGAAGAGACTCCACAGAATTTCCTGTGGAATCTATCTCACAAAATAGCATAAAAGGCATATCATATTGTGTTATATGTCAGCTGACTTTTCCACAAAGATCATTAAAATATGTGTTGGTTAGTGCAGGAGGGGACAAAAAGATAGCAATGTTTTAGCAACTGTTAAAGCATTTTAGGTAGGTTGCTTTGTTCACTGGTGCATTTTCAAACATGTTAAAGGTTAGAAACGCTGGGGAGAAAACGCCTACAGAGCTTTTCCCCTCCCCTCTCACTGAGTCCCACGAACATGAAATGAAAGCATTCTTCAGTGTATTTTTAAAATATATTCTTGTTTGAAAAGTCAAAGGCCTTTTTTTCAATAGTAACATCTTAAGAAACTATTCATTGACACAGGTCTGAGGGGTCTTGCTAATGAATTAAGTTATGAATACATACAAGAGGCTTTACTGTAAAAACACTAACAGCCCAGAGCCAAGATGCACAGAGTAAATACTGAAAATGTGCTTACTATAATCCGTACCTTCTAATATGGCAAAGGAGACTCATTTCCTAGGTTTACTGTTGCAGCCACACTGGGTATAAACCAGCAGAGTAACATGGCTTGTTTGTGCTCCTTTTTGCAGCAGTAACCGATGTTTTATATCCCACTGATCGTTAAGCATAAGGTACCAGCGGTGGATCTCATAAAAAGAAGTAATAAGGATGTATTTTTTCATGTGTGGAACAAATCCAGATAATTTAAAACCCCAACGTGTTGCTTGCACCTACCATATGTAGTTTCATGACTGAGCAGAAGCAGCCATTTATAATTGGATTAGAACTCATTAGAGCAGCATTTGTTCCCATCTTCTTTCAGGGATTTGGACCCTGAATCCCAGGGCTTTAGTTAAACCTCTCTGAGAGATTCCCTCATCTCTCCTGAGCCACTTCTGACCTGTCACTTTAACCTCTCTGTAGTTGAGCATGATTTTCCCTTTTGGAAAAGAGAGAATGTTGGTAGTTGCTGCATATTTCATTATCATACAGGTCTCTGACCATCATAGAACAAAGATTACTGGGATTATTTTTTTTTTTATTACTAGCTGATAAAAAAATTTAGTTGCACACAACATATTTGCTCCCCTTCCAGATTCCAGAACTGATGATTTGCAGCTGGTTTGACAGTAATGTGCTATAGGATCTTCCAGATTGGTTCCCCTTCATTTGATAGATTCTTGCCACTGTGTGCTACAAATTCCTATACCATATGGAAGTTCATCTCAGCCAGAGGTATTTTGTTCAATATGCCAGGGTGTCTTTTGCTTTTCTTAGGTTGTATAAGTCCTGCTCATCTGTAGTTACTAAATTCTAAGTAGAATTGATATGTATTGATCAACAGGGTATCTAAATAAATCTTTACAAACTTCCTCCTCCTTTGTTACTCAGCTCAGTTTTTGCTGCAGTTACAATGCTATACAGTAACCAAGCTGTTTGGCAAGGTTAGATGGAAAATAGGAATTAACCTGTGTATAGCACTGGAATTTATTTCACGTTTCCTGGTCCACTTCTTGGCTCTTCTTCAGTATGAAGGCATCCTCCTTTCAGAAGCGAACCACTATAAAAACAGAACATAGGAAGCACAAACGTAAATGAAGAGAAACGTTTCTTTTTTACAGACTTCGTATAGTCACACCAGCTGTCTCAGATGTTTATTTTAGCATTCACGCCGTTGTTTGGTCAACAGATAAATACAGGAAAAGGGATTCAGGGAAGTAGAATGTAGCTGAATGATAGCCGATAGCCTGGTGACTGGACAAACAGCTCTATTGGACTGTCTGTGGTATCCCCCTCTCTGGTATATTGCGAGGTTTTTGTGGAAGAGTGCACGGAGTCAACAAAGGATCATTTCTTAGTAAAAGGGTCTGAAGTGTATCCAAGCCAGCTCCAGTGAACAACCTGCTAGGCACCCCAGTGGAGTGATGAATCGTTTCTGAGGTTTGGGAACCTGAATTGATACAGAGGCATTTACTGGTCTCAGTATCACAGTTGGTGTCTGAAGTTGCATCCTCATTAGCGTATTAGCACCAGGAGCATGCTCTTCGAGAGAATCTCCCGATCATTTCCATTTACCACATTGTGGTTGATGTCACTGTGTCTCAGAGCACAGAAACTGGGTTTGGTTTGGATGGAACTAACTGGAAGATCCACCTAATTTGCAAACTGGAAACTCATCTAATGAGTTTTTTAATAAAAACTCATCTAATGAATGCCCTCACAGGCATTCAGTTCAGGGCACCAGCCTAGATAAAGTCTGGAACAACCTCCCTGAATATACATAACAGACATCAAATGCTCAGCACCCTTTCAAGCCACAACCCCACTCCCAGTAGGCTGTGCTACCTGTTGACATATATGCATATGCAACACATACTAGTAAGGATAAAAAAATTGCCCTGCTTTCCAAACTTTCCCCCAGGACATTCCTCATGAAAAGAACTCCAGAACAGCTAAAAGATAAACACAGATGTTACGGTAGGATTTTGCTCTGCTGGGATCCCCTGTGTTTATCACATAACTTGTTTTTCTTTTGCAGAGGCTCCACTGACATAATCACAGCTGAAAGCACAGCACCTCGGCCCTAAGATTTTCCAATTCTGCCTAATCCTGAAATTAATAGTTTGAGAGTTTCTGAACTTCTCTTTTTTGCTCAAGAAATGTTACAGGAAATATAAAATCGTTTCAGCCTCCCATTAACTTCTCACTCCCCTTTCATTTTTGAAGTGACCCCTACATTTAGCTACACAGTCTTGCTGAGGTAAAATGTGTCTTCTGCCAACTCCATCTCTTTTTGGGACTTTATTCTACTCATTTGATGGCAGCCTTCAGAGTTTTTATCACTACGCCATGACTTAAAAAAATCCGTCCGTTGCAGGGGCAGCCTCCCATCTGCTTTGCTATTAGCACGCAAAGTCAACTTACTACCAAAGCAAGGGCTGGGGGATGTTGAAAAAAGGAAAGGAAAGCTGAATGTTCCACTGTAATGCCCCTTTCATTAGATGTGAGGTCATTTGCGGTGCCAGCAGTGAAACTGTGCCTATTCTCTGCATGTATGCCAAGACCTGCCAACTTGGGAAGAAGCTGGTAGTTCATAGAGAAATTACTGTTTCAGTAAAGCTGATCAGACACTCTGTTTCTGTTGAAAAGAATTTAATTTCTTTTTTTCTTTCTTTTTTTTTTTTTTTTTTCCCGAGAAGCAAAATGTTTCTACTGTTTGGCATTGCAGAAAAATGTAAAAATAGATTTCCCAGAAATTAGATCCTTTCAATGAAGAAATTAATTGAATCCAAAATCTCCATTTTGCGGTTTTGATAGAGACTTTCCAACCTGTTTTTTGAAACACAGAGGAATTTAAAAACAAAACATTAATGTTTACTGCAGTTATATTTGAACACCTATAAATGACAACTTCTGCTTTACATTTTGGCATTTGTATTAAATGTACCCTATCATCATACCTTTTATTAAAAATTATGTCCATTTGTGACCCAATCTCTAAGATTGCTTATCACCTGTAAACACCTTGGAAATAGTGGGATATTTTTGTTCATGTTCCACAGTTCAAACTTCTGACCGGAGAAGGTCACCCAGAACTCAGCACCACGTTGGAGTTTCTTGGCTCCCACTAAAGGTCATTGGCTTTCCTGAAGACATGCAGGTTACTGCGGAGAGAACGCAGTTCTTTGGGACTTACTGGAGAGAACGAAGAACCCAGGTTTTTAATCATAAGATGAAATAACACTGAAAGTCATTGCTGCTTTTGTCCTAATGATGGCAATACAAAATGTAAGCTCTTGAGAGTAGGAATTACAGTGTTTACCCATAACAGCTTGTGTAACAAAAGCTATTTTACTACAGATACATTACAGGAAATATATTTAAAATTATGCAGTAAATAACAGTAAATGAAATAATAGATAGCTTTCCCACATGGCAAGGCAAGGTTTGATTAATTCAACAATTTGAGCTATTACGTTCATAATACGTATATATGCAAAGTAGTGTATATGATATATTCTGTAACATCAAGTATGTTATTTAATATTTATGCAATTCTTTTAAGGATTACAAGTAATCCTTACAAGGCTAAGAGCTCCAGAGGCTGCGGTGCATTGGTTAGGAACTGGTAGCTTCATCTCAATTTAGACTGTGCTGGCTTTGTGTGCTTTTGAAATTCATGGTCTTTTCCAAGAAGAAAGAGCTTTAAATGTGGTGTTGTTTTTTTTTTTTCTCTCTTTCAGCTTGGAGCTGTTTTGAAACAAACTCAATTTTGAGTAAAGAGAATGTTCTAAATTTCAAAATGTTAATATAAATACTTCATGGTGTCAGTGTAAAACAGGTGCCCACTGTGCACAGGACTGTGGTTTTGCTTATGTCTGATCTCTTGAACATCAAAAGTTTCAAACTGTTGTGGAAGGGGCTTTATAAAAGAGAGCTGGATAGACTCAATTGAAATTGCAAGGCATAATGGCATCTCAGAAGCTGAACTTAAGTCTCTTTCTCTCCCACTCTCTTGTTTTTAGCTACATGTATCATTATCATCTATACAGAGCTACAATTTTTTGAAGAAATACCTGATTTTTGATGCCTCTTTTTTTATTTCTTTATTCAAGGCACTTTACATTTCAAAGAGTGAATCAGGCACTTTAAACACCCAGACTGGATGCTCATATGTTTTCTGAGCCTTATTTTCTGTCTCTAGATGCAGAATAAGTTGCTGTAATAGGTTTATTGGCAAGAAGGAAAACTCACAAAGCTTTAGCCTCACTTTTCTATTCTCTTGGCAACAGTTTAGCATTGCTCTAATTCTGCAGAGAGCTTGAAAGACATTAAAAATTTAAAAAAGGCTGTGGCTCTGCGCCACAATTAAGAAAAATGGATTTCTCCCTTGCAGAAACTTATGCTGTGGACTCTTTTCCATGACGTGTCTGATGCAAAGATGTGTGCCCATCTTGTGACTAACTGTTCGAGGACAAAAGGAGGACTCAGATCCCCCACTGATACCTTCAGAGCTGGAAACCGGTGAACTCTTCCTTTCTTTCAAAAAGCCTGCTCTGCGTGACTTTTTGAAAGTGCTTTGGATATAAATTGAAACTGGGCTAATTTGGATTACCGTTACTACAGAGTCTGCCTAGACAGCAGGTAGCACAGTCTCTGTTTTTCAAAGACTAAGTGCTCCAGCACAGCACTTTCCCCTCAAATTATCCCTGGTTAACCAAAGTTACAAATTTCTCTTTCTGCCAAGTCTATGAAGCTCATACAGTTGCAGAAAACTATTGTGCCCTCATTCACTGAAAATAAAATTATGATCTAATATCCAGTGTTCATGACCTACAAATACTTGCAGATGAAAAAATGCACCTTTTACACCTATAAAATGATTGTGTTTGTTTCACAATATTTGCTGAACCTTTCCATTACTATCTTTTCCAGGTTTACAATAGACAGAGATTACGCTTTTTTATCACTCTAGTCATGTAAATTTAAATTTAAACCTGGTAAACATAAACTTTAATGCCCTTCTCAAAAAGTCACTAATCAGATTATCATAATAATTGAATTATGCAATCGTTTTGTCATGAAAACACAACAATAAATAAGTGGGGACATTGCCAGTACTTTGGAGACAGCTGAAGATTCACTGGCATGCCAATGAATAAATAGCTTGTCAAACTGCAGTTAGTGCCTTCCAATTAAAAATAAATATCTATACACTTACACCACAACAAATATACCATGAAATATTAACTTCGTGGTATATTCAGATGCTTCCTTTAAAAGCAAGGAAATAACAAACCCAAATGATGTTTTCTGGGCTAGGATCTAAAGGACCTAGTCCTGAAAGAAGTGATGGGAATTTTCAGCCCAAATCCGTGGACTGAAAACACTGCTGAAATGAATCACAACCTGATTCCTTTGTTCAAAAGTGGCCTCCTCCACTACACTGCTAAACCCTTTGTTTGCTACTGTAATTCTAAAGAACTTCTTTTTTCACCGCCTCTAGCAGGAATTAGAGACATAGCCTTTCAACTGCTCTTTACTGTTGCAGAAAATTACAAAGGAGGACAAGTCATAGTCACATCAGAAATAATGAGAAATCAAGGTTATTTTTGGATTGTATTGATGTGAGAATGCTTTGATATTTTTCTACCACTATAAATCTAAACTTCTCTCAATTCCAGTTCTTAAGCATGAAAAGGATCGCTCCTATTAACTGTGTTAATACCAACATTAAAACATTTATCCCCTTTCTCCATCAAAGCCTATACTGCAGTCCGGTAAATATGTTTTCATTTTCTGGAGTGAGGAAATGGGGCTGGGAAAAGGTGTAACCATTTGAAGGAGGAAAAGAAACCAAAAAGATTGGGAAAGAAGAAGAAAAGGGACGAATCAGAATAGACATGGGAAAAGAGAATCAGAAGATCCCAGAGGACTGAAAAGTAAGAGTAACTGAACTTGTCTTTTGACTCCAAGAATTCATTCATTCAATTTATTCCACCCATGTGTAGGAAACCTGGATGGAATGTCAGTATCAAAAAAAAATCATAGAATCATAGAATCATAGAATGGCTAGAGTTGGAAAGGACCTTAAAGATCATCTAGTTCCAACCCCCCTGCCATGGGCAGGGACACCTCTCACTAGAGCAGGTTGCTCAAAGCCCCGTCCAGCCTGGCCTTGAACACTTCCAGGGATGGGGCATCCACAACTTCCCTGGGCAACCTGTTCCAGTGCCTCACCACCCTCACTGTAAAGAATTTCTTCCTTATATCTAATCTAAATCTCTTCTCTTCCAATTTAAAACCATTGCCCCTTGTCCTGTCACCACTCTTCCTGACAAAGAGTCCCTCTTCAGCTCTTCTGTAGGCTCCCTTCAGGTATTGATAGGCTGTTATAAGGTCTCCCCGGAGCCTTCTCTTCTCCAGGCTGAACAACAAAATAATCTCAAAGTTTCAGGAATGTTCAGCAAAATGGGGATCCACAGTTTTGGAATCACCTAAAAAAAGATAGCGTGCATTTTTCAATATTATTATTATTACTAAAGTTAGCTTTCCATTTTGGTATATACAAGTAATGAATATTTCATGTCCACTGTTTAGAAAATTCTCAGTATTTTTTACTAGCAGAAAACAAGATGAGACCATGTGACTTCTAATGGCTCACTAGTAAGAAAATTTCAAGATAAGAAGACAAAATGAGAAGACTGAGGATCTTGAGAAAGGGAAATTCTTTTAGGAATTTTAATGATTAGAAAGCAGTCTGATGTCTTCAAGTATTCTTTTTTGCCATATTCAACACAAATCTAGCATAAGTGATGTGATACTTATTCATACATTATCATTAACACTGGGAACCAAAAAGGGATGAATTATTCAAGTAAAAATTGTATAAATAGACAGTTGAAGACAGAATTTTTTTCATATCTTTCTCTAAAAGTAGCAATTCTCTTTCATTCATAGTACTCAAATAAAAAAATCAGTAGGAAAAGGAAAAAAAAATCTCTCAGAATAATCAGTGAAGTCAATCTACTGGAAAAAAAAAAAAGAGCTGTATTGCTTATATTGCTTATACAGGAGTTTTCCAGTGTGCTTAATTAAGTGCATTCTTAAATAATATTTTAAATCATTTTAACTAATGTATAGCTTTACAACTTTACAGTGCCAGCCCAGTGAAAGAGCCTCTAACTTAACTCTGGTAAGTACCTACTGCTTTCTTGTACCCCACTTCCAATGAATTTGAGTTAAATATTCCCTCTAGAACAAATTAAGAGCACAGAACATGTCAAGCTTTCCACTAAAAGCCTTGGAAACTTTAACAGAAAGCCTGTTATTTTTGTGGGCTGAATTGCTAACAACGATGCTCTGTTCTTTTTTGTTCATGGAGACTAAATAGAGTAATATTAGATTATTTCCTAAAATCCAGCAATAAGTAGCTAATCATTATTACTGTGTAGTACCACATTGATGATGATAAATCCACAGAACTAATTTCTATGAATATGGAATTCTGTAGGAATCTCACAATTTCAATTAGTTTGAATTGATAGCCTTTTCAAAACTGTGTGATTTGTGGCTGAATCCACAATAGGATCCCTTTGTGGGTACTTGCACAGCAGAAAGAGATCCTTTAGCCAAAACCAGTTCAACAGTTTAGACATAGCAGTATTGGTATAGCATAGTGTTAAACAATTTGCTTTCTACCATCAAACAGTATAAAAGCTTATTCTTTAAAACTAGTTGATTAAAATCTGTCTGCAATTGTAGAAAGTAAAATATTTATGAACTGATTTTGTTCTAGTTTACTCAATTATCATTATTTACAAATCAATACACAAAATTTCATAATACATTTTAAAAGCCAAATAAATACTCAAAATTTGCCTTTGGCTTTCTCTGCCCAGTGACATAATTACTTACTTCTACGTCTAAGAGGAGACACACTTGCCTCATAAAATGAAACCTAAATTGATTTCATGCCTAGAGTAGCTAGCATCCACATTGCTACAGCCTAGAATGGCACCAAGCTCAGTGCAGCTAATATAAATCAGTTTTCTATCATTTTGCTTCATTGTTATCAACAACTATTACCATTTTCTACTTACATGTGGCAGTCAATCTCTGGCTTACCTGGGAAGTGCATTTAGATTTGCCAGCACTATAGGATTATTACATAAATGGCATATACTTCCCTGATAGGCAACATTAATGGCTGCTGATCAAACTAGCTTGGAACACAGACTGTTTTATGTTGTAAGCTTGGATTCAGCCACTGTATTTAGTTAATTAGTAGTCTTCACTTTGAGGAATTATGGCAGAATATGCAAAATTAGCAGTAACACATGCATACGCACCCAACCAGGTCCTTAGCCTACTCAATTTACAGAGCTGCTGATTTTTTAAATATAGATGACATAGAAGGCAAAGGAAATGAAGGTAAGTACTGAGTCTGTCCCAGCATGGCTCAGGTAAAAATAAGCACCAAGCTCTCTCAGGCTTTCCCAGCCTACCTTGCAGGAAAGAATGAAATTACGAATACATTGTCTAGTCATCTAAAAGGTATTACACCTTGACATGTGCCGTGTCCTTCCTCTTAGAACAGTTTTGGTTGGAAGGGACCTTTAAAGGCCATCTAGTCCAACCCCCCAGCCATGAGCAGGGACATCTTCAACTAGATTCGGTTGCTCAGAGCCCCATCCAACCTGACCTTGAATGTTTCCAGGGATGGGGTATCGACCACCTCTCTGGGCAACCTGCACCAGTGTCTTACCACCCTCATTGTAAAAAATGTCTTCCTTCTATCTAGTCTAAATCTGACGTCTTTTAGTTTAAAGCCATTACCCCTTGACCTATCACAACAGTCCCTGCTAAAAGGTCTGTCCCCATCTTTCTTAGAAGCCCCCTCTATGTACTGGAAGGCTGCTGTATGGTCTCCCCGGAGCCTTCTCTTCTCCAGGCTGAACAACCCCAAGTTTCTCAGCCTGTCCTCACAGCTGAGAGGCTCTAGCCTCTGATCATTTTTGTGGCCTCCTCCGGACCCGCTCCAACAGGTCCATGTCTTTCTTGTGCTGAGGACTCCAGAGCTGGATGCAGCACTCCAGGTGGGGTCTCACCAGAGCAGAGTAGAGGGGTAGAATCACCTCCCTCGCCCTGCTGGCCACGCTGCTGGGGACGCAGCTCAGGATGCTGTTCATGCTGGGGAACAAGGTTTTGCCACCTCAGCCACAAGTAACATAAAGAGTTCAAATCTAATTTCAGTTTGCCTTCAGTGGTATTCATGGAAACTGGTACTAAATCAGGATGTTTCTGCCCTCCTCTGACCCGTCTTGTGTGTCTGACAAAACATCATTGATGTATCCTGATTAGCCATGGAATTAAAAACGTTTCTTCTACTTCTGCAGTTATCGACTGGACAGTTCAGCATTCAATGAGGCAAGACATTGATGTGAGGGTAAATTGCTCCTTTTGCCGCAATGTGGGTGCATGCACGCAAGCCCACAGTGTCACAGAATTTAGAAGAATGAAGTCTCTGTTGTTGTTTGCTAGTCCTGGGTTTAGAAATAGCTTTTGCAGTAGCTCGCAGCTATAACTTAGAAACCAGTCGCATTCTCATCCAGCAGAAAATCCCGTTTCTCCTCCTACATATCACTGACATGATCGCTGACTGAGGAAGCCCACAGAGCAGCAATAAAACATCGTTCCTGCTGGGAAACCCCTGAAGCGTTGTTTTTGAAGCTCTAGGATACCGCTGCAGCGAGCACCGTCACCAGAACGCAGTGTTCTTCCAGCGCCGGGAATGCAGGTCCCTGGGCACTCGAGCGTGCCGTTACGGAGCCCGATTCCTAGGGCTGTGCAACAAACGGCACGCTTCAAGGGGAACAAAGAGTCTGAACCTGTATTAACACTCTGCCTCATCCCATTTTGTTGTTCCCGGGGCTCTTTCCAATAGAATTGGACTAGAACAGAATCCTGCTCTGAGTAGCCGCAATATTCTGGCTTCCTTGTTGCATAAAACCCAGATGAAATGGCTAGTAGTTTCAAAAAATCCAAGTGAAACCTGAACAAATGGACCTTTATTGTTACTGAGTACTAAATCACCAGGCCATATTCAAACTTTGGAGTGTTTGTTTTGCAACTTCTGTCCAACCCAAGAGGTGGCCATTTTATTTTGTTTTGCACTACTCATGTTGTTTGTGCTCGTTCTTCCATTTACCTCTTATATTTAATAGTCACGTTTCATTACGTTCCCTTTTGTGTTAAGAGTCATTTGAAATGACTGTGGCAACTGTTGGCAAGTTTCCACTACATTTACAAACAAAAAGAACCCCAAAACCAACCAATAGAAGAAAGTAATTACACAACCATTTCATTGAAGTCAATAAGGCCATTCTTGGCATGAAGTGTTAGATTAAAGATGGATGTTTGCTTTAAGTCACAGTCTTCTATTAAATACTGCACAAGAATACTAAATATTGTAAATGTTAAAGACTTGAATTTATCACAGGTTTATTATGGGAGCATTAACACTTTTACAGCTGTAACCTCACAACAATATACACCAGTATATTGAGTACTAAAGCTGCAAATGTCAATTGGCTCATAAATAATATATAAGAATTTCATGTATACATGAATTTAATTATTTAGACATGTCAAATTTCACCAAGGTGATAATAATTAGGTGTGATAGTGTGACAGCTGAAAACATGTTCCTGTCCATCGCAGTCAAGCAGTTATAAGTGACATATTTTGAAACACATAAGCCAGGGTTCAGTAGATAAATTCCACTGAAAGGAGACAAAGCGAGGTGTGCAGGGCTGGCTGCCCTGGTAGTGCAGTGGGTACCAGCCACATTTGCCCATACCCCAGTATGGGCAGTGGCACATTTGTTGCAGTGTAGTTCTGGGCCACACGATGGCTCCAAGCACATACATTCAAGTCCAATAAATTTTCAGACTGTATACTTGACACAATTTCATTAAATGGCAACTTCTGAAATACGCCGATACAATAATGTTTAGAAAAACTGTTTAATTAGGCACAATCATGAGCCAATTGTAGGCACTCGTATGGTAACTAAACAGAAACGTCAACAATTTGCTTTTATAAATTTTTAAATATGCTATCAAGGGCAATTAAGATGAGCATGATTACAACATGCCAATTGAGGTAATTCACTCCTTTGAGCTTTGTTCTCTGAAGTTTCTTTTGTCCATCAAAGTACCAATAGTTTTCTGCTCTCAGATACTCCCCTTTATATATAAAGTAATAATAACCAGTTATTTCACGGCTTCAACAGTGAGGCATTTAATCAGGAAAAATCCTCAGTAAGGTTATAAAGGGTAAGGGAGAGGGCGTTTGATCCATAGACAGCATGCTTGTTTCAGGTATTCTATGCAAATTTCTGTATGGTATCTTAAAGTTCTAGGTTTGGCTTGCTTTTCTGGGGAATTTTTTAGATCTCAAGGAATCCTAATTTCATTAGTCATAACAATAATTACCGGTAATAACTGTAATTTGGTACTAATACAAAATAATGGCCATTTTTCACTGTTAAGTAACATGATTCTGAAGTGTTTGTGTAGATCTGACCCACCCAATGTAGTACAAACCCGTCACACAACCTTTCTCTGGACAACCAGCTAAAGCATTCTGTAGATGTGATTTTTACCATAGAAATTAATAACAAAAAAATACAGGCTTGGAATGAGGTCTAGTAATTAAGAAATGACTTATGCAGATTTAAGAGTTTCCCATGAGGTACTCATACATATACATAGAGATTTTCTCAGAAATAAATTATGTGCTTATACGTGTTCCAAATTTCTTACTCTCTTCATTCCTCATTGTTTTGGTTTAGGTTAAGTAACCTAAAATAGTGAGTAACAGACAGAGGAGGGCTATAGAACTACAATGTTTTGGAAAAAGTTGAGGGAAGACAAAGAAAAAAACTGTGTCTCTCATTCACTGACTTCTGTGAACTGGTGGCACCAGTTCCACTTAAGAGTTTCTCATGGTTAATAATGTCACCTCAGAACCAATGAGACTGACTTGGGCAGATGCCTAAATCTATATAAATCTATATAAAGGATACAAATCTATATAAAGGCACACAAAAGGGTCTGCCTGCACAGGACGAAGTCCTCGGGTTGTGCTTGTGTCCTCAGGTTGCAGGCTGCCTTCTGTCCCACTGCCTCAGCAGGGCTGTGACAACCCTCTTACTCACAGCGACACCACTTTTAGTATATTAGTAGAGTAGCACAGGGACATCGATACTGTCATCGCCCATTTGCTACCTCATTTGGGCAAAAGAGCTGACTGCACACATATGGCACCTAAACCCATGAGTAAGGTGTACTCAGAGGGCAGCTCAATCAACTTCACTGCATTCTGCTAACCCAGGCAGAGTTAGGAAGTCCGAGAAAGCCTTTACTTCAGAAATGAGCTAGTTTTACCATGCAGATGGGCCCCAAGCTCGCAAGTGCTTGCTAGACCCTTCCATATGTGACCCTTGCAATGAAAACCTGGACTTCTGAAAAGTGCCTAATAAATTCTTCTTTTGACAAAAAAAAAAAAAAAAAAAGAAAAGAAAGAAAGGAAGAAAGTGACAACTTATAATGGAGGAGATATTTCATTTTGCTATTTTTTCAATCAACAGGTACACTTTGGGGATCTAAATGGCTCTTCCATTTGACATTTATTTTAACTTCTGACTCTTTAATTTATAGGATTTTGTAAAAAATACACCAAAGTATTTATATTCATAGATTAGACACTAACAGTAAGCATTGACAAAACAAAGAAGAAAAATACATTTGTTTAAACACAGAGTGAACATAAGCAGGGGAGTTGGACTAGATGATCTCTAGAGGTCCCTTCCAACTCTGACAATTCCGTGATTACTTTAAATGACTCAAGAATTAACAAGTGTAAAGTCCTAATAGCAAACATCCTTTCTTTTCTATTAATGATAACAATGAGCTATTTTGTGAAATTTAGTTTTAAGTAGAACTTCTTGAGCAAGCACAACAATAGGATTTTTCAGGATAATTTTGCTGTTTCGTTTTGGAGATATATGACAGACTTTAAGATCCTGAACCAGCAGAAAGATTCCTATTGACTTCAATGGGGCTTAAATATGACTTTCAACGTTACACCTTTTTTCAGTGATATGATAAACACAGGTTGTTTAAAAGAATTAATCCGAATTCTGAAATACTTGAACAGTACTCTTTTTTTTAAAAAAAAAAATTAATCTTGCTACCACATCCCCGCCTGAAACCTATGAACTCTCCAACTGATGATGTATTCCTTAGGATTGAAATGTTTTTCTTCAACTTTTGAAACACTACCTGTGAATCTTCACAGATTAGCTTTTCCTCACCTGCGCAAACTCGGACTGCTTGATTTAGGAATTCTTATAGGTTAATACTTGTCTCTGATACAAAACCATACATTGATGGAGATGGTGGAATTGTCTAACAAATGTTTCGGGACGGGCCTGTCATTTTTCTTTGACTAACCAGTGTATGTGGCCAAGTAAGACTAAAAAAGTTAGACTTTAATGTAACCTTTTTAAGAATTAACTCCATGGATTTAAGAGCTTCCACAACTACAAGACCTAAGAATGAGCCAGACAACATTATTTCTAGTGAGGCTTTTTTTTTTTTTGTCCCAGAAGACTTACAAGCTCTTAGGAAACAGTCAGAAAAGAACAGTTTCTGCAGTTGTGGTTGCTACTACCACTTAGGTTTTTATCATGTTCCTTTTGCTGCGAGTTTGCTATTTTCCACAGCATTTTGGTAGGGTAAAGTTTATCTGCTATGATGGAAAAATCAGTCTTTTTTTAAACTTGGTTTTCCGTGAGCTGCAAGATTTTGCCATAAGGCAGGTAAGAAGCTGTCACACATCCTGCTGCATTGGCAAAGAGCTGTAACCTCTGGCAAAGCAGTACCTGCTACGCAGCTCTGCCTGTGAACATCTCCTTGTGGACTAAAAGCGGGCTGCAGGTGGCTGAGCCTTCCCTTTAAGTATACAGCTGAAGTAAGGATTCAAGTAGCTTTCTCCTTTCTGCTCCCCAACTGGAGTCAGTACAAATAGAGACTAATCCTTGTGAGAGAAAAACACCGAGAAGCCTAACTAGCCACCTAAAAGGCTTGATAGCTGCCTCTGTCGGAGTGGGATCAGTTCTCTTTCCTTCATAGTCACAGATAGGAAAATGAGTAGCATCAAGAGCATCTGCTGTGCCTGTTGTAGGGATGGGATGAGTAGGAAATTGGGTTTTTTCCCAGGGCTGTTGTAGTTTGCTCTGAGAATCCGCTGCAGCATAGTGACTCTGCACTGCTCCTGCTGCAGGGCTGTAGCTTAATGCCACAATGGAGCCTTAAATCTCTTCCTTGCCAATTATCCCTATAGCTCACATTTGGTTTAAAAGTCAAAGCAAGTCTTGTTCAGCAGCCAGCTGCAAGCTAGCTCTAGATTTTAAAAAAAAATCAATCTGAAGTATTTATGCTTCATAAATCACCACCAGCTGATACATATTGGAGAATCAGAACACTGCAAGCAGATAGCTGCAGTAGGACAAATTTTGTTAAATTTCTAATTTATAACTAGTATTGTTTGTTAGCTCTGCTGATAAGAGTTGAACGATTCCAAGCACTAATACAAACATTAATTTAATACGGAACTTCTGTAGCAGGATAGTAGCCAATGTACCGTAGCAAAGTCAAAGGGGCTGAAGGATCCACAGGCAAGACAGTTGAAGAGATATATAGAGTTCCAGGACAAAAATGAAAAGGTGAAAAGATGTGTGACGGGTAACTGTTTCCCCTTTAAACACTATCTGCATGGTGTCCAGGTGCTCAAGCAGGGCAAACGCATCTTCCCCAATTCTGTCACCTGCCTCCTTCCACCGTTTGTGTGGAACTGCTAACTGTAGTACAGATGATTGCATTTTCCGATAGCCCCTACAGCTCCTCTTTTCATGACTGGCTTGATTCCCACAAATTATGAGGCTGTGTCTGTAAGGAAGGACTATTATTGAAATCAAAGATTTTTCTTGTGTACACCTAGCAACAATGCACGTACATGTTCAGTCATTGGGGGCACAAACCAGAGGAAGTACAAATATTTGATGACAGAAGACAAAGAAGTTGAGTGTCCCCAAAGGAAGGGGACATGTCCTTTACCAACATCAGCAGCTTAATATGGAGATTTCATAATTCAGCTTTGTTTCCTGAAACAGAATCACCTATTTTTTTAAAATCCAGACTATAAATAGTTGACCAACTCCGTTTTAAAAATCAGTGAAATAAGGCAGACAAGGGAGGCAGACCTCATTTCAGTGCTCTCTCCAGTGCCAGTCACACACCTATGTTTCCTGGGGTTCAGTCCCCCTCCTGGCAACAAATCCAGCACTGGTGTAGTTACACGTAGATGCTGTTAGCATGGAAGCTTAAGCCTCTGATCTTTCACAAACGTGGTCAATAAAAGCTTTACTACGTGGTAGTTAATTCAGAGTTCAAAGCTTCCATCGGATGCATAATGGATATATTAAGCAGATAGGTTTAATAAAGCCTCTCTAGCATTAATTCTCTAGCAATAATCACATAGTAAGGTGAATGGGATCCCTACTGCAATACCAATGGTTGCTCTGTATCTATGTGCAGTATTAATAGCTATGAACATTTTCCTGAAGGACATACTTTCAAAGGCCACAAGAAAGCAGTTAATTAAACACATTTAAAGATTAATTATTTTGCTGCATTTCGTGGTTTAAGGTTGAACTTCTCTTAGAATAAAGATGTTCAGGATTCAATCCCTCTATGCAGAGAGGAAGGTAAATGAACTCTACAAAACTAGGCTAAGGCAATACAAGGATTAGGGTGGCTCAGAGCTTGCTTGCTATTTGGAGGAATGAAGGATGGATTGGAGGAATCACAGACTAAACCAGGGTTGTTTTGCTGCCTTTCTCCCATCCCAGCAATCTGCAGTCCCACGTAACTACCTCTGCTGTCTGTCTGCTGAGCTGGACCCAGCTCTGTGAACGAACTGACACAGAACTAAACACACATTTAGGCTATAATATCATACACCGGGCAGAATCTGACCAAGTGAAGCAGCAGTGACACGGTGGGTTAGTTGCGCTAACAATAAGAAGTAGGGCTTGAAACAACACGAGTGTCTAAATGGGTCTAATGAAAGCCTGTTATATACATACCGCAGAAAGTATTCAAACGCTGTTAGTCCTTTATGCAAAGAGTATGTAAATGTGCCAAGCGGAGTGTCAGCATGGGTGGCCTGGGATGTAATTGCCCGTTGCACAAACTACCAGCAGTTTAAGTCTATATGAAAAGCCGCTATTACCTGTGCCTAGCGGCGCTACCCCCCACCGATTTTCTCTTGCTCCATCATTTCGGGAACGCAGACTTTCATTCCGTATCAGAGAGGAAGCCACAAACGCCAGCCCGGCTCCCCACCTCCGCACCCGGCGGGTCTGACACCCCGCGTGTCGCCGGCGGTGCCGTGAGGGAGCTCCGGGGGACGCAACGCCCAGCCCTTGGCATCGACGGCCAACGGGTTAACTTCTTCCCAGCTGAGGATGGGTGGAGTGTTGCGTTAAATGAGACGGGAGAAGCGCTTTCTCCATATCCCTTCGCGCCCATTCGGTACCGGAGGGCGCTGGGGACCCCTCTCCAGCCGTAGCGGCGGGGGCGGAGAAGGGAGGGGAAGGGAAGGGAAATCCCCAGGATCCCCCAGCCCCCGCGGGGCGGGGAGGGGGGAGGGAGACACCGCGTTAGTCACCGGGACCCTCCCCCGGTTGTGGGCGCTCGGTTCCGCCGCGGCAGCGGCCGTGTCAGGCTGGCGGCAGCGCCGCTCCCCGCACAGCCCGGCCGTGAGGCGCGGGCAGCCGCGGAGGCTGAGGGGGGCATGGAGGGGCCCGGGCTGAGCGTGGCGGGGCTCTGCGCGGCGGCCGCCCTCCCCCGGGGCGGCGGGGCGGGCTGCCGGCGGGCGGCGTGAGGCGACCGAGCCGCCCCGGGTGCCTCCGCCCCGCGCGGGGAATGAGAGGCGGCGCCGCGGGGCTACCGGAGCCCGCCGGGACCCACCATGCGGGAGCTGGCGATCGAGATCGGCATACGGGTCCTGCTCTTCGGGGTCTTCGTGTGAGTACCCGCCGGGCAGCGGGAGGCGGGGAGGGGACGGCTCCTGCGGGTACCTCCGAGGCTGCCTCAACTTTCCTGCGACGCCCGGGGCCGCTCCGGTGCCTTCACACCCGAGAGCCGTGCTGGGTGGCCGGGCCAGGGGACCGCGGGGTGGGGTTGAGGTGCGGGGTCGGTCGCCCCTCGGCGCGGGCTGGGGCTCGTTGGTCGCCCCGCAGCCCCTGACGGAGAGGCACCCACTCGCCGGCGGGGGAGCCCCCCGGGCCGCCGCCGGCCCTCCCGGGAGCCCCGAGCGAGGGGCAGCCTCCGCCGTTCCCCCCTCGTCTGGGGAAGGGGAATTTTCCCTCGGGGCGAGTCGTTGCGGGAGCGGCGGGGAGCTCCCTCTGCCCTGGGATTTTGCCCAAGACCTGCGGAGAAACTACTGTTTGTGAGAGAAGTGTGCAAAAGCCAACGAAACAAAAACCCCCCCAAAAACCCCAAAACCCACCAGACCATCCAACCTGCTTCTGTTTTGGTTTGGGCTATGATAGTTTTTGCTGTAAGGTCTGATCTGCCGGGGCTGGCAATGCACCTGGAGTGCCGGCCGGCAGCAGCGGGAGCCCGCAGAGTGAGCTGCGGGGCAGGCACCCCGAGCGGGAGAGCTACAGCGCCGGTGCCTGGAGCTGGGGAAGGACCTCGGGCTGAACGTGAGGGGCAATGGGTTGGGGGGGGGGGGGGTCTGAGATGCATGTCCGCACGCTGGTATGGAGGGAGGAAAGTCACGAAAAATCTGGTTGCTGAAAGAAGCGTGGCTGTCGCTGCAGGAACGCTCTTTTTGCCTTCTTTCGGAGAAAGCAGTGTATGTGTTCTTTTCATTGTATACTTCAGGAAAGCTTCCCCTTTTCTTCTCAGGGCTGTACCTGTTTCCTCTTTTGGGCACTTCATGTTCTCCATGCGTTTGAACAACAGAAAGTTATGTGCTTTATATAAGTTTGCATTTCAGTTCTTTAAAGATGGGTAGTCTCAATCTTTGTGATCTCTGAAGTATCACAGAAACTAGATCAGATTCTGCTACTGTTTACTCCTTTGTCTACTTAACGATGGATGCTGTTGGTCACAGGTGCAGGCAGTAATAGTGCAGTGCATCTATTAAGCCGTGTACTGACTTACAGATACCCGAATGCTTTGATGCGGTTCCTTTCTGAACCTCTCATGGTTAATGAGTAACTTGCCCAATTTACTGGTATTTGAGTTTTTTTCCTCAGTGTTCATTTCTGTTGAATGTTGATGCAATTTTTTTTTTTTTTTTTTTTGATTTGCAAAGTGTTTGGTAAGTGTCATCCTCTTCAGGATAAACTTTACTTTCAAAAACCTGTACCTTTGATATCTTTCTGTTCTGTTGCGTCTTACTTGGGAAGTAGACCTATTCCTTTCAACAGAACTCCTTTCTGGAATATATGGAATTATAGGGTGAGCAAAGACCTCAGAAACTTATGCTACATCAGAACCTTTCCCTTCATTATGATTGTAAGTGTAATTCATCACTTAGACCATCCAGTGAGAGATCTCTTCATATAGCTTATTACCATAATATGTAAATCATGCCCCATTCTATGTAGTAATTTCTAGGTTATGCTTGTCCTCTGTCCTTATTTCCTCTCTGAAACATTCTATAACTTTCACTTTTCTTTATGCTGTGGTTCTAAAATCAACTGAGTGATGGCTAAAGGAAATGCTTTTGGTAGAGCCACCACAGTGCCAAATGGCAAATGATTACACAAGTACTTTTCACATTTTCACATCACTCAAGATTGTTCCTTCTTGGAATTGTGGATAATAATTCTGACATTGTAAGAGGCCATTTGAAGCATTCATTGTCATCTACAAGTACCGAACGTGTAGCATTCTAAGTTCACATCCAGGTTGGTGTTTAGTTTTATGAAGAACTGCAATGGCTGCAAAATTATAATCTCTAGCTAGACCAGAAAAAATGCTTTTAATATTAAGATAATCTTAACACCAATGTAATCTTTTGCTACTTAAATGGTTTTCAGTATTTCTCTCAGTTTTTCCAAAGAGGCAGCTACTCATATTTTTGAACTTTAGTGTTATAAAGGTTTAAATATTGTGTTTTCTGTGGCTTTGTAGACAGCTAGGGCAAGGATTTTCGTGGAGTGTTGAGTTCATTGAAATATCTCTTCAAGTTTGAACAATTACTGGTGAATTTGGAAGCCCTTGGACTGGAATTGAAGCAGCACCAGTGTAAGCTCTACTGCAGAAGCTGTTTCTAGGAATGCAAAGGCTCTTCAATTCCCACCTCCCTTCAAAAGGAATGCCGTTAACATCGATGAGTTGAGGCTAGGTCTAGATCATCTCTGATGCGAATGCCAGCTGCATTGACATGCTGGCATGACCTACCCATGACATAAGTATTTGTCCACCGGGAACTGGCCTGAAGAGAATCGGTTCATTCTGAGAAGGTGTTGGTGACTTTGGGTCACTACTAACCTCTGCAGCGTTAGAAATCTCGCCTTGAAGATAATGGTTATTTGCCAATTGTGAACCATCTGTGCCTCCCAGATGTCTTTTCAGCTTGAACCTACTGATTAATATAACTCAGAGTAATATACTGCACATTTTGTACCATAAAATGCAAAAGAAAAAGGTGCGTATTCTATGTTGTAGTTTTCCTTGGTGATAAATGTCATTTCATAAAAATGGAGGTGTGAAAACTTATGTTGATGATTGCTGCAATTGAATGTATTGCCAATTTGAATGTATTTTACAGCAACAGCAGCCATATCTTCTATACTTAAGACTGGCAACCTTCTTTTCTCTCAGTTGCCATAATTATCAAATTTAGTCATTCCACCAAAGCGAAAATCTATACTTGTTATTTCAAGTTCTCTTCTGTCATGCAAACGTACACTATTCCAAGTAATACACATTTTTGATGGTGGTTTATTGGTTTGGATGAATTCAACAGACAATTAGTGAGCATAATGATAACAACTGACTCAGTTCTAGATGTTGTGCTCTTAGCAGTTGCTGAAGTGTTCACTTGGCAATTAAAGATGGGTTTTGGTATTGAAATTAAGCCTGTGCATTTATAAAGATCTGTGCTGAAGGGCGTTTTAGCCCTCAGGATTTACTGCTATTGAAGGAAGGATTAGTTAGAAGAGATTTATTAGAAGAACTACAGCTGCCTGAAATTCAGAAGCAGGAGTTTAAAAAAAAACAAACAAAAAACAAACAAACAAAACCCCACAACCCAACCCAAACAGAACTGTTTGCAGTCAAAAACGTGCTTGCACACTTTACTGGGAAGGTAAATAGAGGGTCTTTGAGTACCTTCAGCAAAAGAGCTCTCAAGCCACAAGTTACAAACTCAAAGGAGAATAATGATATTTCTGTTCTCGCCTACAGTTTTTCCCTGTTCCTTAACATTAACAAATTCATTTTTAGTTTTCAAAATATTTAGACTTGCATCTTCTGACTGAGCTGAACTGATCCTAACGAGCATAGATGGTTTGCTACTTACTAGGCAAAGAAAATTCTCACGCTATAATTTGACCATTATGTTGTTACTGCACTGTACAGTTTCAAGTATTTTTCAATGAAACCTTGACTTTAATCAAGGATCACCTCATACTTCTGTTTGTTTAGTTTTTTATTTATTAAAAAATATGTGAGTACGGAACTGGATTTTTTTAAAGTGAAATTTTTGATGTAAGGTCTCAAGTAGAAATGGTCTATTGCTTAATATAACAATTGTGAGCATGTACTTTGTTTATAGAAAAAATCAAACACTAATTTGAAGAATGGCTGAATTAGGGTGTTGCATCTGTTTTCTTCATTTTGTACTTATTCTTATGACCTGGAGCATCTTAAGATGCCTGGTTAATGCTAAAGCATGTTAAACATGGCCAGTCTTTCATCTTCTTCCATGTGGACATTGGCATTTGTCACTTACTGAACGCTTGATGAAAGCAAACTGTTTTGACTGACTTGGTTTATTCAGTTAAGGCACTTTTCAGCAGGTTTGATGTTTTTACACAGGAGTAATGCCCTTAAAACAATGTTCTTCATCTGTCCTAAAAAGGATTCATTGAGTGAGCCTGTAATTGCCAGTAGGGATGTCTTATTTTCTTAGCAAAATACATGTTGTTCTGTTTTAGGCATCCCCTACAAGGAAAACTTTTTCATCTGTTTTAGAAGACCGCATTATTGTCTTGGTAGGAAGATAGGAGACTTTGCGTGTGGTGTAGTATATTTAGCCCAATGACTTGTCAACAGCATATCGCTGATGTTTCTAGAGCTGTCTAATTGATTAAAAAGACAGTCTTTCAAGGATTGCTTCATCAAACCTCAAGCTCTTCAGTGAGTGTGATGTGATTAAAAGATAAATGTCATTCAGAGTAATTGGGTGTCTTCCCTACAGCACAGTCTCATTAGCGGCTTCCCTTGGGAATAAATGTTTATCTGCAGGCTAACGTGTATATATTACACACATGTGAGCATACAGTATTGGCTAATGCTGACATCTTTTGTGTGTGCGCCACGGTCATACTCTGGTTTAAGTAAATAAAAGCTCACTCTGAGTGTTGGGTTTCTTACAAGTTTTCATAACTTGATTAAAATCTTAATATTGCATATGCATGAAATGATTTAGCATGGAAAGTTCTTTCAAGTAGCTTTCTTTGTCATGGGTGGTGATCTTCTGGATATTCTGTGGATGTTGCCTTCCTAAATGATGCTGTGTATTGTCTTGTTAACACAGGAAGAGAATCAATTAGCTGAGGAAATTCCGTAACGCTGCAGTTTCGCTTTACTTTTCCCACAGTTTGCACTTGCCTTTTCTCTATCCTATCTGCTGGATTTTTGGAGGGTAGACTGAGCTGAGAATCATGAGCAGTCAGAGAAGAAATTGCCAGTCTGAGACATTAAGATTTATTTCCTCATGCTGACCCAAACACTGCCAAATTATACAGATCAGTTGGACCAAGATTTCAAAGCAGCTTTTGAGCCTAGGCTCTCTGGCTCAATGTTTCAAAGCGAAGTAGGTATTTGGCCACATGAGCTTCTTGTTCTTTTTGTGTCCTATGTTCTAGATTTGAGTATGCCATAATTCTGACTTTGTTTGGAACCTGATTTCTGTCTTCTGATCTTAAAAGTCTTGGGCTTCATTTCTCTGTACCCTAATATCTCATCAAGAAAGTGAAAGTAATACTTCTTTTTCTCACCCTTTGTTCATTTAATTGATAAATTCTTTGTTGTGAGGTGGTATATGGACAGTAGCCAAACCCACTGAAGATGCTTGGGGCTTTTTCAGTGTTAGTTTCACAAATAGTAATGGTAGTAGGAACTGAGTACATCAACATGTTTGATTAATAACCCACTTTAAAATAGGTATTGTATTGTAAATCATAATTTAGATGAAACTAAAATGAGGGGAAGATTTAGTTTCGTGGCTGGGTTGAAGTGTAGTTCACTGACAAGGGTTAAGGAACAGTTAAGGGAGAGACCTGCTATAAAAAAGGCCTTAGACTCTCTGGTGCTTAGGATCTGAGAACATATATCAAAGGTTGCATATTGAGCTCCAGTGGGAAGCAACAGACTTGTTCCAGTGCTCAGCAGAGTCTGTTATACCTTTGAAGTGGTGGAAGAATTAGAATGCCATGGAGCTTCTGCCACTCGCTGAATGCAGCTGGTATATCACAAAGTGACCCGAATCTTAACTCTGCTCAGCTCTGTGTCCTTGAGAGGTTCCTGTAAAAAAAAAAAAAAAAAGGCCGTAAATACTCATTATACCTAGTGTAATATGAAACACACAACAAAATGACCATGTGCTTGTCCTGATATCTATGAAATATCACCAAGCTAACAGAGACACTTGGTACTTGGTGTTCCTCTGACCTGACGCTGCTGTTTCCATTGCTTTCTTATTTTATTTATTGAAACTAGGGTAGGTTTTTACTGACTTTGATAACAGCTATTCAGGAGAAAGTGTACCTATCTTTTTGACAGACCAAAGCCTGCACAGAAGATAGACTTTTATGGACTGTTGTGTCAATACTTTTAGGTCATGGAACTAAGCTTATTTCATTTGTCTTCCCTGAGTCTTGAGAGGGGGGAGAAAAAGGGGATTTATCAGCAGGAATTCTAATTGTCCTGTTAATAGGATGGGATTTACAGTTGATGTCCATGGCTAAACTCGCAGCTGAATACATGCTAAAAAAGGATGTTATTGTAAATGCCAAAGCATCTGCTCCAGATTTTTGAGGAGTAAATGGTGACTTTGTGTCTCTTGTTGTTGAATCCTATTTACTCATTAACTTTGGCACTTTGTGTTTATTTGCTCCCAGCCCTGATTGAGGACGTTTTACAGTGAGAATGCTACTAAGATTGACAGGGTTTCTGTAAGGGAAATTTTTCTTTAAAAAAATTTGACTTTTATACTTTGATCTAAGCACAGTCAAGCTGGGGCACAACTGTGTTTCTTATGGCAAAGACTTTAATAAAAAGTACAGTCCTATTGCTGGGAATGCACTCATACCCGGCACAGCAAACAAAGATCTTTATAGTCTCCCAATCTGTTGGTGACTTTGAAAAGTGAGTACTTGGAAATAGTTGGCAGAATTATTGACGCTAAAAGTGGATTAAGAATTATGTTTAGTGTGTCTTGTAGCTTTCTTCTGTAGTGAGCGCTATACTGATACTGAACAGGGGATGCCTGAGTGCAGCATCTGTATTGGCAAGGATTAGCGGACAATGAGAGAAAGCTAGAGACAAATACATGTGTCCCTGGCTAAAGTATTGGTTGGGACCCACTAATGAACATCAGGGACTGATGAATAATTAAGGAAAGCTTTACTGGTCTCTGAATCAGAACTGTTTTACAGGTGATCGTCCTCATAGAAGAGACAAGGTTGTTATCAGCTGTGGCATTTGAGCTAAGCTTTTCAGAGGTACTTGGTTTCTAAAATACTTTCCATTCATGTTTTTCCCTTGCCTTGTAAATGGTAAATTTGTCATCGTTGGACCCCAAGGAATTGCTATGCAAGAAACTCTCTGTCTGATCTATATGATTCTGCAGAAAACTACATTAGGAATGTTTCTTTGTAAATCAGATTGCTACAGTCACATATTGTATTTGTTTATTTCTCTGCATTACAAAACACTTCTAGCTTTTACTGTCCAAATGGCTAAATACTCTCCTTGTTGAAATACCAATGAATTTTAGTTAAAATGGCATATAGATAAAATGCAGTAAGCGGTAATTTTTTTACTGTAGGTTAAAGTAACAGGGTTTACAACAGGTGTTTTCATAGTAAGTGGCTAAGGTTACTTATGGAGGTGAATTTCAGAGAATTGGGGAGGAGCGAGAAAGGTGGTAAGAGGGGGTACAGAAAACACCTTTTCTGAGAAAAAATAGAAATAATTGAGCTGTTTAATCTAGAAATCTGAGGAGACAGGGCAGTAATCTTTGCATGTAAGCAGGTGCTATAAAGAAGTCTGAGGAAGGCAAACTGCTCTTCATGTCCTTCGGGAATTGTGCAAGGAAGGAAAGATTTAGAACTTGTAGCAAGAGAAACTTAGGGTGAGCATGGGGAAGCACAAACTGATTGTAAGGACTTCTGAGCTCTGTGATAGATTGCCTGAGGCATGTGTAGAGTCTTCACCACTGGAAACTTTAAAAAGTGTTACATTAAAGTGTCTTGGGAGTATTTTACGTGAAGTTTTGCTTTGCTGCATGGCTGTGAGGAGACAGACGAGGTGGCCTTGTAAACTGGCACGGATCAACTCGGTGGACTGAGGTTTATACCGCCCGAGAATGTCCCAGCGTGTGGGGAAGAGTGGAAAATTAAAGCCAAATTTCTTGTAAGAGACTTTTGGCTCATGTTGATGGGCAGAAAAGGAAACGGTGTTACCAATTTAAAGTTCCATGGGGAATGCTTTAGCAAAGGCTGAGTGGAAGCTCTTGGTCCCTTCTGTCTGGAGGGCAGTGCTGTGCCAGATCTCATATTCTAAATATTCTGCACTGGCGAGATCGTGGGGAAAATTAAATCCTAGATTAGGTGAAATGTTTCCCTCTGCAGTCTTGCAGTTCAACATTTTCCTCTATTTTGTGTGAGAAGTTTTACTACTACTTTAGAATTTATAATGGAGGTGTAAAATGTCAGCACAGAAGCATTTCAGCTTTGAAGGATTTGTGGCACCCTGCCAAGTGTTGTGAAGCCTTGCAAATCGAAAACAACAGAGGAGAGTATCATTTGATATAAACTGTTATATTTTCATTAGCTGCCAATTTTCACTAATGGGAGAACAGATCTAATAGCCAGACTACTCTCATAGCCTGCCGAGAGGTCATTAATAATTTCATTCATCTAGAGTCCAAGGTGCTTTACGGGAGTGTAACTATTGCGATTGGACTTTAGCAAGCGCTATGAAATGCTAAAAGTGATGTTCCTATTCCCCATTACTATATCTTTGTATCTTTTTTTTTTTTTTTTCAATCATTATTAATGCTCTGGAACATGTAGTTATTCACACAAGTGTTTTTGGATTGAGTGATTTTTAATATAGTTGGATTGGATTGTGAATATTATTAGAGAGGTCTCTTTTTTTTTTTTCCCCCAGAGAAAGATGAAGTCATTGCATACAGCAACTGTGAAGGAAAAACTGGAACAAAAGAACTTGGAAGCTTGTATTACATTTATTGAATAATTTGGCCAAAAAAGTGCCTCTTTATTAATACAGAAGTGGTTTAGTTCAAAATTTGGTTTTTAAACACATTATTTATTAAAATGAATTTAATAGATACTTCCCTCCCCCTAAATATTTCATTTCAGTTAAAATGGTGTGTTCTGCTTAACCAAAACTTAATGTTTTAATTTCACATGAAGAAACTCTTGATCAAACCTTATAGAATTTTCCGTAGTATTTCTCTCTGTCACTTCCTTACCAGCTCCTGAGTTTTTGGTCTGAAAAAATGGTCTGAGAATATGTTTTGGCACTTAGCTGTAGCTGTGGACAATTTGTTTGATATGACTCGATCCTCACTTTAATTCAGCCTATACCCCTCAGGCCCAGTGTTATGTGGGGATAGGCTTTGCTGTCATACAGGTCCTCTTTCAGGGTCACATCTCTGTCTATCCATCCTATGTTTAAAGGGAACAGTGGTGCCGAGCGAATGGGATACAAATCATAAACATTCATATAATAAACCTATTCTAAACTAAAAATAACTTGGCAGCATCAAGTCATGTTCATAATATTAAAATTCAGGTTCTGGCAAAAAGCTGGGTGAGCGAGAAGGAAACTTTCTTGTATAGAAGTGGCAGTAGGTTTTTGGCATGGGGCTTTTGAAGAGATTGGGTGGGGGGCAGTGGCTGAACGGAGGTGAGATCCTGCATCACGGAGGAACGTATTAGTGTGTTTCAGAGATTACTCCTGAACAAGCTGCCGGGGCCAAGATGTCCCTTCCAACTGATTAAACCTTGTTCTGAGGAAAAATATTAAAGAGCTATTGAAGGAGAGAGAAACATTGAAGTAACAGTGGAGAAGGAGTGATGGAGGAACAAAAATAACTGAGAGGGAAAGCTTTGGTCACTAAGAGAACTCAGCACCTCTGTGAGTTTAACCCCTGACTTAGATTTTAGGTCCAAACCTATAGTCAATAAGAGTGTGGCATGCAAGTATGAAAACAGAAGAACCTTCATCAGTCTACTCAGCTCTGTCAAATTGCTTTGAAGCTGGGATAGTTGTCCAAGGAACTGTTGAGAGTTGTTTAGCTGAAAACAGTTTGAGATGTAGTAAAAACTAGCATTAAAAAACATCCAAAGCAAAATTTTGACTGTCCGTAGTGTGTTTTGGTTCTGTATTCGGATACATGCTTAGGTGATTTAAGCCTATAATATGAATTCTGTATTTCACTTTAGAATAACGTGCAACTGCCAGCTTTGAAACTTCTAATGGCTACACCAGTGTTCATATCCTGATGATTTCCTTTCTGTCTACTTCCTTCTCCCCAAACGCATACACTGAAATGGCTTTTGTGAAATGCCTTACATCATAGGGTATATTTAATAAAAATAGAGCATAAAGGCAACAATTAATACCATAAATCATGCTTTTTATTAACTAAAATGAGAGAAAATGCAATGAAGACAGTAGACAATAGTTTTCACTTTGCTGGTGTCTGTTATTTCTGTAAGGCTACCACTTTTTATTATCTCTGTTACGGTAGTGCAGCTGTACTGGATTGCCTGAAGTGATGTACATTGACATAATAAGTAGCAGCTTTGACCTGCTTGCCTTCTGCTTGGAGTGCTGCGACACTGCTCCCTGTGAGCAGGGATCACAAGAACTGAAGGGCTTTTTCACCTCGGGAGCAGCTAAATGCTGAAACAAATACATTTTTCCTTCAGAATGGTTTATTTTATATTCTGCTGATCAGCAAGCAAAAGATCACTTTCAGTATTGGGTCAAAGCAAGTTTTAAAAATATAGACCAAGCCAAAATATGTCAATTTGACTCATTTTGCAGTGTTTTTTCCTGTTTTGGTATAGCCACTCTTGTCCCTTGCTCTTCTGTTCAAGGCTGCAATGCAGTATGGCCAACTGTTCCCTCTTCATTCCTTTCACTTTGCCCAATTCCAAATATTCCTTTTCTGTATGGAAGAAATGATGGTGATGAGGTTGTGTTTAAGCTAGTTAAGTAGTTTCATGCCTGGATACCCATTTTCATTCCCATTGAATGGGAGTTTTCTAGATTCAGTCACTTCATACTGGCAATAACGATACTCAGCAATATTTAGTGCTACTTGCGTTCAAGGAGAATGTAGGTGAAGACTGGAAGTTCTCAGATTCTTTCAGGCACACAAGAACAACTGTCTGGCTGTGTTAATTGCTTGTTCTTTTGCTGTTTGTGCATGTTCAGATAATCCTTTCCCTTCCCTCTCAGGTTTAGTATGACTGGAGTAATATCACAGAGAGAAAATCGTTTACCCAGAGAGAATTCATGTGCTAGGGATTGAGAAAGCAGTAGAGGTATAATTTAAGTGCTAAGGAAATTAACTTTAGATTCTAAAACTCTAGGCTATTCTCTTTTTTTCAGTATTGTGAAAGGCTTGCTGGTTCACTATTTCGTATTAGGTATTCTAGGAACATTTAGATATCATTTATATATTATTTCATAAGCTGCAGGATTCCTGTTGTGAATCTATATTGCTGTTAGTTCAAGATCTGAGCTTTTAACTGAGCCCAGCCTCCCCAGCTGTTGCCTCCTTGCTGATTCGTTTAATTCATAATGTTTCTTGAAATTGGACCAAGCAAGGAAGAGAAAATTTGAGCAGAGGGGTTTAGTCTGGTTTTAACCTGTTTCTGCCTGTATATTCGGTAGTGGGTACATGTGGCTCAAGTCACGAGCCGTAGCAGGTCACAGCTGATGAAACCTTTATAAATAGAGCCCCAGATGCTGTGCCAGAGAGAGGTCCAGTGGCTCAATAATAGTTCAGAGACACTGACAGGCACAGACTCTATCATGTTGTTAGACACGCTCTGGTTGCAGAACCTGTCTCGCGTCATGGTTGGCTTTGTTGGCCAACCATGTAACAGTACAGCTCACCCCGCCTGGGATGCGGTGCTAGCTGTGGGGAGGAGGAGGGTGAAGAGGGCGGGCCATTCATCTTTGGAAGAAGTCATACCTAGAGATATATCCATGAAATCAGTGGATATACGAGGCAAATCTAGGAAACCTGCTAGTGAGACTGAGGAAAGATACAGGAAATTCTCCCCTTTCAGCACATCTGGGTAATATGTATATTTTTAAAACTGCATCAGAATTTATTTTCAATCCCTTCTTAATCAAAATGATTTCTTGTATATCTGAAGGGCTGATGTGGGCATATGTGCTAATTAAATGTATCACTGCAATTGCTAGCTAATTTAAAATATTCAGAAATCTTTTACATCAAGTGATAGTGACTCATCTGAAGCCAAACCTACCCTTGAGAACCAGTTCTCTACTTGCCAGTGACATTAAATAAAAAAAAAAAAAAAACAACAAAACAACAAAATGCTGCCCCTTCCTTTTGTCCTTATCAGTCCCAGGATCTAATTCCATTGACTTCTGAATCCTCCCTACATTACATAAAAGTGTACATAAAAGTGCACCCACAGAATTAGAAGTGGGGAAAGCTGTATACATTCGGATTAGAATATCTAATGTTATCAGGAAGTGGTATGAAGGCTTTGTTTCTTGCTTGTCAAAACTACAGAAGTTTAAAAAATGCTATCAACTTGCACTATTCCCAGAGCTGTATTGGGCACTGAATAGAGACTGAAAGAAAGAAACCTCTTTTTTTCTTATCATTTACTTTCTGCCAATACTCCTCTCAGTTTTTGTAAATACTTGCCTACAAACAGAAGATTACTGCAAATGAAGAGAGGCTTCAGATCTTCTAAATTCTGTAGCAATAAAACCAGCTTCTGAATTATCTTTGTGGGGTGTTCCTGGTGAATGTTAACTACCCTGTGTCCTGCAGGACACTCAAACCCAATAAAGCTCTGTATTAGGATGATAGATTGTTAATCAGAAGTGGTAGGTGTATACACTGCATGGCATTGTTTTGACTAATAAAAGTTTTTAGCTGTTAAAAAGGTAGAGATAATTTATTGATACAGCTGCTTCTGTATCTCTTGGTGTGAATGTAAATTACTTAATGAGTTGGTTTTAGTGCAGTTACAAGATGTTGGTTATAATAACTCATTTCTATCAAAGCCTGTGAAGAACCAATAAAATTAATTTCTGTTCTCGTGTACATGCTTCTTAAGTAATCAATAGCTACTGCAATATAAATTCTAATATATTTTTAAATTTAACTCTTTACTTTTGATTTCTGTGGAGAAGTTGAAGCTGTTGCTTTCCTACTTGAATGCTTTTCAGCAGTGCATACTTGGCCTATATAATACCAGTCCGGTTAATGATCAGACTACAGCATTAGGAGTCCTGCTTTGATACTGATATTCACGCTTCTTGCTGCAATGAATTCCCCTACCTTGCATTGTAAAACAGTGGCAGAAGACATCAAATCTCTTGATACTCAGTGTTGTGCCTTGACTAGAGGGAAAGTTGTGGGTTTTTTTTCTATCAAAACTAGAGTTTAGGTTATTGAAGTTATATTTTTAATTCATGTCAGCTTCTTCCTTGGTAAAATTGCAGTTGATCAATAACAATTAGGCCTTGGTCGTATTCTTTGTATCCCAACACATAATTCCCTTCTTGATGGCTGAGGAACTGTGGATTTCCCAAATTACTATAGAAATTAAATGGCTCAGATCTCTTTCCTTATGCTAACTTCTGTGTTAACACAAAGCTATCTCATCATGATAACACACACAGACAGTAGCATTTCAGAAACTAAACTCCATCAGTGTTCGTGTGGTGAGTAGAATGATGGTGATAAACCACAATCATTGTTTCTTATCTCACCTCATTTCTATCTTGTCTGCTTCAGTTCTGTTAATTTTGCATTCCAGTCCCAGACCATTTCAAGCTTTTCATATTTTGTATGTCTTTGCAGGAGTTCCTAAAATAACCGCTAAAAAGTGATATTTTTTTGCTTGATATTACCTATAGGGAATAGACAAGGCTAGGTTTGCTCATGGCATGAAAATAATTTGTTCTCTCTAAGTATATCAAATGACATGATATGAATGCTTTTCCTACTATTAGTACGTTTCAGAATGGTTAGGTCAAAGTCTTGGATTCAAATGCAAACAAAGGCAACGTGAATAAACAGCATTCAATGCAATGTACCCAGCCAATGTAAACACTGGGCTCTTTCTGTTTAGCTCAGGTCACTTGTTGGAAACCCCTAAAGCGAGTTCTGTCTTTCAGAATATAATTTTCTTATCTCCACAGCCGTTGTGCCCTGTGATGTGTTCTACTTTACGGCTCTTCAGTCAAAATGCTGGGGCTGTGATTCTGTTGTGTGAGCATCTCTCATTTAGTTATGTATTGTGTATGGACCCTGTAATTCGGCCAACCTGTACAGATGCTGCTCATAATTATGCAGTTGTAGCATCAGGACAACTGACTGCACAGTTTGACATGGCAGGTACACTATAAAAGCTTTTACTACTAGGTTTGAGACCTGGTTTGGGGAATACTCAAGGAAATATCCATGTAAGAAAGTGCAGGATGGAGTTCCATTAGCACAGTCACAACTACCCTGTTTGTGCGGGAGAGGCAGGGGTGAGTTTGCTCACATGGAGCTCCTCAGTCAGGGAGCGATGGTCAGAGCCAAACTTTTTTTTCCCACAAGCCCTCAGAGGTGATTTCTAAGAGAGGTTCATGAACACCTGATAGCTCCTCATTACTTGCTCCAATGAGGTATTGCATACAAAGCCATTTTAGGATCAGATCTGCTTATCAACAGATGAAGCTTAGGAGGGAGGAGGGTTGGTCATGGGGTATCTGATATGAAAGACTGAGTATCACAATCACGAGTTCATGTCCGTTCTTTTCTGGTGCTTTGTTATGCCATATGTACTTCTCTGTCCTCTCCTTTCTTAGTTATTGTTACTTGAGACATCCCTTACCTGCATCTATGAAGAAGAAAAATTCTTCAGAGACAAGGCAGAAGATTAAAAAAAAAAAAAAAAAAAAAAATCCTCCCAAAAAACCCAAACCGACCCCTCATGGTGTGTCCTTTACTTGATGCTCAAAACCAGGAAGCATTCCCTAATCCTCCAGTGTGCCATGAACACTTTTCAAGGAGCAGATATCTAGGTCCTCCAAATCACCAGGAAGAAAGCCCCTATGTCTTCTCCTGTGTGATTTCATATTTTTACTCTCTGAAAATTGAGATGATGTGCTTGCATGGAAATTATCTTAAAGGGGTACAGCTGTTAAATGGTAATGAAGTTACCTGGAAGTGCTTGTGTCCTCAAAGAAGAACATTTTTGTGTAGTGTAGTGTTGCTTTGGACATCCCAACATTACTACCTACAACCTCAGGCACTTAGGCACCTGTTCCTCACTGATGTTTTTAATGGAATTAGGGCTCCCGTTTCCCTTAGGTTGCTTTGAAAGTCACGGTTAAAGGCTCTTGAAGTTAATGGAAGTCCTTTTATGCCTTAAATATATGTTAACAGGCTGAAGCGTTTCAAAATCTTGCTTGTTAAACTGTTAAAAATGTTGGATGAATATGTAAACATGCAGAAAGTTTAAGGTCAAAAAGCTAATACTAAAATTTCATGTACTAGTATGAAGTAAGCTTCCCAAGTTGCCCACCTCCTACCAGGGGATATTATATGATTGAGTTTGTATTTTCAGCCATGATAGAAAATGTCTAGAAACCAGTTTTCTTTATCCAAGGATTACATTCATTTCTAATAACATCTAGTCATTTAAACAAGCTTGTGCTGGCTTATGAATAGTAATAGACTGTACTTTGGTTAGGATGAAGGAACATAAATCACTAAGTGTCAGGCAGCTTAGAAACTGGTATGTCCTCATGATTGTTTAATAGAGTACAAAGGGAATTGCCTTCAAGCTAGTGAAATCTCATATCCAGTCGCCCATTGGTGATGCTTCAAAAAAAAAAAAAGGGAATTGTTCTCTTATGAGTCTTAGCATAAAAATTTAATTAGCAGCTGAGCTTTTTCTGAAGATAAAAAAAACGATTTTCTTTTTATATAGTCACGTTCCCTTAACTGTTTACTTTTTATTTCTTTATCATTCACACGGGCAAGATCTGCCGCCTTCTACATCTATTTTTATTTTCCTCCTTCAATAGTGGTTTTACGAGGTTTCAGCAATTTTGTATTTGTTTTGTGTTTTTTTTTTTTCATTATGTTTCAGCATATTTGAACACAGTTCTGGGAAGAATTCAGAACGCAGGTCAGAGGAAGAAGTGTATACATAATCAGATTTAATATGTAGTGGATACAAACCCACTGTTATTAAATAAAATAATAATTATAATAATTATTACTGTCATTGATACTTTTTTTGACATGAATATTTCTTTAGAATAGTTCAAAATGACTAATCAGAAAATCAGTCCTCAATTGGAATCAGATACTATTTATGTTATTTGTTTCATCTCTTTAGCATATGTGTTACTTTACTCTTAAAGGAATTAAATTTTATGACTTAGTACGTATTTGCAGTGTCATAGTATGATTCCTGTGAGAACTATGATTTTTGTTTAATTTCTCAGATTTAAAGTATACTTCAATGTTAGTTTTCTTACATAACAAGGAGACAGGAGACAAAAGAACAAGAAGAGCCCCAAACCTTCAACCTTGTTGGCATTTGCTCATAATGTCAGATGTCTTAATGTGAAATTAATTAAATCTCTGGTTTAATGTGACACATTTTCCAAAACTGTTGTACTGGTGCACGGATATACTGTGATGACCTTGAAGCGTAATTGTTAGTGTATTCTTTGTTTTTTGCAGTTAGCGGAGATGCTTCAAGGCCTTGATATATTGAAGAACGTGTCTCTGCTTCAAGGCGTTCCTTGGAGCGTATCCATCAGTCTCAGTGCTTTGAGAACTGCCTCAAAACAGTCATCAGAGCAGCAGATACCTGAGGGAGTATGTCAGAAAAGATGTGACTGGCTGAAAGATGTAGTCATTGAAACTCAGCTAGCTGCTTTAATTCTTGTATGCCCAGGCATGCGTGTGCTTATCTATTTATTTATGTTTAGATGAGAGCGATGAAGTACCTCCTGGCCGCAGATCCTCTATTACATCTCCATAACAAATGTTAAGTCCTGGCCAGTATAGCTGTGAACTTTGCTATTCAAATCTCCCAGGTGACACATGTTGGATGTCGTAGCTGGGCCTGTGACTTGACTTGGCTACAGAACCCTTTCACCAAGCAGTTCCTTGTTTCTAGCTGCTGTCAATGGCTTTAAAGACTGAAAGTAAAAATAATATACTTGAGGACTCTCAGTTGAAATTTGGAAACAAAGTTGATGTCTAGAAATCATCTAGTTGATTGTCTAGAAAGCAACCTTTATTTTTATAGTTGAAGAGAAAAATTGTAAAATAAATTTTTCATATATGAGGTGGTTTATTTCCTGGAAATGGTCTTCTCTAGAAATGTTTCCCTCTCTCACGTCTTGCACAAGCCATTGTTTTTTAAAATTAAAAAAGATGTAAGTTTTCATTTTGAAAACAATGAAAGAAAGTGTTTTGACACTTTTGAAATTCACCTTGCACCTTCTTTGGAGAGCAGGATCAGACTCTGGATTTGAAGAAGCTGAATAAAATAGTAAATACTCTCCTTGCAATACTAGACTCCTTAAGTTTCCAGAAGAATCTAGTTGTCTGTGTAAGTCAGCAAGGGAAATGTAACTACTGGTACAAGTGATAAGACTGATTTTGACTTGTTTCATCTTCAGATTTTGTTGTTTTCCTTTAGGAAGAAAAGGTGGATTGGGCTCGTTTCAGTAGAGAGAGTTTTGTACCTTCTGTCTAGTGGGAGTTTGAGAGTGTTCAGGTGAAGGGGGTCAGTAGTAGTGTGTGCTGGGGACGTGGGGGACTGTAGCTAATGCAGAGATTGTAGACTACAGTGAAAAAACAAAGAACAGCTGGTCAATCCTCAGAAGGGATAAAAATAAAGATTTCCTAAGACCCAGAAGACTGGATAAGGCTTGGTGTTGTTTAGGAAATCATTGACCTGGCTAGATTTGAGAACTCGTCTTCACAGGGGGAGGTTGTATACGTATGATTTAATTTTCCTCTGCTTTACAAATAGCTTTGAGATTTTCCTATTTACAAAGCCAATTGTTGTAGCTGTTACTTGTATAAAACCTGGTTTTGGAGGGGTTTAAAGGCCTTGGCTTTGGGAAATTTACAGTTAAAAATGCTTTGGGCCACTACACCTTTATTCTGGCTTTATGGGCTTATTAGGTGAAACCAATCTGCCGAGAACTGGTCCCTGTGTCTTCTCTCAGCAGCCGTTCTTTGAGCCCTAGTAAACTAGCCCTGACATGAGTAATGTAAAGGCAAAACTTCCCAGGAAGTCTGATATGACTTCAAAGCTAAGAAAAGTTAAAGGACAGTGAAGGACTCTGTGGAAAAAGGAGTGTTGGTTTAGATGAAGAGAAACAACATATGTAGTCCTAAAAAGCTTTTGAAACTTCTTATTACAGTTAAAGATCACAGTTCCTGCTTCCTCTTTCAGTGCTGGACAAAAGGTACCCATACATTGTTATATAGAAAGCAAATTATTTGTAACCTCAACATTTTATTTCGATGCTCTTCATTTCAAAATAACGTTACTACAAAACTGTGGGTTTTTTTGTTTTGGTTGGTTGGTTGTAGCTCGGTTTGTTTGCTTGTTTTAAGAGAGCTAAATGATACGAGAATGAAATTAAAACAGAATGAGACATTTCTGGTAAAGCTAGATTTTCTTAGGTTTGACAGCCAAATCAAAATACTGGGAACCTGAAAAAAGAAAAAATGTGTTTCTGTGAGGCCATCCTGTTTCAGGAGTCTCTTTTGGAGATGTTCTCTAAAGTTACCAGTTCTATTAGTAGAAGGAATTGCCGGGGCTGCTTCTTTCTCCCTGCTTTGTGATCCTGCAAATACAACCGTCATACCTCAAAGTCTGGATCTTGACGTTTGAAAGACACATTTTGTATTCGTTATGTGGTATATAATTTCTTCAGTGTAAAACACATGTGACTCTTCTAATTCCGAATATTCTTTGCACACTTTTCCCACAAAAATAAAATGGCAATTTGTTCTCCACAGTAAAGTTTACGGAAAGTTTATAAAGTTGTAGAATATAGACTTTTAAAAATCATTTTCCTAAGCGTATATTTATGTAGGTTGTATTACTAAAAAGCACTGAGGTAGAATAGCAATGTATTATAAGGATAACTTGCGCATGATATACCATAATTAACTTTGGGGGAACTTTTAAATCAGCAGTACTCTTCTGAGGTTTTTGGTCACAATTTCAAATTGTGAAAAAATTGTATCTTTAATTTTTATTTTCAGATTTACAGAATTTTTGGATCCATTCCAGCGGGTTATCCAGCCAGAGGAGATCTGGCTGTATAAAAATCCTTTGGTGCAATCGGACAACATACCTACACGTCTTATGTTTGTAAGTAGTAAAGGATTATTAGTCATTGATGGCTGTAAACTAAGTACACTTTCATTTGATAAGCAGTAAGAAACCTTTCAAGAGTATAGGATGTTCCTTTAATTCTAATGACAATTGTTTTCTAAGCCAAAGATGTCCAAAATGGCAAAATGTAGGAAATCATGGGGAGTTTCTAAAAAAGCAGCATTACCTGGTGACGCAATATATGAATGTTGATTTTACAGTTTAAGATTTAAGCTAGTGTTAATGTAGAGAGATGCTAGAGAAATGATTAGAGAAACTTTTTGAATTAGCCGGTTGGGTGACCTGACATAACCTTGCCATGCTCTTGTTAGGTTAAGTGCTTAAATTTTTAAATCCTATTTGTTTTAGGCTTCTTAAGCACTGAGATATTTGCCTCCAAATAATTATTTTTTTTTTTCCTCGTGTAGACAAAAATCTTTGTTTATCTTCTGCTGACAAGTATACTAAATATATTATAGAGCTGCTCTGCTGTCACTGTTCTTGTGTCTCTCCCCAGTACAGCTCATGTTGACATGCAGACTGGCTGTCTGATTTTGATGGTTTGTCTGGTTATCAAAATCCATCATTTTGATAACCTTCATTAGCAATAATTAACAATAGTAATAATCTACATATATGAGTACAGTAAGATAGACACTACAGAAATGCTAAGAAATTATGAGTATAGTTCAGACAATTAACACAAGCAGGTCAGTCTTTGCAAAAGCTTCATCAAAGTTGAAATTTTGCAGGAATGGGCATGGCAGACGAGATCAAGTCCGAGTACTCTTACATCAAAGCAACTTTTCCTGTGTCTTCAGTGCAGCCAGGTTTTTACTTTTCCGGATTAAGGCTTGAATTCAGAATAAGTGCAAATCAGCCTTGTCATTTGCCTTCAGTGTTTTTCTTTTTTTCTTTTTTTTTTTTTAGTGGCTCAGGCCTTTGGTTACAGAAAATTTTTAATTAAGTAAGGAACAACTTGAAGATGCTTCTTATTTACAAGGCGACAATATATCCCAGCATTCTAAGACAGGATGAAGGCTTGGGTTTAAATTCAACAATGTATTGTTTGTATTGCATTAAGAAGCTCTATTAAATACTTTTTCAGCTTGGACAGGTGATATGATGTTCCTGAAATGGAAAACAGCTGTGTAAAAACAAAAAACTCCACAAACCATTAAATTAAAACCCCAAACATTAATTGTCCTGGGAAAACGGACATTAATTCTTCCAGTTTTCCTTACACTGAGCATTACCTTGCTACATGGTTTATCTGATCTGTGTTCATAACTGAAAAGTTGAAGGACCAATAATGAATCGTTGTACTGGGGTTTGCTGCAGTGATGAAACTGTTTTTGAAACCATTTGGGATAATCATTGGTCCTTTCTCTGTTCTCCAGGCAGTATCCATGGGGAACCACAATTCTGGGGTGTCAGTGTAGTGGATTTCCCTGTTAACCACTTCCCACAGAGCCAGCTTTTGGTATAACTTTATGCAAGTGGAACTTCCAGGCAGCTCTGAGTCAGTAATGTTTGTATTGTCTGTGTTCTCTTTTTGGCTCAGACCATTGACAACTCAGTAATTCACTGAACAGCTTCTTAAATGAAGACGCATAGATAATTTCTAAATGTTTTACTTATTTCTTTAAAAAGAAGAAAAATTCATCGCTAGCATTGATCGCAATCTTTCCTTATGTAAAGAATTTCTTGCCACTAGAGTTGTACTCTGATACTGAAACATGGCAATGGCTGACCAGAAAGCAATCTCTTAAGAGTTTATGAACTGCTGGATTATTTTATATGCTGAGAGCTTTGAATTCAAGAGAAATGTTGTGAATACTTCAAATCCAGATCCAAATTGGACAAAGCTGACCTCTGTCAGGCTGGAGAGTTGGGCAGAGAGGGACCTGATGAAATTAAACAAAGGCAAGTGTAAGGTACTGCACCTCGGGAGGAATTACCCCCTGCACCAGGACAGGTTGGGGCTGACCTGCTGGAGAGCAGCTCTGAATAAAAAAGACCTGGGAGTCCTGGTGGACAACAGGATGCCCATGATCCAGCAATGTGCCCTTGTGGCCAAGAAGGCCAATGGCCTCCTGGGGTGCATCAAGAAGAATGTGACCAGCAGGTCGAGAGAGGTCATCCTCCCCCTCTACTCTGCCCTGGTGGGGTCGCATCTGGAATACTCTGTGCAGTTCTGGGCTCCTCAGTTCAGGAAGTACAGGGAACTGCTGGAGAGGGTACAGCAAAGGGCTACAAAGATGATGAGGGGACTGGAACATCTCTCTTATGGTGGAAGGCTGAGGGACTTGGGTCTTTTTAGTCTGGAGAGGAGAAGACTGAGGGGGCGTCTGATCAATGCCTATAAACACTTAAAGGGTGGGTCTCAGGAGGATGGGGCCAGTCTTTTTTCAGTGGTGCCCAGTGACAGGACAAGAGGAAATGGGCACAAACTTGAACATAGGAAGTTCCATCTGAACATGAGGAGGAACTTTACTTTGAGGGTGGCAGAGCCCTGGAGGAGGCTGCCCAGGGAGGTGGTGGAGTCTCCTTCTCTGGAGACATTCAAAACTCACTTGGACACGTTCCTGTGCAACCTACGAACCTGTAGGTGGACCTCTTTTGGCAGGGGGGGTTGGACTAGATGATCTCCAGAGGTCCCTTCCAACCCCATATCATTCTGTGATTTTGTGATTCTGTGTGGGCAGCAATCAAGCCACCAGGACCGGAAAGGCCTGAGCCTCCTTTTGTCTCTCTATCAGTAGATATTCCTTGTCTTGCAAAGTGTAAGGTACTGGCAACTTCTCTTGAATGCATGGAAATATGTGGGAGTCACTATAATTTTAGTATATCTCTGGCTTGCCAGGATGAATAATGAATGAGAGAGATTTTTGTCCATGTTTCACAAAAGCAAGGCAGTGTTGGAATATTTCACTGCTGGAAAAGAAAACATCGCTGAGATGTATCTGAGGAGAGTGTTGCTCGTTAGACTGTTGCCAAATCTGTTCTGGATATGAGACATACAGAATCTTTTTGCAAAATAAAGAAAAAGGAGCCTTTAGAAAGCCAAACTTTATGCATGCATTTTGCCGCAGAGTAAAAAACACCTTCCAGTTAATGCTTTTGTGTAAGGAACAGCGATGTACTGCGAACGCAGAGAGTTCTTCATCTCTCTCAAAAATCCATATGCTTGTGAAATATGAGGAAATCCATAGTTTTACCAGATTTCTGAAGACTGATTGTGAAGTGGCTTGGAACAAGCTGCCACTTGAATTCTCCTCTTTATTGATATTTTCTGCTGTTCCTGCTTGTTCAAAAGATTTCTGACTCCATCAAACCATCACTATAAGCCTGTCAGCCTGGCTATATTTCTACATGTTCTTCAACAACGGAATGTAGATATCATTCTTCTTTTCTGGTAGCAATCCTTACTTTTTAGAATGAAACTAATAAGTTTAGATTTTGCTTTAACCATTTTTTTTTTTTTTTTTTTTTTTTATTTCACTCTCTGTCTCTGAAAGCAGAAATTAAACTATTGCTGAGGACAGAGAGAAGTGAACATTTCTGGAGCAGTAACATGGCACTGGCATCCTAACTTGAATCTCGCCTGCTGGAGACAGGAGGGAGTTTTAAGTGGAAATGGTGCATCTTTTTGCACAAAACCTGGTGCCTGCCTTTCTAAATGTGAAAAAGGGGAGCAGACTCCAGACTGTGTTTTAATCTGTGAGACTCATTGTGTTAGGTAATATTTTGCAAATGCAGGTGAGGGGAATCTGGTCCAAGATGCTCTACTAAAACAAGAAATACAGTGTATTTTCATGTTGTTGCCTTCTCAGGTATTCTAAAAGCATAAAATGAGGACTGGCATTAACCTGTATTATAAAAAGGAGTCACACTTTTTTTGGACATAACATGTCTGTCCTGCCTCTGTTTTTTTATTTCAGTGGGACTGTTTAAGTAGTAAGGCACTGTTCAGCCTCAATAAAGACAGCATAATCTTACTTATGCCCTGGTATGCTTTTTTAAGCCATATACAGTTAATTTTCACCTTGTTTAAATTAAACGGGTCATTTTCACTTTTCTTCAAGAGAATAAATACTTTTGAAAGACCTTGATTTGGTTTTGAACAAATATGGTTGTGGAGAGGTTTGTATATTACAGGATTGAATTGGTTAACTTAGACTGGAACCAGCAAGAAGCATAAATGGACTGCCTCGCCTACAAGTTGCCTTTTACCTCCGCAATTGAATGTCTGAGACAGAAAGGATGATGGAAGGACCAGTTGGGAACAAAACCATAGTTTCCATGGCAAGTTACTAATGAAAAACTCCCTGGTATTTTGCTTGGGAGAGACTGATATGTCTCTGTGGAGAAAGACAATAACTACCTGCTCTGGGAGGACAGATTGCACTATACAGGACACTGCAGGGTGCTTTTGGGAGAACTGGCACGTTTACAGTGAATCATCAACCACAGTCCAAATTGCTCCATGATAAGGAGATGCTGTTCGTGGAAATCAAGTGTGTGCATCCAGGTGCAGATGCCATTTCAGGTTCCTTGTAGGAGGAATCCTGCCCTACAAGCCCTGACAGTAAAGGAATGTGGCTCTGCTTAACCAGTGAGAAACTTGTAGATGTTCAGGTGGTCTTTTTCTGGTTTTGAACAAAATCAAGCAGTGGCATCCACATCCAAACACTTGTAAATGAAGGAATCGTAAAGACACGATCTTCTCAATGCATCCCAGAATGACAATTAAGAAGAAAAAAAAAGTAAAATAAAGAGCATTTTAAAATGTTAGGAAGTCAGTGCTGGAGTCTTTCATGCTTAATAGGGTCTCACTGAGAGCAGAGCCTGGATGGGCTGCCTTCTGAACAATGCTTAGAGTGGAAAAAGTGTATATGATCTGTCTGGATCAGTGCATGAATTTGGTGGGATTTATAGACTGTTGCTTTTTCATTTATGAAGCTGAAATTTTAAATGCAGCTCCAGGCAATTACAAATCAATTATAACCCGCAGTTATATTACAGTTTTAATGTATTCGTTGCCCTGTAGTTGCAAAGACAAATCATCCCACTTTGGTTAAGGTCAGGAGTTTGATAAAGATCATTCAGCCTTCCAGTTTAAATGGAGCTAACTGGAACTAATTATTAATCAGCTGGACTGAAAAGGAATTGATGCTCTCACACATGATATTTGTTATCTCTTACAGGCAATTTCATTCCTTACGCCACTCGCAGTCATTTTTGTGGTGAAAATAATCCGGCGAACAGACAAGACTGAAATTAAAGAGGCTTTCTTAGGTAACGTATGTCATACTTCAAGATGGAAAATGTGTGATAGCTCTCAGAGATTGATTCCAATTACAATTGGTCTAAGCCTTGAAGAAAACCTGTCTCCATTTCAGCCCATTGCAGTAGTTTTCAGTGCCGTTTTAGTTGCAAGCCATCTCACAAAAGCCTTTGTGTTTATGTATGTTTCTAAAATCTGTGCCTTAATTTCACAATCTAGCTAGAAAGGGCCAGAATTCAGTCAACAGAGACAAGACAAGAAACCGTTCAGATGTATATTTTTCTGTCACAGCCAATCTATTACTTACCTCTTATTTATACCTGCAGCTATTCTCAATTAAGAGTTTGACTGGAAAGTCTTGTGAGATTCAGCTGCTTACTGTAGGAAGTAACTCCTCTCATTGTCTTCTCTGACCTTCGCCCGGAGTTTACTGTGCCCCATTGCAAAATCCCTGCTCATGGCTCAGCTTTTCTAATCACAAGCTGATGTTTCATCTTAAACTGCCAGTGGAGTTAGATGTGCACTTAATCCTGGGCTGTGAACTGCTGTGGCTGTGCTATGGGTGAAGTCACATTACGGTTGTAGGCAGCAGCTTTGAGCAGAGGAGCAGATAGACAATGGGGATGGTACGTCTAAAACTGTTCCAGCTAATTCTGGTTGCGCCTGTCTTCTGAAATCTTTTAGTGATATATGCTCAGATCCTCTTTACGTAGATATTGCCAGAGACAAAAACTGACTGAAGTGCTTTCACTGGCAGAGGATTCTTTGAAGCATTAAGAACTGCAAATGTTTTTGTTAGCAGTATGTTTGAAATGTTTGAAATATGCCCAATTCTGAAATTCTGTTTTACTGGTTAATTTACACTTTAATTTGTTGGCCCTTAGATCACAGGGTCAAACAGATACTTGGCCTTGCCCTAGCTAGGTAGGATATAAATGGCACTATGTATCTGCCTTTGAAAATTTTTTTTTAGACAAGGCTGGGTGCCCATGGCTTGGTCTTTTTCCAGTTGCTTTAACAAAAGTGTGAAAAGATCTTAGTTTTGTTTTGGTTGCTGCCAGTCATTTGTAGCAAGCTCTGAAATGTCTTACGGTGATATTTTACTGAGAAATCCATTCAGTAGAAGTACCTCTGATTCATAAAATGCATACAGTCACAGTTCTGAATTTCACTTTCTGTTGTTTAAGAAGGAAAGGGGCTTTGGATTAATTTCTCACTTTTTTGTTCTAAAGAGACATTAATTTTTTCTGCTGTTCTTGCCTTCTGTTATGATTCCCTCTATAACGTCCAGGAGAAAACTTGCCAGTTTCCCCAGAATTCTCCTTGATACCCAGACTTTAAGGAAACCCCAGCCTTGATGTTCTGTTCTGCAGGGTATACCTGTTCAGTGAATGCCATAAGTGTGGAACTTCTTGTGGCTTAATTATGTTCAAGTGTGCTGTACATTAATATGCTTCAATATGTTAATGTGTCTGGTGATGTGAAGCTGATGTGAAGATTTATTAACGGTGGAGGAGCTTTACTGATTTGCTGAGATCTGGCATATAATGGTCATTAGGAATGATCAGGAAGTCCCCCAAAAGTTGAATTTCTTTAGGCATCATATGTAGAAGAGATCAGCGGTTAAAAGGATGTGAAAATGTTTTGCCCCCATAGCAATTAATATAAAGGTGATTCAGTGCCTACATCTCTCTACTGACTAGATTCTATGACTTTAGGTAGGCAGTATGAATCTTTCCTAAAGGGAAATAAATGAGAGCAAGAGCAATTTGTTTATCACCTTCCATCCCCACTGACATTTGATACTTGGATTGCCATTGTAAGGAACATGCGGCAGTGAAAGCATGGTTCACTCAGGTATGCAATGAACAGTCAAGGCAAAGCTCAACGAAAAAAGTAAACTTTGCCGCATTGGTCAGAAAGCAGATATCTCTACAGGTCCCATTTCTTAAAAAGGGGAATGTAGGGCTGTGACATTACTGGTCATATGCATTTGGCACTGTGGAAAATTTCAGTTCACCACGCAATCACCATAAATAACTGAGAGAAAACAGTTGAGAGGAAAAAGAGAGTGTGTGATTGAGTGGTCACTGTGGTCATAGCTGTTGAAAGTGGAAAACTTTTTTGAACAATATCAGTGTCTCTAGGATTGACTTGTTCTCTTATTTTTGCTGGCAGCTATTGCTATAGTCTGAGAAAACCCTTGGTTTTGCTTTGATGGAGGACCTCCCCCCCTTTTTTTTTTTTTAAGCTAAAGAAAAATAGATCCTATAACACACACATTTTTATGATCTATAATATCCTTAGGCAAAGATTTTATGGAGACATGATGAGTGCTGCCGAAGTGCAGCATCTGGGGCAGCAGTCCAATGAGAAAATAGCTCATGTAGCTGTCATAATCAAGAGTTATATTACTGTAACTGTTCTGCTGGAAATCAGAGATTTGCCTGATAGCTGTTTGGTTTTTTTTCTGACAGGAAACAAAATTCAGTGGCTCTTATGTTGTAACAGGGAGCCACGGTGTAGACTGCAATATTAAATCAGTTTTAATCTAAAAGGAGTGTATGCACTGGATCCGAGTGCCACTGAAATCAAGGCAGAGATCTCCACAGGCTTTAGATGAGGTTCTTTGAAAAGTCTAGGGACTTGGTGTGCATAAAAACGATGATTCACACATGCCTAGTGTGACAGTTCCTGTTTATTACTGCAATTTTTTTAGGAAAAAATGGTTAATCCTGGGATCAAATCTAAGGGGGAGATGTCAAGATTTTTAGTCAAAACATCCACATCCTTTTGGCAGAAAAATTAAAAAATCGCCCAGTTCTAGTTTTAGCCAAAAGGCAGTTATTTAGCCTGAAAGTAGACTGTTTAATTGCATCATACATACACATACATACATAAAGACACACACACACACACGTGCCTGTATAGACCTATTTTAGGTATAGGTCCATACAGAAAATCTCCTTGACCCAAAGAGCATAAGATTTTCATCTAATAAATTGCAAAACTGATAAACACAGTACTTGCTTCCTTAATAATTGTTTCCATCTGATGAGTTATGCCTGTGCAAATGTCATGATAGGAAAACTGGCTTTGCATATGGAAATAAGATTTCTCAAGAGTAAAAGCAGAAGAAAGTAAGTCATGGGATTGTTGTGATGCTCTGGGGTCTGTCCTTAGTCTGGGTAATACGAGAAACAGTAGGCTGCAAAGATCATTCAGGTTTCAGTCTCTAAATCAAATGCTGTAATGCTGCAATTTTTGGCTTGGTATTTAGGTTATTATTGTTCTGTTTGTTCATTCTGTTTTGTAGCTGTTTCCTTGGCTCTAGCTCTGAATGGCGTCTGCACAAATACTATTAAATTAATAGTGGGAAGGTAAGTCTTGTCATGTTATAAATGATAGCTTTAACTGTTAAGAGAAATGAAGACAGATTGACAAATACAATACATCTTAATAAAAAGATAGCTGCTGCTCCAAAGCACATTGAATTAGAATGGGCCCATGGGAAGCTGTCCTTTCCCTGGTGCAGGTGTTGTACAACTTCATTATCTGACATCCAACTGTGGTTGGAATCTTATGATTTATTATTTGTCTGACCAGCTGGTGGATCCAGACAAATGAGGAGTTTGAAAGGAAAGGTGTGAGCTGAAATCAGTTCATTAAATTGGCAACACAGAAGAGTCACAGCTGTGGGAGTTTAGATGCCAGTGCCACCAGTCTGATTAAATAGGAATCAGTTGAGTCTCTAGATAACCCAGTGCCTGCATTTTGTGTGAAGCATATTACTGAATGTGGTATTTCCAGGTAATGTCAGGGTCCATGGCAGAACAAACCTTGGAGCTAAGCGATAAAACGAGTCCTAGGTAGGCCATTTCAGGGAAGCATAAATTTCAATGAAGGGCTCAGAAAAAGGTGAGTAAACAAAACTCTCTGGAAAATAAATTTTTTAAGTGTTTTTGGCTCTTTATCAAAATTTTAAATAATTTCAGCTGAAAAAAATACATTTTACTTGAATCCGTACTCTATTAATAGAGTCCAATGCTGTGTTTGTTGTTCAACCTAACCTGTTTTGAGGAAGCTATCTTTGTGCTTGGTTTCTGATGAACCCCCTCTGCTACACTACTGATGCCCTGACAATAATGGTACTCGGCACTTTTATTTTAAGAGAACTTTTGAAATATAGTTAAGAATGTCTGTGCCCTCTTCTCCAGGCAGACATGAGCTCATTTTGCCTGCACTTCAAGCCAACTAGTTGCTCTGTCAGCTTGTCTCTGAACCTGTGGTAGCTGGCTTTGCTTCTCTACGAGGTTTATGAGCTCAGGATCAGTATCACACCAGTCAAACCTACGTGCTATCATTCAGCTCAGAGCAGGGTGTAAAGAACTCGGAGGTTTGTTCAATGGAGTTGGAGAGTCAGCATCAAGGCTGGCATTAGAATTTGGTGGTGGTTTTGGTGCCAACCTTGTAGTCTAAGTTGTAGTCCTGTTCTCGGCTTGGTGTGTCGGCAAAACTTGTGCAACTTTCTGGGGTTGCTGGGTTACTTTGCTCTGTCGCTGGAAGTGCTGTGCGAGATTGATTGCTGTAGGCAAGAGCAGCCCTGCATGTTCCTTTTCAGAGACATCTCCTGCTGCCACACTGCACTGGAAGCTTCCCTGAGAGAACCTCCCTGCAAAAAAAAAATGACCTTGAATTGATTATTCAAGAAAAGAAAAACATTTCTGTTGCTGTGTTAAGGCAGAAGGGAATGAACTCTGTATGTACTAAGCAGTAAATGTAATAATCACTTTGAGGTTTATTTGTTACTACAGCTTTTATATTTTTAATATTCATGGTGTTTTTTGTAGACCGCGTCCCGATTTCTTTTACCGCTGCTTTCCAGATGGAGTAATGAACTCTGAAATGCACTGCACAGGTGATCCAGATCTGGTGTCTGAAGGCAGAAAGAGCTTTCCGAGTATCCACTCTTCCTGTAAGTTCATTTAAATGCAGTTCCACTTTTATAAAAAGCTGTCTTATCTATTTTTCAAAAGTGCTCTTTTTTTTGTTAGGTCATGAACCTTATTTTTGTTGGAGGGTCCTGCAATTCTGTCTTAGGTCACCGCTGCCAGAAGATTCCTTCTGGACATAAAGTTGTGAGCCTGTGACCCTCACTTGTCTTGAGAACCACCTGATTTCACTGAGAGCCATTGGTAGACTGAAGAACTATTCAAGGTTAAAGAAAACAGTGTAGTTCTGAGGGGGTATCTGTTCCCTAATGCAGACCTCTGTGTGTAACCTTTGTCCATATAGTAAATATTTATTTTGTTATATTCCATTGAAATAGGAAATGTGACAGGGCACATTTGAACTGCACAGTTTTGACAAGATTTAGTTGAGATCTTTCAAGTACAAGATGTATTAAACCAAAGTTCAAGTCACAAAGACAGTTCAACAGCTTTTATCTTTAAAGGTTTCATTAGAAAAAAACCAAATGTCCATTACTTAAGGTACTTTTTTTTCGTGGTAGGTTGTATGATTGAAGATGGAAAGGGTAGGAAGGAACACACAGTGATCATGCTGCATCATTTGGGTGCTGTCCATACTAATGAACTGGGTGCAAAGTCAGGTTTGAGAAGACCTTATAGCACTAGAAGCTATGGTAATATGCCAGTAGAAGGATGAGTCTTTTATTCCCTGTTTTCTTACTCTTTTGGCAGCACCCACTGCCTGCTGTGGCTGAAGGAAGGGATCATTGTCTGTGTGGGCCTTTATTCTGGGGGATTCTTATATTTCCATGTTCAGATGTCTGCTGCCGCTGGACTGCATTGCAAGGGCACAGGCAGGAGTAAATGGTAGCTCTGTTACCAGCTCAGGCAAGCAGAGGAGAATAGGTGGAATGTCCTGACTCTTGTCAGTGTGACGGCACAGGGGTAGCATGTAATGGGGGAGCAGGGGTATCAGTAGTATCTTATATAGAGTGGGCAGGAAACAGAGGTAAGTTGGGCACAGTTTGCATTACTCCAGTTTCTTGTCTGCTCCTCAGACAGCACAGTCACCTGTCATTCCATTTGGCTTTGAGTTCAATCTAGGGCTGATGGTTTGATCAGTTACTCCTAGCTAATGCTGTATCCTGACAGATGTTTAGGTGGCTTTATGAAAACTTGTATGTCTGATTTAATACAACTAATTAACTCGGATGTTTACAAAGGTTCCTTTCTCTGTCTTGAGGAGCTGCTTTCTGGAGTGTTTTATGTCGGGTATTTCATAAAACTTCTTTTCATCTGTAAAATAACCTGATTGCTGTGAGCTTTTTTGGTTTTCGTTGCCAGTATTTTTTGTTGCCTTGTGCTGTTCTGTTTCGAGAACTGCCAGTTGAATACCAGTAAGTCATATCTCTGGAATTCGTTTTTCTGATCTTCTTTTAAAGTAATAACTTCAGAGTGTCTAATTGTGCAGAAGTATATATTGCAAACAAGTTGGGTAACAAGACAAATGAAATTCGGAGCTGATTTTGCTCCCTTTTTCTTGTTTGAGTCCCAGAAGCAGATATGGGAGTAGCAGATGTTTGTGGATTTGTTGGAAGCTTTATAGTTCTAAACAGTAAACCAACTTACCTGTCTCAACTTTTGTTTATAAGGTTTAATTACATTAAAGAAACAATAGCAGAATATTACTGTGTGCCGTTTAGAACAAATGGTATTTATTGCTATTCGTAGTCTCTCCTCAGAGCTGGTTGTCACACTTAATTGCAATCCTTTTGGTTAAGTATTTCATCAATGTATAACAAAGGCTTAAAATAAGTACATTTACACTGAAATATTAGAATTTACAGATTAGCCTCCACCAAGTGTTATAGTTGGTCACTATCCTCTACGAAAATGCAACAGTTTACTCCGGGGCTGCAAAGTGTGAGCTGTAGAAGTCACCCAATGTGTGTTTTGTTTTTATGCAGACTAGACACTGTATGTGTAGCGGGCTCTACTTAACTCTGGCAGGCATCCGAGTTCTCTTACCAAGACTGCTTGTCTCCCAGTGAAGTGCTTTGTCCCTGTGCCAGTGGGGCAGCCATACAATGCATACTGGGGTTTTACTTTTAACTGGTACCGGTTTTGTAAGCACTGAGTTACATTACTGCAGCTCACACAGAATTCAGTTGGAGTGGAATGATGGCCCCGTGTATTTAGATCAAAATTACAGGAGCAGCTTTCTCCTTCACTGACGTAGGCGGCTGAGTTGACTCTATTTCCCACCACAAAGCCTTTTATTACAATGTGATAAGAATGAAAAGATATATGTGCAGTTATTTTTATCTGTTGGTAAGTGTATGCTTGAGTGAGGCAATTCTGCAGCTGCTTGAAGTACTTAGCTGTTTGAAGCCTGATGTTATAATATCCAAGTCTCTGACAAGGCTGTGTTTTGAAGCCTTAAAACCCATACATATTTTAGTCTCATAATGGAGAAAGAAACTATTTTTATTTTATAATCTCACAATGCTAACCTCTGCTCCTTCTGTGTAGTAAAATTGTTTTGATAACCAGGATTGTCAGTGTTATTTTGCCAAGAATGTTTTATAGTTGTGATAATAAATTTAGTTTATTTAGTTACTTCATCCCTCACTAGATTGAAGAGTGAAAAACAAAGTTTATTATGGTAAACACACCATTATACGACCTTCCTGGACCTATGAAGCAATGAGGATGTTGAAGATATAATAATTCACGTTCAGAAATTTTGCTATAGTTCTACATTTACAGTATTTTGTTTTGTGTAATGTATGAACTATTCCTCCTCTACCTCCCACTCCCTGTGAAAAATTATTCTCTTATCTCAGTTTTAAAAAGCTGTTCTTCCTGCCTTCTTTACATATAGGTAATTGCAAATTTTCCTTCCATAAAGTCAGTCCAAGATTTTTTCTTGGCTTCTTTCTCCCTTTCTTCAGTGTAAGATCGCTGCTAGGTAAAATGGTGTTCCATTCTTCAGATTTCTGTCATCCTTTCTCTGTTTGTTGTGGAATTTGAGAGTCAACACCAAGAAAAGGTTTTTAGTTTCTGTTACTGTTTGTGGGGTTTTTTTTCTGTTTTCATGGCTGCAGAAACGTGAGTTGGGAGGATGAGAGCTGATATAAACTATGGTACCTCTGTTGGAATGATAGTTACAAGTAGCCCACTACAGTTTCATATTTTCTACTTCACATGAAGAAAATAAATCAGAAGTAAAAGCTGCCAGGCAGCTCCTAAAGAGAGGTTAGAAGCTTCAGTCAGGAGCTGTTTTCAGCTTCAAAACAGTGTTTCTCAGAGCATTCTTTGGACAGGCTGTCAGTCAAAAGCTTTGTTATACTAGGATCTAAAACCTCATCCATGCAAAATGAGGCCTTTAACAAGAAGTCTGTGGTGCTGTGAAAGTTGCGCTCTAAGAATGTAGAGCAGGGATGTATAACAGGAGTGACAGTGCTGACACCCCCAGATGGCCTGACCTGACCTTGCGTACTCAATAAAAATGTGAACTACCTGTCTTCCACTTTGAGAGCCAGCTTGTGCCCTGAAGGAGAGTGTGTTATCCTTATTAGAGCACAGATGATTTTTCTTGGCTTACATTACCAAGTCTTTCATCTCCCTGAGCCAAGGAGTGCATGTTATACAAATAAGAAAAAAAAATGATGGAACACAAACTATTTTGTAAAGCCAAAGAATGACTTGCAAATAGATGCAAACTATAGCTGCCTGAAACAACTGGGGCATTTTGTACCAAATCGGAGAAGGAGGTTGACCCGCGTGAAGACAGTGTTGTTGTTACTGCCCCCTCTGAACGAGGAGCAGAAGAACTGTACCCGCAGAGACTGCTGAAAATGTACTTCGAGTTGGCGTAACTCATTCAAGGCTGCTGTCTCCTTGCACTGTCTTGTGCTGTCCCTTTCTGGAAAGGCTGTTGAAGTTAGACAATTCCTTCTCTTGATAACTTTTTATAACAGCAGCTTGAGTTCAGAATCTACACAAGCACAACCCAACCTTCAAGGACTCCATTGAAATTCACCCAGTAGTGCATGTTCTACTACATCAACGAAGTCCCTGGACCTTCGGTTGGAAGACCCTGGAGCCCCAGGTTTGCATGTGGCTATTCTGACCAAAACGCTTCCAAAATGTAGGTCCTTTTCCCATATTTAGTATTTATGTGCCTCTATAATCCATTGATTATTTTATGCCATTTAAAGCTTGTGAAAATAACATGAAGCTTCTCTGTGCCCGTACCTCTTTGAAAGAATTGTGCAACTAAAGGGGAAAATTCTCTTTTCACTTTATGGTCCTGGTAATGTCACAAATACAAAGTAATTCTGTCAAGTATTGTGGTTTGGTTTTGGGTTCCACCACCCCCTCCCACCCCCCTCCCTCGTTTGAAGAGTAGAGCTCAGTTAAACTCTTGAACCCTTAATATGCAAAAAATGTTCAGAGTTTGCATATGAAGTTTGGGAATATCTGCTGTCCTCTATCTGTTTTTGGAAGTTTGTCCTTGGAAGCCATGTATGCTGAAATCTTAAGAGAATTTAGTCTGAAAACAGACTTTGTCTTTCAGATCCTCACATAGAATCATAGACACTGAAGATGGAAAAGCCTTCTCGTATCATTTACAGTACATCAGTTTATTGCTATTTACAGACTCTTCCTGACAAATTAAAAAAGTTCTTTTCTTATATTAATTCTAAGCATCTTACATAGTGGGATTTTCCTGGAGCTTAAAATCAGGCTGGTTATTATACAGTTTGCGAGTTCACTCTAGGATAAACACCTCTCTTTGATCTAATCTTGAGCCACCTAATTGGATATTTTTGAGCTTGGTGCCTCATTTCAAATTGCTCTGAATTCATCATGTCAGTGTGATTCTCCTCTACAGTTTAACATTACAGTTTAGTATGTGTTCCAATAATTTGCTGCATAATTTGTTCTTCTGCTGTCATGTTAACTTCATTTTCTGTATTTGTGTATATCATTGGTAGCACACTTTCTTGTTTTTCTCATCAAGTACACTAATAAGGAGTTCGGGAGATAATTCTTTGGGAATTTGTGGAACTATCCAGGTGTTGAAATTCCTAGACGGTCAGATGTCTTATATGCTGACATGACTGTAGTAGTGAAGTCCTTGTACAAGCAAATGTGGGTAAATAATAGTAACACAACACATTTTATTTAGAAACACCAAAAATCCTGTGTGAATGAAATGCCAAATTCTTGACCCTGTTTGCTTTCTTAGAGGAAGTGATTAATTCATCATGATATAACTCCCTTTAGGCTCTTATTTTACTCAAAACATTTGCAAGCAGATTGCAATTCCCAGAGTTGTGGCGTCAGCTTTATTTATTGACTATTTTTAAATGTGTTATTTCTGAATTGGTCAGAACTACTTAAACTATGTTTTTCAGCTAAGGGAATGCTCTCATAGATTTGAGGAAGTTGCATGAAACTGGTTTTGGTACCTGTGTGCTGAAGGAGAAAAGAATAGCTTGGTGAGTGTTTAATTTAACCTCTTTGGAGCCTGTACCGCTTAGTGTCGGTAGTCAGTGGCAGATGGAGCTCATGATTGTCATCAATACATCAATTTTAAGACACACATGTAGGTATCTGCTATGAATAAATGAATAATCACTTGCTAGTCTGGTTTGTATCAACTCAGAGTTCGATTCACGTAATTTCTAGGCTGAAGGTACCTCTGGAAATCTTCAAGCGGGGTCGGTGAGAGCAGGTTCCTCAGGACGGTGTCCAGCTGAGTTTTGAGTTTTGCATTTCTGAGTATGGAGGTTCCACAGCCTTCCTCACAGGGTAACCTCTTCTAGTGCTCGACCACTCTCACAGTGAAAATGTTATTTCTTATCTTTAAATGCAATTTCCTGTAATTCAGTTGTCTCTTCTCCTTTTACTGGGTAACGCTGAGAAGGGTCTCGTTTTACTTCCCCCAGTAAAAGGGGACTTTGCAGTGCCCTATGTTGCAGGAGGTTCAGGAGGTTCACATCAGCTATTGATCTCAGATAGAAAGATCCCAATTGCTGCTAGTGGATTTCACAGTGAATGACTGGAAAAAAAACTTGATAAAAATTAAAGTCAATTGAATAAGCCAGTAGCTGCAGACATAATTAAACTTACAATTGGATTGATCAATTAAAAAAAAAAAAACATTTTCTGTATAAAAGTGCTGTTATAGCAGCAAAATAAATAAAATAGTTGTGTGATTTTATCTTTGTAGCTGCAATTTAGTTACTTAAATTTGTTTGAAAAGTTCACTTTTGGTTAAATTGTGCCATTGGTTTTTCTTACTATTTTTTTTCTTTAAATAGAAATCTTTATTGATATCAGAGGTTCCTTTTTTCAAGGAAAAGTCAAGGTTTGAAGAAATTATTTTGTAGTAACAACTCAATTTGATTTGTACAGCTTCCAGAGTGAGTGTTAACGTGGCTGAAATAGAGTTACAGCGATTACTGTTGAATACAGCTGAAGAAATTGGAGAATTTCATCAGAAATCTGAAATGAAGTATGTAATCAGAGTATTTGGTTGTGGGGACAGTAACAGCGGCTGTTATATCACGTTTTTTAATTACCTCCTTTATGTATGAAGGTGTCTTGATATGTTTGAGAGAGTAATGGCCTTTTAGAAGCGCAGAAGAAAATTTATTTTCTCTACCTTTTGAACTATAGCATACACTCACCTCACAGTCTTCATAGACAAGATTGCAAATAATATGCAAATACTCAACTTTTATGCATTGGTTGACCCTGTTTTTATGAGGAATTTATGTTTTTAAAAGAAACGGTTCTTTTCACTGTATTTTTTTAATAAGTTACACTTTTTATACAAATAAAACCTAGTTAGCAATATGTCACTACTAATGTAACTAACGTTAGTAGTGGCCAGATTGCAAGGTTGTGACTGGTTGGAACATCATGAAGAATTGATTTTTCACAGTTTCATTATTTGGGATGAGCCTTTGCAGGTATAAACTCATTGTAAATCAAAATAAACATCCATTTCCAACACAGGGCATAGTCTTGTTCTGATCAAAATCAATGCCAGAATTGAATTGCCTGGAGAATTCTAATCTTTTAATAGTGATCATTACTACATCAAAGTAGTAATAAGCAAGCAGGGTTAATGGGAGCAGTGACCAAGGAATGAGGATGTTAATACCTACTGTGCATTTTAATATAGCTTTAAGAAAAAATTGCCAGTGGAACATGTTATATTGTTATATAACCAATGCCAGTGGAACGTGTTATATATGAACATTGTGCATATCCTACTTTTAATATATACATTATAAGAGTACTGGGTATGAGGTCATCTGTGCTTATGTTTGGAGAAAGAGCAGTGTCTCTAAGAAAGGAAGTACAGACAGCAATAGGAAAAAAGTAATTGGCTACCCTTTCCTGCTGTCATAATAAATGAGATTTTTCAGACCTATCCTGAGTAGTAATTTCCTACGTTAAGTAACCAGATTCCATAACGAATGATGGCAGTAATTGCCCGATCTGTTGTAACAAGCTTAAGAGTACGTAGGGAAGATTCTTCTACAGAGATGCCTCAGCTCTGTCTTTGAATCAGGAGGAAGGAATCCCAGCTGACTTTTTTTCACTGCGTAACCTTTTCTTCCTCTGTGAGTGAGGTCAGCCCCCACATCCTGCAGGTATTAGGAATATGCTTACCTTTCCCTCCAGCATTGACGTGTTTCCCAGAAGTGGAGTTCTTGTGTTAGCTTCTTGGGACTGCTCTTCACTAAGGCTCCTAAAGAGCAGAATGAAAGGGACTATATTGGGAAGCTAATGTAATTTGCATTTGGTGATTGTCATTGAGTGCAGGTGGCAGGAGGAAGATGGCCATGTGCGTCACCAATGTCATCCCTTACGAAGCATCCCATCTTGTTCAGGACTGGCAGTACTCAGGAGAGAGTTCCCTTATCCATAATAGAGAAGGTGAATGCTGAAGGTCTGTGCTCCCTCATTTTCTAGGAAGAATCAACAATTAATTTCCACAAGCTATCAAGAGTTTGAGTATAAACTTGCTCAGATGCCAGTTTATCAAGCAGCTATAATGTATATTATTGGGATAAAAAAGGTAGCTATTTACCCTATTTTCTTTATGAAAAATTATAACCAGCAAGTATGCTATTCATTTTTTTTTCAATGCTTACCACTTATCTGTCTGAGAATATACCAAAACTTAAGGTGAAAGGGCATGTCCTTATCTCTTCATCAGTTTCTCTGCAAACAACAGGCTTGCTTCCATGCTGCGTTAAGAGGTCTTTGTTTCTCACCAGCACCCAACCTTTTTCATTAAAATGACTAAAAGAACAGAAGCCTGTGGTGTTGTATCTCTCTGCTGCCTAGCAAAATTCAGCAGACCTTCTTGAAGAAAAGCTGAAAGTAATGTGATTCTTCACGGTAACATATTTTTTAGCAATACCAAGGACTGCACGAAAAAGCAGAAATTGTACCAGATAAGCCTGTTGCTTTCTTGATCTCAGGACTGTGATTTGCTGACTTGCAGTCCACTGTAATTTGTGGTTCACATAGGATACCAGAGAGGTGGGGGGGGCTTTTTGTTTGTTTTTTGCTTTTCCTAACCTAGAGACTAAATCATGCAGGAAACATAAGAGTACAGTGAGACTTCAGAGGAGAGTAGGCAAAAACATGGAATCATCTTGAATCCTGGGTCGTTAATGAGGAACAGAAAGAATGACTCTGTGAGTCAGCACGGTTCTTCCTCAAGTGCTGGGGAGATGAAGTTAAAAAGTGACCTGGAAGTATGAGTAGATTTCTGAGCTTAGCTTCAATAAACCAGTTTTCCTATCAGCTCTTGCTGTTTCTTGGTTATTATAGGCATTCAGTTTGCTTTTGGGTGTGTAGGGAAGAAGCTTAATTACCTTCCAGTCTAATTCTCCCTTTTCTCTTGCCTAACTTTAACTTTTCAGGTAACATTAGTAAGCTAAGGTTAGGGTATATGCTTGATTTAACAGCCTGCAGAAGACTTCATTGTGATATTGTAGACTTTAGCTGTATGTAAAGCTAAGACCACTGTTCTTCTGACTGATCTTTTCAGTTAAAAGGACTTTGAGTTACACTAGAGATCTAAAGATCAATTTTCAGCTGTGAACTGCAATGACAGCTCTTCTCTGGAGCAAAATGGGTCAGAAAGCTCAAGCCTAATTTGAAAATGGATGGCTATCAACTCAACTCAGAGTCAATTTCTGACCGTCTTTAGGAAAGAAGTCTCCACTGGCAAATACTGAGATTCCTTGAAATTTGCCATTCCTTGCCATTGCAGCATAGGGCTGACATCATGCTCCGAAATACATTCGATATGGTTTTATGTAGCATTTCTGTGTAAGAACAAACCAAATGTAGAGATGTTTCTAAAGTAGGTGTGGTGTTAGCTCTTCCTTAGTAAAATATCCTTCAGTGTGGAGTTTTCTTTAAGGTAGGTGAACTCAATAGTGGGCTGTTTCAGGCAGCACTTGGAAGGTAAGAGAAGCTTGGCTACTGCACTGTACGCGAGAAGCAGGTAAATAGCCCAAGCCAAACCATGGCTTGGTTGCACGTTCATTGTATTCACTGCATAAACATGTTCCTTTCCTCTATTCTAACTTTAATTTCAGGTCAAACCTTGGTCTTGTGAAGGATATGCCTTCATCCTTCTCTGCAAAGAGGAGAATGGAGAATCATAAGTCTAGTCAGAATTCCTGTTTTGAGAACTAGAAGCTGATATTTGTGAATTTGGCCTCCGTCCCATCAGCTGTGAGACACTGATTAAGTTCAATCAGGAGTGACTGCTAGAAGCAATCCTTGCTCTTAATCTTGATAGGGTAATTTTCTATGTTTGTAGAGACTAAGGGTAAGACTTTCTGTGGCAGCATTTTTATTCTGATCAGGCATACACTGTTGAAGACAGTGTTATGACAGTCCCCTCCTACAGCACCGTGTTTCAGATGACAGTGTGGTCTTGGTGCCCATGATAAGAATAAACCAGAATATGTATGAGAGCGTTCTGCCTAGATTAGAGCTGCTTGGAAGTAAACCCAACCTTTCTGTTTCCATGGGGACTTTAAATCTGTCTACAGGGTGGTCACCTTCATGAGTTGGGATGTGTGTTTTCCCCTCTACTAGGTGGTACTGGTTGACTCAAAGCCCTTTGGAGCTGCAAGAGTGATAGAGCTAACTCACATAAGTACACGTTCTTGTAATATAAATAACCCTGAGTCAATCCAGAATTATTTCAGTAAAGACAAAGAGTATCAATTACAATTCTGCTGTAAGAAAAAAAAAAAATTAAAAAATAATCAATAAACCCCTTGAAATTGAATTATAAATTCAAAACGCTAGGCACCTTTCTTTAGAGGTGGCTAACTGATTTTTCCAATTGCAGAAATCTCAGTCATAAAGATTTCTGAAAACATTAATTTAGGTCTCTTGAAAACAAGGGGATATTAAAAGTCTCTTGAGATAAAAGCTATGAGATAAATGCAGGAAATCAAGCGTATTATTTATGCAAGAAAGAGAAAAGTACAGAACATCTGCAGAAAGCCTCATTTGGATTTTGCTATTACTGTCAGTTCTACATAGAAAACACCAGCTATTACAGATAAGTAGGTAATTTTGGTTTTCCCTCCCTCTGCAGAGGACTGAGCAAATTATGAAGTCAGTGTTCTAACTAACAAAACCTATACAAAAAAGTTTGTGCAAAATACTTTTAAAACTAATAATTCTTTGTTGCAATCAACTGATTTATCTGGTGATTTTCTCTTGAGACTTGTAGTTTTTGCTTGTTTCAATCTGAACTAAGACAATGGTTTTGGAAGTCTCTCTGTTTGGGGTTCCTACGTTCTCTTTAAACAACCAGAAAATTTTGGAAAATGATTAAGTTGGAAGATTCTGATCATGTTGGAAGGCAATGCAGGTTGGACTCGTGGTTGAAACTGATGGTGGATAATAACATGGGAGATCTCTTTAAAAAAATTCTCTTGTGGGGAAGAAGGGAGGAAGAAAAAAATCTTTGGATTATTTTACTGAAGGAATTAATCAGAGAGTAGAAATCAGAATGCTTGACTAGATGTTTTTAATATCGTAACATTCGCACAGGCACTCGGGATTAGATATAGTGTGAACTGGTGAGGACTGCTCAGTGATGCAAGAACTTCTCTATCATGACATTTTTAAACTGAAGGAGGGTAGATTTAGATTAGATGCCAGCAAGAAATTCTTTCCTGTGAGGGTGGTGAGACACTGGCCCAGGTTGCCCAGAGAAGCTGTGGCTGCCCCATCCCTGGAGGGGTTTAAGACCAGGCTGGATGGGGCTTTGAGCAACCAGGTCTAGTAGGGGATGTCCCTGCACACAGCAGGGGGGTTGGAACTCAATGATCTTTAAGGTCCTTCCAACCTAAACGATTCTATGATTCCACGATATGATTAGCCATTTTATTCTTCATTGTATTAGCCTCTCTTCTTTGCTGATCTCTTCTCCCTGATATCCAGTGATAGGACGCGTTGGGAGTGGTCCACAGCTGCGCCAGGGGAGGTTTAGACTGGACATTAGGAAGCATTTCTTTACTGGGAGGGTGGTCAAACACTGGAACAGGCTTGCTAAAGAGGTGGTCAGTGCCCTGAGCCTGTCAGCGTTCAAGAGGCATTTAGACAATGCCCTTAATAACATGCTTTAACTTCTGGACAGCCCTGAAGTGATTAGGCAGTTGGAATAAATGATCATTGTAGGTCCCTTCAAACTGAAAATATTCTCTGCACTGGCTGTCTTCCTTCATTACTTCTTTGAAATCAGTAAGTTTGTGTGGGTGAATACAGCAAGATCCTGTCTAGAAAAAAAGGAACTACTAGTTGCTGTAAATAACAAAAAAGTCTAAAGGCTTTAAAGATGTTTATGTTATCAAGCAATAGAACAGTATATCATTTTCTGGTATTAATATGGCAAGAAGGCTAGAGTCTGAATGAAAAAGAGTTTCACTATATCCAGAGAATGGCTCTAGCAGTAGGGTAGGGAATGGGTAGGAGTTAAATATGAGGAGCAGGAGTGTAATTTGAATGTGCCTATTCACAGGTCTGGCCTTGATTCTGGTACCAAAAAGTGTTATATGGCATTCTTTGGAAATGCCTTTTTATCTCTAGCAATGACAATCTCGATAACTGGTTCACATACCAGTGCCTGCATTTGTTTGGATGTGTCCCATTCTCCTAGCTAAGCTCTGCTTATTTGGGCAGAAAGCGTTCTCAAGATTAGTCCTAAATTCATTTTCTCCACTCCTTGGCTTTGGGGGAAGGAGAGAGAAATCTCTTCATTTTTTTTTTTTCCTTTTCTGAAACAGTTATAGTCTCTGCCAGTCAGACTAGGAGTCTCCTTGGTGTAAATTGTCATCTCAGACAGGTAAGGACTGCTACTGCAGTTCTTAAAAGAAGTAGCACCTTTGCTGTTGACTGGTTAATATTTTATTTTCTCTTATCTCCACAATTAACTGTTCCACTCAGTGTTGTTTGTCACTGTATAGTGCATTACCGTTGTATTACTCACGAGGAGCTGCCTTCTCTGATGATATCAAAGCTGATTATGCAGTTCATGCTTGCACCAAACTTGCTTGATGAAGCACTAATTAAATAAATGTAGTATTTGTGGTGTGTCTTGCTGTGTCACTAAAAAGGAAAAAGGAGACTAGAAAATAGATGTCTTTAGAGTGAAAGGACGACTAGCTCCTCCTCCCCTTTTTCACTAAATAATTGAAATTAGTCAGTTGTAAAAATGAAAAGATTTTTACATTTTAAAAGCTATTCATTTGTTTGAAAAATGTAAATGATTTATGTATTTCAGAGTGAAGAAATTATTGAATTCCAATAGAATTGTTTGCTATCCTGCAATATTTTATATAAAATATTACTGCAGTACATGTAATTATAGTTGGGTATCTAAATTTGAGCTGTTAATTATCTTTAGCTAGCGATTTCATGGAGGATAATCATATTTCCTTCAGTTGAATGGGAACATTTTAAGTATCAGATGAGCTACAAGCCACAGGTTTTTGGCAGTAATTGCTGCTACTCCCCTATTTCCAAGATAAATCTCTTAATTAACAGCTGTATGGCAGTGTCTCTCTGAAATATTTCATCCTCTTAAAGAAGAATCCAGGGAAATAAGTAATGGATTTCTTAGATATGCAAGGAGAAAAAAAAAAAAACACCACTCCTGTGGGTTTTATTGGCTTCTTAATTCAAACTGTAAGTATACACAGGAATGGTTGTGTTTAATGCTTTTACCTCTTCTCTGACATATTTACCTCTCAGTACTCAATAACAAAGGCTGTTTGAATTCATGAGGGGCTTGTGAGATGAACTCTTTAAAGTTTAGTTTTCCAGCTCTAATAATAAACCAACTCCTGCTACTCTGAGGTTCAGAACACATATTTGTCTCCAGCATGGTATTTAGCCTTCCTAGCAAACATGTTCTATGCATTGTCTTTTACACTGTAGCATTTAACACAATTTTATTATTTTTTTTAACAGTAGTATATGATAATATACTTTTTCGTTTTCTATGCATGATTAAAGAGATTAGTCCCGGTTCTATTGTCCATTCTGGAGTACACTTTTTTTGCTACCTTCAGAGGATCTAGGCTGAATTGGAAATGAAGATACCCACTTTCCAGTCCCTGATTGTCTCAAGAGAGTTATTTAAAAGTTTCTCTCGAGAGAGTTAGTTACAAGTTTGGAGCCCAGCATTGAATTCAGTGATGGAATAATGTAGCTGCGCAGCCACTTGTCTCTTGGTGTCCTGGTTCACTTTGCTACTTAAAGTGTGGTTGAAAAAGGCTTCAGATCACTTGCCTTTTTTTCCACCAAACTCTTCTTCTTTACATAAAACCCCCAATGATAAGTTCATCTTGCAAATGGTGGATATATAAGGCTTCATCACTTTGCACTTTGCAGTGTAGCAGGAATAAATAACATTTTCCTATTCCTGCTGGGTCTCACAGCATGAAAAGAAAAGCGGGGATCTTCTATAAAACCCTTACGGCTGTAGCTGTGCATAGTCTTGGGGTTTCCCTAGTTTCTTTCTGAAGTATTTCAGGGGGTTATTTGCAGGCAGTACTAACGCTGGTATTATCCAGCAAACTCTTTGACACTGACTCTTTTGACATGCCGCATCCCGTGTTTGGCAGAAGCATTCTGATCCTCCACTGCAAAAAGTTTCTATCCATCAAGGTATTCTTCAAGACATCTCTTAACTGTATTTTATATGCTAACCTGTATGCTTGTGCCAGTTCACTTCAGAGAAATTTTATATTAAATGCACATCCTTGAAAATTCGATACACGTGCTTGTCATGGTGAATGGGGAGGACAAGTAGTTGAGTGGGATGTGATCCATTATCAAATGGAAAAGCAGGAAGCAAGAAGTTACCCTGATCTCAAGCGTGGGACTTGGTATATTCCAGTGTTGAACTGGAAATAATTTAGAGTTGGGGGAGCTGGTGATCTAAAGCTTATGGATAGATGCTGTATTTATGCTAAGGTCTAGCAGAAAGAGAAATTTATTCTCTGGTTATTGATAATTGACAGGGGAGTAGATGTTTAATTAGTACTGATCTGTTTGAATTAACCTGCCAACTCTTATCTCAGTTTTAACAAATTTTCTCAGGAAACTAGAGGTATACTATAGTACCTTTGTTTCATAAAGGGATTGCACATCTGATGTAACAAAAAAAAAATCAGTCAGCACTTGATATTCCTGATACCTGTAAGGAGAATAGTGCATTATCCACGGACCACACTAGAGCAGAGCACCATCATGGGTGTGTTCAAGGGCCAGTTGCATCCTGATGTCATTCTGTCCTAGGTTTAAATCTGATACAAGTTCATTAGTTGGACCTAATTATACCAGATGTAATTGAGAAGCATTGAGATCTTGGCAATGAGAAAAGAGTAAAAAACATACCTTGCAGAGAAAGATGCTTTTCTAGTTTGATACAGCTGTAAGATTAGGGCTGAGTTTGCAAGACAGTCTCTTGTAGTTTATATTAATGCTAAGGCTGCTTTGATTAGTGCCTGAGTGCTGACCCCTTCTCCTCAGAGTAATTCCAGAATCTGAGCCCTTTTAGTCTTTTCTTTACTGTGTTCTCAGAGAAAGGCGATTTCTTCAAGGCTTCTGACAACAGAAATGGCAAAGCAGGCTATGGAACTGCTTCACTTATGGCATCGTTAACTGACCAAATCAGAACTTAGTTCTCATTTTTTGGTAGCAGTGAGATGCACCGTGAGACCACTTCAGATATTTCGGGTGTAATGAGGTATCTTGAAAGGTGCATGAAAATAAAATGTCAGAAAAAAATAAAAAGGTTCATGAGAATTCACTGTTGACAGTCTTGCAAAACCAATCTAATAACTAATACTGTAGTTACTTGCTTTTCATTTTGTTCTAACATGTCTCTGTCTCTGATATCTCCTTTTTGTTTCCCAAGCCCCTGCATACATTTGTATCTTGTGATGTGCTTCTCATGTTGCTTCTGCTGAACTGTCTTTCTTTGTGAAAAGAAATTAATAAAGCTAAGCCAAGAGGAAGGTGATTGACTGTCCCACTTGGAAAAAAAAAAAAAAAAAAATTTTGCCTGTAATAATAAGCTCAAAACGTTCTCTGGGAATTGTACTTCTCGAAAATCCTCTTTGAATTGAATTTCAGCATTAAAATTTATGCAGCCATTTGGTGTCATACTTTTTTCCTTCAGGAAAGATAAATATTTCAGTCTTTGAGCAGTGTGAAACCGAAAACATTCACCAGTAGCCCCAGCTAAAATTGCAGTAAGCAATCCCAGTGATGAATAGTATGTGTTTGCATTTGGAAAATATACGGTAAACACTGCAAGTATAAAGCATTACAGACAAAGAGATGAATCATTTTCTCTGATTGTTACACAGGCCATTTGAATGGTTGTTTTGCAGTTTCATAATTTGTTGCCACTTAAATAAGTTGAGCATTTTTTCTTCAGCTCAAAAACTGCTTAGTGTAAGGAAGACACGTATTGCTTGCTTAGCAAAGCATCCATTAAAACTTGAGAAGCTGAAGATCCTCATGGGGTAGTTTAATTTCCAGAAAACACCCACAAAAGCAATTACAATTTTAATTAATAATTTATTTGGGGTGCTTTAGATCAGATTCTTGTTCACAGTTTCTCACTTTATGCATTTCAACTTGGTAATCGGTTTGGTTCATGTAGATAGGTTTTAAAACCCATTTAGATCTTCTGTCTGGAGAGAATCAGATGTCAGGATGGGGTCTGCTGTGTCTCTAGATGCTGCCATAGTCTTTATTTCCTCTGTGATTTTTTTTATTTTTTTTTTTTAAAGAAGGTGATAGAAACAAACTGAAAGATTGAGTCTAATGCAGTTTTATTTATTCCAATAATGATAATGCCCAAGAGAGGGCTGGTTTATGACATGCTTCAAGTACCATTATGGTATAGTTTTAAAATGTGCCTTCCAATCGCGGTTCCAGATACCCCACCTACACAGAACAAGATGAAAGGCACTCTCTTAAGTTGATAATTCCTAAACCATTAGGATGTAAAGGTCAAAACACCACTTTCTTATCTTCACAGAGAAGTCTACAGCTATCCATTTAGTTCTAAAAACCTATTCAGTTGGGTTTTTTGGACTCCCATTTTCTACCCTCTCCTGATTGCTCATTCATCAGATTTACCCGGCTTGGATCCTGGTACCTTTACAGACTGCCATTATCCCCTTCAAGGTTTTCCATGGTGACACGGTTCTGCAACCTTTCATCTATTGCAGGATGAGAGCTTAGTACATGAACTCTATGGGCAGAAGGCATACCAGGTTTTGGGGTTTTTCTATGAAGTATTTTGCTCATGTACAGCTCAATCATTGCTATAACAGTAAATAAACATACTCAGAAACTTCCTTTGGCTTATACCTCAATAGGTGCTTGTAACAGAGTGTTTGCATCAATTTTGCATGTACTTGATTATTGTGAAATGGGAGGAGCACTTCTTGTAGGAAGGCTGTTGGAGAGCCTCACTGACTTTTCATCTATGTAGCGGTGTTTATATTTCTCTTCCTATTGTAAGTGTTTTACTGAATCAGGTGTTTGGATGAAGATGGCCCATCATAATGGTGGTTTACAGTTTGATCATGGTTTTGTCAGTAAGAACTTCACCACGCGGCTGATGTTACAAGTCCTCTTGCATCTGAGATAATTCTCTTTCTCTGTCTTCAGGTTATTTCTCTGAAAATTGTACTTTATCCAGACTAACATTGTGGGGCTAACTGGATCATACTTAATGGTGTGATATATAGGAGGTCAGATGGGAAAGATCAGCTGGTCCCTTTGGGCTGCTAACTCTGTGAACTTTTGAATAGTCCTTATTCAGCAAACAAAATATGCAGTGTTATCTGCAGAGAAAAACTCCAGTAGGCTTTGTGAACTGGACCGGCTTAAAGCGGTGACTTCAAGTTGATCTATTCCCTGTGTGACCGGTATTCAAAAGTCTCATTCTGAGAGTGGGAGTAAGGAATTCACTTTGGTGAGCAGAGAGAGACAACGTGCTTGCCCTAATGGTTGGGGTTGTATGAGAGAACTTGCAGTACAGTCTCTGAATGGTTTATAGCCATGTGGCAAACAAAATCAATTAGACACCTTTGGCAGGTCTACATAACCAGTAGGTCTACATTATGAAAAAGCAAAATAGGTAGAACAGGTATAGGAAAAGGAATGGAAATTGACTTAATTTTTCACAAACTAAAGTTTCTTCATGACTGAGAGACTGTGTAGGTGCTATTAATATTATCTGGAGAGTGCATATGCCTTATTAAAGATTCTTTGTAGATAATAATTATCAATATTATAACTCACAATTTGTGAGCTCAAGTTTGCTGGCATGGCAAAGTAAGTTTATATGACTCTCAATGGTCTGTACACAAGGAGGTAACCCAGTCTGCAAGAAATCTTTTATCTAAGATTGTTTGTTATATTTTAAAGTTTGCCTCCCACTGTCTTCTGTCACGTACAGAATCAGCACTGGTTGAAAAAGCTTCTAGGAAACATGATATTTGGTATACTGGTTTGGTGACTAAGCAGCAGTCCGTCCTGCTCCGCCACATGTAAAGATTTGTGTGTTTGAAGATGAAATGCAAAACTTCAGTAATTGCATTCAAACAGCTGTGTAGTATAAACTTCTGAAACCACTCCATTGTAGTGTCAGCTAAAACTAACCATCCCATAGATTTATCAGCAGAACACAAAATAATTACTTTGTCACATCTAGCCTTTGGGAACATGAGGAGAAGGGCATTTGAAAAGCCCTAGCAGGAGATTAGAAAAAAGATGCATCTCTGACCCATCACTGATGGTGATTTTACCATTAAATTCACTGATAGCAGAATCAGAACAGGATTTTGTATTATGACCATGACCTATTACCTCTTATAGAGGTGCTGAGATACCACAAAGATAAAAAGCATAAAGGTAGTCAGAAAAATGTTTGGATAAATATTTATAGTCTTGCTGTCTGTGCTTTACATGCTTATATTCTATTTTGTTCTCTGCAGACAGGAACAAAATTGAGTATGACATCTGTGGAGAAAGTAGAAGATGTGTTTCACAGAGCTACCTGCTCAGCTGCAGCACTAATTTTCCTACAGAAAAAAAAAAAAAAAAATTAAATGTTGGTGTTTTCTTTTTTTTTTTATAATGCATATTCTGAAAAATAAAATAAAATCCATCCAGCATCTCTCTGGAAGGTGAACAGCTGCGAGAGAAAAGAAGTTTGGTACAGACACTGGCTGGCTGAGTTTTATCGTCACTGCCAGTTGATCATGTTCTATAGAAACAGGTTGATGGAACCTAAAAATATCATTTAAATATTATTCAATTGTAGTACAGACTGACTGAATGCTTTTCTGCTTTGAACCGCAACTTTTTAGAATAGGTCTAATTTTTAACTTAAGTCATGCTAAAGGTTAAGTGTGAAGGAACTTTTGTGACTCAAGTTAAAAATTTGCCTAAACGTTTAATTTAATGTGCAAATAAAATCAGGGATTCTTTCCACAGCCGATGTTTTCCCCGGAGGAAAAAGGTAAATTGCTGAAGGAAAAAAAAAATCTGTTGCTATTGGATAGATGAATGTCTAGATGTACCACAGCATTTGCAGATATGTCAGATTATGTGAAAACTGAGTATCTATGAGAAGGAAATAGATTAGCTTTGCAGTGTTTACTTGCCTGATTGCTGGCATTGCTACATAGATAACACCATATGAGAGCATATGTACATCATGGATCTTGTGGGAGACTGCCTTTTTCCATTCAGCCCCCAAAGTAGTTTGTTGGGTTTTTTTTAAGTTTTTAAGGTCACGATTGCTTTATTAAAACAAAAACAAAACTGCAGAAAACCTCTCTACCTAGGCAATTTGCTGCCTTTAAAAATACTAAGTTATAACAGCATCATTCATATGGTTACATAGGAATCTCTATTCAAATAATGAAACTCCCTCAATTTTCTGCATATGGTCTTCTTACCTTAACTCCTTACATCACCCCAGAAAGTCCAAGACTCCTCTGCAGTAGAAAGATCTTGCTGCCATATCTTAAAGGATCTTAAGGGATAGTATCATACAGAGTTACTGACAAATACTGTAATTCTGTGTTTTTCTTTATCAGTTGCATTTTCAGGCCTTGGCTTTACCACCTTCTACTTAGCTGGAAAGTTACACTGCTTCACGGAAAACGGCCGGGGGAAGAGCTGGCGGCTTTGTGCAGCAATTCTCCCGCTCTACTGCGCCATGATGATTGCCCTGTCGCGTATGTGTGATTACAAACATCACTGGCAAGGTGAGCCATAGAGCTACAAGGCTTAAAAAAAAAAAAAAAAAAAGAAAAGTAGAAAGAAGGTATTTCTTTGATTTCTTTTTTTTTTTTTTTTTTCATTAAATCACATGAGTTACAACACGATAGCATGCTATAGATTTTCCTTGCTCCTGGATTGATGCTGAGGGTTTCAATGTCTGAAAATACTGCAGGGGCTGTTTACCATTCTGCATTTTTATATACGCAATGTACACCATCGTATGTATAGACAAATCCACATCAGTGTGGTTTTTTACATCATCATTTTTTACAAATGTAGATCAGTGCCATAGTTGGCATGGATGTCCCATCAGAGTAGCATGGGAGAGACTAGTTTACTCTGTAATATACAGCACAGAAGCTCAGGCCTCAGCTTTTACGTTCAGCAGAGTCAACTGATTGTGTTAAAGTACTTCTGGTGGCTTTGTGATGGAGTCTTAACTATGCTGTGGGGAATGAACAAGGACCATCAATATAGTGTCCAAGACTGAGCATACTGTAGGTGAAGGATAGGGTGGAATATCCTTACATTAAAAAGCCATTGAGTGGTCCCAGAACATTAATAGTATAAGTACTTCATGAGCTCCCTTCAGTTTCACTGGAAAATGTAGTATCCAGGTTCTTAGTGTTGGTGAATGTTAGGATATTTCACTATGAATTATGAACGTACTGACTGCTTTTAAATCCCTAGATCTCTGTCTAGGCTTATAACTCTGCAAATGTTAATTTACTCATGAAGTAAGTAGAAATTTTATATGAAAAAAGAGTAAAGATAAATACTGAGACTGAAAGAATATGATTTTTTCTTTCTGGGCAAAGGAAAAAAAAAAAAGAAAAAGAGGAAGCTGTGGCTACCATGAGCTCAAATGAAACACAGAATTGTTGTCTTCAAAAACAGGAGTCAAAATATCTGCCTGTGTGTTTGCTCAGTGCCCCCAGTCGAGGTCAGCAAGCTGGAAATCTTTGGCATAAATCATGTAGTGAATTTGTACTACTGTGGTGCCCAAACTGAGGCCCAGAGTTGCATGTAAGTGTTCTGATAGAAATTATTTAGGCAGGTTTTCAGCAAGTCTTGAAATACTGGGGAACTTGTAGAGGACTGGCAGAAATCTGGTATTTCTTCATAATTAAAAATAGTAACCAGAGACTTGACCTCATTGTTAAGCAAAATAAAAAAGTAGCTGGAACAGGATTCAAATGACCACAGTTAAAGGAGGGTAATCTGAGAATTGCAACCAACACAGAAAATGAATCTAGTCACAATAACTAAGTATTTTACAAGTTGATCGATCCTGTAATACTATGCTATGATGAAAATTCTTGCCATTGATACCTTTAGTACCATGACAGTTTGACAGGGACAGTCTGAATGGTACAAAATCAGTATGGGTAGGATAAGCTTCTGTCTGCTTGCAAATACTGTGTACACACAATCACCTTTTAAAATCTTACTTGATTCTCTATTACATTTGTAGTAGATTTTTTTTTTTATGTCCCTTTGCGTGTAGGAAGAGAACGTAGGATGAGAAGGGATCTCCTAGACCATACAGTCTAGTCCTCTTCCTCAACAGGCAACTGTGACCTATAATCACAGTTCTTAAATTTATCTCAAATTTTTCAGGTTTTCTTGCCCTAGCTATTCCTGTTAAAAGGCTCTTCAGAATCTCACTCCTCCAATGATTACAAGCCATTTATTACCCACTGAAAATTGAACAACATGTCCTTTGTCCCAATATATACTAGACTGACAAACTAGGGAATTTAATCCATACCTATGTTAGACAAAAATAATTGGTATTGACTAACACTTCTTTGTCATTAAACTCAACAGTTTGCTTTTTTATTACACTGTGGTTTCTTTCTAACTCAACGTAAAACAGAGAAACACAGGTATGCACAGATGATACGGTGCTTAGTAAGCCTTGTTAAAATAAAGCATGTTGTCAAGACGTATTCTAGCCGTTGTCTTTTGTCTCACTTTCATTATTGTTTGTGTTCAAATCTGGGGCTTTCAAAGTCAGTGCTTTCAGTGAAGTTTTGCTCTGGTTGCTTGAAAATGAAACACAGGAGCAGGCAAGTATACTACCAAGAAGCAGGGAGAACCTGACAGAACAGATCCTCTTGCCCTTCAGGTGCAATGCAGTTCCCATGGAAAACTTAAAATTGCCCGTGTGAGAGCTGCAAATAACTCATTAAATGGCCATATTTTGTTTCATCTTTTATTTTCTGGTAGGAGTATGAGATAGTAAATAGCATCAAAGTAAGTTATTCAAAAGGTATTAAATCAGTTAACAGGCATGCTTAGTCTTTGACCTTTCAGGTACTTTCAGGAGGAGTTCACCCAGCTTGGAATCGTTCTTGGCAGCTGTCTTTCTCAGGGGCCTTTCAGGAGCTGCAAGTGAATTGCTGAAATGAATTGTTGTAGCTACAGTGGCCCACTTCCTGAAGGAAGATAATTTTCCATCCTACATCCTACCTGCTCCCTGTCTGCACTGGAGAATGCCTTTTGGAACACAAACCAGTCAAAAGTAGATCTGGCATTTTAGCTGCCGTCTTCCCTGGGGGTACGTAGGCAGAGACAAGGAGCAGACTGTAGTCACTGCAATAGTTTGGGGTGTACCAGTCAGCGGGAGAGCTCTGGATGCTGTAAACAGCACAGTTCAACTGTATTGTTCATAAATGGAAAACCTGGTGGTGGTCATTGTAAATCATGGCAAACTGAAAGAAGATATGTGGGTTGCCTAACCTTAAAGGCTGGTCAACGGTGAGCTGGAACATCATGAACATTTAATACCCCATGGAAACCATTCTATTTCCCCTTTTCACCTCCTGAAACATAGCCAACCATCTACATTTTGGGTATTTAAAATGTTGGAGATGTCCCCCAAAACCACTGATGTGTTCTGCATGATTGTGGTATTTGGCTCCAAATTCTTTATGAAAGTTTTAGGTTTGCGTTTTCTGGATTAAACACTTCCAGGTCAACCAAAGGTCTTTGATTTACAGTTGTCACTACTGGCTGCCCTTTCATGCTAACGTACTTCTGGTTTTGTTGATTTTCTTACCTAGATGCTTTCGTTGGAGGGATCATTGGCCTCATTTTTGCTTATATTTGCTACAGACAACACTACCCTCCTTTGGGTAACACAGCTTGTCATAAATCGTACGTCAGCCTGCTAGATCAGAACTCTGTGAAGAAAGAAGAGAGACCTACAGCAGATAATGCTACTGGTCTGCCTCTAGAGGGAATAACTGAAGGTCCTGTATGACTTTAAGAAATGTGCAGTATGAACTTTTAGCCTTCTCACATTTCCTCCAAACTGGTCTCTTAACACAGTGTTTCTTACTGTACGTGTTTTTCCATTTGTTTCTTTCCTTTTTATAAATAAAAATGAAATATTTTATTTGTAATGCCATAATATCATCACACTTTAAAATTTTCAGTTCATATTGACTTACTGAATTATCTGTTTTCAGTCTGCTGCAAACAGATAGACTACTTGAGGGAAGGGGAAAGAACATTAAAAACAATCCCATGTGGAGAATGGTTAAAAGAGTAATTTTAAGAAGATATTGTTGAGGATATAGTAGATCTGAAAACAGATTTTCTGAAGTACTGAGTGTTTCCTAGAAAGTTCTGGTTGTCTTCAGCACTCATTGATTTTGATGGGTGATGAGTACACACAGCACTTTTCATCAGATGTTCAGCATCTGTTGTGGCCAGCCATTTCTTTATATAATTTGTTAAGTTGGGCATCATCCTTATGTTTATCTTGTTGCCTTCTAACATAAAAATCTCCACATGCTGGTAGAACTTTGTATTAATTGTCAAGTTCTGACAAGGTCATTTCGAGCTACTAATGATCAAGCAACCTGAAGGTATGAATGGGTAAGTGTTTGTAAGAGCCAAACCTTGCGCATTAGTAGTTCCACAGGATGATGCTGAAACTCGATAAAATTCCACACTGTTAAAATTATCAGCTTGCAATAACATATATGTTCATAGGATGGATTAGAAACTTGGTATTACATCATTAGCAATTTTTTGAGAGCTCTTGCAGTTATTACCATCAAAACAAAATGAAAGAAAAGAACACCCATGACATTCAACAAGCTGAAGTCTTTAAAACAAATTTTAAAAAAAATCCTAAAACTGTGAGGATAAAGAAACACAATGTTTTCTGTGAATCTCGGTGTGCCATGTTCATTCTTGTGTAGTTACTCACTGCAGCATTGGTGATCTAAAGAAATGCAAAGATTTTCCTTTGTGATTCTGGGCGCACAACCATGACTGCTTGTGGTGGTCTCCAGCACTGTAACATATTCAGAGGAATGCTGGAGACAGTTTTCCACTAGACCCATTCCACATTTTCAGCTCATCATGTTCTTGAGCATGGTGTTTGCGACGGTTGGCTCGGTACCTGAATTGAAACTCACCTGAATCAAAACACTGTTGGTATGGAGAAGTTTATTAAGTGTATGACTTTAGTTAATTTATTATTGGTAGGATCCTGTTTTGTTATGTATGCACTATGCAGTATACATCACAATCCTGTGAAATGATGTACCTTTGGATGGCAAAATGTCAGATTCCAGAATTTTTTTCCTTAGATACCCTGTGAAAATGCAGGCAAATGTTCGAGACCACACCTTGGCGGTTGAACATTTCTTAGCCGGAGCCGCCGGTTACAGCGATCAAGATAGCGTTGATCAATGACCATTATTACGGTGCTTTAGACTGGAGGAGACTGCTGCCATAATTATACTTTATGTGTTCCTGTTGGAATATGTATTGGCCTTGTAGGCATTTTGTGATTCAAACAGCTCAATGTCTTTATGTAAGGCTTGTCGTTTACTTTTCTCAAAGGTAAGCTTTGTAGATTTTTTTGAGAAGAGCTACTTCCTGATTGGCAACACTTGGATTTTTATAGAAAGAAAGTAAATTAGAATCCCTTTTAAAATAAATGTAATAATTGTGTATAAGAGGATGAAACCATACTATATATAAACTTATATGATATTTGGAAATAACTATAAATAGGAAATGGCATTAAGAAACAGAATGTAATAGACATGAACCCAGGACGGTTCTGCAGAAATTAAGCCTGATCTTGTAAAACTGATACCAGTTTGACTGCATCAGTTAGAGGTGGGATTTTTTACTGGGAGTTACATTATTCTGATCTCCAGAATAGAGAGTTACCCAAATGCAACTGTGATTTTACTGGTGTATATATGCTAGGTCACAAAACTAGCATCAGCAAAGCAAAATTATTCTGGCGTTGCATTTGCGCTGGATTTGACAGAACACTTCTCTGGTGTAACTGAGGTCTTATTCTAGAAATCCACCCAGTTTAGTGGAGGCTTAATCTTTCTATAAAGTTTTTAAACCATCCTACCGAATTCTGTAACAGGGATATCATTTTCTATTACTTCATATGGGAGGATTAATGAAAGCCCTAGAGTAAGGGTATCATGTCTTTACATTGTATAGGGATTAGCCATTAGCTTTTTCTTTCAGCAGGAACCCTAGTCTTCCAGGTTATATGCAAATGTTAAAAAAAAAAAATCTTAAAATTAGAAGTTTAATACTGATGCATAGAGCATTTTGCATGTTTTTATATAGATCTGGCTTATTCTCAAAAATGAGTGGGGCTCCTAACTGTGCTGTACACATTCCCAGTCTTTTAATGGCTTTTGATATGAACAAGCTATCTTCTTTGGGATGGGGAAAGCTTATACAGTCCTCAAATGAGCAGTGGCTGTTAAAAGATTGGAATATGAAGTGTAATGCAGCATAAATACTTACATTGCAAGAGTAATTGGTGAACTTCACAAAGCAGTAAAGAATAACGTCTTTTAATGGGAATAATTAAATTGAAAGTCATAAAATAGACAATGTAAAAGCTTTGATTAAAATGTTATCAAAATTATGAAAGGCTTAATGATGTGAAACTTGTGGATGGATCTGTGGGGGCTGTAATTACCAGTGCAAAGTCAGTGTAGCTAGGAAGGCATTTTTGTGGATCAATGTATTTTAATCTCATGCTTTCTCAATGTGAAGGAAATGTAATGTTGTAACGCACCAATAAAACAACACATGAATGTGGGTTTGTACATCTGTGTGTTATCATTATTTTGAGAAGAATAAAAGTTACCAAGTTAGTTTCATCAATAAACCACGTGGAGTATTACAAAAAAACCAAGCCCTAATGTGACTGCATTATTGATAAACAGCAACAGTTCCAAAAGTCATTACTGATACCATTAAAATGGAGCAGCCTTTCTCCTTTACCCAAAATATTCTATCCAACTTTCATCCAAGAAAATGCACAGTGTAAGTCTTCAGGGTTGAAATTTTGAAATACTCAACCATCTAAACTGCAACAGGTCTCTTTCATAGAATCATAGAATGGTTTGGGTTGGAAGGGACCTTAAAGATCATCCAGTTCCAACCCCCCGCCATGGACAGGGACACCTCCACTAGAGCAGGTTGCTCATCATCTGTCAAGTTCTGTGTCTCAAATAAGACTAGGAGTCCCACAGTAACAAATGTGATTAGACTAGAAAAGAATGGAAAAAAAAAATCGTAATAGAACATAGCAGAAATATCCTGAAACCAAGAGAAGCATGAGATTGCGAACCGGTCAGCAAAATGTCCCTGTGGTGAGTACATAAGCCGGGCAGCATGTTAGGAATAGAGCTGGGGCGTTTATGCTGATTCATTTTCAGATTTTGTTGTGTGCAATTTAGACTGATTTGGCCCTCTGTTCTTCCCTCGTGCTTTCTGTTTAATGTGAAAAAAAGAACCTCATTTTCCTTCTTTCTTTCCTTCCATAAATAAAATATACTGTGCTATGGATTTTTAAAAAAGCCTTATTTTTGTTTTATGGTACTAAAATTTTGTTGACTTCAGTGGAACTGCTCTGGGTCACTAAGCACATCACATCCAGGGGGTGGCATAAAGCCTTCACAGTGTTTTTGCTCAGACTCTTACATTTCTAGGAATATAATTAGCGAAATACTGAAACTAATTTGTCTGCAATTGTGTTTGCTTTTGATAACATACGTCCCTCCTGAGTTAGAAAACTGTTGGGTTGCTCTGATGTAACCCAAGGGGAAAAGCCTTGAACACAGCAGCACCGGGATGATGGGAGTGAAAAGGTTAGACACGTGTTTCTGTTGCTTTTGATGTTCAGAATGTGTTTGGAGCAGTAGGTAACAATGGCATCTGCCAGGGGTTTATTCCCCCAGTTTAAAATGTATCTTAAAATTGCTAAGCAGGGCCATATTGTTGAACAGTTCAGGTTAACACCCACCCTGTAGGCATTTTCCATATTACTCTTCGCCATCTTAACAAGGTATTTACTCTAAGAAGAGTACACTCCATACTCGTCTGATAAGCAGAATTTCTACATTGCTGTCCTAAGAGGCTAAAATTAAATTAGAAGTTTCCAGTAGGATACACCCAGTTTCATACAGTATATTATACAGAGAACTCCTGTTCTTCGGGTGTGCAAATCATTCCCTGCTCCAGAACATGTTCTGAACAGAGAAAACATTATTATTTTGCCATTAAGGTAAAAATTGCTCAACAGGTATAAAATGTATAAAATTGAAACGACAAGACTGGCTGGATAATTCCTGATACACTGAACTGAACTGAGATCCCTTTAACAGGTGCCTGGCACATTGGCTGAGATGTACAGGATTTTTGCTTAAACTTGTGGAGATAGCCAAGAAGTCAGCATTCAGGCCAGATTTGGATCACGTTTGAACCCAGATAACTATGCTAAAGGCATCTGAACTGCAATAAGATGTACTCTGAACTTAGAGAAGAACTGCCTGTTATTTTGCTGCCAGCTCCTGAGAAAACTTTCCAAAGGGAAAACCAAGAGGCATTTGGGGGTAGTCCCCATTATGCAGTCTGTGTTGCAAGGTATGAATGGGGCATGAAGTAACAGAAAATCCATGCTCAGCGCTTTGACTTGATGAAAACGACACAGCAACGCATCCGATCAGCTCCTGAGTATTGCAGAATGTCAAGCATAAAAGACAATCCAGCCAGCTCTGCAAACTTTAAACCTTTGGACTGAGTTCCTCTGTTAGTTTGCCAAAAAAGCTCTTAATTTCACTGGCAGCTTTCCAGCTGTCATCTGGTATTCCGTCGAATCACTAGAACTTAACACTTGATATGAATACTCAATTCACATGATCTGAAATATGTTTATTTGCAGGAGTAGGTGGGGCTGGGCACAAGGAGGCACTGGGTTTTTATTCTAATGTTTATATACAGTTTCTTTTTATTTGGTCTCTTGTTCACAGGTGTAAGTGTGTTTTTTAATTACTACCCATGTCATGAAGGGACTTCAGGTCCCTTTTTTTTCATCTCCAGAGCAGCTACACTACTGGTGAAGGGGATGGGAAGAGAAGTGCTTGCTGACATCTACAGATACCTTCTCCTGGATAGTGTCTGTCTCCCTCCTCTCCCTCTTCCACCCTCTCCACATTAGAGGACTTTAAAGTGATCTTCTCTGTTGTTTTGCTGTCTGTTCTCTTGTTCCAGTTTGCAAATTGCCTTTTTCTGAAGTCACAGCTTTAGCCAGCTTGATATACACGACAGACACCCCTTCTTTGAGGCGCCGATTTAGTTCATAGACTAGAATGGTTTGACCCAACATTTGCAACTGTTATTTTCACACTCAGGGAAAGCAGCCAGCAGGTACTTTAGGATCAACTGTTTGGGTTAACTTTCATTCCTGGATGTAAATGAAATAAATAGGCTGACAGTAAGGGATCTGAACCTGTAGATCAACGGAAGGGAAATAGCTCACAGGATCACAAATGCTGCAACTTGAAAAGAGTCAGCCCTGGACACCCCTGCCCCTCCTGGGTTAAGCAACTCGGTGCTGCTCTCCAGGAGCCAGCACGTGGAATGGAAAGATCTGCCCAAGCTGCTTGAAACCCATTCCATACCTGCTCTCTTTCCCTCATCAGCCCCTGCCCTAAGCAAGCCCCTGTGAGGAAATGGTACGTTTAGAGCTGCATGTTGGAAATCACAGGAATGGAAAAATCTGGAATGATTGACCTTCCTATGAATAACAAATGGAGAAGCTGAGAACTCTGAGTAGCAGTAGTCATACCGGGGCTAAACATAAATTAATAACGGGAAACCACTGAAATAAAAAAGCTTGGAATATTAAGAATTAAATACATATGTATAATAACCTGTCCCAGCTTAATCCTTTACACAGACACTGAGTCTTTGGGATTAACAGAAGCATCAATATCTACAAGCTTCCAAGTCTAATTAATGCACTTATATATTATAAACAACAGTTACCCACAACACAGAATACAACTCTTAAGGGGCTAGCTATCATTACAGAACTGTCCAGCTGAATGAAAACAAGCTCCAGAAGGAGGACTCAGGTTGCCATTGATACACAAAACCTCTCACTCTTAAGCCACAGTACACGTTTAAGAAGTGACTTTTAGAATTTTTAATACTGCAGTAAGAAAGGGCAATGAGTAGAGAAGTGTGCAAATGCACTTTTGCTCTCAAATTTAAGGGAATTCTTACCCTGATTCGCAGCTGTAGCAGAAGCATGTTCCCGCTCTTCACATTTTTGATGCTATAGATTGAGCAAATGCACATCTGATCTGTGGAATGCTATTAGTGACTGGTGAGGGCACTTTCACATGCACTTTGGAGAAAACAATTCAGAAAAATTCTCACTTCTTTCACGATGCCATCAGAAGGCTGTCTGCCAACACCGCTACACTCACAGCGGGCTAATGTTTCACTTTTAAGAACCTTCTAAGACACAAGAAACTGTCTATCCTGTCATCAAACATTCTCAGCCTGGCACAGGTATCGGTTTATCATCTATTTTAGACAGCATGAATCCTGACGTGGCTACTTCAAGAAGAGACAGATCATATCTAATAAAGCTGCTCTTCTTCAGACCACTGTATAATGAAACTATGTTTCTGTGAAATAAAAAAGCTTTGTAAAATAATATTTTTCTGATTCCCCTGGTTGGACATTTCCAGCACTGTGATGCTACTGCCATTAGAAGCCTCTTTCCTCCAGCTTTCTAACATCCGGTCACTCCAGCAGAATGGAAACAACCTGGGAAATAAAGACAACACTGATCTGCCATGACAGGGACCATTGGTATGAAAACCACAGCTAAGGCCAATTTTGCCACTGTTCTGGTTAGCATCACTCTCTGACACCAGGCAGAAGATGAAGAGATGCTAATTAAGGTACATGCCCATCATGTAATTCCTGGAAGAGATCTAAACCAAAGAATATTTGATTAATTAGTCCCAACAGCCTTTCCTGTTGCCCCTTGCTGGACACACGGAGTAGGTGACTTGCTGTAAGCTCCCAGGAGTCATATTATTGTCAAAATTCTCCTTGAGCTTTGTATTCAATTCCTTGTATAAGAGTCATTAGGGAAAAGGACTCCCCACTTTATTGAGGGCAATATTTACAAACGATTTATTAATACTCAACAGACTGTTGAATAACCATCTCCTTTTCAAACAAGCTGAATATACAAGCCTATTGTATTAGCCTGTATTCTCTGCACATCATTCTTATCAGCGCAACAGAGCATTTGTGTATACAAAACTGCATTTCATCTTCATTTCCAGTCCAAAGGATGAAGTCACAATAAAAGAATCAGATGCGAGTTCTTATTGAAACCAATATAACACTGTGAAAAAGGAAGGGGAAAAGAACATTACGGCAATGCCACAGTGTCACTCTAATCCAAGAGGCATAAACCTGTCTATGGAGTGAACGTGCTGGAATTCATATCTGCAGCATTGTCCGACAAAGATAAAGCAATTTGAAACTTCCTCTGCATCAGTGGGTGTGAAAAAGGCTGGAGCTGGCCTCTTCAAACAAATCAATTCATAAAACAAAGGGCTAGAAATCATGTTTCCAAGGGTTGTTGGGAAAACAGGAATTCCATTTCACAAGCATGTGATTAAAATAAAAATAGAAAATAGTTTTAATTTCATATTTTAATAAAACTCAGAATTTTAGGAATATTTTAATTGAAAAAGCCTCAGTGATTGATCTCTCCATACAGCTCAGCGTATGAAGCCCTCTGCCAGCACATGGAAAGAATGATTCCCACCCTTGCTCTTTCGAGGCTTCCAACCCACTCGTGTCAAGCAAATGCCCATAGTAACAGGGTTATTCTCAAGTAGGCGCTTTGTTCCTTCTTAATTTGACCATAAATTCTATTCTGGGCTGAGAAACCTCCCCCAAAATGTCAGTGCAACTATTCTGTTCCTGTGAATTGTTCTGATGGGTAATAGTTTCATTTTAATTTTTGACCAATTTATTTTTAGCATCACCTGGAGTCCCCTCTGTTTTAATACAGAAAGAAAACACCTGTGCTACTAACCCCCAGAGAGGGGAGCACAGCTGATCTGAGTATTCAGTTCAGGCTAATGGAGAGCAAGCACAACCAAAGATAAACCCAGCCTCCTGCAGCAACACCTTTAAGTAAGAGCTGGGAAGCTCAGGGAGGGAATAGGGCTTATGGTGCAAGAGGAGGTGCTACAGGAACTCATTACTAGTAGGTGGATTTACATTCTCCATGAAGAGATGAAAACAGCCTCTATTCTATTTGGGACGTCCCAAGGTAAATGGAAATAAGTTAGTTGTGGGTGTAGTTTGGCTGGGAATTTGTGAAGTTTAACCACTGCACGGTTTAATGCAGTGAAGTTGTAGAACAGCTTCTTGTTATGGATAAAGAGGGGGGTGAAAGAATTCATCTGGTTTCCTGATGGCCCTTAGTTTGTGGAGGTTTCTGCAGCGGGGGAATTGGAGCTGATCACCTAGTGAACTTTTTCAGCTTCATAATTTTTTCCCTAATTGTTAATAAATGGAGAAGCACCAGGTTTTGTATTCTTAAGTGTATTCCTATCTGCTGTTAAATAAAGCCTGGTTTCTAACTTGAAGTGTACTAGTTTACAGTCAAGCATGACTATTCATCTCTTCTAGCTTTACTTTTATGGAAGGATTATTCTGAAGAAGTTCACCAGTTTTTTGAACCTGTGTCTGTTTAATGCTTGTAGTAGTTTCTAAGGAGTTATACAGAACTGTTAGGCAAGTACATATTTTGCCATTATGTTGTCCTTGCTAAAAATAAGAGGAAAACTTGACGTTATTTCTACTACTATCTTCCAGTAAAAGTATAGTCATGACAGGATGGTTTATTGAGTTTAATGGCACTGGTAATAGCTATACAATAAGAAGCATTTATAATGTAGTTAATGCAGCAATGAAGTAAGGTGCTTATAAGTTAAATCATAGGAAGACTGCCTCGTTATGTTGTGGTAATCCACTAAATAACTAGAGTCACTGCTGTAATTAGTACTAATGTTCAGAATCATATGTGAGGTGTTAACACCCTCAAAGCCTAGTGAAGTCAACCATACCTTAAGGAGTGTAAGCTTACTTTTCCTCTACTAAATCTTTGCTGGTAGCACTGCTGATGCTCATCTAGTGCATCAAGGTTGTGAGGAATCTGTTTAAACACCAGAACTAACAGGCACAATATGATCTAAAACAATCCTGTGACCTGAATTTCAATGGTTTTTCTAGGAGAGACTGGGGGGAAAAAAATACATTTTGTTGTCAGCTGAACTCGACTAAAAGCTTTTTTGTCACTTCCCCATCACACTGAATTTTCACTTAGTTTTGAAGGAGGAGGAGAGGTATAATTCACTCTTCTCAGTGTGTTAAAGGAATAAAGGTTAGAATCAAAGTGGGGAGCTAATAATGCAATGTTCAGGTAAGTAGAAAAAGATTCACAGATACTTTCCTCTTCTCGCCCTGCCCTCGGTGTAGCATCACAACTGATGTTTTGCAGTTCAGTGATGTGCTTTCATAAAACACACCATGTCTATCTGCAGGCTAAATTGCATGTTTATGTTTTAGGTCACTTCTAAATGCTTACATTAGTGCTCCCGCTAACTTTTGTGAGCTAATGTTAGCACAGAGGAGAAACGGCTAAAAGCTGAGGTTTTAGTTCTGGTGGTGTGTGTTTGTTTTTTAATGGGTTCTCAGTATCTTTTGTGTGCAGTGATTGCTCACTGTTATTAAACAGCGATTCCCAAAGGTGACTATTTAAGAAACTGAGATTCTCCTGCAAAACGCTGGCTATTACTATTTCAGTTAAATGATGGATTCTTTTTTGCTTTTGGCAGGTGAGGGTATATAACTGAGCAGTTCAGATTTTACTTGGAGAAGCTGGAACTGACCCATATAAATGGGCTCTGAACCAGGCTCCACCTGATATTGGGCTCTGGTCTTCATTCATGGCTCCAGGCTTTCTCCACAGTCAACAGACTATTCAGTACTTAGGCTGCTCTAGAGAAGGTTTAAACCTGCAACTGAATCCCTGACTCTGTTTAGGACAAACACAGACACCTGTCTATGCGCTTTATAAGGAAAAAGGTTAAATATACTTGGGGAATAATAGCGTTCTACTGTGCATTATTTTCTCTAAATTTGTCTGTGATAAGGTCAGCTGTCAGGCATGCTTAGGCTCTTAAGCAAGTCGTCATAAACTCAAATTAGCTCTTTACATGAGAGATACTTCCCTGAAATCTAAAAGTGGGTCAGTAAAACCGTTCCATTTCAACAAACCTTAATATCAATTATTCACATTGATACTTAAGCTCTGGTACAGTCTTTCACTCTTTCCTGCTACACAGCAAATGCAGACAGTGGGATGGATAGCTGTCTGGGGTACACATGGGTTGAATCACTTCTAATCACCTATAATGATTATTTTTATTTATTTTTTTTAAATTCATGATAACATCCAATGAAGGACATGAAAGTGCTTGAGGGATAAAAGTTGTTCTTGTCTTTCCTTTTGCTCTTCCGCCTGTAAACTTCACTAGGCAGGAGCTGTTTTGCACTTCAGCCATTGTTCAGTGCTTGTTACAAGGAAGATCTCTGATGCTACAGGAACAAGTTGCCATCTTGGTACTCTCAGGTCCCTCCTGGCTCTGTAATATCTGAGCCTCAGCTCCTCATCTGCAGGAGTGTGATTGCCAAAGCAAATGAATCTTCTCAGGTAACCCCTTCCAGGGTTGCAGTAACCAGGTGTCAGAACAGTGATCTGAAATGTAATATTTAAGTTATTGACTTGCAAGTTTTGTTCAATGAAACGTGAACCCATTTTGATATGAGAGGGTTTGTGATTTTAGACAACAATTCTTTTTAGAGGCCACGCCATCAGCAAAAGTTTGCTTACTGCTTAAGTCTGACAGAAATAATTTCTAATGTTTGGGGCTGTTCATCCCTACAGAAGTGGTGTCCCAGAAGGAAGTGGATTGATGACAGCTTTTCTGTTTATTTATGGTTAAATAAGTCCAGTGAAAATGCCTTTCTCCTTCACACACTGTGTTCCTAAAGAAAATATGCATGTCATGCTGGATTCATGGCGGTATTTCAAACAACACTATTTTGAGTTGCAGTAATACCATCAACTTAAAGAGCCACTAAATGTATTTGCATTGAGCATAATAGTGCCCTGTTATTCTACAGGAAAGGCCTGAAAGAGCCAGAGGAACAAGGTCAGCAGCTGACTGAGATGCTTTGAGCTGAGCATTTTGCTTTTGTGCAGGCAGAAAGCAGTGGCTGCCTTCACTTCGACTCCCTTATTGCCTGAAGCTCCCTTTTCTGCTTAGCAATCTTTCAAGGCAAAGGTTTGCTGTTTTGTTGTGGTTTGCTTGTTTTTTTTTTGAAAGTTTGATCTGTGGAGTGGCTGAGGTGACCCCCAGAGGCTTCCTCAATGAAGGGCTATTTTATACCTTGTGTGAGGGCAGGGTCCAAAAGCCTCTCCCTGAAGCAGATGGAGATTAATGTCATTCACCTGGTGGGGCATAGACAATTTATTCTGAATATGCTAGGCATGTAGTAGAAATGGTTTGCCTCAACTCTTTTCTTCATTCCAATTCTTGTGACTCAGTAGACGGTAATGTGGAAGGAGGTCTGGTTTTCCCTCTCAATCTCAGTGACCATCCTTCGCTTGCTGAGTAGTTATTTGTCATAGATTTTATATAGTTATATGCAGTCCCTCATTTCTATTTTAATGTGAGAAACCATGGAGTACGGAAAAGAGCTATGTGCTGTGCACTGTAAACCTCGAGCCTGGGACTACCAAACAGATGTTCCTTCTCAGGAGAAAAAGGAACAAAGGCAACTTGCACTTGCGCATGCATACTGTACAAGAAATAACTGGAAACACTACCATTTCCTCCACAGCAATCACTAATGACCTACTGCATTTCTGTACAGCCCAAATTAATGTCAGCTAATCGTTTTACAACTTAGCAAGTCAGGAAATTTGTTACCTGTGATTGAAGGAGAAGATTGATTTGCCACAGGACTACAATGAACTCCAGAGGCTATTTGCTTGGATTTGTCAGTTCCATAGTCTGTGTTTTTAATATAAGACTAAATTAGCTTGTTTCATCTAACATTGCAAATTAACTGTGAAATCCACAGAAATGTGGTTTTGTGCACAAAGAGGAAATATTGTGAGTGTTAGTGACCCATATGAGAGATTACTAGTATCTCAGCTGGGGTGGCATCCCCTGAGTGGGTGTCCATGGCGTGCATGTTCATTAAATGGGTGAAGGACAGCAGTGACAGCATGATCAGCCACGAGCATCACTAAACAAAGTCCTGTGAATGGAAGCCTGTGAGACAACGAGTTATCAACATGGTGTGTGAGACTGGGAAACTGGTGTCTTCCCTGGGATACTGTTTGGGCATTCAGGAAGGTATCCCCCCTCCCATGGGAAAGCTTTTGTAATCTTCTTTCCGTGTAATAGTGATTAGAGACCCATTCTACCTTGATATAAGCTGTAAGGACTGCAGTGGTATTTTTCCCTGCCTCTGGTCTTGATCCAAATTCATTAATTAATGAAAGTCACTTTTGGAGAACACCTTTAATTTTTAGGCTTTGTGCCTCCTAGAAGAAAAATGTCTCAGAACTGTTTTATTGATACATTTGGGATCTTCTCCTTCGTGTATGTTCCAGGAAAGAACATCCAGAAAGTTGCAGACAATGACACTAACAACTTATCCTGCAAACTTTTTCAAACCATAAAACCGTGCAGTCTGGATTTGGGTCACATTTGCAAATGAATCTGTCTATCCTTGGTTAGATAGATGTCCTGTAATGACTCCCTGGCGCCTAGCTGCAGGCCATTTAGGATATGGTTAAGCTGGCTTCTTTTTGTGTCTCTAGCTGTTGGCCAAAATTAAAATCAGAGCAGCGTATAAAGTGCAGTGGTGTTATACAATGCAACTGCAGCAAGACATCAGATCCTGGACCTTTAGAACATTTGGGAAGTCTGAAATGGAGAGAAAATACAAAACCAGGAAATAAGGCAGGGCAGTGTGGACTGCCTGTCAGAGTTCATCTGTTCTAGGAAAGTTGTGTTTTCCTTCAAAACCCCGGTGTAATTTTCTAAAAATAACCCAAAATGTCTGTTCTACTCATAAAAATAAAAAAGCAGTGAGGATTATTTCCATCACACATGACAAGAAAGAAAATATTTCAAGGACTTCCATTAAATACAGTGTTTGATTTTCAGTGAAATGAAGATGAATGTGAGATTATTTATATTTATTCTGAAGATGGCAAAGATTTAACTTGAAGATCATAAAGATCATGAAGAATCACTGTAGAATATTATATTTCTGAAACAGTATGCCAAATTCATCATTATTGTATGACCTTTTGATTCCTAAACAAGCCAGTTTTTTTGCCCCCAAATAGTTGGGACACTCAGTCCCATTCCTGGGTGTCAAGAAACTGCACACGTTTTTGAATGCACTTGAAGGGCCACGTGGGGTGTGATGGTGACGTTCAGCTTATTCTTCACCACAGAATCAAAACTTGGCTCTACTTTACCCACACCCCAAAAGAGTTTTGGAGTAGGACTTCAAGCAACCTGCCCACTGACTGTAGTAGAAATGAGGGCTTTAGAATAATCCATATTCTGAAGATTTGAAGCAGTTTAAGGCCAGGATTTCAGGCAACAACAGTCCTCAAATCCAAAGCTTTGTTTCAGGTTAGTACAAGCTCTTAAACAACCAGTGACCAGGAGTGTTGCAAGGACCCATTCTCATTTATTATGCCTTGTTACAGCCAAGTGAGAGAGTTCTTTTTAGTCCTGTATCCAAAGACTCAAAAAGATGCTTAGGGCACTTGGAAGATGCCCTTGCCCATCTTGAAGCCAAAAGTCCACTGCAATTCAGCAGTGAATTTGTCATTCTTAGGTGACCATTCAATTTGTTACTAATTTATTCTGGGAAGTTATCTATCGCTCTGACTTTTCTATGATGATTATCTATAATAACCTTATATATGTATTTTTATCCTACATCCATATCTTATTATGTCCTATTAAAAATTACATGAATCTATATTTTTGCATGATAGAAAACACTGCAGAAACTCATAAGCTATATAATTTTGCCAAGTCAAATTGCTGTTTACCTCGTGTGTAAAAGGGGGAAGCTACTGCCAGTATATAAGCAAATAACTATTAAAAGTGAGAACATCTATCAGTTAGCATTAATTACAAAATAGGGATTAGATATCCTGGAAAGAAGCATATGCTGCCCCAGCTTAGTCAGTTTTATGCCTTTGATATTCTACTCTGGAAACTTTTCTATTTTTTTTTTATTAGCTCAACTACTTTTATAAAGATCCACTGTTTGTAATGTGCATCTCTAATTTATTTTTAGCTTGTATATTGAATTGCATAGATCATAGGTTTCATTTCTCCAGTTAACCCTCTTAGTTAACATCAATAGTGCTTTGCACATCAAAACAGTGTATTTTAAAGAGAATTTTTCTTCATAAAACCAGAATTAACTGTTCAAGGACAGACTTTCATGTGGCAGCAAATTTTGTAGCTTGCTTATGTAAGTTCTACTATTCGGTGAAAGCCTTAATGATGCTATTAAAGTCATTCATATGTCCCTGGAGAAGGAAGGTTTTGCAAAACTGAAGACCCCTGAAGCGGGGGGTCAGGCATTTGCCTGCACCCCCAAGTGCTGTGTGGTGCAGACTGGCTGCACTCATCCTCCGCAAGGATTCTGCCTCTTGATCAGCAAATAGCATCCGATGAGTTTTGGCAGGAGCTCTAAGTTTTGGCTTCCTGAATGGTACTTCCATACCTCTTGAGTTTTTACCAGCAGTTTATGTATGAACGGCTTTTATTTCCTCTACATTAATTTGTCATGAATTAACCATTATAGATGATATACTTAATTTTAAATCCACCAAGGGATGTGTCTGGAAATGCCCAAGACAGACTATGGATCAATTACACGAAAAGTTGGCTAAATAGCATACATTTATCTTTACTAATGAATTTTACTCACTGATGGCACAGCAATCACTGTAAAAGTGCAGTTTTTGCGTTCCAGAGCAGGTTAAGCAGCAGCTTAGCTGCAGTTACGTACCAAAGCAGAAAGCTGGCAGGAAAATCTTGCATCCACTTGGCACACCACACAGTGACACCTACCTAAGTGCTATGAGGGATAGACTTGCATGGCCACAGGCTTAAAGGAAAAAAAAAATCATAAAAATTAAATCAGGGTCAATATTTAACCCTTTGCTGAAAGGGAAAAGAAATTTATTATTTATATTTATTATTTTATATTATATTTAAGTATGCTTCATGTGAGTGCATGGCTCCTCGAACTCCTGGAACAGAATTTCACTATTTAAACTCATCTTCCTGAGTTAATTGAACACCATTAAAACAGCAAGTGCCTCAAAAACAGATGTTGTCAGAAACATGTTGTCTTCTGACTAGATTTGTTAGTGTCTATAGATCATGGGGGCAGGGTACTTGTGTCTTCTGCTATTTACTGCTCTTTTCTTCCGTTCTTCTGAGGCTTTAACTACCATCCTGCTACTTCTATTATCTTCTACTCAAGGTGTTTTTGTTAATTTGCTTTGCTTCTGCTAGCAGTGTTATTTGGGAATCGCCAAAGGACACTGACAGAGGTTTCCATGCTAAAGGCATGAATTCCAGCGGCTGGGCTGAGGTGAATAAGGTGCTTTGCAGAAGGCACTTGCAGTTTCTAACTCGTTTGCTTGACAAGGTGGATCTCCAGAGCAACTGGAACTTTTTGCTCGAGGATTGACTGATCTTGTTACCAATAGAAAAATAAAGGGTTAGATGAATCCCTAGCAAAAAATCCTTATGTCAACATCATACCTCAGAGAACTCTACTCCAGCAAGAGATAATTTGGCGTTTTGTTAGAGTCCTATTTTTTCCTGATTAATACCAACTTGAGGTTGCTAATTGTCTCAGAAAATTTATGTACTGCAGTGATTGTGTGCCTGTCCTTTCTGACTGTATCCAACTGCAAGAATATGTTTGTATTACCTGATGGTTGAGTGAAGTTTAATAGATATCATTACTATCCCAGTCAATAAAGAAATGAGCAGAAAAGCTTACTGCAAATCGTATGCTTGAGGAGAGTCAACTAATTATTCTAATTATCGACAAGCTCTCTAAAAATGTCTTATTGACTGTGGTTGTTGAAGCATCAACTCAAATATAAGGGATTGCACAGCACTGAGCTGCCAAACCCCCTCTCCATTCAGGCAGTGCAGCCCTACTGCAGATTCTCATGGCCAACCAGTGCTGAGCAAGGGGGATGTGCTGCCCCTCGCCGCTCTGCGTGTGAACACAACAGCAGTGCACAGCAACATGATGAATGATAACAGGGTAAAGAAACTATCCACCTCAAAGAATAGTTATTTTGGTTTAGCAGCCTGGAGGCAAAATGTTTGCTAATATTGTTAGCCTAATACAGTCAACTGTGAAGCCGACACTGACATTACGTAAGTGGCTTTATCGCATCATAATATAAAATACTAGGTAAGAAAGCAAATAACAGGGCCTGTTGCAACAGGAAAGGTGGTAACAGTTTTAAACTAGATTTAGACTAGATATTAGGAAGAAATTTTTTACAATGAGGGTGGTGAAACACTGGCCCAGGTTACCCAAAGAGGTGATCATGCCCCATCCCTGGAAACATTCAAGGTCAGGTTGGATGGGTCTCTGAGCAACCTGATCTAGTTGAAGATGTCCTTGCTCATTGCCGGGAGTTGGACCAGATGACCTTTAAAGGGCCCTTCCAACCCAAACTATTCTATTCCATTCCAACTCAAACTTATTTCATAAGCCAAGCCTACTGACTTTTAACCACAAAGTTGTCCATGTACCAGGCTCCCTCCACAATTTGTGTTGTCCTTTTTGGAGGAGTAAAAGTGTCTCTCAGGGCAGAGAAGTGACCTTTACTCTAAGGATGAAGCTTGGAGAAGCTCCTCAGGAAAAGCAGGCACCAGCCAACATTCGATTTCAGTCAGCTTGAGACTTAAGGCTGCTTTGAGCTTGATAAAAATGCATGACAGTTTTGGCTCTAGGTCCACGTGTAGCTGAAGAAGAGCAAGAGCACAAAGCCCAGTGGGAGGTGTGTCGGGTTTACCGGCAGATGGGCCAATGGCTCAGCACTCGGGAGATTCCTTTAAAGCAAGTTTTGTTGATGTTTTTAGTAGGGCTCAATAAAGAGTTGCCACAGAACAGATCGATAAATCAGTAGCCCATGTGAAAATGGGGGCTTTTCAGTATTAGGATTTAAAAGTAACCCCAAGAAAGATGGATGTTTGCTGCTTCTAGAGAAGAAAACACAAAAGGTTATTAGCTTACTGGGAACTTTATAAAAGGAACTAAATATAAACGAACACGAAATTAAAATTTTATATAAATGCATTAGATAATTAGTTCTAATTCAGCTGTCATAAAACTAATCTTTTCCCCTTGCCAATAATAGTAGTTATAAAGGTCTTGGTGCTTTAATAAATACACTCAATAAGGAGAAGTTGGACTTAAGGAATATTGAACTATTATCATAAAATGAAGAAATTAGTTGTTTGGGGAAAATGGTCTTGGGGAGAGCCCTAAACCATCATAGAATAGTTCACAGAAGTAGTATCAAGTGAGCTATGATGTCTTGCCCAGCAAGTCCAAGAGTATCTCAAGCTAATAGGCTTAGCCCAAAATAAACACAAACTTCTTTAATATGCTATGAGAACATATTTAAAATTGGAAAAGGGAAATGACAAAGTGCTGAAATCCATTTTCATAATGGGGCTTTAAAAATGCACCTGAAGTTCTTGTGAGTGTGTGTTAGGCCCTTGTAACTTTGTGCTTACATGTACTAAATGGATAATTTTACCTCTAATGACTTGCTTATATTCAAATGGACAGTTAAATGCTTCTCAGCTCTTTGGGACTTGCAGATATGGACTCCAGTACAAAACAAACAGATGAACCTTCAATTTTTGGGCTATTGAAAATTTAAACTTAATAGTTATTTCGCCTCTAATTTCTTACAGTCTATAAAAGTTCTGCATTAAATTGTTCTGTTAGCAGGAGGGACAAAATTAACTGACACTGTACTGCTTTCCAGTTTGAGAGAGATAGGAATTAGGAATATTTTCTAATATTTTATACGAAATTAAAACTTGGAGAAGATTTTAAAAAAAACAGTCTCATAGAATAACTTGTTTAGTTCAGATGTCAGTTCTCATTGTCTTGCTATCTTGGATATACAGTAATTGAGAAATGTTCTGTTCTCTCATCAATATCTAAGGGACATGTAGTTCTTTTACAGTTAGATCTAATGATGATTTTGCCTTCCTAAATGATGGATTTAAAAAAAATAATTTCCTGTCATCAGTTGTGTGATGTCAATTGCTGTAGTTGGATGTAAACAGTATTTTTGACAGCTTTTACAGTATTTTTGAGAGCTTTTACAGTATTTTTGACAGCTTTTACAGTTTGTCTCCTATTGCCTTATCCTAATAACCTGTGTGGTACAGAGCTATGCACATTGACTTTTTTACTACCTTTTAAATAAGGATCTGACTATTGTGGCTAAAAGCCTTGCACCTACAAGTTTATTAAGTAGTGACAAGCAACAGCCAAATCCTGAAGTTCCTGTTGAAGTCAATAGGAAATTTGGAGTGGCCTAACATAGGTCAGGATATCTGGGTGACCAAACTTGTGTTGGAAATGCAGATTTGATCTTCGCTTATGTTGAAAGACTGAACTAACCTTGCCCTCTGTTGTTTAATACAAAGCTGTGGCTTTGTACCGGGTAATTTGACTAAAAATTTAAAACCTGTGAGATGGACAAATGGCTACTTGCAACACCAAGCTTGGTGTTATGAATAGCATGTTCACCAGCACATATGAAATGAAATGAGATCTCAGGAATTCACTCAACTATGTCAATAAGTCTATAAATGAGAGTATCAGTCTGATCTTTTCCAGCCTGCATAGGCTGTGCTACTTCTCTGTAAGGGAGATAAGAGGAACTCGCAGAGCTTTAATCTGGACACCAATGCAGCAGTTTGTAGCACAGAAGGTTAATGAAAGGGAAAATGGAAGGTGTTTAGATAATACCACCACATCTTTTTGCTCTGAAAGTGCTTCTGTTTATACTGCCATTATCTTGGTCTTTAAATAGACAAAGAAAAAAAACCCCAGAGTATTAAAACAAGTTTATGGAATAGAAAGCTAATCAGTGAATGGAGAACTGTTATAAACGTTTATGTAATGTGTAATGAAGACCACATGGGAGAAAGAACTTTATTGATCTAGACTGGGGAGGGGAGAGAAGGGCTTTTCATTAATAATACACTAATTTGATGAGATGAAGACTGAAATTTAGGTACAGAAAAGCGGACAGACTCACCCAAGGCCATGCAGCGAGTCGGTGGTTAAATATGGAATACAGCCCCCGACTCCTCAGCCTGTAGGTGCCTTGTACTCTATAAAGGATCTCCACAGGCAGAAACACTCAGCAAATTCACAGGCAGTTCCGTGCGTCAGGCTGGGATTCCTCGGATCATTTACATCCATCACTTGCAATTTGTTGTACTAATTCCACCAGCTCAGCACAAAACCGTGAGATTTATTGTAGGACTAATGCTATCGTTCATCTCATGATCTCTCCAGCCAGAGCTGCCACCAACTTAATTGCACTGTAAGGAGCTGCTGGTGAAAAATTACATTCTGCAAAGAAGGGACAAGGTAATACCAAAACTCTGAGTGATTTCATTTTGTATAAATATCATAAGGCCTAATTGTTTATATGGAATCTTTTGAGTCTGAACAGCTGCAAGACAATAGAAATGAACGTTTTTTGGCATAAACTTTTAGATGCCAAAGTGTGGAGAGGAGAAACCGAGGGATGCAGATCTCTAAATCACCCTTTCATGTAGTTGCATTTGATTCCTCAGTTAGATGGGGTCAACTGAGTCCAGTTCTGTGGTATGTTTTTCAATATTTTCTGAAACCTAGCCACGTTCAAAGCCCTACAAATAATTTTCCAAACAAATATTTTTAATTTTTTTTTTTTTTTAGTTTTCAGTATTTGTTTGGCTGCATTCAAAGTTTTACAGTGCTAAATACCTCATTCTTTAACTTAGGTCTGCATCTTCTCTTGCGGATGTGACAAGTATATCACTGTACCCTTAAAATCTGTGTATCAGTTTATTTCAGGCGTTATTTAAATGTACTACTTATAGCAGCAGTTTTGTAATTACAGTCTAGCTTTGAGGGACCTGACATGAGCAGATAGATATCTTAAGTAAGAACTAAATTTTGTTCCCTTTACAGGTAGTGAGAGGGGGGTGTGGTCTCAGCATGATTTGCTGACAGCTCTCCTTCATGGTTCTCTCCAGGTGTTGAGCGATGTGGCCTTTTAGAGCACAAAATTGAAATTTTGTTACTGAATTCCAACTCCTGTCTGGTTGCCAGCTGTAGTGGTTTTATTTGCCCACAGCACAGGAGTACCTCAGCTGTCTGTCTGCCAGCGCACCCTTCTGATTGATTCTTCTATGGTTATCCAGCTATGCAAATGGCTTCTCAGAAGTTATGTTGTCTTTTCACAACGTTTAAGTTCACTTCAGCAATAAATTAAATTACTTGATTTCATTTTGATATTAGCAAAGTACTCCTGGGTTTTGAGACTTTCTGTCTCTACAAGGTTTATCTCAAATTTTGCTGCAACTGATGCTGGCAAAAAAGCCTGAAAATAAAATTCTATCAGAATGGCCTTTGAACAAAAAGATTTTTCAACTGAAATATTTTAATTTTTATCAAAATATTCACAAGGGTTGATAAATCAAAAGTTATAAATTTTAAAAAATGGACATATATTTCGATGTTGGTTATATTATTTCGCAGGAGAAATACAATTATCAGCTATGATACACAGATGAAAAATACTCTTCCACTTGAATTTAAAAGCCTCGAAGCCCCAAAGTATCACATGACCTAAAATCCCAGTCTAATTTGCCTTACCAAGTCTCCCTTCGGTGAAGACTTGGAACTATTTATAACTTACATAATTAACAAAACAGTTCTAATACCTTCAGGCTTACCATGTGCTCAGCACATCCTGTGATGATGGAGACTTACACTGTGTCTATTCCTCCTTCCCATAAGGTCACTTATTCTCTCTGATGGCTAATAAATGAGCTTTTTGTTAAGTGGCAATGAGGTGAATATCCTTTTCTCCTTTTTTTTTTTTTTTTAATGTTTAGTGTGTTGGTTTTTTTGCTTTTGTTGTTGAATACTCCATGCATTTTTGAAAGTTTCTCAGCATATTCTGTCCTCATATGGCAAACATTCCCAAACTTAAATTAAATATAGGTGGTTCCGATATGCACAGTTAAAAGCTGAAAGTGAAGGCTTACATGAGCTGACAGAGGGAATTGCTGCTTTGATTTAACAGATACTGATTAGCCTAAAAATATTCACTTAGGATCAAACTAAAAGTAAATGGGAGGAAAATTGGGTAATCATGATCTCATAATACGGCAGGGTGTGCACGGACTGAATAACAAGTTTGGTAATCTCTGAGAGCAAGTTGAAAAATTGACACTGAGGTTACTCAGTGAATGGTTATTAATTAGTAATTAGGTGTGATAATATATTTAGCCACAGAAAATAGAGACAATCTATTTCTAGAGGTTAGGGCCAAAATATGTAATTTTTATTGAATGATTATTTGTGAAGGGTCTGATTTCCCTTGTATGTTTCTGTGCTTTTAAAAAATATTTTCTTCAGCTGCTTCCTGTCTTAAACTGTAACTCCCAGAATAGCTTGACACAAACACTTTAAACAGGCTATTTGAAAAGATAAAAAGTATTTTACAAGCGAAAAGAGGGATGTAAAGGAACAGGAGGGGGAAAGTTGTTGTACAGTCCAATAATTTAATCATGACAGAAATGTGTAGACCAGAGAGAGGCATCAAAAGGAAAAGTATTTCTACAGTGATCTGTGCTCTATAATAAAAGCAGTACGCTTCTACCTATTTTGTTTTATGGAAGTTTAATTCTCTCCTTCCTTGGAAGAAGCCCGAGATTGCTAATAATGAAACTTCATTTTACTCTTAACAGCTTTTATATTATTAAGCTGTGTATGGGTAAAATTCCTGATTTTTTTCATGTGGATTTGAACTTGACATTCTGCTAACAAGCCGGATTCTGTGGTGATTAGCGAGGCAGTGTTTTGTGCTAAAGCTGTGTTATGTCTTCCAATGAAAGCTGACATATCTTTAAATACTATAGAAGAGGATATCTTGATGGAAAAGTTGTTCAAGATCCATAATCTTGGAATCTAATCTTATTTAAGTTCCTCTGTTATTCCCAATTTCTGATTGATCTATTCTGAACATTCTTCTCTGTTACTCATTTCTAGAAAAAAAAAAAATAGCCCAAGTAAAGCAAAAGGACTATTCTTCCTCAGTTCATCCTTACTCTCTCTCACCTTTCACTTTAAAACCAAGTATCACAAACTGCTGGATCTGCATTGTTTCTTTCAGGCTGAGTGGAATCACTTTAATTTGTGGGTAGGGCTGTGAGGTTCTGCAAGGGTGAAGTGAAGCCAGGGTAGGAACTGGAGAGTAGCATGTATGTATTAATTAGTGTATGCAAAGTCCAGAGAGTCACAAATTAATGAAGCAGGGACACTTTTACGGTCCAGAGGGAGCTGGTAACTAGTCCTTCTTATTTGCTGTTTTGTTTCTGAAGTATTTGTGTGCTCGTTAAATCACATATACTGTGCAGCCCCAGGTCAGAGAAGAGAAATGCAGAGGGAAACCACTGACAGAAGTTAAAAGCGGAGCAAGACGAATGGGACTTGATAGCAAGATTTCAGTGGGCTTATGTTACTGTTGCTTCCATAGCTGTGTCTCCTGCATCCTGGGACCTCCTGGTATGCCACTAGATAGAAGGCTGTGACCTACTGAAACAGAGGAGACCTACCCTACGCTCTGTCCCTTGACCCTACCCCAAGTCTGAATGTCATTTTCACAATCACAGGCTTTTGGTTCATTTCTATCCTTTTGGCCTTCCCCTTGAAGGCTGCTCTACAACTTCCACCCCTTCACCTGAATCTGATCACAATTTCTTGAGCTCCCAGAGTTAAGGTGATTACTTTTAGAGGTTGCTTCTCCAGGCTGTCCATTAATTCTCCTTTTCCTTCCGTTCTGGTCCTAACATCATGTTCATCAGCTCATCAGTGCCTTAACTTTCATCTGCCTCTATCTTCTCTTCAAAAGTTACGGCTAAAAGCTTTGATAAATCCCCAATTACTCTTGCAAAGGCTCTCTGTAACACAATTATCTCTTTAAGACATCCTTTTTACTTAGAAAAGCAGAAGTCAGTCTCTTTATATTGCTGCTGTTTCTTTTACATTTTTATTTTTTTAGCAAGTTAATTCTGGGCCTGTGAGTCTTGGTGCTAATTACAGTTCTTTTCTTCCAAAGTATTCATGGCAGTTCCTTTCTCCCAGTCAGGCCCTGGTTGCCACAAGGAAAAGTGTGTTTTTACACCTTAAATTTCCGCTAGGCAGGTCCGCTCTATTGCTCGTATAAGACAGTATGTGTAAAATATGTATAAGCTAGTGACGTGTAAAAACAAGATGAATCCATTGCTAACTTCAACATCTACACGTGTGAAATGATGTGGAATCCAGGGACAGTTTGAAGGGTGGAACTATGTTCAGTCTGAATTTACATACAAAGCTTTCACTTTCTCTGAACTGATGGGTGTGTTCATGACTGGGTGTCGTACCAAAAAGGTACAGTGATGGGGATCATCCAAATAGGACACTGTTGAGTGGGAATCCTCAAGGTGCCTGAGAAATCCATTTATGTAAGAGTCAAGGGTGTAAGGTTTAAGATTGAAAATGCAAAGTTTCCATTTAGTCTAACATACTCTCCCGCTTTGAAGAAGACACTTCATTGGACACTTAAAGCAAAATAAAATTTTCTGCATGATAATTAATATGAAGCAAAACTCCATTAATCTCCTCAGACACACAGCTAATTGCATTAACTCTGCCTTTCCTTTTAAGTACAATAAAACCTGCTTTCTCTTATCCTTGACTTATAACCTGGTCTCTGGGTTAAACTTACTTTCAAGTGGTTTTGTGGTTGTTGAAGTCAAAAAAAGTAAATCTGGTGCATGAGAAAATAGATCACTGCTATTACATGAGCCATATGTTCAAGAAAAGATACTGCAAAAGAAGCAGTTTACTCCCTGAAGCTCACTGATTAATCTTTGGTGATGGAACACCAGGTGTAACCAGCAGGTGCATCTGGCCATCTCAGATATGCTCATGAAGACTTTTTCAGGAGTAAGTTCTCATAAGATAAATTCACGAAATTAAGTACCATTTTGAGTGAAACTATTAATGAAGTGCAGTGCTCTGAAGGTACGCCCATTATTTATTGCAGTGTAGCACATAGTGTAGTTGCACCCTGAAGCTTAAAAGCACCCCATTGAAGGTCAAGGTGTTTATTGTTACTGGAGGAGAGGGTGACATTGATTATGATAATGGATTATCCCCAAAATATGGAAAGAATTTATTTGGGTGTACAAATACTAAATTGTACTTTGGAATTGTGGGTTAGGTCATGCCCAGAACACAAGAGGGAAGGCTGGATTCCTGCTTGTGACAGTGGGATCCCCAAATAGAGTAAGAAATACTCTATAAGCGGTACCATGAATTTGAATCTTTGTAAAAGCCTACCTGAACTCCCTAGATTCCCCTCAGCTGTTCACTGCCTTTTCAGTAAGCGCTTTTTGCAGGGATCAACAAGTATATTCTCAATATGAAGGTCATAACCTGCAGGTGGTGGGTGTAATGGTGGCACTGTTGTGGTATGACTTTTGCCCTCTGCTGCTATACTGGAAAGCCAGACTTGCCGCTGGGTTAAGAGCAGATCTGTCACATGCTCAGCATGGAGGATGCTGAAAGTATTGCTCCAACTTGGCCACCCGGTTGCTCTGGCAGCCTTTGAAATGCTGGATAGGAAATAGTGTGTTGCTCAATTTGATCTGTTTGATTTGTATCTGAAAAACATTAGGCCTTTGTACTTGTCAGTTTTAATCGTTTCTGCTTTACAACATCTGATTCCATGACAGCATGGATTTTAATTCATGCAAAGACAGCTGAGAAGCAGGGTAGCCTTGCGTGATTTCAGACTGTACTTGGCAAGTGAGCTGGTATTATACTTCTGTTTGGATAACCGGGTAATGAGCCAAAGACCACAGGAAAACCTATTTGATCCTATTTCAATTTTAAAAAGAAGATACTTAGAACTCTTGTTGAGTTTCTCTGCATCGTGGATATGTGTCTGTTGATTTAGGCATGACAATTGCTCCTTCAAGGAAGATTTGTGTCACAGTGTACAAATTTGTTTTATAGCCTTTCATACATACTTCAACTCAGAATACTTGATAGACTTGAACAATATAATTGAGGAGCAATAATAATTGCTTTTTTCTTTCTGTTATTTTTGTGCACATACAAGAAAGAGATGGCAATTTACATCTGTGCATTAAAAAAAAAGAAAGAGGGAGGAAAATAAGTGAGTTGAAGAGATTCTAGAGGGATTCCCTGGAGTCCAAACTCACTGATGTAAGAAAACTCTTCTTCTGACTGCCAGGGCTGCTGGCCATGGAAGGGAATGGCAAATGAGCAGGCTGGGTGCTGCCCCTGGGACAGAGGGAGAAGAAATTTGGGGGAAGGAGGGGAAAATTCCAGAAATGGCTTGGTAAGAAGTGCACTTGTAAATGGTTTCCTCTGTTAGCAGCACCCTTTCTAGCTGCAGAAAGCTGGCTTCTGGAGCTTTCATAAAATCCTGCTCAGACTGATACATAACTTCTAGGAGCCTGGAAAAGCGTGAAGATTCAGTGACGTGATTCTAATTTATATCTTATTACTTTATTTTAAGGTAAACTTCTTTCCTTTAAGCAAACTAACCAAGTTGGCCTCAGTTCTTATTTGCTTTTTGATAAATCACTTTGAACTCTACTGGCACAAAATATTGTGTAAGAGTTATGTATTCTGATTATTCATGAAAGTAAAATTCTGTATTCAGGACTCGGGCACAATATGTTAGACAGTGTTGATATGGTTTGGAGCTAGCCCTGCTACCTTATTTCTGAACCACTACTTATTACCCTTCCCACATCCTGCTTAAAGATTGAGAAAATGGGGTACTGGGGGATTAAAGCCAAATGAGCCAAACTTCTTACTTAGCGCAAACTCAATGGAGCTGGATTTATGGTAACAATAGCAGAATATTAGCTTTCTCTACTAGTTATCCCTTACTAATAACAGCTGTATTCTTTAGAAAGATGGTGCTGAAACTCCAGAAGGGTGATGCTGAGTTAAAGGCAGACCTGCTTTAGGAAGTAGGGGCAATGCTGGTCTGGGAGACAGAATTTGAGATTTCCAGTCCATAATGAGCCAAGAGAAGTCATGGAACAATTTTCCTCTTCCTTTCCTTGTCATCTGAGGAGAGATGTAATTTGTTTCTCCTTCATCCCAGTTGTTTGGCGAGGAGAAGGAATGAGTCAGTGAAGAGCATCTGCTCCTTTGCCTCAGGACCCGAAGTGATCTGGAGGTGGAAAAACAAGGACAGAGGTGTCATTTTCCACCTTTTCCTTCCTTTTATGACATGCAATCCATTAGCTTCAGTCATTCTCCAGGTCCCGGATTCTCTCTGTGTGCAAATCAGGTCGCAGAAGTACAGTAATGTAGGTTGGAAAAAAAAGCTTGTAGTCTCATGTGGGTAGGAGAGAAAGTGCAATCTATGCATCTGTAGCCCTGTAGATAAAGCATTGTTCTTAGAACAGCCTCGAGAAGGGAAGTCTAATATAGATGCAACCGAGAAGGGTTGTTTGGGGTTTTCACCTGGAGCCTTGGAAAGCCATTGTTGCAACAGTGTACATGTATTATGGACTTACACCTTGGATCAGTTGGATTGTATGGTTACAAGTGAATGTTCTCCAGATCAGACTAAAGGGAATTCCTGCAGCTTCATACCTGAAAGCTTTAACCTTTTGTTCAAGGGGTGCTGGGCAAAAAATATGAGGTCTCAAAATGCTCTCCTCTGGTCATAAACCCCTGGCAAGAGGGGTACTTCTCACATCCAGAGTTTACCATTTCAGGGGCAACTTGGACCTCAGCTTGGTTGACTTAGAGGAATCTCTGCTCAAAGTCTTGGCTCTGCAATCTCTAGCACCTAAATTTTGTTGGGGCACTGTTACCCGAGGCCAAAGTATTTAATTTAGGATTAATGATTCCTCTCTGCAATAGGTATGAAAAATTAGGATTTGTGGTACTGGATGTAAAGCCTCCATGCCCCTTGCAAGGTTAGGACTTGAAGTGTTTCTGTACGTTAGTGCAAGCCAACTTGAGCTTTGATCTACCTGTGCTAGCAGACACGAGTAAGCTGTGATATGACAGGCTTTGAGTGCAGGCAGAACAAGCTCATATTTGTCCAAGAATAAACCACGTAGACGTATTGTATATCTCAGTTCTCCATGAACAAGTTGTTTAATATTATGAGCCTGATAGTTGGTGTACCGTGAAGAAACCTGTAATAAAATACCCAAAAAGGTTAGCGTACTGCATTAATGAAGTCAGATATACAGTCTACTTCACAGGAGATAAATAGCCAGATATATGGTATTTGGGTTAAGCTTTTTTTTAGTTTACTTAGTGCTTCAGAACAACACACTGCTGGAATAGTACCCATGTTTCATCCCTAGAATAAACTTATTTATTCTTCATTGAAAATAAGAAGAAATATTCTCTGCAATGGCTCAGAATGCCTGATAAATGATAGCAGCTGAGAAAAGAGGTGCAGTTTATCTAACTGGAAAATAAAGAGCAGAAAGGAGCATTACATAGCCTTAATTATTGATAGAACCTCACATGGGCTCAGCCACAGAGCTTAGCCAGAGATAAGTGTGAAAAGCCTAGATCTGTCCATCCGTATTTGGAAAAATAACTCTCTTCCCTGTTACCGTACTGTATTAGTACGAGCCCCCACTAGAGCTGACCATCCTGTAGAAAGAACTGCAGGACAGGCCCTAATGCAAAACCCCTGTGCTTACAGATTGGACTCAGATAAATGGTCAAGTTACTGAAGCTTAAATTCTCACTCATCATTTGAGACACGTTAACTGTGTAGGCGTGAAGCTTTGTAGCCTGTGATAAGTGACCTGGCTTTCATCTGCTTCTGGACAATTATCACAGCTCACCTGATATATGTAACTCATTAAACTTCAGCTGGTTGTATGTGCCCAAGACCTCCAAACAATTTTGGTACTAGGTGAATTAAATTCTCTTGTGGGTGTCTGAGTGTCAGGAGTCTAAAAAAACATCTTATGCAATAATACAACTAGCTTGAAATCGGAATAAAAAGTTTCTGACTTTAGCAGCAGTGCTGATACAGATACTTCTAAGCAAGTTTCTCTTTTACACTCCCTTTGAAATAATGGATTTTGCTTCCTTTTACACACAGTCATGAGCTATTACAGGATGGGGATATTAGTTTATGAGCACTTTCCAAATCATTAAAAATACATATATTGGGCTACCCAGTGCTATAAAACATAGATCAATGAGTCACCGTGCAGCTCATGAAAAGACTTCTGAAGGCTATAAAAAGTACCACTTTTTACATTTTTAATTAGTTTCTTTTGTACTTAAGTGGCTATTACAATAAGAAGGTGGCAAGTACATTTTCTTTTTGCATGCAGGCAGAATGCAACATACAGCATTAATAAGATAGAGCCTATTCCCGAACCAGAGAGTCTTTAACTCAGTATTGCAGAAGTCTCTTTAGGCTATCTGTACGCTTATGCAAAACAAACTCACTCCTAAGCCTCCCTGGTTAAAGGTGAAATGCAAATTAGAGTGTAAAAGACAACTTTAACTGATTGTTGGAGGCCCAAGTAAAATTGTTTTCTGAAGAAAAGTTGTAAGACTTTTTTTTCTTCCTCATCATGTCATGGAAGAAGGAAAGATAAATCACTGCAATTCTTGCAGCAAAATCAGTTGCAGATCCCCAAACACAGACATAATCACGAGAAGAATACAGAATTAGCATCCAAGATACCAGAAACCAATAAAAAAAGTGATGACAAAATGCTGTAGTGTATCAACATGTTTTGATATATTTGAGAACAATCTATTATTTTAAAGCTCAGATGAAGGCTCCAAACAAAATACCATATCCATTCCTGCATTTAAGCAGTTTATTGAAGAAGTGCTTCTAGGCCAAGTAAAAAAAAAAAAAAAATCAAAAACTGCTTAAGAGTTTAATGGACCTTTTAATTACCAATGGACTGGCTATATCTAGCAGCCAGGCTAACCAAATTTTCTGGTGTACATCTGATAAATATTCTTACTGAAGAAACGCCATATAAATAGAAATAAAAACAGTCCATTTCAGTATTTTGTAAATGACAATGCTCCTCTAGGATGTCAGAGGACTTGGTACATAGTACATCAATTTTGCAAACAATTTTGTCTGATCTGAACATACAGTATTGTAGGAAAATAAGAAATTGTCCCTGAATTCCTGGGCCAAGGCTGATTGTAAGCAGTGAAGGTGTGACTCTACAGGGTGTTTAACAGCTCCCATACCTGCTGCCTCTACCTTGCTGCCTGAATTTTGGAAGCAAGGATCTAGTGATTCTAACTTGCTCCACCCTGTTTATGCCATGCCATCTTCTGTCTCTCTTTTAGAAATATAATGTTTGGTTTAGCTTTTGCAGGAAACGTTCTTGTTAGAATGTCAAGAATTAAGAGTTGATGGGCTTTCCTGAGGACTTCTGCATGCACCAGTAAATATTAAGCATCTATTGGTGAATATAATCTCTCTAGTAAATGTTTGCCCAGCCATTTCTGAGCACTACAGAATTGTATTGCCAAATTATTTAGACAGGCCAATTAACTTTGCTTCAAGCATTTACTGAGGAAAATAACCAGATTATAACCCTCCAGGTTATTTTAAATTTCATGTACTCACAAGGATTTCCATATCACAGCACTTCCCATATGGTGATTTTTATATCTCCACTCAAGCTTTCCCATTTTCAGCAAATTCAGCTGAAGAATGAGGTGACAGAATGGAGGCGAGTAGATCTGGTCCATTATCAAAAGCTCACTATACTGAAGTGTGTGATAAAGAGGAGGTAAATTAAGTTGGTTCTGATATTTGCCAGTAAAGGCAAAAAATATGCAACGAGAAGAAGTGGGTGCTGTATTTCCTGTTACAAGCCTTGAAGTACTGGGATTTAGAGGTATGTTGTTCAGGCACATCTCCCTTTCTCAAGGGTTGTGTGGTTACCCCAAATGAGATGGCCCAGATCGTGGAGAGAATTGCCTGATCTATATCCTTGCCAGTGACAATAAATCAGGTTCCAGCAAAGCTGTGCTCTGTACTTTAGTGGAAGATGCAGTTGAGCTCAGACTTGGCACTTGGCATCCCTTGCAAATATTGGCCAACAGATGCAGTGTGTTAATGCCTTGGTCCTGAGCAGCTTATTAAAAGGCTTTGGGAAATAAATGACAATGGGAGTAGCTGGCAGGGGAACCTGTTCATAGAGTGGCTAAACAGACATCCAGCTACTCCTGCATAGCACTGAGCACATGGCAAAGGTATAGCTAGGAGCTTTGTATGTAGCTATGATACTGTGCTTTCCTCCTTATTATATGTGTTTTAAACAACTTTGGACTATGATAAGTAATGTCGGAAGACATATCCTGCCCTCTTTGCTGCACACTGGGTTTCCTCAGACTCAACTCCATGCATACCATGGCCAGTATTCATGTGCCTGCACTATATTAATACTGTAACTAGGTGAGACGTTTGATCCATCTTTTCATTTCCTGGTATATTCACAGAGCTGGAAAAAACATGGGAGCAAGTACTTTCTGTGGAGGCAGCAGCCCCTTGATTTGACAAATGTCAATTTACTTCTAGATTGTGGTGAGGTCCCCTGCCTTGGTAAAAAGCCAGAGGAGCAGGTTGGCCCCGTCTCCAGCCTCAGCTGGAACATCAGGAGCAGCAGAGACAAAACTGAAGAGCAATCACATAATAAGAGACCCTATAAGATAGGAAGTTTCATGTCAGTTGAGAATATCAGAATATCAGTCTGATGGAAATCCCACAGTGTTTCTTTTCTTTCCTAAATGCTTATTATAGAGCTATGGCTGAGCGGAGCCCTTTAAGAAAGAAAAACATCTACACAAATATACTTGAAAAAAATTTTTTTAAATTGTTGGATTGTTTTTCTAAAAACTGAAAAAAATATGGGCTGCAAACTTTATTTAACTTCATATTGACAAAGGTAGGTGGCTAAAATAATTAGGGTCAGGGATAAAAAATTGATTTGGAGAGAAAATGCTTCCATTTTGCTTATTTTACTCTCACTGGTGCTGGTGAGAAAATCTGGGCAAGATATTGGCAATAGTGGAGCTGCTCTTCGATTTTCTGTAAAAAAAAAAAAAAAGTATAACATTTTTATTCAATGGTGAGTCAGGATGTGCCTGTAAATAAAACCTGATCCTGGAAATCAATGCCTAAAATGGGTGTACACACCTTCCTAACTTTGTTTTTATCAACTTTGCCTGGCCGTTTAGTCTCGCTATGAACGTTTTAATCAACTCTGATTTTAACTTCTTTCCTTTTTAATGTTTCTGAGAGAAGCTCTTTAAAATACATCTCTGGAGATTCTTTCCCTTGTGATGTTATTCCATTTTGTTCTTAACAGAAATCAGGTTATATCCTTCCTAATTAGATTTTAGTAACTTTTTCCTTTTTTTTTTTTTTTTTTTTTAACTTGAATATAAAACTTTGAAAGGTTAGACTTTTGCTAAAAGCCTATTTTGAGAAACAATCCTTCTGGAGCCTCATAGAACTTAATCTCCCAGTTTGTTATCTTTCTGTCTTCGTTTTCCTCCTCCTCACCATGGTTATCAGTCCATCAGGGTACAACATAAAAAAGTAAAAAAATTTCCACACATCCCGCTGTTTAAAGAAATCAACTGAAAAGCCAGAATTCTAGTATTGTTTTCTTGACTCTTGTAATTCTTGAACCCTCAAGATATAGCTCACTACTAAAATGTTGTCACGTTACAGCCGATACCGTATCTCATCCTGGCTTTGAGCTGCTTCCTTCTTCTTCAGCTTTCATTTCTTTATAATTCCAGCAGTGACTGACTTTGTCATTAGACAGGTCTTGTACTCGGTTCTTCAAAACATGTAGACACATCTCCCAGTTTCTATGGAATAATTTCAGACCTGTTTCGCAGAACCAGAGACAAATTTAGGTTGGAATGAACATCCGGAGGACATCTGTTTCAGTCCCCCCCAACCCAAGACAAAGCCAAATTTGAAGTTAGATCCATTTTTAAGCTTGTTCCAGTAGCTCAGGTCCTTGTCCAGCTAAGCTTTTGGTATTTCAAAGGCTTGAGATTTCACAGCCTCTCAGCTCCATTCCAATGCTAAATCACTCATACTGTGAAGAATTTTGCCCCAATGTCTGAAGTGATTTTCCTTGCTTCAACATGTGTCCATTGACTCCGTCCATTTCACTGTAACCTATGAGAACAACCTGGCTCTGTTTCCCTGCACAGATTTCCTCTTGACCCCCGTTGCTCCATTTCTGTTCAAAATTTGGTCTCCATCCTGCCAAAGACCTTCTGTAAGGCACTCCTTATTATCTTAGCGGCCACATCAGAAATTATGATCTTGCCCCACTTTGTCAGATCTTCTACTCTCTACCTAGTTATTTGCAATTTCTTTACTCCCTCATCTTCCTAGAAAATACCTGAACATCATTTTCCAATTTTCCTTCCATTAGGGAGATGAACAGATCGATTCCTCACATTGTATAGCAATAGGGTCTGTATGAGAAAAACCACTGTTCTCCAGTTGCACTGGTGAAACCTGGGACAAGCCTAGGACCCAATTTCTCAGTTCAGTGTAGGATGACTCCTCTTTCTACCTCCTACCACACTGTGCCTACTATTACCTGTATACAGGTACAGATCAATCAGGGATTTTTATTCTGCAGACTTTGCACAGGCAGAAGAAAGTTTTAAGAAGCGGCAGATTTTTTTTTTTCTAGAGCACAGTTATTCCTTGTGGATTGATAAAGTAAAAAACATAATTAATCATGGGTCCTTATCAACAAAATATTTGTTGTTAAAGTTCAGAGACACTGCACATCTCTCTTGGTTGTTTTCCCTTATGTCTCTTCTCCTGTGTTTTAATAATCCATACTATTTTTATTCATTGTGAACAACTAGTCTCAGACTAAATTAAACAAACCACTGGGACCTTAATTTGCCAAGCATTACCTGGGGTTTTTTTGTTTAATTAAAAATACTTGAAAGATTCTAACTAAAAAGGCCAGAGAATATTAATCAAAGGAAATGCTAAGAAAGTAATTGCTCGTTCGATGTGGGCAGCTCAGGTTAAATATCTCAAAGGGATGGCCACATTTTGAAATCTTGAAATTTCAGATAAACTACTGTTTCTAAAAGGAAGAAGGATTTTTCAGCAATTGGATTCAGTAAGATCTAAATACATTATGCATGTTGCTTTACCTGAGGTGCAATTACCACACTACCTTTTTTTATTTATACAATTTATTACCTAAGTATGCTTTAAGCCAGAGACTGCACACAAATGTTTCCGGATTTATTTTTTTCAGTTATGAATTTAGCCTGCTGATAACTAAAATTAATACTTAGGGGAAAGTCTGAACATTCTGAAGTTCTAAAGTGACAAGCAAGAAAAACAGTTTATATCTACATATCAAATCTTCTCCCAGAAGTGTCCAAAATACTTAAGAAAATATTTAAATGTGTGTGTAAAGATTTTGTGTCTGTGCATATTGTATAACAATTACTAGAGCTCTTAAGAAATTATAACCATTCCTGGTGGTGAATAAGTTGCCTGTTTAACAAGGCATAGAACACCGTGCTGCAGTTTAGGGTGGAAAGTAAAGGAGACTGTCAGCTCATCTGAAACTTCAGGGAGAGGTAGGAAGAAGAGATGTCATTCTCTGAACAGAAATCAAAGGCAAGACGAATATTGACATAGAACTTGCTTTGCAAAAATATCCGTGATTTCTTTTTCTGTTGTTTTTAACCTCTTTCAAAACAAAGCATCTCTGCTAACTTAAGGCCTCAAAATACCAGACAGTGACACCAGCGTTATTTGGCAGGGACTCAAAGGGATGAACTGGCAAAAACTGAAGTTAAAAATCTGTGTGTCTTGTGGACAGTACATGATGGGTATCCTCAAAAAAGCAAACTTCTAAGTACTATAGATCTGTTACCTAATACTCAGACTGTTTACATTTTTTCATTGTTGTGTCCACACACTTAATTCCAACTTATCACTTTTTAAAATGCCACACATGAGAGTGAACAGGAACTAGTGTTCCCCACATAAACGGGCTTTCCCATGGCCTTATCTTTTGCCCATATGGACCTTTTATAGCAAGAATTGTGAGCATAACAAAGAGCACAAAAGCATTCAGATCATCACCCCATGCCCTGTCCCTACTGACCAAGATCAAATATACAAACTCCTTGCGGTGGTTATTCCAATTTTAGAACCAGCAGATAAATTGTGTGACATCCATTCTGTGACGGTTTGCCTGTGGGACAAGGAAACACACAGATACTGTTACACAGAAGAAATGAAGTCCAGGTAGGCGATAACATCAATTTTCAATATAGACAATGTTTCTGCTTTATTTACTTCAAAAATGCTTACCTCTTCATTGAGCTATTAATTGTACAAGAAACACTACCACAGTAGTGAAAAGTCAAGGATCCCCAGCAGGCGATGTGAACAACTTCCAAAGCAGAGAGTTCAGCTGTAACATGGCTTGCTCAACAGTGATGTTTTTGGAAACAAAAGATACATTCAGAGTAGCTAAATACCTTAATTATACAATTGGTTATTCATTCACCATGGTATATCTTATTGTACCTGACTGGAGGCCCTAGCTTCCATAAATTATTGTGGTGACCAAAACCTAAGTTACAATAGAACTGTGCAAAAGTTGTCCTTTATATAAATACCTCTTGCAATTGTAACCTTATTCAAAAGTACGGTTCTTAATTAAGTTATTACAGTTACAAATGTAGGATGATTTGTTGATTTGGATTGAGTAATTGTGGACAAGAATGGAAAATTCTGAATGTTTTATGATTCGGTTTTATATTAGTCTCTGTTTAGTTCACCCATTATATCTTGATTTATAACCCACCAGATATAAATTCATTTTTAATGACAAAAAAATTAAATAAAAAAAAAACTTTAGCTACAGATCTGAAAACTGATACAAATAAGCGCAAAGAAATATGATGTGATGTATAAGTAGTTACCATTTACTTTCTTAATGTTTATGGAAAACCCACAGAAGGATTACAGTTTCTTACACCTTAAGAGATTCTGACCTTATTATTTGCACTCATATTTAGGATTAGAAATTTTTTCCACATGACGGTGTTTGCTGTATGATATAAAACATGAAATTCCACAGGCTGCTGCTGCTATTATGGTGCAGACCATAGCTGCCTTCAGCAATTGCTCGTTGTGCTCAGAGAAGTGGTAGAATTTCTGCAAGTAAGACTGTCCTAGCACGTGTCAGCCACCCCAGATAAGAGCACACTACTGAAGTCAGGGAATCCAGGAGGGGATCTGGGTGAGCAGCTCAATGATGCTGCAGTACTGACTGGAGCTACCAGGGGTTTCAGTGCCACGGTTCCGCGTGGCAACACTGAATCTCCTCTGAAGTATTTTTTCTTCAGCCCTTAAAATGGGAGCCACGTTGACTTTACTACAGTCACAGCAGATGTTCATTTGAGACCTGCTGGCCCGGATCTTCGTTCCTGCAGCAGAATTGACTGTTATGTAAACCTTTCCTGACAGATCATTATCTTCTTGGAAACCCTCAGTGACAAAGACACCACAGCCACCTCTGGTAACCTCTTCCCATACTCCACTATTATTAGTCTTTTCCTTTTACCCTACCTGAACTTCCTCATCACAATTTCAAGCTACTGCTTCTTGTCTTATAGGGTGCTAAGGGACAATCACCTCTTCTCCTTTCAATAATGTTTTTTTTTATATTTGAAAATCTATCATGTTTACCCTCACTGAACTAAAGAAATGAAGAGTAATTCCAGTTTGACAGCCAGCAAGTAAAAACATATGATGCAATCGGTTAACAGAGACTTCACAGGAAAATTACCCATAAATGAGAATGTGACCACCTCTGAGTTTTATAGACAATAATGGCTCAAATTCCCATATGGAACTCTTGAACCACTTTCCCCAGAAACCTTAAACACATTCTAAATCTGATATTCAACAGTCCAAAAAAATAGTTTAGAAATAATGAAAGCTTTCTGTGATACTTCTAGAGCTTTTCCTTTAGTTTCACAAGCACGGTGCCATGATACCTCGATCCATAGTCTTGATACCAAGGGAAACTAGAGAATACTTGGTCAAACCTCAGAAAGTGCAGGGTTTGCGTTTGGGAAAAAGTGGAGCCTTTTAATCCATTGTTTGGCCACAAGAGTTTGGTCTTACTTATTACTGGATCTGACATGTTGCTGTGAGAAGGGACCTTTCTTTTTTGTACTTTCCTACTTCCATGTGTCCATTAAAGCCAAAAGTTTTTATAGTTTTCTGACAGGTCAGTATAACACACTGCAACATAACACTCCAGCTAAGGCTAAAGTAACGTTATCAAAACAGGGCTATCAGCCCTGTGTGTTAGTCTTCACAATAGATTTCACAGTTGTCATATGTACATGTGACAGACTTTAAAAGTCAAAGATAAACAATTATCGAGTGGAAACAGAAAATGGCTCAAATGTGATATTCCCTCAGCAGTGTGCAGTACTAAGCTCTATTTAAAACTGCCATGCAACAGCATCTGTTCAACAAACTGGTACCGAGGAACATGTCATTTGGCAAAGTAAATGAGAAAAAGATAAACTACAGAGATTATTCCCCCTGTAGATTCAGTTTGATAAGTAATAGTCTATTTAAGTAGGACAAAAGAAATAAAACTTCAATTGTAAGAAGTGAATGGAGGAATCCAGCTTTGCCATCTGTATCTCCTCTGATCCATCTCTACAGCAGCCCCCCTTGGCGAGCACGTAATCTCTCAGGAAACATTGCAGGATCGCTTCTCAGCGATGTTAGGGTCCAACTTGCCAGCCTCTTTGTTCTGCTTGTGCCTTCTCACAATGCCAGACTTATAATACCATATATATTCAATGAAAAAGAATAACGGCAGATAAAGGAAACTGCACCACCCCAGGTGAGTCAGGGTGACCATAAACACTTTCTCCATCAGCTTGTCCTAACTGTTAACTTGAAATAACAGGTTAACGCTACCATTCTGGCAGTGATAAAAGGTGCAGGCTTATTTACTAGACACTAAGAACAGTGATTCATTTTACACAGGTCTTCAAATGGATGTCAAAGAGTTTAGGTTACTAAAAGTGTATCTAGAAGTGATGTACGATGCTGTGTATAAATACCAATTACTCTAGCTGTCAGGTCCAGGGAGAGAGAAAGATCAGCAGAAGAGCCTGAGGGGGAAGCTGAGGAGTAGGCAGAAAATGGGAAAAAAGAGGAAATGACACTAAAACACAACCAGCCCTGGGCTGGTGACGGCCTGGAAGAGCAGTTCTTGCTGAGGACAATGATCACGGTCCCCATACCTCCCTTCCCCATGGGTGCTTCTGCACTGCTCCTTCCACCCTTCCTTCTGCAGCCTCTGCTCACGCAGCTCCCTTCAAGTCTGGCAGACCCCCATATCTGTAGACCTAGATAAGAAGAACCAGGCTGTGACTAGGTAAGTGTTTACTGTTTTAAAAAATAATTAGACTGTGTGATTAATGTGCTCCTTGATTTCTTGTTCCTTGTCAGTGCCTTTTAAACAATTATCATATTAATAAAGAATCAACGATATGTCAGTGACTAAAATAGCGTTTGAAGAAACGAGGGCGATGTACTAATCAGAACTCCATTACATTGGCACTGACAAATTATGACCAGATATAGGCCTTGAACACTTGACTTTTTCTTCTTCTGGTTTACTTTAATTGGAAACGTAAAAAGATGTTTTTGCCTTTAGATAACACTGCTTCGGTTATTTTCAGCTCTGGTTTGAGTGCCAGATTATTATTATTTATCCGTAAGCGCCACAAGATACCCTAAGATTACAGGAAATGAGGGTCTGACCAGTTTCTTCAAAGTCTACTTCATCAGATTAATGATGCTATATGGAAAACTCTTGGATGGGGAACAGTATAAAAATTTGGGACAACAGACAGAACATGTATAAACCAGAAAATAACTGGTTACATAGAAGCTCACACTTCTCGGAGCTACAATTCTTCTCAGAGAAGAATCTCCTAAATGCTTATTCTCTGTTAATACTGTGTTATCCTGAAATCATTTGCAAAGGTCATGCACTATTATTCAAAGAATATTTTTTGCATTTATAGTTAAAGTTGTCTACAAATAGTCTCTTTTTTAAAAATACCCTTGAACAGCATCAGTGGCGGAAGCTGCTGGTTTACAAGGCAGCTGAGCAGTAGAGTTACAAGAACACTGCTGGCTGGGAAACTAGACCTGCTACTGTGGTAAGCCCGATTTTGTGTTACTCAGGTCCCTCTTTCAATTTTATTTTTTTTATTGTATAATGGATCACCAGGCAATTATGCTTATTACCTCCACTACTTATTTCTCTGGAGTGTTGTTTAGGACAGTTGAACTTACCTTCTTGACATGTAGCAACTACCACTCCTTTTGAAAATGCTCACATGCCATGACATACTTGGAGAGAAAAGGCCACCAGCATCTCTAAGGAGTGCTCCTCTAACTAACACACACGAGAATTTGGTACCTGTGAGTGTGACAGATATGCAGAGGAGCACACAGAGGGAAGCAGACACTCCTGCCATCTTGAAAAGTGGTTGGTGTATTGCTTGACACAGCATTTAAAAACAGATAGAAGAGATCCTAAGAGGTCATCCAATTTATCTTCTTATCTTCTTCTATCTAAACTACCCGACCATTTTTTCATTCATCTTCTCTGAGTAACTTTCAACAATACAGATCCTGCCTTCATTTATTTTGCCTTTTTTTTTTTATTTCCACCTACCGCCACCCCAGGCAACATGTTTTATTCCTCACCTTTGGCATGCCAGGGAATTGAAGGCTGAAAGAGGTCCTTAGGTCACCTCGGCTGATATCCTTGCACATCATACATTGTGAATTACAGCACCGTTTTACTCTGCAGCTGTGCAACGAATCTGAGCCTGAAAAGACCAAACCTCACCTGATCCCATCACAAACCTGAGGGGAAAGTTACTGTTCTGTTAGGTAGCTGGACACTAACTTTCACATAATGCATTAAAATGTAGCTGAGCCATTGCTTTTATTTCTCTTTAGAGCATTTAACCTTTTACATATGCTAAAGTGCTATTGTAAAGAAAACATTCAGAACCTATATTCTTTAAGCACAGCAATATAGCTGTTTCAAGTATGGCCTGTGAGCTGGCATATTGCCCAGGAGAACAGCTCATAACTGCTCTCACAATGAGTTTTGTTCACAAAGTAAGTCTTTATACAGTTTTTCAGGAAATGTCCAGCATCAGTGCAGGCAGCCCAGGTAAATAATTTCTGATTAATCACAGTTCCCTCACTCCATTCGTTGCCTCTCTCCCTGAACTCTTTCTTTGGCATTTCAGTTTTTACTTCATCGGTGGACTTGATAGGATGCAGTTTGTATTTCTAACTGGAACCTATTAAGCAGAAGTGCTAAACAGCAGTAATAATTTAGAAGACAGACAGAAAGGCGGGGAGTGGTGACAAGACTTTCTGAGCAAGTGCAATATTAAACCAAGCAAAGGTTTCACCTAGAGAAAAATGTTCCGCAGCTCTGAGCTGATGCAGACTTGTGTGTTTTTTCAGGTCAACATCAGTTTTTTTCAGCAGAGTCATATGCAGTATGTAATTTATCTTGGAGAACTTGGGCTTGGTTCTTGGTGGTGGCTTTCCTTTCATACCACACAGTATTATTCCCATTGTAAGCATATGGTTGCTTTTTATATACAGGGAAAATACCACACACCTCTTGTGCATCCGATAAGGTCAAACAAGGCTAATTTATATCATGAATTAATACTATGCAAAGGTGAAATTTATTTGCATGCTTAAATTAATAGCCCGATATTCAAATGTGCAGCTCAGAGTGTTATCAAACAAATGTTAATCTCTCAGTCACTCAACTGCCTATTTTATATCAAGTGGTAAAGCTTCCTGTTGCTCTTTATCCTTGCAAAACCTAAATGCTTATGCAAAGGTAAGCTTGCTTATTTTTCTGTCCTGTGTATCTTCAAAGTTGACAATTTAAAAAAAACAACAGCAAAACCAAACCCAAGAGTTTTTGCACCAAAAGTTGAAGAAATCCAACTTAAAAACAAATGCATTTTAAAAAATGATCTCTCTGCTGTTTTACGCTTACTCATTAGAGTATAACTTCCAATATCTGTATGTGGTGGCAGTTATGTATACTTTTTTAATTTCAGCAACTTTTGTAAGAGATTGTTTTTACAGCCAAGGTGTTCCTCTTGATATTTGATTTGACATAAATGTGTCAGGCAGACTGGAACGATTGACAGGTGCCACTTCAAAACTCTAGTTTGCCAAAAACTTGACGGGGAGTATGTTTTGTTTGGAAGGAAATAAGCACTTCATTTTTAGCCACTTGGTAGTCAAAACCACTTGTTAATTGCTGATTTCATAATGTTCCCTGTTATTCCATATAACTGAGGATCCAGAAACTTGCTGAAACTCATGCATTTATAAGAGCTGAGTATGGCTGTTTTTTAACAAGATATAAAACCACTAGTTTTGAGGTTTGCTAACAAATAACAAATTCAACAGAATTAACTTTCAAATCTACTGTAATGCACCCACCAAAATAAGGATTGTGGCCAGAGCTGCTTCATTCTTCCATCCTACGTGGTTTCCTTCTTGCTCAGTCCTTGCGCGTCTCTGATGGTAACAGCGGGTTGGAGGCTGCTTCTGTAGGACAAGATGTGTGCGAAAGGGATTTTGAGAAGGTCTTCCCTGACTGTTGTTGTGGCAGTATGGCCTGGGACCAAAAGTCTTCTTTGTTTTTCTGGAAGCAAGGAAGCATCTTTCTTACTCTCAAATTGAATTCTTTAAAAAATAACTCTTTTATTCATTCCTTGTGCTGAGAGAGAAGTCTTTCTCTAGGTCTTTGCATGGTTGGTGTGGTGCCGATGCAAGAGTAAACCAGCCACTGATCTGTAGCCACTTTCCCTCTCCTCATCTCTATGGCCCCCTGTTTACCATCTCTCCTGCACCGGTGCGGTACAGTTGTGTCACTGCATGTTTAGCAATGCCAGCACCCCAGCCAGGCTGCTAAGGCTGTGAGAGATGCCTCATCCTGCCTCCAAAATTTTGACAAGCAAGAAATGGTTATGACGGACCTGGAACATCTCTCCTTCATCCCAGATCAAAGCACATCCTGGATTTGCTACTCCCACAGGTAAGCTACAAAAATGATGGGTTTAGTGAGAGGGTTTTACTTTGTAAGGAGTAGAAAACAATTTTGCAACTGGGGTGGCTGAGTTAGAATAGATTTTTTAAAGATCCCTGAACACTCAGATAATTTAATAGACTTTCCTGAAGCTATTGCTTATGTGGAATAAAGGCATGGCCTTTCTCCACCATCTAAAGCTGCAATAAGTTTAGTCAAGCTCAGACTCATTTATATGTAGAGGTTTGTTCATCTGTGAATCCCCTAAATTCCTGCTCTAATAAAACTCAGTCATGTGGCTGCTTGCAGATATCAGCAAACAAAAACAAGTTGCAAGAGGGTGTTAGACCAGGATTTGGAATTTTGCAACACAATCATGCATAATTTTTCCTCAATTGATAAAGACAGCTGATTAGCATTGAATAAAACCCTTTCCCAATTTGAAATTATACCCTGCTTACATTATTAACTTTTTAAGCTATTGGCCATGCCATATTGTAATTGTTCACCCCACAATTAGACGTGGCTTTATTTTCACCTCATTGCAGATGCAACCTTACAGTGAGCTAGTCTGGGGTGCTCTCGGAGTTCTTGTTTCTGCTTAACATCTTGGAAAACTAAACAAACAAAATCTGCCCCTGTAAACCCCTCAAGGCTGACAGGCAAGCTGAATATGAAATTTGCTATGTCCTAGCAGATGTGCTGTCTGGTGATGAGGAATGCTGTCTGTCAGCTTTCCTTTGCAGCTAATTTCTTAAAAATCATCCCCATGCTGCGAGGAGGAGGTATGGAAGCTTTACCAGAAAAAAAGCAAAAAGCCTCTTTGGAAAATATCCTGCCTTTTCTGCTCTTGTTCTTTTTCGCCTGTGAAAAAATAAAAGCACCCCAACTCTGAAAGAAGTAGGGGATAAAAACATGAGCAGGCACCAAATCTGTCCCATGCTGGTAAGATCATCACTTTTCTTCCCTTTGTGTCTTTTATTGAAGCGCTTAAAAAACATTGTATCTCCTGAAAGTACAAAGAAGTTTCACTGACAAGTATAATTTTCAGCAATTTTCAGTAGATAGTGGCTTCTCTTTATCTGTTTCTGTTTAGCACAAGAACAGAACAGCATAATCTGTCCCTTCTTCTTCAGTCTTTTCCATACTTAGTTATCTATGGGTAAGTTTGTGGCATTGATTTAAAAATTCATTTTAATCACAGTATTTGCAACTCTTTCGATCAGTTATTGAGAAGCGAAAAATGGGGATGAACTTCCAAATGTCCATGTCTTCTTGGCAAACACCAGTGAAACATCCCAGTGCTCTGTGGGCAGCCCACTGCTGGAATGGTCCATAGCTGGGGGCAAAAGGCAAGTCCTGATCACACGGAGGCACGTGGATCCTCCTGGCCTTACAGCAAAGTGTTGCTCCCAGAGTTATGGTAACTCTCTCTGGCTTCTTCACAAAATGCAGCATTTTTTTCTACCAGAAAATTTAGTGCACAATGCTTTTGCTTGCCAAGGTAGATTTCACAGTGAATTTAAAGCCTCTAGCAAGTTTGGGAAGAAAAAAAAAAAAATGCATAAGATAATGGGGATAGGTTAGCAAAGTCCAGGAATTGTAACACAAAAAATTTCTTTTGCATGAGAGAGAACAAGCAAACAGAAAATCGTAATGTGCATTTTGACCTTAGGAAACCCCTGCAAAAATTGCTAAAATAGAAGAATTCCTCACTGTATTCATAGTTTGCTTAAACTGATTCTTTGGGCAAGGAGTGCTTTTTAATGGTTAGATGAGGGTAAGGAAGGACACGTAGTGTCCAGAGAATTTTGTATCTTCACCCTTATGTTTTTCTGTTATGGATGTTTGCTGTTACCATGGGATACCTTGTTTAAACACAGATTAGCAAGGCTGTACTGTGCTCAGCTAAAGCACCTCATGGAACAACATTTTCCAGATGAAGGTGTACCATCAGGTCATTCTTCTCATCACTTCCCCATCTCTTAATCTCATACCATCATCTTTGCTACCCCCTGCATGCTACCTTTTCTTCCAGTGTGGAAAATGAGTGGGATGTGATAGGCACCCCTCCTTTAGTCCCCATCCACCTTTGTATGTGTGTTATTTTTAGACCTCACTGGAGAGTCTCGAATTTATTCAGTTAGGCTGCCATTTATTCTTCTCCCTCTTTGACTGATGAGCTTCCATTATATGTGCAATCTCTGTTTTTATTACCAAACCGTGGTATTTTACATTGTCACATTTGGACTGATTACACGTCTTGAGAACGTGCTTTCCTGATTACAAGCTTCCCTTCTGAAGAGTTCCATCAGCACCTTGATTTTCTTTCTGATTTTTTTCTAACATCTCAAAATCTTAGCGCTTTGCTGGGATTTTGTTAGAAGTGAACTTGATCTTGAGATGGTACTCTAATATGAGTCTAGAGTTTCTTTTAGGTATACATTGGTTGCTCAGTAGTCTACATTTTTCACTAGTAGAAAATAAGATACTCTAATTGAAGTCAAAGGAAGAAACTACAAAGCGGACAGAATATTTTAAAACTTAATTCAAAAGCAGTTTTTACAGTTAATTCAGTACTCCCAGTCTTTCCTGATTTCAGCCACTGGAGGAAGACTGCTCCTAATTAGACTCTGACTCTGGAACTGAACACTTAATTTTTAATCTCTGTACCCAATGTAGACAATGTAGATATAGTCTGCCTTATATGGTGCCAGTTTCGAACATTCTGGACTTAAGCAAGTCCATACTATCTGGCCCAGGAGGGTGATAAATCCGAATACCTTAATGTTGCAGAAAAGGTCCAAGTTGAGGAGGGAAGACTCTGCATCTTGAGATAACTCTGAGACCCCAGGGATTGCAGTGCATTTCTCATGGGGCTGTGAGAGCCTGTTTAGGTCTTAGTGTCCTCATGGAGTGATTTCCCAGCACTCCTTTGAGAAGGGGCAGAAAGACCTGAGGCAGCCTACAACCAGGGAATAAAACTGACACAGCAGTCATTTTACTAAATAGATTATTGTTGGAAAATATGATTTCAGAGTGAAGGGTATTTGTTGCAAACACACATCTAGTGTAGACAATAGTTCTAGCAAAGATGAAAATAGAAATATCCTTTTCAAGCTAAGATACTTTTTCAGTTTTTAACTTAAAGAAAGAAATTTAGCCAAAAAAAGTTATGAGGGTAAAAACAGTCGCTCCAAATCAAAGCAACATGGTTTTGCTCAGCTTTTATACCATGTAATGGTCCTCATCTTTCATATGCAGGTCAAGGAACAGTTGGCATTTTTAATTTCTTGGGCAACTGAAGGAGGTGCGCCTACGGATTTTTGCCTTCATTTCTGGCAGTCCCAGTATAGAGATTCTTTAATGTATTTCAAGCATGTAATTATTCTGGGGAACCTACTGAGTCTAGAAATGGAAAAGCCTAAGGTATGGAGGACCTGCTGGGCTGACATTACATGCCCAGCATGAGACCAGCGTCGGGGAGACTGTGGCATTGTGGCCAGTGCAGAGAGCCCTGTGGCTGCTGGCTGGAGCTCACACATGTGCATCAGGAAAGGAGCAGCTGCTGCTCAGAGAAGAAAATTATTTCGAGGGCTGCCTTATAGGGTGTCAGCTTATAAACTCCGTGTTTATTCAGCCCTGCTTGTAAAGTCTGTGCTGGTTGTACTGGCTGTGATGGGAAATGAATGAGCACTGGCAAGGAAAGCCTTGATCGTGGGAAGTGACAGTGCTAAATTAAGCTATCAATATTAATTTTACTCTTGGTAAATGCCCTGCTCCTCTCCAAGCATTGGGAATGACTCTGGGAGGTGGGCTTTTAAAACTTTTTTCTCAAAAACTTGTAATACAGTTAGTTAAAAAACCCCAACATTAGTGAAAATAATAATAATAAAAATCTTTCCTGGTTTTTTTTTTTAATGATCTTTGCACTTCCTTGTAATACTGTTCACAAACAGCTTCTGTTCTGTTTGCCATGGATTTACAAATGCGTATGTTATCCATAGGCAAAGGCAAAGATCCAGATTGATGAAGGAAAAACACGAGCCTGTGGGATTCCTTCCTCCCATGTCTGCATTGTCTGTGATCTCAGCATCTCGAATTTTAATTACTAGATTACCAAGAGCCCTTCATGATGCTTTTTTTTTTTTTTCTTATTTTTCAACTGATGAAGAAACCTGCATGTATCCAGCCATGTAAAGTGTAAAGTTGAGGAGATCCTGATGTCTTATGGCAGGCAGCCGTGAGGCCTCATTTGGAGTTCCCTGTGCAAATCTGGGCATACAAATGAGCACAGCAAGATGAATGGGAGTTGGAACAGGAACAGGAATAAGGAGCTTGATTTATGGGGGAAGCCTAAAAGAGCTTTCCCTTTTAAGCATAACAAAAATTATCTTTGTGAGGGAAACCAGCTTCTCACTCTAAGCACGGCTAGGTAGGATGAAACCAGTACAGAAAGCAGGGCACCAGCACATGAACACCAGGGCACAAGGAGAGGTAGGAGACACCATACCTGAATCTGAAGGACTGCAAGACTACTGGTGTTTTCACCCAGCCTCTCCAGCAGGGGGGTTGGAAGTAGATGATCTTTAAAGTCCCTTCCAACCTAAACCATTCTATGATTCTATGACTTGTGCAGTTAAAGGGGGAGCCTGGCACGGAGTCAGTTGGTGTTGGAACCTGCTTCTCCAGGAATGGGACTTGGCAGCTGTGTCTTATCACAGCGCATGCTGCTGAGAGGTGCTGGCTGTAGCCTTGAGCAGAGATCTGGAGAGTTGGACAGGCTTTTTTCATTTATAAGCCATGACACCAGAGCGCTGAAATTGAGAAGTGCTGGTAATAAACATGTTGAAGCTCCCAGCTTCAGATTTTTGTTAGACAAGAGCCAAGAAAAAGGGGATGAGAAAGATCATAAGCAAGGGAATCCTGTTGTGAGAAGAAAGATGCTGTCGTATCCCATTTAAACCTACATGCCTGGTCCTGTTAATGTGTTTCCATTGCCTTCAGAGATCAAAGTAATCGTTACAGGGACAGGAGCTGAAAAATACTTAGCAAGACCTTATTTATATTCTACTGATATGGCCACACTTGTGTAGCAAAGTCATGTCTGCACATAAGTGTGTTTTCAGCAATGCATTTTGGGAAAATCCAGGTAGCTTTCCCATATTGCTTCAGTGAGAAAGTGGGAAAGTTGTGCGTAAGCAGAGAACAAGGGAATGGAACAGCAGCACCCAGGGGGTCCCTGAGGCTGGCTCCCAGCCAGTTTTGTGGGAAGCGTTATGGGTTATTCAAGCTTTCTGAAAATGAAAAATCTCAGCCAACCATATTATACAGAATCATTTCAATGATCCCTGCCAGGCTACAGAGAAGCATGTTGCAACCTAGTTCAGAAGACAGCATCAAAACTAGGCAGGATGATTCCTGACTAGCTGCTGTATTTACTCACATAAACCATGTTGTGCATGAGCTTAAACTGTCTAGGTCCTGCTCTCTCAATGGGTTCCTTATTGTCTGTGGGTATGGACAGGGACACCCATCAGTTAACTTTAGAGTTTGCAATTCCCACACCTGTCCTAGTATTTGAGTCTTCTCAGGTGAAAAAAAGCTCCTCTTCTGGAGGGAGAGGGCCAACAGACATTTTGTTAGGTTAATTAAATCCAACAGTCCTGCCAGCATCGCCGCTGTCAGAAAATACAAAAGACCCAGACTTGTGTAAGCCTAGGGAATCAGTGAAGTATTTTATGGTTTATACAAACCTTTGCAAGCAGGGGAAAAAAAAAAAAAAAAAAAAGGAAATATTAACACAGGGGGGGCACAGTGTCTAAATCAAATAACTTTTTCTGGCTGAATCTTTCCAACATTTTGGATGTGAACCTGGTGGACGTTGTTCTCCCCAGCAAAATTGTACTGAATGTAATGAAATATCTTACAGTACTTAGAAGCAGACTGAGAAAAATTCATAGAAAACCGTTTGAAAATTCCCAGTCTCTGTGATGAGTTGACGCTTAATACACTTAATGAGGCTAGTGTTAAGTAGCAAAATCCCTTTACTGTCCTGAGGCCAAAGTTGCCTTAATAAAGGAGAGAGAAGAGGAAAAATATGTTGAGCCATGTCTCTGCTGTCAGCCTGTCTATTTAATTAACACTGAATATTAACTAAAGTGTTAAGTAATCTTTTCCAGTAAGTGATATGGAAATAAGTATGCTTCAGCTAGACAAAATTCATTGACATACAGTAATATATTCATATTACAGTAATGCTCTAGTGGCTTCATGTTTTCTAGCTTCTTTCCTTTCTTTTTCTATTCATACTGACAAAACCTCATTCCTGAACATTAAGTCTGAGTTCATTATTACAATAGCTCTAATCCTAATGTCCTGTATAATAGTCACCCTATGTTAGAGGTGGGGTTTTTTTTGATAAAATATCTTTCTATTATTGAGCTTTCCCTTTGTCAGTTCTGGTATTACTTATTTTGCATTTAAAAAATAATCTTGAGAAATAATTTGAAAATAGAATTTTGTTGGTTTCATCCCAAAACCTCAGATTAGAAGTGTTTTAAGTTTTGAGTTGTATCTAAATATTCCAATCGTAAATAATATTTACATACTTTTATGAGGCATGGAGATCAATTCATACAAAATGCTTCTTCGGCTTTTGGGCATATATTAAAAAGTTTCAATATTTTAGATACAATTAAATGCTTTTGTACTTAATTAGACACAAATTTAATTCACAAAATTTTATTTCTTGAGTGAACACTCAAAAGCAATTTGTAATGAATTATTAGAGTTGTGGAGCTGAAGCCGAACTTTCCTCAATTTATCTAGTGCTTATTTCTATATCTTAGCTCCTATCCTATTAAACTTTGGTATTGAATGATATTGGGCCATTTTGGAGAGAGAGTTATGCAGTTTTTCTTTTAGTTTTTATTGAAAAACAGCAGGCATATTAACCTGAGATGAATTGCTAATGTCCATATTCATCCATGCTTTAGTGTCCATGACCGGAGACAAGGAATTTGCAAGGCTGCTTGGTTTTGATGTGAATTGCATTTTCTCAGATGTGCTTGAGAGGAGGAGGCTGTTCCGGAGAATATTCATGTTATCGCTTTTCTCCAGGTGTCTGATTTTTAATGTTTGTAGAAGAAACAAGAATACCTTTTTTTTGGATAGACATGGGGATTCAAAAAGTCTTAATGTCTATATTTGTTATCAATGGTATTTCTGCCCAATTATTCCTGGAGACTTGAGGGAGGATGTTACAAGGGGAAGCACTGGAAATCCCATGGAATGACAAAATGATGAAAGATAGATGCAGTATGGCGCTACCTTTATTTTTTCTATCCTGGAATTTCACAGCAAAAGGCAAAGAGAAGTGACTGCAGTTACATCAGGGCAGAGAGAGAAGTCAAGCATGAAAAATCCAAGCTCTCTGTGAGCTGAATATAGGAAAATAACAGAAAAGATAAGTGAAACGTTTAAAAATCAAAGGCATAACAACTTGTTCTTCAAAGAGGAATGATTTAATCAGAATCTCCTGGAAACCCCTATATGACTCCTAGGCAGATGAGGAGAAATATTTATAGCTATTCAATACAAGGTAGAGGTGTGGTAATGTTTTAGTGTCCTGCCTTGTACCAACCCTTTCTCCATTCAGAACGGTGTGGTAACGGACTCCTTAAGTCTGGGCTCCATATAGATGAAAAAGAGATATATAAATATAAATACATATTTAAAATCCAGGTCACTGGAAATCACTTGCATCCATGGCGATAGCATCTACAGCCCTGTATTGCATTTTCAGCATAAACAAAACAGTTCCAGGGCAGAAGTTAACTCAGTGTAGCTACGTGTCTTTCAGAATGGTCAGCAATAAATGCCCAGCTAATAGGTCAAAAAAAGCATTTGGCACTACCGTGTTACAGCCATGCCTTTGACCAAACTGAGCTCCATTCAGTTGGGTGTGCAGGTTGCCAGCAGGCTCCTGAAAAAGTTTCAAGTGCCTTTATCTCCCTTTCGGTTCAGCGGGAAATAAAAAAGTGCTCAGACCTTTGCAAGATCAATTAAATTAACTCTCTGCCTGCACGCAAGTATTACAGGCTATTGAAAATGTTTGCTGCAATTTCTTTTTATTGCATAAAAAATGATGAATTTTCAAAAGTCATTATCTTCATCAAAACCAACCTGTTCTAATTAGACATACTTCACTTCAAGAATAGTTGATGTTCATTTGTTTCTGGTGCCATCTGCTTTTACTGCTACAATAGGCATTTCTGGGAAATTGGATATGGTAATGCTCTTTTTTCACCTCTTTTGTAACAAGAACTTATTTTAACATGCCTCTATCCGAAAAGCAGGCCAAAATAAAGGAGAAAAACACGCAAGAAACATTTATCTAGCTTTCACTGATAACTGGCTACTCTAAGCAGTTTCAACTTGTTTTGTATTGTATTTCCCAAATACTTTGTATCAGCCAAAGATCTATGAAAAATATCAAGTTTTTATTACTTCTAGAGGGTAAAGTCTCTACTCTCTGCGTACCCTGTCAGCTTTCCTCTTTAGACTGATGAAGATCAAATGGCCTTTATGGGAATGCAATTTAAGAGTGAAACTCTTCTTGTCTGCTACCACTTCAATTCATATTCAGGCTGTTTCAGCTGAACGTCAAAAATTTTATTATAAACTTTCATTTGGGTTATTAAATGGGGAACCTGTTTAAAGGTATCATAATGAAATGGCACAGCCTATTCAGTACAGCTGAACTGTACTAACTTCTTGTAGCCAAGGTGGTCAGAAGAATAATCTAAGCCTTAATTATTATCATTTTCCTTTTGCTTGCTGGGTAGATTTTGTGCTGTCTTCTATAATGAGAGCGAGCTCTTTTGAATCTTCAAAAGTGTGGATTTGTGTGGACCACACTCTTTTCCCTGTTTTTATCTTTTCCCAGTTTTTATCACTGTTTTCATTCTTGTGTTAAAAAGAAAACTGAACAAAGGCAAAATGTCATTGGTTTAATATACCGTAGTGTCAAAAGTTATGATTAATAACAGATAAGGAGGCAGACTGATTATTTTGGAAACAGTTTCCTATATTCTTATGGGCAAGGTGAATAACGCAAACTAAATAACTGACTGAAAGCCTGAATAGGACTGTCTCACTTTCTGTGGCATGGCAAAATGATTATATCTGAAAATTAACTTAGTTTTAAGACAGGTTACAGCTGGCAGACACTAAGTTGAGCTGAACTGCAGCTTGGCTCAGCCAGGCCTAGGGACTTGGAAAAATAGCTTCTCAATCCTTGTCCACTTCAGGTCAGCGGGTGCAGAAGATATCTCCAGATGGTGAGTGTTGACTAACAGCCCAATCTGGTGTCCTCTCAAGTCAAAGGTAGCCCATATAGTCAGTACCCATTTGGAAATTACCTTACTGCAGTTAATTGGAGCTGCATGCTCCTGTTACAATAGCCACATTCACTTTTAGATCTAGCATTAGGTGCCAAAAGACTGAAAGTCACAGATGAATAAACTAGTTTTTCATTCAGTCATGAAGGTGTTCCTCACAGGTCTACATCAAAATGATCTAATCAACGGGGTTAATGACTTGCTTTTGATTCTACCCTGCTGAAGATAGATGGAGGGTGCCACTACATGGAGTCACTGAACTCCCAGCTAGCATCAGGTACTTGTCAGCAATTCCATAAACTTCTAAAAATATTATATTTCTGTCAACTTTATCTGTCTGGTAATGAATATTTAAATATACATAGCTTAAAACCTGATGACTGCAAAACGAAAATGACATGAAAGGACCATCTTTTTTCCCCTTTGTAACAGCATCTTGAAAAGATGAAAATATACATAGCCATTCCAAACGTCAAGTTTTTTCTTTGCTCAAAGATGCATTAAAGTTCAGTGTATGGTAGTAACTTTACTACATTAATGAATTCCTTTGAGGAATTTACTTTTATCTCTCATAATAAATGCAGTAATTTAAATCTTTGAGTTTAGGGAGGTTTTTGTTCATCACAGAACAAGAACTTGGGATGCTTTTTAAAACTAGAGGTTTAGCTTTATTAGGTTCTTCTTAAAAATGGAAACCAAAATTGCCCATCAATTCTTTTCAAATACCATGTAAACTTTGAAATCCATGTTTAGACACATAAATGGCTTGGTTTCAAAGATGATTCCAGTAGACATCTGTGGCACGCGTTTTAGTATTTAATGACTTTTACTTAGATTAGCAAAATGCAATCAGCAGTCTTACAGATTAGTTTTGGAAACATCACCTAAGTTGTTTCAAGACCTTTGCCTGCAGTGTGCATGCAACTATGTCTGATTTCTTCCAATCAGTTTGCAGAAATCATAGAGTCATTTTGTTTGGAAGAGACCTTTAAGATCATCAAGTCCAACTGTTAACACAGCACTGCCAAAACCACCACTAAACTGTGTGCCTCGGCATTACATCTATGCATCTTTTAAATACCTCTAGGGATGGTGACACAACCACTTCCCTGGGCAGCCTGTTCCAATGCTTGAACGTCTTGTTTTTCTCTAAACCACTCCATGATTTAAAATAATCAGAGCCAAACTCTCAGTTCTCAATCTTACATTTAGAACCTGAAATTGTATAGGTTTTGAAATCTCTGCGACTTCTCTCTCTCGAGAGCCAGAACCAAGGTTCAGAGCAGCTGTGTTCTGTTCTGAAGGAATCATTGTGAACTGTACTTTTGCTTTTTTTCTCACAGAAATAAATTTTCTATGGTTTTGGTGCAGCTGGTGCTGGGGCTGAATCCAATGGCATGTACTCAGCTGGTCTGGGGTTAGCATTCTCTCTCCCCTCATTCCCCTGTGCTGGTGCATCTTTTGAGGAAGCATAATCCTTCTACCCCCACCCCCTGCCCTCCTCACCACGGGAGTAGAGTTGTTGGGATTTTTTTAAGTAAATAGTGGCAAGATAATTTTCTTTTTCTGGTTGGTAGAACAGGTTTAGCAAGCTCAGCTTGCAAATTAATTCCTCTTGCTGTCAATTGCTGCAAAATCTTTTTATTTTTCAAACACTTTGTAGCAACTCAGGATGTACAGTCAGTTACATCCCATTTCTGACTCGTTCTATACTTCTCTTTTGTCTCTGGTAGTCAGGCTTGGCAGTGATGGGATTTACTAATGTTGATGAACATGCTTTGCGCTCTTTTCTTAGTGTATCTGACTTTTTAGTGCAAATGTTATTAACATCATCCTGAAATCCTCCCTGTCTCTTCCATCAATTTCAACTTCTGACACAGATATCTACTAAAAGTAATTAACAGTGTGTAGAGAAGAGAGGTGTCTTAGACATATGCACATGATCAAAAGCTACATGTCTTCATCCAAGGGAGATCTTGTCACCAAGAGGTTGAATCGTTTTAGAGGAATTTAATTTAATTTTTCCATACCTCAGTTTCACAGCTGCAAAATAGGAATTAAGTCCTTGTTTTGTCTAAACCACTGTGTAGCTACTATTGTATATTTCTATATGTTTGTCTATTTAGATGCTGCCTTCATACAAATTATTTTCCTGAGTCTAGAATAACATATTAGGATTCTCATGTTCTTTTGATGTTGAGCTTTATGAGCAGAAAAGCAATTATATAGGTGTTCTGGAGTCATTCAGAACGGAATCTCTGTTACTGAAAGAAAAAAATATAAGGGCAGAGTCTTTCAGCTAAATTGCAACCATTAATAAAATGCCTAAATGCATCCTTTTATTTCAGGAAATAGAGGTTTCTGATAGTCATCCTTTTAGCCACTAATACTTTTCTTGAAATTCAGAGTGAATTATTACAAAACATGAGGTTTTGCCCAGGTTCTGGGCTGCCTCACAAGGAAGGGAATCTGAATGGTAGCTAAAGGATATCTTGTGTTAGTATTAATAAGGATGATATACTGTGCTAAAATCTAAGAAATCCCAGTCATGGATCAGGGCACATTTGTACTAAGTACTCTCAAAACCAGAAAGGTAATGTTAGATGAGTTTCACAGCTGCAAAACACAAATATCCATTGCTTGCTTTGTCTAAGCTGCTGTGACTATTGTTATGTATTTCTATAATCAGATGCTGCCTTCATACAACAACAAAAAAAGTGCAAGGTAACAAGGAAGATCTTCTGAAAGTTAGACTCCATTTCCCTCAAGCAGCTCTTGAACTCAGTGCACAGATTTGTCTGTAACAGTTCATGAGGGCAGTAGAATTGGTGAAGTATATTAAATATGGAATTAAAATAATTGTGTCAGAATACTACTCCAGTAAAACCCCTTTTTGCTTTACTACTTGCATTAGAAGGTTTGATTGACTCTATTTCGTTGTTTGGTTTTTTTTGAGAAAATCAGTTCAGTCAGGTCAGTTCTCCAGCAACTGATAATCTTGCACCTTTATAGTTAATGAAATGTTCTGGGCTTTGCTTCAGGATCAGTTTTCACCAAGAGTGAGGATGAAAGGCAATGACATTACACCACCACCTCCCCCAAAGGAAAGCAACCCAACAACAACCTTTTGTTGATTGCACCTGTTACCTGTCTGTGCTTGTGTTTCTAAGACATTGTATAAAGGCCACCCTGGACACCTCAAGGGTGCTGGAGTTTGTCAAGGTGCAATGAAGCTTCAGCCTGAGCTCCCAGAGCCATGCTGAACATCTCAGGAAGCGCTCAGTGATTCAGGGCACGCAGGAGCCTGTGATGATGGTATTTGTGCAGAGTAAAACCAGCATTGTTAATTATTGCTTGGCAGAGCAGCACTGCTAGATAAAGCCAAGGGAGGTTTCTGGCTTGGACTACAGATTTGAATTTGGCATTGGATGGTATTAACCAGCTCTCACTGCTGAAGTCTGGAAGTAGCTTTTTTGTTTGTCTTTTTTTCTCTGCCCTCTTTCGTATCTAAAACTTTACTTTTCTCTCCATGGTAATTTATCTGCTAGCAGCTTCCTGCACCAGGAGTAGTTTTTTAATCTTCTCAAAAATGATGCATAATTTGTGAGACTTTGTAAAAGACCACATTATTTTTAATAGCTTCTGTTGAATGCAGAAGGCAACGCTGCCAGAATTTTGCCAGCCTTACAATAAAACTTTATAATAAAAATTCGTTGGCTTAAATTTGTTAATGTTAGACAAATTTGTTAACCTAGTGAGGAATCCACCAGTCAGATTGACTGTCTATAACATGAGTTGTTGTTACTTTCAGGTGAGGTTTATTATTCAAAGGTGACTTGAATGCTTCTAATATCCATAGGCACATAAGGAAACCATAATTCAAGTTAAGAATAAACACAGTCTGATTTCCTAAAAAAAAATACCAAAGAGGTTTTGGGATCAGACCACAAAGGAGAGGGGTGTTCATTTACCAGCTGTTTACTGTTCAGCTCCACTGCCATCTCTCTGCATCGATTTTCTTTCGCAATCACATACTCCTCGTCATTGACAAGTCAATTCCAAATAGCAAATCCTCCCTTCCAAGTGTTCAGCCCGTGCGCCTCTTGGGCTTCAGAAATGCCTGGTCTGGTTTAATATGAAGAACTCGGAGTTTCTCCCTGACAGGCCTATCTGATTCGCTGATTATCTGGGATGCTTTCTTAATCACCAGGAGAAAAATTAACTCTCCGCTTTGACATAATATTCGATGAAATAAATGTAGGCTAAAATTAAATGAGTTAGTTCTAAGATTTCCTGTTTCAAGGTCAATCATGAAAATACTGGCTTTCTTGTACTGCCAATGACACTGTAAATTCTTTCAAAATTTTTGGCCAGGTTTTTCAATTCCATATCCAAACAAAATGACAAAAATGCAAAAAATAATTATGCAGTTTGTGTCAGGTGGGAAATTATTAAATACTTTTTTTTTCTGAAGACCACTCCTGGATCTGGAATATTATAATATCCAGATTTTGGAGGCGGAGGAAGTTTTGCTTATTTCTATTTAAATAGGATTGTTGGCAAACAAGCTATGTTTTTCTGGTGATCATTTTTCCTCTTGAGTTTTTCACATAAGTGTAGCTCCAGTTCAGGAAAACTCTAAAGCGTGGCTCTACTGGATCTGAGTTCAACTCAATAGCTGCAATGGATTTTGAGATGCCCATTTAACTTCAACATGTGCTTAGCTGTGGAATTGTTGTTTTCTTGACCTACAGCTCCAGTTTGCAGTCTCCAGGCTAGCTCAGTGTAGAGCCACATCTGAGCCACCAGCATCTGAAACGGATGTGGATTGCTGAATAATTCACTCCCACCCCACAACACCTGTTTTTTAGGACACAAAACTTCCGAATCTGAAGCATAAAGACAGTGTGATGTATTTTGTTTAAATAAGGACTCCAGATTGTGTCCTTAAGGTGTGTATTGTGACTAGTGAGTCACAAGAATGCAGAATTGCATATTTCCCCAGATGTATTCAGGGCTATCCTCAGATTAAATCACCATGTGGCTATGGATACCCTTTGGATGGCTAGGGAATGAGTGTAAGACTGCCCAGATACCACTTTTTAAAATCTAAAGCTGTGGTTTCTCATTGTATGATAAAGCAGTGCAGTGCTTCCTCCTGTGAGAGTGCCTTCTCACGAATGCAATCCTTTGTTAATATCATGAGAGCTTCTCTTCCCATTCCTTTCTGTTTTACCCTGTAAACTCAGAGAGGCTGCTCTTGGTGTCATGAGGGAAGACCAGTAAGAAACAGCAGGTTTTGATGCTGGTGACTGGGGGAAGAGCCATTCACTTCCAGCTCCCCCATCTGGGGAGCTGTCAGGAGCTTTCACAAGTGCAGCACTAACCCTGGTAGGGTGGTCACTGACCATCACAGCCATTTTCTTTCAACCGGACAGACAAGCTGTGGTTCTTCAATAGCTAGGACAATTTGGGTAATTGTTTCCACATCCCAAACATTTAAGTTGGATTTTCAGTATTAGAAAGTGATTGTCACACTGAAAGCCCTTGATGACTGCCTTTAGGGGACTTTTGAATGAAAAGACCATCTCAGACCTAAGCCTTGTTAAAGGCTGGAAATGCCAAGCACTCCTTCCAGCTCAAGAGAAAGAGCAATCAAGGCCCATTCTGCAGGAAAAAAACCAGCTGTGGATTGCAAGAGTGGGTCAAAGTTAAACTCTCGATCTTCACAAACCAAACTTTTGTTGTTCAAAATGGGCAAGAAGGAACCATGCAGGGCCTGACCCACCAAGCTGCACGGCAACTAATGTCAGAGGACAGGTCGTGGCTGCTATTTGCTTTACCCAACAGGGTTGCAATCATAAGGTGTGTGAGAACACCCTCAGTTGTTTCATCTGACAGATCAAGTGGTGGCTGCGGTGGGCTGGAAGCTGGTAGGGCACTTGGTGATGCAGCTGGAAGCATGCTGTGGGTGGGAGGATGGGTCTCCTCGTACCAAACATACTGGTTTTTAAGATAGAATTTTAGTTCCTGCTGTGTTTGAGGTCAGAGGACTTTGTGAAGGGGAGATAATTACTTAAACTCAACATGACATTGGCACTCAATTTAGATAGAAAAATGCCACAATACTATATGGGGTTTGAGAACTCAAAAATTATTAGTAGAACTGTGCAATGGGAAAAAACCCCTTAATTTTCCTGAAGACAAAAGTGCCTTGAAAGAAGAGATTCGTTTTATGTAAATTTAGGTTTTGGAAACTTCATCCCAAGCAAACAAGCAGGACTAAGATGTTCTGGTAATGATTTATGGCCACAGAACACTTGGTCTTTGGTTAGAATCAGAAAAAAGCAGTGTTTCTCAATTCTCTATAGCAGTTACAGGAAGATATGACTTGCTCATTTGTCGTGATTTAGCCCTGACTAATGGAGAAATGAAGATTGGTACGTGCTGATAAACCTTGCTCTCTGTGTCTCATCCCAGTGACACTGGCCAGACAGTTTCGGTGCACACATTTTGGTGCTTGTGAACACATGTATACAGGAGGAGCGTGATAACTGAGTTTGAATTAAACTAAGTATTACCTTCGCTTTCAAAAGATTGTTATATCAGTTTCCTACAGCACATAACAAATTAGCAAGTTGTGGTCTAAAACAAAAATGGGTGTTTTGCTCCTATTAAATTTTAGTGTGCTAACAGTTAAATCCTGTTTGACCAGACATCAATAGTCTTGAGCTTTCTGGGGTCAGATTATTTTACCTTTTCCTTTCATCTTTCCTATAAACTCCACCCTGGATCTGGAAAACCTTGATGAAAAAAAGTTTCATCAAAATTGGTTTAATCTCTTGGAAAAAGTTTTGTCTAGGTCTAGTGCAAAATGTGACAAAAATCAAACTTCTCACTGTTTTGCTTTTCTAAACAGAAATCATTCATTACCTGTGCCGGTGAAAACGATTTCTGATGGCAATCTGGAGCTGTTTGGAGCAGCAAAACAGAAGACATGATGTTCCAAACCATGGTGGCTGGAGATGTCTGAGAAGCCAACGTTCACCTCAGGTAGTCCCACGGAGCCAGCAGCAACGTGAGTTCCACAGGAGCATCTGCCAAAGATTTATCCTTGCGGAAAGCCAGAGCTGACAGCCCTGAGTATATTCTCCATGCTTCTCTATTTATTTCAGAGTAAATGGGGGTTCAATGCCTTTGAACTCTGAAAGATGGGAAAGGGGTTGCACCACAGCAAGCAGTGTTAATTTGTCACCACTGTAAGAATAAAGGAATTTGGTGAGAACAAGTTCCTTAAATCCCTGCCTCCTGCAAGTCAGAGGAAAACGTGGCACACAATTTTCTTGAATACACCGCAGGAGCTTAGGAGAATCAGTTAACATAAATGAAACAAAATAGTTCAACTTTGGAGGTGTCTGCTGTGGGTATAAGCAGGAACAAATAGATATTAAAGAATTGCTGATGTGACTTAAGATTTGCTAGGGAGGTGGCTGATGGAGATCAGTCTGCACCAGTGGGGACCAGAGCCCTCCATCAGGGGAAAAAAAAATTTGAATATTCTGAGACTGTTGACAGAGCCAGTAATGAAACAAGCATTAACAACAAAATAGTACTGCCAGCAGGTGACTTTCATTTCAGGCAGGCTACAGGCTAAAGAGACTGGAAGCAAACAAATATGATGGGAACATAATCCTTTCAGAAGCCAATTTTTGCCCCCCAAATTAATCTTTTTCAAACTACCACTGATATAAAAATATCTGTGTGCATGGTGGAAGTAAGAGGAACTGCTTTTAGCCTAGAACCACAGCCTGCAGCAATATTTGACTCTCATAGAGCAGGGGAATTGCATGAAAAGCTGAGGAAGCTGTGGTGAACTGCTCTTACCTGGCAGAGAACGGAGAAAAGCGTATCTTTCAAAGCACACATTCCTTCTGCTGGCTTATGTGGGAATCACAGACCCATAATGAGCTGGAAGGGCTCTATGAATATGAGCTAAGCACTCTGGATATTTAAAGATTTGGCAGAGCTGATGAAATGGAGTATCACAGAGCGAGCTGTATGCCTTTCCTCTTCAGCCCTAAAGGTTTATTGCACACAAAGGTACGGACTGTAGCTCTCTGTGATGAGTGGTAGGGTGCTGAAAGACAAAAACCACATCTGGGAAAATTAAAAAGTCCCAGAGGCAGCCAGTCAGAAGAAAATTGAACCAGATAGCAGTGGCTGAGGGGGGATACTTGTTAAATACAAAAGCCTCCCAGAGATACTGGCTGTGCCCTGGAGGAGCAGCCATATGTGTGCTAAGCACAAGCTGTACACGTGACAACTGGCCAGCGATCTTTTTAGAATCACAGAATGGTTTGGGTTGGGACCCAAAGGACCTTAAAGATCATCTAGTTCTAACCCCCCTGCTATGGGCAGGGACACCTCCCACCAGACCAGGTTGCTCAAAGCTCCATCCAGTCTGGTCTTTTTTACGGAGGTGAAAATTTTACTGTGTTCAGTGAAAGGTCCTCTAGACAATTAGCTTCAAAATCAACTTTAGTTAATCACAGACTTGGTTCTTTCCAGACAAACTGGTGCACTGACCCACTTATTTTTATCAGTAAGCAACTGCCAATCTTGGTGTGTCATTAAATAAATAGCCACAAGTGGTAAGCGCACTACACCTTTATACCACCCTTGACAGGAAATATTTACTAAAACAAAACTGGTCTAAATAAAAAGTGAACTCCCTGTGGCCTAGACACACACTGGAGAACTCCAGATAATCTACTAATCTACATCTAAAGCCATATGGTTTTGCCAGATTTCCTTTTAAAAATTTGCAATACTGTCTCTTGTTCTCCTAATCCAACCACACTGAGTGCCTCTGATTCCTTTGGAAAAGCAGGAAGCACAGGGATAATTTATACCCATATTTATGCAAGCTGGAACGTTTTCTGTATTAGGCTGAGGACTTTTGGGTTCTGGCTACACAGCTCAAAGTGTGCATAGAAAGCTACATCTAGGATTTCATCTTTTTTCCCCTCAGGGTTTCTTAAAAATGTCTCTGTATTTACCATAAACAAACATTTTCTCAGTAGAGTACTTAATCCTGAAATAGGATGCCCTTTGCAGTCCTTGGCAGGAGTCCTGATGCCGCTGTTTTGAGGAATAGACTAAAAGGAACTTGCTCTCTGCTGCAGCAAAAGCAGAATTTCAGCCACAGACCCACTGCAGACCATGAACTGAGCAACGCTTCAGGTCAGTGTCTGATTTAAACCCCATCTGCACCCAGCTGCTGTCAATGCTTTGCCGTGGAGCATTTCTGGTCACCTCCCCTCTTTCAGCACTGCAACCCCAGGACACCTTGGCATAGATATTTGCCTTACACCATAGCCGAGCTCACAGAGCTCGTAGACCATGTCCAGGAAGGGGGGGGATAAACCCCAAAGCAGAGGCACAATGGAAATGCAGAGCTCGGGGAACAGCTGCTGGGAAAATGGGCACCTGAAGTCAGTAAGAACCCACCTGTGCCCAAAAGCATATAGAATGGGGGTATAAAGACCTCTTCAGCAGGTAGTGCTCTGCTTCAGAGACATGGTGTACACAAAAGAAGTTCTTAGCTGTATTTATTTGTCCGTTTCAGATTTTTTGTGTGTGTGCTCTTTTTCTTTTAATCAGAACATTTAAAAAAAAAAAAAAGTTCTTTTGAATAGCTTTAGTACTATTCTTGTTTATTTTGAAACCAGAACAATAGCACATCCTCCTGCTTCCTTTAAGACTGTGTCTAACAGCACAAGTTTGATGCGGTAGTAGAAAAAATGTAAGTTCATTTTAATTCCATATATACATAATCTGAAAGGACCAGGGATGGTATTTGTTTTTCTTCTGAGCTCTGCATGTGTTAAAAAATACTTTTTTCTTTTTTAATAAGGGAAAGAAGTTATCTCAATGGTTTTAATATTGTATATGTTGATGCTAGCTTAAAAAAAATACTGCCTTTCTGCAACTCCTTTTACAGAAACTTGTGAATTTTCTGGGGGAAAGAAAAGTTCTGTCAGGGCAAAGGGAATTAAATTTTATAAGCTAGTTATTAATTTTTAAGTGTTATACTTGTGACTTGTATAAGAACTGGGCAGAAAAAAGGAAATAGTTTCTTTTTTCTTTATATAAATTCTACAGACTTGTGAAGAAATAAGCTCATGCTGCTTTTCCCCATACTCTTCACCTCCACGCTTCTATCCCTCCCCCACCCACTGAGTTTCTATTTTCTTCAAATCAAGAAATTCTGACTTATCCTGTAACTTTTGGGTTGCTCATCATGTGTACTGGTGTCAGCAGATACTGAATGTGATTTAATTCTGCAGCACTTGCAACCGATAAGATCAGAAGCTGTGGAGTAAAATGGGGAAAAGCTAAAGTGAAAACATGAGCTTGCTCAATGATGAATGAAGCTCTTCCAAGAATCTTAAGGAACAGAAAGCAGTGGAAAATTTAATTTTCTACTTGGAAAACTAGCCCTAGTTAAGCATATTTTTTGAATGTTGTATCTCTGCATATTTTTTCCCTTGGAGTAAATTCAACATTTGGCTGCAGATCCTTCACATTTCCAGGGTTTTAAGGGTTTGAGTAAATTTAACTGTTCTTTCTGTGCGTGTATGTTTAAAGTTCCTGAGATGTAATACCTGTGTAACTGTTACTATCTAATGTGTGCTTAAAAGTTTCCACTCAGTATGATGAACATATTGGAAGCTTGTGAGCTCAGGTTGACGACAGATTTGTCCGAGATTTAATATAAAACGAGGAAATATTATGCTGGGTTGCACATCTTATGAGTGGGTTTGGCAATTCCTTTTAGAAATAGGCAAAGAGGTGCATGATTTGATTGGAGATTACCTGTTCTGGATATAAAATGAAAAAAAAAAAATTGTTAGAAGAAGCAACCTTTGGCATTCCCAAATCTTTGGTCGTACCAGTTCATGTACATATGAAGCACGTTATGTCAAGCAAGTAATTGTTGCTTCTGGATGGATTGCCTGTGTGCAGCTATCCTGGAGGTGTGCCTTTGTCACAGGAATGGTTTTAGTGTCAGGAATGTCTAGATGGCCTGTCTCTTACTGTAAGATATTGCAAAGTTCCCCCCATCAACATACAGACAGCAGATTTATGCCTTATACTGTGGCTTCTGTGTTGGGTGCATGAGTAAGATCCCACCACAGAGCTCCTGAGCTACCTCTCATGTGTCTCACTAACCTGCTCTCATCCATAAACTGGGAGGTTAAGGGAATATTTCTGCTTGCTTCTGTATTCCTTGAACACTCTGGAGGAGTCGGATGCTTTCCAATGCTTGCTCTGGGATGCAGCTCCTGCCCCTTGATGGGAGAGCAGAGCGAAAATAGGGACATCTGCACACAGCAGAGATCAGAGCCTGGAGCCTATTGTTTCTCTCTGATAAACCATTTTCGTTTAATCAATGTTTGCTGGCAATGGCTAGTGAGACTTTTGAATACTGCTGAGGTCTGCTGCGGCATGTTAAATAAGAGATTGGAAAGTGAAGTAAACATTTTTAATTTGTAGTTGATCACTGAGAGCTTCAGCAGCAGGAGCAAGCTTGTGTACAATGAAAGAGCTAGTAAGTGCCTGGTGAAAACATAATGGCACCAATGCGGTGAGCTGCCTCACATCTCTTATTTCTAGTGTCAAAACCTGTAAAACACCAGCGCACTTCAGGGGATTATTCTGAATAGTAAAATACTCTATTTCTCGGTCCTAGATGTCTTCCTAATACCTCAGAGCTCAGTGGGACTACTGGGGACTTAGATTCAAAATTCCACCCCTTTGTGTCTGGGTGTTTTGGATTATTTTTGGGGGGGGGTGGGTGGGTTTGGGGAGTTGGGGTTTTCTTTGGAGTTTTTTTTTTAGTCCTGAAAACACATTTTCTGCAGTTTCTTTGCCATTGCATTTTTTACTATATTGGGATGGGCTGAAACAGTCATAGCTAACCCCACTATCAGGCTCATGATGGACATACCCATAGCTGGATGCAGTACGGGCAGAGCTTCATCACTTTTCTTACAGGGAGGTAGAGAGGGCTGCCACTTGTCCTTGTGGGAGGACTGCTGCTGTCCTTTGTGGGATCCCTTCCCTTTAGGAGGGGGACCAGTGTCCAGAAAGATATCTGAGGATATCCATGCTGTCCTTGACAGAGGCCACTTGGCCTCAGCTAGGGAAATAAATACCTGGTCTTCAGCTGCCATGCTCAGGGTTATGTGTGTTTCTTTTGGATGCACCAGTTGGGGTAATAAAAGTTATTGCATTTTCCTACAAACCGTGCTTTGCTTTCCTATTCTAAGAACATCTGAAGAGGAAAATAATAATAATAATAAAAGTTAGCTCCTTATGTCATTAATTAACACACATCTTCAGGCACTACACCAAGAAATGCAGCATCATCTTGCTTTATTCTTGATATGCCTGTTTGAATAGAAATTACAGTAATTAACTCCAGATTTCAAAATATCAACATGTAGAAGAGTTTGTGTATCCTCTAAGTGAGTGTTGCTGGAAGAACACAGTCATTACAGGACACTGAGATAATTCCCATTTCACTAGGCAAAGGAAAATATTAAGGAACTGAAAATAAATGGAAAACTAGATCTGTAAAATTATCTTAAATGGGGGAAGTCTTAAAGCAAAATGAAACCATTATACTGAAATACAAACAATTCAGCTCAATGGGGACAGACTTATTTGATTAAAAAACAAGCCAAGCCCTGTTATTCATTATTACATATACTATTATGGTAGCAGTGAGTGTATTTACCTTGACTGCAGGCAAAGTAATGGAGCCAAGAAACTGGCCAGGTCGAAAGGATTGCTGTGCTCACCTCGGTGGAAAGATGTGATTCTGTATCTGCTGTAGGTGTGGATATGATGAATCAATATTTGTCTGGACAGTACTATGGCAAGGGGAATAGAGATCCCAAAATCCCGCAAAGACATCAGCCAGGTCAGGCTGGTCAGAAGAGGTGTCATGTTTAAGGTTTAAATAGATTTTATTTTCTTTCTCTTCTCTTTCACCCTTCTGGACTCTCAAAATTGACCCTATGATTTCTCACCCTATTGACCAGCCTCAGCTCCTCAGTGTCTCCTATCTTATAAAAAAACTGTAGGCTCAGGGGCTTGTACAGAAATTTTAGCATCTGAGTACAGCTCACAGTGTCTTGGACACCAAAATCCGGAATCCTGGCCATGGCAGTCGGCAATAATTATAGTAGAAAATGTAATAATAGCTATTACATAGTTCTTTTGACTCTAATCAAAATATCAGCACAGATGAAATGAAAAACTGAAGGAGAAATGGTGGGCTGAGAACACAGAGTTGGCTTCCATCATTGGATTTAATGGCTAACATATTTTATTAGAAACAAAATAAAGTTAAAGCTATCTAATATTATGTGTGCTACTCATGATTGGGCATAAGGATTCTTCTGGTTTAAAGCCAAGTATCAGTTAGAAGAGCACACAATCAGCTCTGCTGTTAATGATCTGGCTAGAGTCACTGGCATGGGACTGAGTAGCTCCGTACCTGAAAGGCAGCAGATGATGGCTGGGTTAGCCATCGCTTGGAAGGAAAATAAAATAACACAACTGAGCTACAAAAAGGATCCATTCTGTTTTCACACTGCATTCCCTTCTGAAAGGGTAAAACCCGCCACATAGAGCTGTTTTATCAACAGAAGTATCTGAAATCTTTGTAATGGCAAACAGAGCAGTTTAGGACAATTACTGGAATGAAAGATGCAAAACAAAGACTCCATGCCCTCGTGCATCTGCTTTCCTTGGTTTACTTTTGAGCCTCCCCACTGATTCAGCAGACATTCTCACAGGTGTCCTCCTCATGCTGATTTTCCTACTAGACACTTCTCCTATTGTCCTGCTAGACACTTCTATTTCCTTTCTCACTGGAAAGTTTCTCACTTTCCTGTGCATTCTGACTATCTAATCCAGCAATCTGCCAGGCTAATTAAGAGGAGTGCCATGCCCGTCTGAGGCCACCTGATCTCACAGTGTAGTGCCTCAGACGGGAACCAATTTGTCAACTGAGCCACCACTGGCAGCTACCTAATTCTCATCAGTCACCTCTAAGATGAGTATACAGGAATTCAATACTGAAGGAGGAGATTTTGGATGCAATACAAGGGAATTACATGATTTGCTTCAGTTGTAGTGGGCAGCAGATGGCTGCAATGCTTGCACTGCATTGCACAGAAAGTTCAACCTGTGTGCCTTTTCTGTTGAGAATTGTCTCATGTAATGATGATGGAACCCAAGGTACACCTGGGTACTCAGAGGAGGAAGACCGTGTGTCTGTGTGACATGGGATGGAGTCACCCGATCGTCCTGCCAGTGTCTTTTGGGCCCATCAGAGAGACCTGGGAATGCAGGAGACCCAGGAACTGCAGATCTGAATCCTTGCTCCGGCACTGGAATGCCATAGCACCTCACTTTACTGCTGCTGGATACAGAAAATGGAGCCACCTTAATAATACTGTAATGGGCTAAAAGTGTAAGTGATAAGAAGGACTTTGCCATGCAAAGCAATAAACTGAAAACCTGTGAGAACGTAGGTTGCACTTTGATAATCTTCGTAAATAATGGCCTAGGTTGCTTTTTCTTAATACAAAATAAACATAAGGGCAAAGCAAAGTGGCTTATGTTTTATGTTAAGGAAGAAGATCTGGCAGATAGGACACATAGTTTCAGTCCTCCTGTGAAAAAGGTGAGAGGATTTGTTAAAGAAATCTCCAGCCAAACTGAAGGATCACAGAAATGTGATGTTACAGCTCAGTGTCACTGTCTGAAGTACATGTGAGAAAGAATAACCAGGATGTTTGTTTAACTGATAGCACTAAGCACACAAGAGAATAAGTAAATTTACTGCACGATAAACTTCATACCTTTACAAGAAATAAACAGAAAAGCTTTACTGTTACATATTCCTCTTGCAGCAGCTATTGCTTGTCATTAGAGTGGGTTTAAGCAGGGCTAGCTGTGACTCCAGTTAGGTTCCCACAAATCCTCCAGGAACCCTTGTACAGAGCGAGTGATGGCATCTCTGCAAATCTTGTTCCCAAGCTGAGAATCAACAAAATGAGGAGTGGACAGTGAAAATGTGTGTATGATTTGCTCAGCTTAACCTTGGAACTCTGTGGCAGAGGTGCTTGGTGGAACATGAAAATGGAACAAGCTAGACGGGGGAAAAAACCCAGTTCTTCATAACTTATTTAATTAAATATTTTGGGTAGTGTTTGTCATGGGAAGTTACTCTGAATGCAGAGGGGAAAATACTGTTCTTCTAGCCATGTTAAAGAGATTAAGTTTTAGGGTATGAAAATGCAGACCAAACACTTTTAGTCTCTTAAATGAAGCTATGCTAACACGATATTTTGGAGACTAAGGGTTTGTGTACCATCTGCCCAGCTATTATCAACAGGCAGTGTTCTACATGTATCAAGAAAGAATTGAGTATTAAAGAATGAGACTTAGCCTGGATAATCCTATTTGAACTTCTTTTGAAGTTTTGTTGTTCAGCTCACATGCATAAGTTTTGGAAGACTTCAGGGTTTTAACATCCACACAAACTAAAACAATCCTAAAAAAAGAAAGATGCAGAGTTTGTTTGTTTACAGCTTTACAACTAATCTTCTTAATTAACAGATAGCTTAGAAAATTAAATTTCTTCAGTGGTTTTCTGGGGTTTAGTGAGTTTTCTTTTCCTTGCTACAAGTGTCTCTCTATTGCTGTAGGTGTTGTGGATACTTGATTAGACCATCTAAAAGTCATGGTCTAATTAGGACAATTGCATTTAAAAATGTTGCTAGAAGTGGTGGGCTCAAGGACACATGAAAAGCTCAAGGCAGAAGAGGGAAATGAGTACAGATTTCCAAGCACTTTGCTTTCTGCTTTTCAGACAGAGAATCCTTCCCTTCTTGAAATAAAAATAAATGTTTTGTATCCAAACTATTCATATCTTTTCTGTTGCCAGCCAAATTTTGGTCAATGTTCTTCACCAGCTACTTTTTGTTTTTATCTGAACCATTTTACCCTACCTTATTCTTCTCCATTTTAATGGCAAATCTTTCTTCCATCCTTTTTCATCATGCCAAAAAGTCCTCTTTAGCTTTCAGCTAGGCACTTTGTCTGCTCTTGTTTCATACCCATCTCCATAATTAAAACACTGGACTCTTCTGTTATCCAAGTTCTCCAGTTGCTGTTCCGATCTTTTCCGTACCAGCTCTTCTCTAAACTCAGTATTAATTTTCTAACTCTCCAGTATTTACCACTAGAGCTCTAAAAGGACAAGCTTTAATTCCACCTGCTCCTGCTTTCCTCAATTAAATTTCATTCTCGGTGATGATGAGGAAAGATGCCAAGTTTTATGGTAATTCATGTCAACTACTAATTTGAACCTGTCAGTATAGCACCGCATGTTGACATGGATGTACCCCTGGGAAAATCTTTGTTTGCTTATGTACTGAAGACGAGCGATGACAAACAATAATGAAATGTATTCTGTTGTCAAGAGCAGTCATGGAAGATCATCTGGTAATTGTTTCCTTCCAGTACCTTCTGGAAAGCTTTTTTATTTTTTGTCAGACAAAACAACCGATTCTAATTGGCTGCTGGATGGAAACAACAGCCTGATATCTGTACAAAAAGACCCTGATTAGAAAATTTAATATTTAGATATAAATATATTGACAACCGGGTGAATGAAAAATGCAGTGAAGTAAAAAAAAATGAAAATAAGTAAGATTGTTTTCTATTCTGTTTTTTGACGTCTTCAACTGGCCAAAAGGTTATATTAACTTTTCCAACAACATTGCCTTATATAGCTGTGAGCTGTGGCAGGAGATGTAGGTAGGCAAGACAAAGGAAGAGAATGTCAGGGCAGCTTTCCTTTACTGCTAAAGTGCTTCTCCTGCAGTATAAGGGCAATCGTGAGCTGTGGGACGTGGTGCAGCAAGTATGAATGTTCAGAGCAGCTGTAGGGGAAAAGCTATAAAATACTCGACTGTACCAAGAGCTACAACAATGGTTTCCTTTTCAATCAAAATAATTAGTAGCAAAAGAAAATCCCCAAACCACTGCTGCACAAAGTTTTTCATCTGCATTAATTACTTTCCATAGGGAAGACATTAAAAACCCAAATGGTCCTTGTCAGAGGGTTACAAAATGATGGCACAAGAGCCCCAGGCAGGGATATGTGAATGGTTTTTCAAACACAGACCGATACATTGAGATGGGGCTTTGTGTCTCAAGCATTTTTCTTTTTCTGTAGATAAGTGTGTGCTGTTGGATTTCATCCATGAAGCGCCTCAGCGTTTGCTTTCTGTGACAGGCAGGTTGTAATGAATTGCATTGGCACCTAAGAACTGAAACTCTCACTTTGTTTAAAGTGAAAGCCCATCATCATTAACAAAAGCTATAGCTCGGAGAAAGTGAACCATAGAAATACATATTCTGATGAGGAGCAAACAAACAATATTCTGAGAATCTCTGAGGTGGTTATGAGTGTTGTGTATGAAACACTGGGTTTGGCTTGTTCAGTGCTGTTCAGAAAGGGAAAAGCTCTTTGTTGGTGATTCCCAGTGATCCAGACAAACGTGCCTTTTTCTGAAAAAAATATTCTACTGCATAATGACAAGGAGCAAGTAAATGCATTTATTAGCCATTGGAATGGCTTCACTGCCACAGTCAGAGTGCATTGGCAGGGAAATCTTCCAAACGCAATTAAAATATCAAAGTTTCTTATAGTGAGTTTATAGCTTTCCAGAGCCAAGTAACTAGGGGACAGCAGGGAGGGGGTAGGATTAAATTTTGTGTTGCATCTAAATTGGGGAACTGTGGCTGCTTGAAGCAGAGGAGGGCAATGAAGAGTGCAGGCTAGTAAGACGCTGGTAGCTAAATCAGAGAAAGTAGTTTTACGTGAACTTTGAAAAATGTTTGTGGTTACATCCTTCTCGCGGGGCTACCTGAGAGAGAAACAAAGGCCAGAGGCAACCCTTGTGTTCCCACCCCCAATATTTCCTTGATGATGGAAAAATGGTGCCCAAAAGTCAGGGAGGGGTTATTTACTAATCGTTCTGTCTCCCTGGAAGAGTGGGGTTAAAGTACAGAGGAAATGCTGCTGCTAATTCATTTTAAATTGTAGAAGTAGTTAAGATTACAGAACCACACACCGCTAAAACCACTTTACTGTTGAACTCCTTCCCATGTCCCCCACCACAAGCTGTGAACATTGGGTTGGAATCTCTCAAGTCCAGGATAGAATTCTCCTAGAGTAAATGAGTCATCGCAGGAAAATCTGTGATAGAGGATAAATAAACCAAAGCCTAATCACACATCTTAAAAGATATTTTTTTTAATAAAAAAAGGATGGCTTCAGGAGATTCAGGAGATACTAAAAGCTTTAACTCTGCCATTAAACCCTACTATGGTCACCCCTCATTTCTTTATTTTTGTCCTGATAAAGGATCAAGTGAGTCATATTTCCTATGAACAATGTTTTAGACACAGTTTGTTGGCTTAGATGGATTTAAACGAAGTTTAAAAAAAAAAAAAAAGAAACAAAAACCCAGAAACCCTATTCATAATGAGCCTACAGCCATCTGTGGGTTACTTTTGTGTGTGTTGTTAATGATTCCATTTATCTAATAGTCTAAAATATCTCCTTGCAGAGGTGTGTTAATGTGTCTGAGGACTGTGAAGATGGCAAACAATTTCTTTGACACCGGATGCTATGGAAACTTGAACATAAACTATGTTTCTGTTTTATATCACTTATTGGATCTGTTGCATGTTGCAGCTATAAGGCAGCTCATGCATTCTTTTGGTATCAATTTTAACAAGTAAATGAGTTCTGAAATAATTATATTTACAGTTCTGAGGCTATAAAATCTTATAAAATTCTTGTAAAATCCCTCAACAGAGCACTGCTATACCTGCTTGTGTCAAATTTGGCTTCCATCAGACTTCAGCATGTTTAAATTCAAGATATGCTGAAAATCTTCTCTACCTTTATTTGAGGAAATACAATTGTTAAACTGATAATGACCAGTGATTGCTAATTAAAACATAGCTTCTTCCTCGTCTACTACTATTTGATCACCTCAGGGTTAATATCTATCTCTGCACATTATTCTCTGAGAAAGAAGAGATTGCTGTTTTTATTTGCTTGAAGAATAGAAGAAAATAGTGAAAAAGGATATTTGAAATAAGCAAAGATATGCCTTTAAAAATAAATAAAGTACCTTTTTAAATCTAAAGGTAAATTATTTTCACATGTCCTTGGCACTGTGTGTGGTAGTCAAGAACAAATTGCATGTGACTCCTGCTTCCAATTACTATTTGATATTGGAATAACAGCAGTACAGCAACACCTGATTCTTATTAGCACCAGTGAAGGCTGAAATTTGGGGGTTTTATTTATTGCTTAATTACAGTGACTCCACACATTAATTTTAAAATAAAATCATGCATATACTTTATTGTTGAAAGGGTAGAAACCTAATTGAAGGTAGTAAAATGAAATCTGCAGCAAGTAGTGCTGGGAGTCAGGCAAGAAATAGATATTCTTCTAACAACACTATTTTGGCTATATTTTATCTTTGCTGTTGCCCACAAAGCAAGATGCTGTGAACAGGTGCTGGTGTTAGGAAGTCAGCTGCTTTGGGATTATCAGGGAGCTGGTTTTCAGGTGATAGAAAGGGGAAACATCTAAAAACAGGAAAACAAATAGGAGAAATGACATCCTTATAAGATAGGAGCCCATGGTCAGACTCCAGGAAACTGCTTGTATTGAGTTTAGTTTAAATCTTTTCCAGACTAAGAAAGTGGAAAACCTTGAAAATGGTAAGTGTGCCCCATCCTTTCATAAAATACAGTACCATACAGTCTGTTCTCCCCATCCATGTTTTTATTCTTTTTTTTCTGTGCTTGAACACTTTCTGTTGGTTTACTTTCCAATTTTCTTTTCAGTCTAATTTTCCCCTCAGGCTATTTCTGTTCTTATATATATTCTACTATTTCATCCTCTTTTCACCATCTTTCAAGTACATATAATTTCTCTTTTGATTTTCATCTCCTTCTAGCAGCTATTTTTCCTTTCAAGTATTTCCTCTTTCTTCTTTAATAAGATTTCTTTTTAATGGTCATTTTTAGGCTTCCAGTCTAGATCCCCACCCTCTTCCTCTTTGCACTCTGCTAAATGTGCTTTTGTCCATGTAACTTATATTTCCCTTGCCCCTAACTCTAGCATCTCCATTTTGTCCTTCTCTTTCTGTTCAATAATCTAAAAATTATTTTGGATTCCAACATCTTTTTTCTACTCTCTGTCCTTCTATTTATCCTATGCTATGATTATCAAGGAGCATAACTATTTTCTAGCTAAAGGATACTTTGGTGTGCTTATAATCTAAAACATGCTTCATTTCTGTCTCTCTCAGCCTCAAACCCAGCCATGAGTTCTGTAGCACTTAGTTCAGATCATTCGTGAGATTAAGGCTTTTGAGAATCTAAATTGTCCTGGAGGGCAGCAGAAGAGAAAAAAAAAACAACAAAAAAACAAAAAAACAAAAACCAAACAAACAAAAAACAAAACAAAAAAAACCCCAACAAACAACAACAACAACAAAACAAACAAAAAACAAACTATGGAAGCAGTAGACAAATGACAGTTGTCTTCTCTTTTGTAAACCAGTTAAAGATTGTTCAGCCCAACAGCCTGAAGTGTAACGTTGCAGGTGCAGAGTGTGGGAGAAGAAATCTATTGCGTTCAATATGTTAGCCTTAATTGTCAAATGAACAGCACGTCTGTCTTTTGAGCTAAATCCAGGTTTCTCCTGGCTGCTGTAAGATGGGGCTGATGAACAAGGGTGGTTTGATATGTAACAAAGGGAGCTCAAGGATCCAGAGGCAAACTCGATACTCTAAAATCAAAGAAACAGTTTTGGTTTAATCTCTAAGAAGTGATGACATTATTTTGGTTTTCATTTAATGTATCGACACCTGGTCAAAGTTCTGATATTGGCTTTACTGAAAAAAATGGAAATGGAAAAATGGAAAAAGTCTCTGAGCAAGTTTCCAAGATGGAGCATCTCAGGACTGGTTCCTTGTGATATGGCATGAGTCAGTGATGTGAATACATCTAGTAGATGCCAGTTTGTGGTGGTTTTCCATTTGGTTGTTTGGATTTTTTGGGTGTTTGTTGGTTTGTTTTTTTTTTTTTTTTCTCTGAAAATGTCGTGATCAGATTCTTCCTGTGGACAACTCTAGCTGCTTTATAAGTGTCATCTTAGGCTGTGAGACATCTATGGTGATCAATTTTCCTTAGTTACCTTGTGTGGATATTACTATATGATGAGAAAAGCCGTTCTAGCTTATTCTTTCTCTTTAATATAAGTAATTTATGCATCAGTCAGCCCATCCTTCACTGTGTTATTTGAAATGCGACATGGTTGTGTCTTTACGATGTGGCCAGACTGTGGTGTTTTAAAAAATGCCGCAGATATTCCCTGCTTAGTCCAAAGATGAACCCAGATCTTAAGCATACAGAGGCTGATGAGATCCAAAGTTTATGGCTATCTGTGTGACAATCTTTATCCTTGAGCATCTTGATGCCTTCTACACTGGAAGTTCAAACTAAGCCACACTATCACAAGCATCATCCGGTTGTTTTCTGTGGGCACTTCTTGTGACAAAAAAAACCCCAACCTATTTCAAGTGTATTCCTCAGGAATGTTTTCACGATCAAAGGAAAAATGATGGTGAATTGGTTATGCTGCTCCCTACTGTATAACCACCCATATATTGTCCATATGGAAAGTGTCCCCTTCTGAAAAGTTTGAGACTGGGGGAGTGCTGTAATAGAAATAGCTCCAACTTTTTTTTTTTTAACACAGGAAGGGCAACACCCACACTTTTGACTTCAATTATCAGTAAAGGAAGGATTCTTGTCTGCTGGCAGACAGGCAATCTGTGTTGGTTTGTTGCGCACTGCTCAGGAGTCAAGGATTTGTCAAGGAGAGCAAATGTGGCAGCTCTCTTCACTACAGAGTTGGAGTACAGGATTCTCAAACAATGCAGAATTGTACTTCCCACTAAGAGGTTCAGTGTCATATTGAATGTAATGGGGCTGAAATGAGGACTGAGAATATTTTTTTGCATAAAAGTCCAGGTAAACATGAAGGTGCCCTATTGTGCTTTTCTTTCTCTTTTTTTTTTTTTTTTTTTACTACTTCAGTGAAAATTACTGAAGACATCTTCAAAGACAACAATTGGGGATTTAACCTAAAGGAACTTTAAAATCGTCTGTTTCTGTCAATGAAATGTACTGCGATCTGAAAGTCCTCCATCCTAATCAGCTCTATGAAGCTCTTCTGAACAGCAATTTCTTCTTTGATTATTCTTTGCTATATAGCAAGCATTTCAGCACTTTTGGTAATTACTCTTCTGTGTCAATGGTGAAAGTGTAGCTTTTATATTACCTTGTGATTCTTCTTTAATATTCATATCTCTATGATATCTGCTTGTCAAGGCTTTTAGCAGAAAGCTAAGGTTGTAGTTAGATAAGTATTATTACCACTTTCTTAAAAGGAAAGAAAATAAAGATACAGTCAGTGCTGGTTTCTCCAAGGTCAGGGAGAAAGTGAGCATATTGGGGGTGGGGAAGTACTTCAGAAATTAAAAAAAAAAAAAAATCACTACAGCTGGAGTTAGATTGTCCGGTTAAAATTACAAATCTGCAGCATTGCTCATGCCATTCAGCCTCTATGAAAAAGGCCACTAATGGTATCACTGACTGAAAGCTGGCAGTTACCCTTTGAGCCTGACCTTTTGTTAAACCAATTCTCCCTGACTTGGACTGTAATGCATCACATTTTCCATTTCAGAGAGGCTGATGTAGAGTAAATAGTCCAGAAAATTAGTAACAGTGGAAGAATCTCCACCAGCAAAAGGAAAACTTTCCATAGTTGCTGCTCAATCTTTTTATGGTCAATGTTACCATTTTAATTCAGGCCAGGAGTGAGCTTTGGAGCAAGTCAGACTTATCCCTCCTCACCATTTTTAAGTTTGTGTTGTGGAGTGGTCTTGGAGTTCACAGCTGGATCCTGTTTGAAAAAGAAAAATCAGAAGATGCATTATTACCACTAAGGGTGTCCAGTCCATTGGACCAGACCAATCCAAAGCACATAGTGAAGTATGTGAGAACATCAGATCCTCAGACCAAACATTCTGCTCTGATGACCACCTCCTGCTTCATGATACACTATTCACTAATGAAAACACAGATTCTGTGCAGAAAGAAAGCACACAGCCTGAATCGGGTTTTGAGTTTACAAGTGAATGGTGTTCCTCAGGCTTCCTGCTTCAGTCTGATCTGAATTTGAACACAGTCAATGCCTTACACAGCTTGTTGGGTTGCATGGATAGTTATGTAAAGAGAGGTTGCCAGTAGAAGCTATTTCCTTAGCAACACATTTTTCTCTACAAAATAGTGGCTGAAAACCCTTATAGGCTGGGCTTGAAGTCTCCATACTGTGTTAAGGAGAAACCAGCTCAGGATATCTATTAGGTGCAATGCTTTGCACCTATTCATCATTTGGCCTGTCCAGGTTGTATGAGAGTGTGCAGCTGCCCCAAAAGACCGCAAACATTTCCCTTCTAGTAAGCTGGGAAGGCTCAGTCTGTCCTGTGTACTTACTATGTCTGATGCAGGTAACAAGTAGTATTTGGCTCAAGAAAGGGTTTAAACTTCCACTTAAATGATTGCAGACATTGTCTTATTAAAGACTCTCTAGTGAAGCCATTAAGTAAAGCTGGAATGCAAGAAATATTTTGATTCAAGGAAGACAGAAATACACGAGCCTGCAAGTATTGTTGTGACCTTCTATAAATCCATGTTCATCCTTTGGGCTATATCTTTGAAAAAGTAATCTGACATATCTACAGGAGTTAGGTGAGAAGGACTGGTGGGGCCATCTGCTTGCCCTTCTACAGCAAACTAAAACAAACGTCCCCACTGGGCCTTTTCTATCTCTGAACTCTGCTGCCAGGAAGGTCGGCTGGCCATCAGGAATTGGCCACAGCTTTGCAGTCCTGACCGAAATAACAACAGATACAGGGCATTGAGGTTGTGGACAGGTTGGTACCTTTAAGTTCTCATCACAGTAGTTCTGGAGTTTTAAGAGTTTTTACCTGAAAAAAAGCCATTCTATCTGGAAACTGCTTTACAGCCACATAATCCCCCATGAACCTGTAATTCAGGGAATTGTATTATAAAAATACTAGATTTCATAATGATATGATGAAATGGGAAGCTTAAGTAATAAATTCCTATGGGTAACCTGTTTTACATTCAGTACTTCAAAGCACAGAATATTAAAAAATGTCTTGGATGCTATTGGGAACTGCATAAATAATAGCAATAATAGGGATCAAAGGAACTACAGTAGTAAAGTACACCCTCAGTCAGCTTGCAGATGTCACCAAGTTGGGTGGGAGCGTTGATCTGCTTGAAGGTAGGAAGGCTCTACAGAGGGATCCGGACAGGCTGGATTGATGGGCCAAGGCCAAGTGCTGGGTCCTGCCCTTGGGTCACAACAACCCTGTGGAAAGCTACAGGCTTGGGGAAGAGTGGTTGGAAAGCTGTCCAGTGGAAAAGGACCTGAGGGTGTTCGTCAACAGCTGGCTGTATATGAGCCAGCAGTGTGCCAAGGTGGCCAAGCATCCTGGCCTTTATCAGGAATAGTGTAGCCAGCAGGACTGGGGCAATGACCATCCTCCTGTACTTGGCGCTGATGTGGTCTCTCCTTGAGTGCTGTGTTCAGTTTTGGGCCCCTCACCACAAGAAAGACGTGGTGCTGCAGCATGTCCAGAGAAGGGCAACAGAGCTGGTGAGGGGTCTGGAGAACAAGTCTTAGAGGAGCAGCTGAGGGACCTAGGGGTGTTCAGCCTGGAGAAAAGGAGGCTGAGGGGAGACCTTATTGCTTGCTGCAACTACCTGGAAGGACGTTGTAGCAAGGGGAAGGTCAGTCTCTTCTCTCAAGTAACAAGTGACAGGACAAGAAGAAACGGCCTCAAGTTGCTCCAGGGGAGGCTTAAGGATGGATATTAGGAAAAATTTCTTCACTGAAAGGGTTGCCAAGCATTGAGTGCCCAGGGATGTGGTGGAGTCACCATTCTTGGAGGTATTTAAAAGATGGGTGGATGTGGTGCTGAGGGACATGGTTTAGTGGTGGACTTGGCAGTGCTAGGTTAATGGTTGGACTCGATCTTAAAGGTCTTTTCCAACCTAAATGATTCTATGATTCTATAAAGGTCACATGTGTCTGAAATTACAAGGTAATACATCAGCCTGCAGAGCAAGACAATGTCTTAAGTTTGAAAGAATATATAGTTTTAAGCAAATTGCCCTGGAGGACATGACAAAAATATATCATTTATGAATAACAAGTGGTATTTATAATAAATCTTGTATGTAAGAGAGCTGTAGCATGTTAAAATATTACAACAATCACAAAGTCTGATGGAGTAAGGGTACTTTTAGCCAGCATTCTGTTGTGTGGGTCCTGATTTCTGGGTGCAAATGTCTATTTTTTATTTTTTTTCCTGTTTACTAAATAAGGATTTCCCAGCTCTTTTATGTATATTTACAAGGTGATCTAAATAGCCCCAGAGTCAATGGAATGTTCAGTAGGTGTCAGATGAGACTCATTGAGATGGGTACTCAGCTAATATCTTTTGGGGACAAAAGTATAGTACTTTTGTGTGTTAGATTCTAAGTGGGGCTTACTGCGCAAGCCAGACTTGGGAAATCAGCCTCATTTAAAACACCAACTGCTTAACTCAACTGAGATTTAAAAGTCCAACACCATGTGCTTAGCTCTCCTTACAGCCAGCAAGGCTGACTCCAGGCATGGCCGATGGCTGCAGTACGGGCTCCTGAGTGCTCATACATCAGCACATATAAAGCTTGATAGGCTTTTAGATACTGGGCACGACTGGTTTGCCAGTGCTGTCAAAGCCATGTAAAAAAAATCATCCCTGCAGTCGAGAATCAGATGAACTGCAGAGTACCTGGTGCTTTACGAGCACTTTTAAGCCCACTCATCAGTACAGTGTTATTGACATCCACCACCCAGCAGACATGAAAGGTATAGTTGCGAGGGCAAGGTTAATCATCTCAGTTAAGCATCGTGCTAATAGATATTAAAATAGACAGAGGAGGGGTGGAAATGTGTTTTCTACCGTTCTGCTACATAACTCAATATTTAATTTCTGCCAATTCTCAGATGTCATATGTTCATTCCTTGCTGTCTGTAGCAATCCTGAATGTAAACATTTTTACATGGATGCCTTCAAAGTTTGATTGTGTTGAAAGTGTCAGAATTTCTTTCCTCCCTCGGGGGAAAGCAATATATGGGTCAGTGTTTACCTCTGCAGAGAATATATGTTCGATATTCTGTTAGGCAGAATTCCACCAAAGATATTATTGGCACAAGCTGGGTTAATTAGAAAATGCGTTACATGTTGACCTGGCTGACAAATGATATCGACTTCTAATGTGGTTGGAAGCAAGAAATTTCGTTAAGTACTAACAGTTAATGATTTGAATAATTGGCTTGAGAGAGGAAAAGAAAGATCAGTGTTGATCCACAGAGAACTGTGCTGGTCTTAACCCTGTAAATACGACAGCAAATAAAGCAAGTCTTTCAGAAAAAATCTGACCAAGGCAGGCTGTGGGGATGGTTCCTAGGTAACAGAAAACGTATATGTCTGCTTGAAACGTGAAAATATTTTTGAATATTCTGATCACTTTACTTTTAAAAGTCAAATTTTGTCTAAACAGACAGGTCGGGAAATCCTTTTTTAAGTAGACCTTTCATGGGCTTGAGCTATGCTAGCTGACCAATGCTTAGATTCCAACCCTTCATTATTACACTCATACACAGGAAAAAAATAAATCAGCAACACTCTGGAGCAATCACCACAGAGAACCCAGGACTGGAAGCAGAATTACTTACTCATTTTACGTAGTCCCTTTACATGACTGCTGAGGTTTATCAGAGGAAAAATGGGATGGGTTTCGCTATTAGTAGCTGGTTTGTACTTGTCTTGGGGCTTCCAAATTCTTACTTCAAAACTCGCAGTCCAGTGCCTTTTACTAGAGATACCTCTGTGTAGTTACTTTTTAATACAAGAGACATTCTGGAGACCTGAGATCCGTAACAATCCGAGTAGTTTCCTGCATGAATAACTTTGTGTAATTTATTATAGCAGCATGGATATTGCTACGAAATGGTCAGAATCTTCACAAGTTTTACTGCTCCATATTAAACACTTGCCTACTGAACAGTAGCATTAATCCTTTTTTTTTTTTACTGTAACATCTCATTTCAGATTGTTCATCATATTACAAAATGCAATACTATGCTTATCAGAAGCCCTGAACCTATATTTTTCACTTCCTTTGTCTAGTTTATCATTCTTTTTAATGTTTTTACATTACTATTTTGCAGTCCATGCATACTCAGAAATATACGTCTGAAGAACACTTATATTCTTTTAATCTAGCAAGCATAAGAAGTTGATTTAAAAAAATCTTCATTTCAGTCCAAAAAATCTTATCAGTTATTAAATCTTTCCAAATCTCTCCGCTTCATAACGAAATCAACAGAGTTCAAGTTATGCTTTTATAACTCTATGCAATTGAAGGCTATAGTTCTTGTGGAAAAAAGCTATTAACAAAGGCAATTTATTATGGAGTCTAAGAAATAACTGACTTCTCTGTGTGTAGCTATAAATACAGACTTTCGGACTGTGTAAGAAGGCAGCCAGTTTGGAAACATTAAAAAAAACTGAGGAGCTGAGGGCAGGCAACAAGAGGTGCCCAGGAGGCCATGTAGGCACCAGGTTCAGCTTTGCTGTGCTGTTCTGCAGTGGGTTTCTCTCTGCGTAGGACTCTCCTCCTGCACAGATGAAGAAGAGACCTGCAGCTCGGTGTTTCTGTAAATGATGAGAGGGCAGACTAACAAAGCATATAGATATGTGTATGGATTTTCCACTAAAATGGAGAACAAAGCTCACCAGCTTCCTCTTTTCCAAAAGCTGTCTGAAATTTTTTTCATGCTATTCACTGTCCTTTTAGATCATATGGCAGGAAACCTTCCACCTTCTTCCAACATCTCCAAATAGCTTCCCTGCTCCCTGATATCCCTGGTTCCCTCCCTTCTCTGAGACCAGCTTGGTTTAGAGCTTCATCTTTGCCCAGCTGCCTCCCCACCTCTTGGGACAGATGTCAAGTCCCGGTCCAATTGTTGATAAGGGCTGAGCTCCACCTTCCTTATCTACATGGTGCTCTAACAGGATCTCTCTTCTTCTCAGATGCTGGATTTGCTGCCGTTTGTCCTGATGCCTATTTAGACTTGAGTTCCCTATCCCTCTGTCAGAAGCTGCGGGAAAGACAACTGACCCAGAGTATATCAGCTGGTTTGGGTGCCTCAGCTTTTTGCAGATGGAGAGATATTAAAAGGGCCTGAAGATGCAGAAAATTCATCTGCTGCAAATCAGGCTTTTTAAGTAACTTCAGGCTGGATAATCGAAAATTGTCATTGGCAATTTGGAGATCTTGGGTATAGCCCCTGTCCTGAGTCTTTACAGTCGTAAATGAACAGATCTGTGTTCCGGATTTTTCTGGGCTCAAAAGGGAAAAGCAATAGTGCCTCAGTGCACAGCACAAAGACTTAAGTCTTCTGCGTTTTACCAGCCCTTCAACTCTTCTCCTGCATCTGCTGATGCTCCAGGGGGTCCTCTTGCTTCTCCAAATCTTTCTGCAATTCTTCTGCATGTCTTTTACCCATGGTACTTTATTTCCTCTGCACTTCTGCTCCTCAATTCTTCTTATTGATCAGGAGACATAACTTTCCATTAACTGGATCACACTTTAACAGCATCCATATTCCCAACATCGAAGACATCCCAGGGCAGACTTTGAATCATATGACAAAGTGCAGCAAACTTTAAAAACACCCTGCCAAGGGAAATTCTTAGCACCTTTTATTTACTATACAGATATTAATCTTTAAGATGTGTTTTTGTTGAGAGAGATTTAAGGACTCCGCTTCCTGGCATAGCTGGATACCATTAAAGGGGGGCTATTTAGAAAAAGCATCCAGGCAGCAATGGCTCGTATTTAGCGTGGCTCACAGCAGAGAAAACCCAGTGTTTAGAGTAATGTGTGATTTCAGCTACTTAGGTTATTTTCTGTTTTTCTGTTGTGCAGTGTATTTTTGTTTGGTTGAGATGTATTTTATTTCATACTCCAGCATGGTCAGAGCTAACAATATACATCTTTATTCCATTCTGTCCCTTGCATTTTCAGCTTTAATTCTAAAAATTTGGCTTATAAGCTTCAAGACAGATAAAGATTCCCCAAGATCAAAGAGGTGGTAGTAGATGAAAGGAAACTGGAGAATGCCTTTAGGGATTAAGAAGGAGTCTTGAGAAAAAGGCACCAAAGATCCAGTCAGTCTCACCACCAAACTGTGGAGAAAAATCTTCTCTGGAAAAAAGCAGAGTTATATGAGGAAAGATGATTGCTGTTATTTAGGCAAAAGCTGAATTTCTGATGGTGGTGTAAGAGAGACAATACATAGGAAGAAAAATGGGTTTTGCCATAATCCTAGAGTGAAAAACAGAAATACCAGTGACCCTGTGTTAGAGGATTCATTATTTATAACTCTCTTGAGACAAAATGTAAAATAGTTCATGTTCTTCGTTCACCCCTGTGATTTGAAGCATAGGGAATAAGCTTCCTTTTCCGATATGTTCAGGCTCTGCTAAGAAAATTCAATATTTCTGTAAGAAATCAGTAGTTGCATGATCATATGTTTCACTTAAGTATGGAAGTAACAAACCATGCTGCAAATACATAAGAATAAGCAAATGCTGACCTGTAATAAATCATCTTTCCAAACAGTACATTTAGATAATGAGCATATGAAAATCGTAATATGGAGCCTATTACTTAACAGAAATTCTCCCTGCTGAAGTTAGTTAGCTTTTGTACAGGCTATGGAAGAGGCACAAATATCTCCTACCAATTTCTAGGTCATAGTTGCATCTTTTCCTGACATATAATTAGAGAAACTACCCACAGGAGTCAATGGCAATAACCTGTCCTGTTTAGTTGGAAATGTGGAGTCAAACAGCATTGCCATGCGGCAGCTGAGAGCATCCTTTGGCTCACTGAACACACCGAGTCAATAAAAGCTGAGTAAGAGCTAAAATTGGCTTATATTGCATGAATGACTTTGACCATCTTAAACTGTTCATATTTATGTTCGTCCTCTCTTTGAACCATCCCAGAATTCTCATGTCTGGATTACTCAGTTGCTTTTTAAAATATAAGTTAGTTCATGCAATTAAGGACTCTTTTCAAACAGTGAATGCATTCAATGTACTCAGCCTACCTGAAAAAATGCAGCTACTATTTTTAAGTGTTCTTAATTATTTGAGAAGTTCAATGTCCTGCAACCCTTGTGAAGGGTACATGAATAATTCATTGTTGCATATGCCTTGAATCACAGAAAATATTTTACTTGTTTTATTCTATCTAACTCTAATAACTAACTGTTATCTACAGCTCAGAGTCAGGACATCCAAGGGAAGGATATGTACCTAAGTCTGTAAATTAAGTATTTGGTAGAAAACTGCCATGGAATAAGCCGAGCCTGCATCCAGTCAAACTTGGGTATGTGAAAAGATTCAGCATGGTCCAGGCTGTTCTGCTAAGTGGGTAGTTAGTGGGATGAGAAAAAGACAGGAGGGAGTTATAGTGACACTGTCTGCCTAGCATTTTGTCTGGTTTGATAACGAAGGGATGGGTGGAGGACTGTTGAAGATCAGAAAAGCTTAAAGGAAGCTTTGGCAGAGAGTATTAAGAGGTTGGTAGTTGGGGCAGTTGTCCTGTCTTGGTCCCTGCAGCTCAGGTTACTTCTCTCCTTGGCTCTCCTTTACTTCAGAGGGAGTCAGGAAAAACACTATGCTTAGCATCAGTGGAGAACATCCAGCCTCTGGAACGGCTGAGGAAAGCTAAGGATTATGGTAGGGTGACCTTCTCATGTTTCTGGAGTGTACTATGATTTTTCCATCCCTAACCGTGGTCCTAGGACGCTGTAAAAACTTTGTGTTGCCCCGTCTCTAATAGCTCAGGAAATTGCTAACCTTCAGCATCTCACAGGGTCCAGTTCTACTGCAGCTTGTAAAGTCCACACATAACTGGTGTGGGAAGGTCCCTTCAAGCCTCAGGCTTTTGAAAAATGGATGAGGTTTACTACCATAAATGTCATCCCAACCCGATATTTTTCAAAGCACAGTGCAGTGCACACTGGAAAGGCAACACGCTACGGTATCTGCTTTCACTGGGCATTCTGGGAGAAGAAAATAGCCTGGCAAAAATCAGAGAGCTTTAGAAATTATTTAAAGGAAATCACAAAGTGATCCAAAATATACTCTTCTTGGTTTATTAAATTACAGTAAAAACATTAAGCTAATGCTAAAATAATGATCTGTGCAGGGCTAATGTCATCAGTTAATGAAGACTTTCAAGAAACATTCATGCAGCCATTGTATATGGTTTGTTAGGCTACACACACCCATGGATAACAGATGCAATTCAAATGCTGCCAAAGTCATCATCTTTGCAACAAAGCTTTGTAAGTGTCTTTCAGTGCTCTAACAGCATGGGTTTTTTGATAGTGGAAAATATTTTTAATTTTACCCATACAGATGTTTGTTTCCCACTAACCCTAATTTTGTTCATAGCATCAAGAGAGGAAGTTTTGTTATAAATGATTTGCTGTTCTTGCAATACCACCCCCTCCTCCTTCCACACATCAGGAATGTGTACGTTTAACACATGTCACTGTTAAGGAGGAAATGAAATAGTTAGAAAAGGAATAAGCATCTAAATGATCATAGCCCTCTAGCAAAATTATCATTTTCATTTTTAATTTTTTTTTCCACTTTGTAACCTCTTGGGACTACAATTTGCTTCAACAGCAGCTGTATCAGATTTAGCATCTTGCTACCAATACTATGTTTTTAGCAAAGAATTAAGGCATAGTTTAATCTTACTACATTTTATTACAGGGAGGCTAAAAATCACAGTGGAAAAGATACAAATTAATTAAGCAGAGCTGTCTGTATTTGCTCCTTGGGACTGCTTCAGTAGATATAAAAGAGGTCCTTTCATTATTTAAAGAAACGGTAATACCAATGAACTGGTTAACATATACTGTACTTGTTAATAGTGCAATATGGCACTGCTACAGCGTACCTGGAGAATATTCTACATTAACTCAGCTTCTAGATGTCTGCTACCATTTCAGGCACCATGGAGTCTTTATAAAGAAATGCTAGCTGCCATAAATCCCCTTGCCACCCCTGCCTTCCCACCCAATCCCATGAATTCCTGCCTAGCTAGTAGAATAAAAAAATGCTTAAGCATAAAAAAAGTTGCTATTCAGTTTGAATCTGAATTATTTCAGAAATCAAAATCTGTTGTTTGGCTTTTGAAGTGAATTTCTCTGGCATATTCAGGTTGAGATGAAATTACAGTGGATAAAACCTCAAGATATCTGTACATCACTCATGGGTTTTAGCCAATATTTGCATGATATTTTCACCTTTTAATCTTTTTCTTGCTGTTGTCCCTTCCGCAAAGTTAATGATTTTGCATTCGTGCTTATGGATGATGTCCTACAAATAGGTCATTCTACCTTTTAAAAGCATTTGCAAATGTTTTCAGAAAATAAGTTTCCTGAAGACCCACTGGACATCATGGAATGAAATTAGAGGCTTTCAATTCGTACTCCTTATATGTAAATTATTCTGAGTCACCATTTTAAAACTGAATCCTTGATGATTGTTTAGCAAAAAACTAGCACTATACATTGACTATGTGTTGTCTTCAGCTTGTTGAGATTAAACAGAAGACTTCTCCCATCTCTACCAGGGCTTCCAGCACAAAGCTGAGACAGGGCAGAGCAGAGAAGCTCACAAGGTCACTGGCCAGATTGTCAGTGCAGCACCTTTAGAAGGAGTAAATTGATTTTTCAAAAATTCAACCAAACAATTTAATAAAGAACATGTGCTGCTTGGGGATGTACAACTGTTCTTTTGCTGAAAGGTTATGAAGCATCCTAAACCAAAATGCTGGGGTTTGGAGTTGTCAGTTTAGAGAGCTGTTGCGTGAACTGTACCGTCTATTTGCAGGAGAGGAAAGAGAGGCAGATGGGGGCTTCATACAACCACCCCTACGCAGAGTGCGCGTTACTGTTCACAGATAAATTATCAGCATCATTTCTTCCTCCTGTGTTCCCTGTTTGCAGAGACCTTGAGTAAGGGAAACTGTAGGCTGTCGCTGTTGCCTTTTCCATATTTCCTGCCTTCAGTGCAGAAGTGGGATCCTGGAGAGTGAGGCCACTGATTGCTTTGAGCATCAGAAGTGGCAGAAGACAAACCGCAGAGGCAGCCAGCCGAGAGAGGCTGTCGTTCATTCTCCCTACTGGCTGGGAGTCTGTGGTCTGATAGTGACAAAGAGAGGAAACCTTAGCCAGCTCACCTGAATTACCCTCCGCCTGAATTACCCTCCTTGTCTCACAAATAACGTCCTGAGACTTTCGGCAGCTCATCTCAGAAAGAAAGAGAGAGGATTTTCCTTTAAATCATTATTATAATGAAATAACTTTTCCCCAAATGTTCTTCCTAATTTAAATTGTTGTCTTTTATGTCTTTAATGCCACATGGCCAGGACTACAGATTTGTGCTCTCAAGATTGGCAGATGCTTCTCATAATTAACCCAGTTTCCAGCCAAGGAAGGAAGCCAACATTTTTCAGACTTGTGTATTGAAGACCTATAAATACACAGCATGTCAGGACGGTCTGTTTTCCAAAGGCACTAAGCAAACTCAGTATCTTTTAATGTGTGGGAAAATTGAACTAGGGAATCAGGTTTGGACTCGAGCACTAGGCAAACCAGCCTGAGCAGCTGCTGGTTTTGGTGGTGGCAAAGGGTAGAGGAAAAGCTAAAGTAGCAATAAAATCACCTGGGCACATGCTGCAGCAGCGCAGGGGCCAATGGGAATGTGGTCATCCTCATTCAACCTTTGTTGAAATGAAACACTGAACAGAGTTTTTTTTCCTCTAGATTTTAAGTTCAGCAAATTACATGGACTAGGAACTTATATGCTGCTAGAAAGTTTATGCTTGATTTGTTCAAAAATCACAACAACAAAAAAAGCATTGTGCACCAGCTGGATTTCTGTTAGCATATTAAAACAAACATGGTTAACTACAGCAATGTATTTTGATTTAGGTCAACTTTGTTTCTGAACCAAAATTCTGTATTCTGCCAACGTCTCCAAGGGGATTTTTATTGGGGATTGCAACTGGGGAGCAACTACTACTCAGGAATAGTAATAAATGCAAATGCAGCACAAAATATCTCCAAGAATCTTTAAATGAGTTAGTTTTCTGAGATTATTAAAATCCGCAGTAGGACTCTTGTTTTTATTTATTGTTTTGAGGAGTTTCAGATCTTCAGCTGTAAGAGAAGCTTGCAAGGTTTTGGTGCTGATTGATGGCAGTTCTTAGTGCTTTCTGTAATTCATTCCTCAATGTAATACAATTTCAGCAGTCTGAGGAGAGAACTGGGTTCTTGGAAGGAAAGCGGGATGTTTCAACTGAATTTGCCAGACAGACTTGTTGAGTTGTTTTTCAGCTCTGTGGTGACAGTTAAAATATTTTGCACAACATAAGTGAAGATAATGGCAGTGTTGCACTGGTGAGCATATTTGTATACCTTTAAGAGAGCCAGGGAAGACAGACATTTTAATAAACTATTTTGTAAATTAGAGTAAACATGAGGATTTAGGTAAGGCTTGTCTAAAAATAAAATCCAATTGATGTCTAACCTCATTACAGGTGTTTAACAAATGCCAAATACAAACACAAGTGCCAAGACTGCTCTTTCACAGGGGATTCTTTTAGGCAACTAAGGAAGTTTGGGAACACTTGAAAAGGAAAAGGAAAATTTCCATTCTGTTCCACTCAAGGGGGGAGAGGTACAGGTTTTCGTTGTATCTCACAACAGTGGGAAATTCAGGTTTTTACCTACAATGGGTTAGAGGGCTGGCTGTAGTCCTCATTTGCACCATGAGCTCTGCCTGCAGAAGAGAAGAGGATGCAAGCAGAGAGGATGTCTCACTGAGCAAATGTCCTTGAAAGGTATTTGCTTTCTAGGCAAAAAAAATGTGTTTTTAAAGATATCCTGTGCTTCCTAAGCTTGTATTTCTTATAGGTCACCAGTAGTGCCTAGTGAACCCTAACTGAGAAGGCTATAAACACTCCTACTTAAAGACAGTCTTAACCCCCAAAGTGTTATTCGCCAGGCAGAGTGAGGCATTTGCAGCCACTTTCTGAAGTGAAAATGCAATGAGTGACTTCTCGGGAAATATATTGTAATTAATATTGGGGTCAGGTCCAGGGCAGCACCCTTGACTCTCTTTCTCACTCTGAGGGAATGATTTAATGTGATTTAGAAATGTCTTCATTTCTGTGAGGTATCAGTCAAGTTCATGGGGGGCTGTGGTTAAGAAAGATTGGTTTTCACTTTTTGCGCATGCTGGAATCTTAAACTTAGCATCCCTCAAATCGGAGCAATCTCTGTCTGCCTAAAATGTGACTGTTGTTTTTCTTTCCCGCTTTCATAATAATAAGTTAATTTACACTTCACATATGACTCAGCATAGCTGCATTCATTTCAGTAGAGGAGCATCATTTTCCACTATGTAAGCATCAGTTCATCAAATTCTCTCTGGCTGAGGAGGTTTATTGTACATTATTATTAGAACAGTAATATTAATAAAGAAATTGTAGGGTACTCTTACAGTGAGCAGCAGCTTGTTTCCGCTGCCTGATAATTTCATTGAAAAAACAGTCATTTCTTCCTACATTTTCATTTCTTGCACCCTTTAGAGTCTGTAGAACTAAGGCATTTTCTTCTACTGACAGTAAGAATAAGTGTTCTGTATTTTTTTCCATAATAGATGGTATTATAACAAGCAATATGTTTTCCTCACTCTCCTTAAAAACAAGTTGGTTTTATTAGTCCAAACTGACAGAGAACCAAACTACTCGGAAAGCCTCTGGAATTTTCAATATATTACCATATGTCCCATCTATGACCTCAAAGATTGATTGCCCTTAACCCTATCAATTATAGATTTATACAGGTGATCAGTTTAGATGCATGTGCCATCCCCACAATATCATTGATTAATTCCTTCTCATGAGCTGCTTATGGAAATACTACCCCAGTATTAGGCAATAGGAATTATATACGAATGGGCCAAGAAATGAATGCAAGTTTGCTGCACTATGGATCAAGGAGCCTGAGCTTCTGTGGACCTGAAGTCCAGAGACACTTGAGAACTGCCAGAGATATGCCATAAGGTCATTGATTACATTCCCTTGGAAATTAGTTGGTCATGTTTTGGTTATTATCTTTCATGCATCCAAATAAATATATGAAATTATGCTAAGGCAAAAGGACATAAAGTCCCACTTCATGCTGATTGCATCCTTCTTTTACAGCTTGACTAGAATTGTTTTATTAAACCTAGTGCTTTTGCATATATCTCAGATATCAAGTTAATTGTCAGAAGTTTGAAATTATCAGCATAATTTCTGCCTTCTGGGAAACTAATGATAATGCTAGGTATTAGTCTAAATGTTATATTTTTCAATGTTATGAAATGGAGAAATTAGTTAAAATTAATCAAAGATACACTTTAATGCAGAGGGGAGCTTTTACCGCTAGTGCGTTTGGCAATATTAGAATGAGACTTTCTAAAACAGTTTGTGCCCTGAAGGCTATCCTGGCTACTTTTCCATCATTTCAAAGAACAGTCTCTTCTGAGCTGCTAAGAAAAGAGTTTAGTTTGCATTCAAAACAAAGTCTGGAGTCTCCATTATCCTGACTTGTGACTACCCAGTCTTTAGCCTTAGGGCTAAGAAGTCCCATGGCTTGAGAGTGTGGCAAAGCAGATCCTCTTGTCCCTGATGGTTCTTAAACATGAGCTAGAAACAGGAGAAATTTGGGGAATCTGCTACTTGGCCTTTAAAAAAGCAACTATTTCAAAGACCAGGTTAAAAAGGGTATTACCAAAAAAGTTATCTATGGAACACAGAAAATGAATAGAAAAATTAACATTTTGCAGCATGTGTTGCAAAATATATAAGTAGATTATATATTTATGCTCAACAAAAAGAGACTTCTAATATCCAAACTTTTTAACTCTAAGTTATTAATAAATAGTAACAGATGGCTAGTCCACAAAACACGACTTTTACCCAAATGATTTACACTGATTACACAGAAAAATAGTCAGCTACATGCTGACTTTATGGGTAAAATACAGCAGAGGAAAACAACAGACATATTTGACCTAGCTTTTTAGAAACCTTTGATTTATCACCACTAGATGTGACTGAAATCTCATTCTCTAGTCCTTTCTCTGTCCTTTTTCTTTCCATTTCTACTTTCCTTCCCATTTCTGCTCTTTCTTTCCCTTTCTTTTGACTTTTGGAAAATACCTACTATGTAACAACACAAGAGCAATAAAGCATTAAAAAAAAAACAACAAAAAACAAGTCAAGCTAATTTATGAGTCTCTTTTTTTTTTCCTCAGTCATGAACTTCTGGAAATATGTTTTAATATACTCAGAGCCGTGTGTTAATTAGATGTCATTACCTTTGAGGACTCCAGGTGATACAATCAAAATTCCAAAAGTCTTCACATACTTCTAGACAGCTTTGAAAACGTATCCCTACAGTGACCCAATGGATCAAAATATGTAAAAATAGAAAAGCTACAATTGTAGCAATTAACAATTGCTACATTAATAATGTAACAAACAATTGTTTAATCAAAGAGATGGATAAGAATTGCAAATGTATGAGCAATTTCCTTTGGGAAAGGCTACAGTAAATATGGCAGATTATTTATTACATGCAAATATGCTGACAAAATCCACTTTCCTGTACGAGACAGGTCCCCACACTGCTGCAATCAGTTATCCTTATAAAGGCTGTAGGGTTGATTTTTTTTTTTTTATATTGTTCTTTTCCAAAATTAAATCTACATTTTAAATCTTAACTCATGCCATCTTAGTAGTTAGTTCCACCATCTATTTGTGCCAGTCAGTGCCACCGTAATTTTTGTTAATTAAAACCAGTCATGGCAAGGGAAAATTAAAAATGTAAATGCCTCAAGTTTCATATGAATTGCTGTTGTGGAAATTTGGAAGTTTTGTTGCGAATGCAACGCTTTTTCACTGAAACACTTAATTTGCTGCTGTTGTACTTTTTCAGCAGAATACCAAGGCTGAGGTTACTTAATATGAGAAATACTAATGTGGAGGCTGCATTTTGGGTAAGCCACGAGCAAATGAATCAAATGTTGTTTCCAGCCAACATCCCTTTTGCAGAGGGAATGACTGGCCAAATGTGCATGGCAAGAACATTGGCATCCCAGTCTAGGTACAGCATCGGCTCCACTTCCAGGGTCTGTGCAAAAAATGAGAAGAGCTTGAACAGCTTGTTTGCTTTCACGTGTCTTTTGCAACTATTTCTTCTCATTGCACCTGCTTTCCTTAGTGCCATTAAGAGAGAAAAGAATGGATCAAATTCATCCTTGCAGTAAATCCACTGATGTGAGCTCACATTAGAAAACTTCATTCTTTTCAAAGGCAAAATTATCACAAGCAGTGAGAAGGGGTTTTGTGTCACATTAAGGCTTTGTAAAAGAGCCAGAATTCTCATACTTTATTAATGAGGATTTTCTTTTGACAGATGTGCTTTGTATCCCAGTAGCTGCAAGTGGTTTCACTGTTACAAGTACTTTTATGGGAAATGCCTGGGTTACTTACAGCTAAACAGTGATTTTCAAAGAAAAGTTGATAAGAAATCCACAGTGCATCAGTTAATGAGGAGGTTTTGCTGCGCAGCCTCCTGCTGTTTGTGAATCCTTTTATTTGAGGGAACACGGAGAGGGCATCAGACCAGGACACGAGGAACTCACAGCTTTTCCGAGCTGTGCCACCAGTTTGTTGGATGACCTGGATGAGCCTCTTCATCTTCCTTTGAGACAGCTTTTCCTACAGCAAAATAAGCATCATGATACTCTGTTACAAGGGGTATGGTGAGGAATGTTAAGCGCAGTACAACACATAAGTAATCTTACTTCAGTTGTAAGAAGATAAACCTTTTCTTTTTAAAGCAGATGTCTGTTTTTGATCCCTTCCTGTGAATGCCTTTGCCAGGCCACTAACACCCATGGACATCAGGACTAGTTGCCACTGCAGCTACCACTTCATATCATGCGAGGAATCACAATTAACCAAAGGCAAACAACTTCTATCTGGGGTACTGCTGAGTTTGGATCAGTAAAGGCTTCCTTTATGTAACTGGAAAACACAGTATATGGTTTGCACTGTCTTTCTATTCCTGCTTCAGACCTACTTACAAAAAATCCCATCATTTCCCCCCGATTTACTAGTATTTTGTGATCTATCTGCAATTTGGCAGCATGGCTTATTACTAAATCTTGCTGTCTACTAAGGTGTCTGGCAGTGACTCGCTCAACTGAATAGAACAGATATTGAAAAATTGCAAATCAGATTTTTTTCAACCTAATCAAAGATGCAAGAACTCATTTTGCCCAGTAGCCCTTCTGAGGACTGAGGAGATCAACATGAAAATTGGAGAGAAAAAAAATAAATGTTGCCGACCGTTAAGAATGATGCAGTTGTATTTTTCACTGAACTTTGTAATGAAATGAGGAATGCACTTAATTATACAATCCCAATGGTAATATCTGAAATAATCAGGTTTGTATTTGGTTCTCTTCTTATTCCTCCCTGTACCATCCTTGTGTAATTTCTAATCTTGCGAAAATAATTGTCAAATTACTGTCCAACATTTAATGCCTAAATACGGATATGAAGAGCGCTAGAACAGTGTAAATATTTCCAGTGGAGGCATAATTAGTCTCATCTGTTGCAAAAATAGTTTATTGAGTCACATAACTAGTGCTCCCAAGATTTAAAAATATGGAAAATAAAGAAAAAATTGAAGAAAAGTGATATCATTCAGAGGGGAAAAATGGCTACGGGTTTTTGTGGTGGTTTTTTTTTTTCCTCTGTAAATGAGCAATTATCCCTTGGTAAATTGTAGCACAATGGATTAGACATGCTTGTTGATAACATGTAAAAATCAAGCCCTTGAGATTACTTGTGTTTAAATGACTTTACAAAGGACTACAAAATACAAAATTATGTTTCAAAACTGGCTTGCTTCCTTAAAATTGTGTAAGAAATGACTGTTGGCCATGCAAATCATCTACATCTACCCAATTTGTTGACTTTTACATGCCAGTCAGCATTTCTACACCCTGGAGAAAGTCAGGGGACTTAAAACCTTCTCAAACTTAAGACTTCATACTTAAAGAAATTTTGACAGATACAAAACCTTATGGATCTATGTCTGCATAATTTCTATAGCACACTCTGTGTGCTGGTGGGTAATTAAGCATTGAGAGGTTGATTGCTGGGGAAAGGAGGATTCTGGCTCCCACTAGGCTGAAAATGGCCCTGTAAAGGGCTATCAGTATTATATTTGGTATAACAAAAAAAAAAAAAAAGTTTATTATTAGAAAGCCTTAAAAAGTCAGAATATTCATATTTATGAAACAAAAGAAACTTAAATGTAAAATATAGTTTTCACCTGCCTAAATGCAAGTCAGAAGTTTTAAGCAGTGCATATTAAAATTTCAGATATGCATTCTACAAAAAGGTAGAAAGTTAGATATAGGAACTTGTGGTTTTATTTGAGAAATTATTTGTTAACAGGTTAAACATTTTTTGGTATAAAAATCAAGACTGCTTTGTAAATATCACCAATCTGACTTCAAATCTCCTTTGGTTTTAATATTGTATAACTCACACTAAATATTTAAAATTTCGTTTTATATTTTCTGCTCTGAATCTTGCACATCTGGGATGTGATTCAGATTGATTATTCTGTCTTCAAATCAGGGATATTTTATTTAAAATTCTGTGGAGAATAGGGAGCTAGAGAACTGTTTTATCTTGGAAAACTCATCTACAGTAATTCACTATATGAAAACATCTATATTCCACGCTACGTGCAAAACGTAGCAAAAAGGGACAAAGAGAATGAACATGAAAATACAAGGATGAAGATGGAACGGAATTGATAAGCAGGGAAAAGGTGCTTTGGGCTCACAGTTTTAGATCTATTGATCTTGTCAGTGAAAAAGTGGCTGTTTAATTTGTATTAAAACTGAATATCACATCTCTTCTCATAGCAGAAAATCCAAAATTGCTGGAAGAAACAGCTTGCAGGGGAATAGGAAATAAAGTGAAGGAAGCCTTTCAAGAGTAGCTTGAGACTTAGACTGTGAAAATTATGTTTACCACAGACTCATGTTTCCCCTGGTTTGGTAGCAGCTGAGCTTTTAGTCATGTTGATGAGCATTGCTTCATTGCCTTCTTGTAGTCCTTCATCTTCTGAATTTCCCTGCTGTTTGTTGTCTTCCGTAACTTCTTAGGAGCTTGGGTTGTGGAGCTTCGAGTGCAAAGTTCTAAGCATGGACCACGACATCAACCTCTTTTGGTAATGAAATGATGATTGAAGGGAAAAGTTGGGCTACAGGGAACTAGCTCCCTATTGAAATGAGAATGATATCTTCCTGGGGAGAGAGAGGGGGCATGAATGTTTCTCCAGACTAGGGATTCGTATACTCATTCTGATACCGCAATAATCTTTTTCACTTTGTAGAAAAAAATCATACAACTGATCTTTGCTTAAAACAGGTTTGATGCCATTTTTGTGGCCAGGAGTGCATTCAGAGACAAATGCAGGCCTTTGACTTTGAAGATTTAGGGCACAGCATGAATCCCAAACCACATCATGTGAACAAACCTCATCCCAGGACTGGAGAGAACTGATCATCTTCCCACGGTATGTAGGAGGCGCTAGCATTCTGATATGCATGTCATTTACTTTAATTTATCAAATATTGCTTTTTTTGGTGATAATGTGTGATAAAATGTGAACAGGTTTTTTTTTTTTTTTTTTCATTTGACTGCTCTGCAGACTGGGGCTTCTCAAACCCAACGAGCTTCCACTCATCATCAGATACCGTGCTTTTAGTACAGACACATAAGTCTTGAAACTCACTGTTTTATTCTCAAAGTGAGTTCAGGAAATATTCTTCTTCCAACAACCATCAAGAGCACTAACAGTCTTGGAAAAGTCACTTCTATACTGAAAGCCTCAATGATACTGATGCCACATGGTCATCAATACAGATACTTATCAAATGATATACAGTAAGAATTAAGGAATAGATAGTCCTTAAACTGTGCAAATTTTGGCAGTGGTATTTTTCTCAATTACTTCCTTCTCAAAGGAAGATGAATATAGGTCATGTCCCTGTAAAAGAATATTCTTGCTTCCCATATTGAAAATATTATTAAAATCTTATTATAAGAGATCTGGGGGTTTTTAGCATAATGAAATACAGAAATATTTTATCTAAACTTGCCAGGCCTCGTAAAGTTTGCAGACAAATGCCTCACAAAGTGAGGTGAAAATATTATTATATATAACAAATGTGTATTTGTTGAATAAGGGAAAATATCCCCTTACTCATTACTTACTATTCAACGTACTGTCAGCAATTCCATAATTTAAGAAAACAAATTGGAAGCGGGCTCCAGTGGTAGGGATCTTGGGAGTGGGATGCTCCTTTGTGCCAGCCCAAGCCTGTAGCACAAAGAGCACTTTCACTAGGACGTCGGTGCAGAAATTATCAGAACAAAAGCAAAAGTTCAGTTGTAATTTTAACAGAAAGAAGTATTTTCGTTATCACTCAGCACTGTCAGAAATGGGATTCGGCTTAGAGTGAAATTTGGTTTATTGTTTTATAGGAAAAAAAAGAAATAGTTACATATAACAATATTTGGAATATAAAGTTTTCTTACTCTCACAGTTTATGCCCCATTAAGAAGGCCAGTCATCAAATATATTATTGTAAATATGGCCTGAGAGAACTGGCTTCAAACTGCATATATTTATTCCTTCCTGATCTCATGGGAGTCCTACTTTGGAGAGGAGAAACAACAGAAAATTGGAATCATCCCCAGTATTTGCAGTACAGGAATACAGTGACTATTTTATGGCAGAGTTTCAAGGCAACAATCTGAAAATCTTTTGCAAGAAAGAGATAGAGGTACATTTTCACAAGTAACAAAATCCCACTTAATGCCATAGATTTTAAATTCCCCAACCACATTCCACTCTGGAAACATCCGATTTCTTAAATTACCTTATGCAGTGTTGCTTTTAAAGGTTATTTCCACATAAGTTTCTCTTGAAAAAGCAGTTGTCAGATGCTTCCAAATATTACTTGTGCAAAAAAATCACTTCACATTTGTGCTTTCCTGTATAAATTGCCCTGTAAATTGTTCCCACGTGCATTTCTTATAGCTCTGCTCTACAGCCCTACAAAAAGTGAAGTTTAAAAAAAAAAATAAAATTCTCAAGTACTTTATCTTTTCTGAACTTTTTCAGCACTGATTGGGTCATTTCAGGCAAGCTTAATGAGGCATGGAAGAACACTCTGTATCCTTGTAGAAGTCCTAGATTTGAGAGATTTCTTAGTCCTGCATTTCATCATAATTCCCACTTGAACAGAGATCATAGTTCTGAGGCATAAGATGTCTTTATCTGATAAAACTCCTAAAAAGAATTTCATGCCAACCCCTGAAGGCCTGGGGATTTTGGGGTTTTTTGGTGTGTGTTGTTTTGGCTTGTTGTTTGGTTTTTTTGTGGTTTTTTTTTTTTCCCCTTTTTTTTAAGTCTGCCTTTGTTTTTCTTCTGTGCTGAAGAGAGAAAAGTCAGAAATGGAAAGGTAAATAAAATCAGGTATGGGAATATTGCCACAGGATGAAGGGCCTTAAAGTCAATTTATCACATGGCTGAAGCCAGTCAAACTGAGTCTTGCATATATGAGAATGAACTAAACCAACAGCTATTATTATTTCTCTGACATCCACTGCATGTTGGGAGAACAATTTTACATTTTAAAGAATCTTCTTTAAAAGAGAGGATGTGACCATTTTAGAAAATCACCAATAAAGCAAAGATACAACTCTGTCTTACTTTCACTGAAGGGGAAAAATAGGTGAATATTGCTGATGCCACAGAATATAAACCAACATATACAGCTTAAACAGGACTGTGAAGGAATACATTTTATTCATAGCTGGTGAGGCAGGGCTCTGATCTCTACTACAACGTCAGTATTTTTTTTAAAATGGACTCTTCAGAGGATGATTTTCATATGTATGGATACATTGTATTTGTCTACTAAAAGATACAATATTTCAGTCAAGTCATTTCCTACCCTGCAGCCATTTATAAGAACAGGGCACTTCATATGTCAAATGTGATAGGTCTTGTGAGGATTTTTACCTCTACATTACCTTTATCAGTGATCATAAAACTTGCTTTTTCAGCACTATTTCAAAGTCAGATCAAATAATTATTGTACTTATGGGAAACATTTACATAAGCTCTGTAAAATCTGAAATCTGAACAGTAATACACCACCATAGAAAAAGTACTAAGAATCAATTGATTTCTTTCAGTAACGTAATGGCACATGAGAAAACAGTTTAAAGTGTGAAAAACGGCCATGGACGGAGTCAGCCTTATTGAAGAGAAAGCCCTTGTGACCTGCCTTCACGCCTCTGACTGCATATTCTTCCCTTTCCCATAGTTCCCAGGCTCTAATTTAATCTAATTGACATCGACTTCCACTTCTTTCCACTTCTCACACGTGTGATGTTCCTGCAGAGCTGCCTTCTACCTGCTCTGCCAGTCTGTCCCACAGACAGAGGTGTTCCCTTCTGATGAGGTGGAGGCCACCCAAACCCACAGCATCCCATAGCCCATGCTTCTGGGCCGTTCACCACCCTGCTCTGCTTTCAGAGCCTTTTCCAGACCCCTATTTCATCCTTAAAGCAAACCTCAAAGGCTATTTGCTGTTCCTTCCCCCAGGATCCATCAGTGTCCTTCCTCTGCACGCCCAAGAGGCACAACCTGGGAAGTCGCCTGTAAAGCATCATCAGTGAGCCAACTTCAGAAGCTGACTTTTTTAAACATGTTTATTTAATATTTGGATTCCAGCAACTGTGTAGAATTACTCTCTCTCTGACTGTCACAAATCTGGATATATTTTTTCTGCTGCCAATATACAGATTGCATAGATCATAATTTCGTCCTGCCAGATTGCTGCACTATTTTCTGATTCTTACAGACCAGGTCCCGGGTGATTGTTCTTTGCTTTATTTGAACTGGAAAAGTGACAAATCCCGAATCAAGTTGACCTGGAACTCTGGTGCACTTACACCTTGTGTTCCAAAAAGTGCATCTTTTCTTCCTGCCTGTGATGAATTTATAATTACTCCAGAGGAAAAAGAAATCATGGCACAGCCAGAGAGAAGTCACAGGTCAGCACAGTGCTGAGTAAGAAGGAAAACAAGCTTTGTGCACCCTATTTCCAGAATTTTCCTGGAACTTTTATTTTTCACTTCTTTTTACCTGCAAGGCTTGGGTTCTCCACCTAATATATATCAGTATATCAAAGAGATCAGAGCATTTTCCAGGACACTTTTCAAAAAGGAGCAGTAAGGTTCACCAAAGAACCCCAATCCCACAGGAAAACATTGTGTAACACTCTTGTTATTTTATTAGAAAAAAATGAGCAATTACAAAGCTGCTACTGAGCTTGAATATGTAATGCCTTATCAGAAACTATTACCTAAAGCCACCGGTACCTCTCAGAGGAACCGGTGGGAATACATCCATAACCTGTAATAGTCACCCATAGTATCAACCGACAGCCGAGTAACTGCCATGGGGACTGGAGGCCCACCAGACGTGGGGAACAAAATCTTACTTTAAATAACTGTCTGCTTGTTAATGCTGTTTGTGTTTAAACAGGGACTTTATCTTTCACAGGCCATCTTAGCCTTTTATTTGATTCTTTATATTATCTTACCAAGCTTTAAGCACCCTTGTTTTCCCTTGATGTTGTAAGAGGTTCAGAGGCTCAGACTCCACGGCATCACTTAGTCACAAACCAGGCCAGACCACAGAATTCACATGCCTGTTTGTGCAGGACAGGCAGGGCTGCAGGAATCATCATGGTTCAAGTGGCTGTTTGTTTCCTTGCCACGCTCAGATTGCACTGCCACATATTGGATTATCCACAGTTATTTTGCACCATACTGAGATTTTTCCATGGATGTCTTCCATCCAAACCTTTGAAGCAGGGCCATACTTTGACATCGACTGCCAGACTTCACTGGACATTGGAATCAGACAAATCCTAATACATAATTTTCCCAAGAATGTGAAGACCATTTAATGAAAATGTTATACATAATGAAATAAGAATAACTAAAGCTTTATGCTCCCATAAGAATCATTTGTGGGCTGTATTCAACATAAATATTGATATGTAGATTTTATTATGCAGCAATTAATAACACTTTACAGGATAAACACGGTTACCATGGTTCCTGGACTTTTGAATTTCTGAATTTAGTTTAAAAAAACCCGCACAACCCAAAACATTAATGATATCAATTAAAACTCTTCCCATCCATTTGATATGCAATATACATGAGGACACTGTTATTTCTCAATATACACTTTATCAAATTCAATAAATTACTACATTCACATTTTCATTAGCTGTAGTCACGGAGTTGCAGATGGCTCTTAAAATGAGTCTTTACTTCATTTCCCATGATTTTTTCATGAAGCACGTCTTAGAGGTTTCTTCTTCCTTAAACATTTATGTCATGGAACATTCGGTTGTCAGAAACACTGATTGATTTATCAGTCTTGAGTATATTGCATTGTTTCACATAGATTTCAAATCCCAACTTCACATCACCAGGCAGTGTCACTCTTATCTTGTATCTTAGAGTAAAATGCATTGATGCTGCTAAATTACTTATTAGCTACAAAAAATATTACTTGATGTACTTACCTAATCAATTAGTAAACAAATGCTTTCTCGGATTGCTAGGATGTTTCCAACGCTCTGAAATACTCCAAGCTTCTCTCCTTTTACCCACTCACTGGATCGTTTAGTGGTATGGATATCCATTGCACAGTTCCTAGCATCTCGGGCACAAAACTCCCACGCTTACCCCAGGCAGATACGTGGGCACAAGAGCCAGTGTCTGAACTTTAGCAACAGTCACCACTAAAAAAGCTCAGGGTTATGTTAGTGGACATTTTGGTTTCCCTTCTTACGAAAACAACCCTAATTTTTGAAGTCCAAATCAATCAAATGGGCATTGGATGAGGATATCTGAGATTAGAATCCTCATTCCCTCTTTGTGTCCGTGAGCGATTACACTTATATTCCAGATCTATGTCTGTTTACCTGATGTATTTCTCAGGAGATTTTTCATGTTGTCAGGAGGATATTATAGGATTGATTGGTCCACTGTTATCTTTTGCCTTACTGTTTTCACGTAGGGCCTCTAGGTTGCAATGTAACTCGGAACTTCCATGAGTTCTGAGCACACGAGACGCTGTACAAATGCAGAGTGACAGACAAACCATGTAGAAAAGAGGAAAGTGAAAGAAAAAAAGCACTTCCCTATCTTGTACTTGGTGGGAAATGAGACAAAGAGATGTAGATTCTGATAAACGTACTCTCCCTGGGTCCTGTTTAATACACAGGACTGCATTGGTCAGCATAAGATATGGTGGTGTGATTTAGAGATTGGCAAATTTGTGGTAAAACTAGACTGAGCTCTCTGTCCTATTCATTGCCTCTCTCTTTCTTTTATTTATGACTTCTCTGATGCTGTGTTTCAAAGTATTTAACAAACTATTATGACAGTCAAGGTTGATGCAGCAGTAATTTACCTTTTCAAGATTATTCCAGTTAATTATGTCATGGCACCAATACTTGGAAGAGATGTTGCCCAGGTAACAGAATAATCCTCTCTTCTTTTTGCAAAAGCTTTAAATCTTTTATGATTCATTTCATCCCTCATTCAGAGGATGAAGCCATCCCACTATTGTGGCCCAGCATCATTACACTGTATGGTTCCAGCTCCTAAATAGTTTTTGAGTTTCCCTCCATAGAAGCCTACCAAAGGCAGACAGAAGAGGAAAATACACGTGTCCACATTTAAAAGAGATACAGGACACAATTTCTTGCTCTTATGCACCAGATCTCCAGCAACCACCAGCAGCATGAGTCACACAGAACCACCAGCAATACTGCAGTAGGAAGCTCATCCTGTTCTCTGCTCAACACGCTCTTCTCATGTTGACCAGATGCCAGCTCTCATTCCGGGTCTCTCCAGTCACATACTGAGCTGCACACTAAGAACAGACACCCGTGGGGTGAGATTTCTGCCCCCAAAAGGGCTACAAGAAGCCTTGACGGAGGCTGCCAGTATCACTCTTACCAGACACAAGAGGAGCATCACTGGTGAGAGGTCTGTTCTCTTTACAGCTGTCCCTAAATTAAATTTCCTGAAATCTCACCTGAAACCCAAACAGTTAAATTCAATGAAAATTCTCTGTAACCATGGCAGAATGCAAATCTACCCCAGCTGTGAACGTATTTCAGGGAGGTGGGCAAATGTTCATTAGCAGAAGCATTCAAAGAAGGGACACAAAAGGAAAGATAAGGGCCAGAGTGACTGTGTTAGGGCAGTCATGGATACTTAAGACTAGGATGAAATCAGAAAGAAATGGAATGAAGCTGGCACCATAGAAATGAAGTTTAATTTGTGAATAAAATAATAATTTGTTTTACAATTCCTCATTTTTTTTGGACCCTTAGAAAAAGAGAAATGCTTCAGGCTAAGGAAATGTTTTTGGGGAAAACCAGCTGATCGCTTGGTAAGTTTTTCCTTTGATGACACTTAGTCAAAACAAAGTGAGACTGCAGGCGGTCATTAGAGCTCTCTTTGTAGTTTGCTCCACTACCTTTGAAAGTTTATATTTCCATGCCCACCAAGTTCAGTGGACCTGGATTAGACCACACATGCTCACTTGGAAGAGAATTTCTGGATAATTTTTGACATTTTGAGCTGAAAGCATTTGGGAAGGGAGAGAAGTATTTGAACCTTTGGTCAAAACCATCTGGTTTTGCATAAAGCTGATGGGGTTCTAGGTGCCAATTATTTCATATTCTGGAATTTATATATTGATTTTATTTTTATGTCAATTTTAGCACCACTTTGAAGTCCCAGAAATAGAATCTCTTTCAACAGTACATTTTATTTAACGTTTTTCTGAAAATACAACATGAAATACAAAGATCTCTATTGAAGATTATAAAGCTAGGTTGTGATTAAAAGAATCTCGACTTCGGATACATTCCCTTTGCAAAAAGAAATCCCACTTGCTTGATTTTAAATAATAAAGTTATCTGCATTAACACTCAAAACAATGGAGGGCGCGTTGAATTCCACTGGTGTTCAGGGATGCCTTGAGATGTTTCCACCCCCTTTCTTTAGTGCAGCTTTAGAAATACCTGAAGTGTTTTGTTGCACAACATACTTTGCTGAATAAAGATGTGATTGCTCATACTTTGCTGGAGAGGAGCGCTTTGCTGAAGGAGGACCTAATTCTCTGCTGACTCCGAATGCAGACATCTCAGCTGTCTTCTTGGGAAAAGCCAGGTCAAGTGATGGAGAACACGTCTTTTCAAGGGAACTGCCTTCCTGTATGGCTTTCTTGAACACAGAGTCTGTGATGTGACATGGCTGCACCATATCTGCCTTTACCCTCCATGGTCTCAAGCTGCAGGTGCAGAGGGGCAGCTTGTGTCTGATGAGCGTTTGAGAAGGTTCCAGCCATGGGGGCAGAGGACATGGAGCGATGCTGGGGACAGGTGAGGTGTACACACAGCTGTGGAGCTGCACGAGGCAAAGGACAACTGTGCAAGTCTCATGCTTTTTGGATGAGTCCTGATAGAGAGAATAGCATCAGTTCTGTGCATAGCTTTCACTGTTGGCTCTTGATTAACAAGGGACACTTAATTAGGAGAGAACTTACGAAGCCTTAAATGCACGAAGTAGAAATGATAGCACTAAGGCAACAGCAACATAATTTGTAAGGCAAATATAACCCTACCCCACAGCATATATGAATTAGTTACATAGCCTGATTTCAAACTGGGTTCTGTATAATGGGATGCAGCAGCGCACAGTCTTTAATCATGGTGGTTCAACGGTGGATCCTAGGAGCTCCTGGAGCTCTACCTTAAGGCCATGGAAATTAAAGAAGTCCCAGAAGCTTTCACAGGATTATTCCTGCAGTAATTATTTTTATATAAAAGAGAAAGCTAAAAGGAGGAGACTGTGCACACATCTCTACCTTGGTCCCACTTTTTCATGTTCAAACTCACAGAAGAATTATTTAGAATCATGAGCCGAAAGCTATGTAAAATCATAGTTCTCATAATTTATTTAATCTGAAGTTTTTTTGCTTTGTTAGTTTTTATGATCATCCACAACCTCATTCTCCATATGTACTTTGTGAGGACAATTGGGGCTGAAGCTGTCTGAAATGAAGTCTCTCCCACTGAGCATCACATCTTGGACATTTGCTACTCCTATAGGTTTTAGAGGATCCAATAGTATTATTGACTATGCAGTTAAACAGCTTAAACTTTGGTATTTATTGTTTATATAGCAATCAACAGCATATCCCTGTATCTACAGATGAAAGAGAGGGCTAAGTGCCCTGACATGAGTATTTTGCATTCTGGCTTAGCAATGATTTAAACGAAAAATAAGATATTAAAGAATGCATATAGTTAACCATCTCAAAGAAAAAGTGAGCATCTCTGGTTTTAGTTCACATCCATTTGCTGTGCATCAGTCCCTGTGTCAGTGAGTAGCTTTGGATGGAACCCAGGAATCACACGTAGTTCATCCAATACATCTCACAACATTACTATTCCTTTCAGCTCTTCCAGTGATCCTTATCGTTGTTCACAAAGCTCTTCCTCATCTCCTCTCCAGCCCTCTGACAAATCTTCAGTATGTATTCGTCTGACGGATGCACCCTGATTTTCACTCCGTTGACCCTGAAACCTGCTCTTAGATACTTAATTTTTCAACCTATCATTTGGTGACAGAGCCTTCACTTCCTCCTTTTTTTCCGTTCTTCTGGTACCTTTGTCCTTATCTTCAACTACCTTAAAGTATCTATTTCTTTTAAGCTTTTCAGTTATCCCTTGGCTTTCTGATGTCAAGAAAATGGATGGAAAATTGTCAAGAGGAGCATCTGTCTTTTGTGCAAAAAAAAGTTCCAAAGCACCCTTCTCACAAAACCCCAATCTAACAAACCAAGTAAACAAGCAGAGCCCTCTGAAAACACGAGTAGCAACAGATGTCCAAGGACGCAGAGAAAAAACCCCAGAATTAGCAAAAAATACCTAAAATTAATGAGGCTAGTGACTGCTCAGGCACCCACAGAATTGATCTCTCGAGGTGTAGATCATGTTGTCCTCAAATGCAGCAAAGGAAGAGGAACAAAAAATTCCTCTTGTTCTCAAAAAAAATTATTTTTCAGCTTTTAAGGGTAAGGAGAGAGATTTTGGGAGAAGGAGGTTTTGAGAAATAAGTTCTAATATTAAAGTGACCTGAAAATGGTACTGAGCAACGTACTTTGTTTCACGAGCAGCTTTCTTTAGAAAAGAGCTGGAAAGACATCAGCTGCAGGCTGTTTCTTGAGGTCCTACTTGCACAAATGCAACTGTGATTAAAAAGAAAAGAAAAAAAAAAAAGAGGAACAACACTTATTGCAATTTCTGTGACAAAGTAACACTGCACCACTGCAAAAATGTGTGGCTGGCATTATGATCTTGCCAACTTTGGCCATCTAGTGGCATCTTTTTCACTATGAAAAATAACAAATAAACAATTAGAAGCCATCTCTGTTTTGAAAAGAAACAAACCCCCAGACAGTGTGGGTATGTCAAGTAACGTGCCCGGAGCTACCTGATTCTGGCCATCTTATTGATGTTGTGGCACAGAAAAAAGCTCTGGCTGTTTCAAAGCTCTGCAGCCTGGTGTGCTCCGGTGCAAATGTGCAGTGTTCTTGCCCATGGATGTGTCAGCCCAGGGTGGCTTTGCCCTGCACGAGTGACAGCCCGGGGACAGGTTGGAGGATGGGTTGCATTAGGTAGGATGGCACCAAGAAATGGTGAATGACTACGAAATGACTATGGTGAAAGAAATTTGCTGGATCTAGTCCTGCAGCATCCATGCAAATGGAGACGTGGCAGTGAGCCCTTTGCATGCTGAGGTGACTTCAGGTGCCCCAGTCATCACAGAATCATGGTTTAGCCTAGAAGAGACCTTAAAGATCACCTAGTTCCAACCCCCTGCCATGGGCAGGGACACGTCCCACCAGACCAGGTTGCTCAAAGCCCCATCCAGCCTGGCCTTGAACCCCTCCAGGAATGGGGCTGCCACAGCTTCTCTGGGCAACCTGGGCCAGTCTCACAGCCCTCAGAGTGAAAAATTTCTTCCCGGTATCTATTCTAAATCTACCCTCTTCCAGTTTGAAGACTTTACCCCTCATCTATCATGTCTCAGACCGCCAACAACCTCAGGTTTCCCTGGAGCCGTTCAGCCAGGGAGGACGGGGCCTCTGGCATCCCCACGGCGTGTTTTCCTTCCAGGCCGTATCATTTCAACCACCGAGGCCGCACCGTGTCCCCAGACCGGGGTTGCTGTTCTGGGGGTGCCCGGAGACACCGTGGGGCGGCGGGTTAGAAACCTGAGGTGTCGGGAGGCGACCAGCCGCTGGGCTGAGGAGCCCGGCCCGGGTCAGTGGGGGCGGGCGCTGGCCGGCCCCGGAACTGCCGTTCCCGAGCCGCGGGGCCCCGGCGGACCCCGTCGGCACGGACCGGCGGCACCACCGAGGCGGCGCTTCCTGGGCAGGGCCGCGGCGCGCTCGGCTACCGGCTATCCGGGCTCGGGCCGCCCCGCCGGGTCCGGTGCTCCCCGGCCTCGCCATGCAGCGCTTCACGGTGAACATCAAGCTGCCGGCGAGGACCCTGACGGGCGCCTTCAGCGCGCCGAACAGGGGGGCGGCGGACTGGTGAGGCGCCGGGCGGGCTCGGGTAGGGAGAGCAGAGGGGTGGCTGAGGGGTCCCGGGCCTCTCCCTGCCGAGCCCCCCGGGCTGAGGCGAAGGAGCCACGGGGTGGGCCCGGCTCCCCGCTGCCTGCCCGGGTCTGCCTCCTCCCGCTCCCCCACAGACCCGTGGGTTTAAGCAGGTCCAGGTGCCGAGGCTCAGCCAGCGGCGGCAGGTGCCGGGCGTGTGATAAGGTGGTGGGAGCCATCCCTGTGGAGGGTCGGCTGTGCCCTCCTGCCAGGGAACCGTGTCCCGCCGTCTCGGCCGGGGCGGTCACCGCAAATACTCGCGTCCCATTTTTTGTCACTGGAGGCGGGGGTGGTGATGCTGGTGTGTCCCAGGGGGGCCTCCTTCCTTCTGCCGGGCACGGTGAGAGCCGTCCCCGTTAGTCGCCGTGGGGGCGGGCAGGGAGCCCGGTGGAGGTGCCGCTGTCCGGCTCTGAAGCCAGAACAAAGCCGTGGCCATGGATGAGCGTGGGCCGGTCCTTTCTAGCAACGACATTCACTTCTCCGGTTAGAGGTCGTCTTTGGTGCCATAAACTATAGAGATCAGAGCTGCTGCTTCTGGTTTCTACTGCTGTTATTGTTTGCGAGCTGATGTATCGAGCCAGCACATGTATTGGTTTTTGTATTCATTTTTCTGAGCAGTGATTTCACCCGGCTATGCTGAGAAGCATTAATTTTATACTGCTGAATCTTAGGAAGAGAGTTAAAACAAAATAGCTGAACCAAGTGATTTTTGAAAACAGTGGCCTTTGTGTTTGTCAACTCGCAAAGCAGTGACCATTGCAGTTCTCTGAAGTTCTTCGTTTGAAACTTTGTTTTTCTCCTTTGACTGTTACTACTTGCTCTGTAATTGTCATTGGTGGCTGCATTGGCCTCTCCTGAAGTCAGACAGGCCTCAGTGGCTTCTCACTATTACTGTAATCATTGTTCACATGCGCCTTTTTTGTCTAAAGAAAAAAAAAAAGATGCAATCGTTAATTATATAATTGCAAATTTACTGCTTTCCTGTGTGCTTATATATAAAATTTGGGAATGCTCTTCGTGAATTCTTATGTGATGTCTTAAATTAACAGAGAAGGATTTTTGTAGATGGACACGAAGAGTTGCCTTGCGGTGGCTTAGGTTTCCATCAGCAAATGGTTCAGCAGGCAGGGCAGCAATGGCATTTTATAATGGTTTTGAGTTTTATGTTATTAAATAGTTTTTACTCTTTGATGTTTATGTCTAGTAGCAGGCATTAAACTTACACAAAAAAGCCTCATTCTTGACGTGAACTGCTTTTTGTTCTTTTTTCTTGTTTGATGGTGATATGTGCTTTTCCAGGGGCTGGCAAGGTTTGATTGCATATGGATGTCATTCTCTTGTGCTGATAGTTGATGCCAATACTGCTCAGACTTTACAGGTTTTGGAAAGACACAAAGCTAGCGTTGTCAAGGTGAGACGTATAAGTTTTAAGGCATATTACTTGATTCTGGTCCATATATTATTTTTATTGCACTTGATTTTCACATAAAATCTGTTGTAAAATACCTGTATTTTACATGATCTCTTTTACAGCTAAATCAGACCATACATGCTGAAATTTGAGCTGAGGTTGGTGGTATACCTTTATAGAAGGTATAGAATACATGGAAACATTTGGTAGTGTTATAGAACACAGGCATAAATGTTTCTAAGAAAGCTCTTAACATGGCAGAATTTCAAATGGACATTATAAATTATGAGATGAATCTCTTTGTTGATGCCCTTGCTGATCTTTCATGTTGTGGGTGTAACCAGTTCACCATTTGACTAGAAAGTTACTTGTAAGTTTTTACTTCCCTTCTTACCTATAGAAAAGGAACAATAGGAGACAAACTGAACATTTATTTTAGTGATAAAAAATGGCTAAAATTTAAGCTTAAGTATAGGCTATCTGTACTTTCCTTTGAAGGTCCTTGAAATTGCAGAGTTTGACTTTGGGTCAAGTGTGGAACAGGATGTATTTCTTTGATACATTATTTCTTTGAGTGTGGAGAATGACAGATTCAGTCAGGGTTTAGAGGAATGTTTGGCTGGCAGATGTAATGTTTGATAGTCCTTAGCTCAAATGCTATATTAGAAGACAGTAATTTATGAAGAAAAATAGATTTTTAGATGGGGGATTTTGGTGTTTTTTGTAGTAAAAGAAAATGTTTGAATTTGCCTTCTGGAAATTGCACTCTATTTTTTTCCCATGTGTATTTTTCTTTAAATAGATCATCTTCATATAGATACACTAATAGTATATCAGATATAGCCACTTTGATATTTTAAAATTAAACACAATTATTTTGTCTCTGGGTTTGATAAATTACTGACTTCTGAGCCATCGTGTTCCAATGATGTCTTTCTGCACACTAAAGAACTTGAGTTTTTTAGTGAGTGGTTTTGAAATTTCAGTGTATTCAGTAGTAACACAGATGGTGATGTTTATGTATCTTAAAATAGGATAATGTATTTCTGTGTTACAGAGTCCAGTTTTTTAATTGCACTTTTTAAGTGCACTTTTTAATAATAAGAAATAGTGTTAAAATCCTGGGTGAAAATATTGGGTAGGGCAAAACTGATAAAGATCTATACAAGATCTTGGCCAAGAGCCATATGGATAATGATACTGGCGGTTTTAAAAAGGGTTATAAAGTTTAGGAATTTTGCTTGATTAGACAGAATTTTGAAACTGACTGGAAAAAAGGAAAGTGGAAGGATTTGGTTTCAAAGAGATACTTTACCTTGTTTTTTTGAGACTGTATGCTAGGACATGTTAAAAATAATAATGTTAAAATGTCACAAAGGAATGAAAACTGATTTCTTCCAGCATATTGTATATTTTCCCAAATCGTTCAGTGAATTTTGAGGATTCTCAGGGTTGCCCAAACATTGCTGTCAACTTAGAGCTTGTGCCGCTGTTATGAATAGTCTCTCTGGTGACAAGTGTGAGGCGACTTACCTGACTCTCAGTGAGGAGAGGTTATTTCTCAGTTATCTCAGAGCAAAGGTGTGTCCACGACAGCAGCCACAGAGTAAGCAGCACTCTGTGAGTCAATACCTTTGCTTGCCTTTTGACAACTTGTTTGGGTAAGCATACCCTTAGCCTCAGTTGTCTTCAAGCTGCCCTTTAAAGTGAACAAATCAATTCCAATATCTATAACTGTGTAAAAAATATAAAATGTAGGTATTATGGAGGTAGCAGCTATAATGATGATTCTGCTTTAAAATTTCCACTTAGCTTGGGTAATAGGTTGTAGTAAAATTGGTTTTTGATCCATGTAATGATAACATTTTAATGTGCTTCAGTTACATTCACTAGCTTTGAGAAATAATGTTATTTCAATAGGAAACCAAATGCTGAAGTCCAAATAGTCTTTATATCGTTTATAAGATAATTTTTCAAAACCACTATCTGGTGTTTTATTAACAGAAATAGACTGTAAGAAAATGACTAATTTATGAGGAGGAAGAACAAAGAGAAATTCTGTTCTGCTTTAAAAAGCAGACATTATATGAGAAATTATTATGAGACCATGATCATTGCTGATACCGTTCTGTGCGTTTGTAAGAAGTTTCCTGCAATTCCTAACTGATTTTTTTTGGTGTTTGTAAATGCTGAGTGTCAATAAGCTGATGGGGATCTGTAAGAAGTCTACTGTTTATGTCTGACTTAAACTCTTTGTAGTAGAGGTTTACACCAGCAAGCTCAGCCTACAAGGGATCTTCTCCCCAAAACCCATGTTTCAGATTTGAAAAATTTCAAAATGCATCACTATCTGCAATAAAAAAGCAAAGAGAAAAGCAATTGTTTCATAAACCTTCTGCATTCTGTTTAACTATTTTTCTTTAAAGACTTCCTGGCCTTTGACTGTTGAAACTGTGTCAGGTAATGGTTTCAGTGGAAATGGATCCATGTTAGTTGTCCACGTGTCGATATGGTGTTTGTGGGATACGGGTAGCTTTGTATAGAGTGGATTGTGTCTGATTTTTCTTGTTGGAGCAGGGCGACTGCAATGAGAAAAGAGGGCTCGTGGTGTTAGAGCTGCAGGAGCTCTGGCTGAGACTGATCGCGTTAAAGATCTCCTTTTTGTTGTTCATAACTTGGTGGCAGCTCCTCCTTTGGGAAATGATGTTTTTCAGACTTGGAATTTTCTTCAAAGTAGTATATCTACCTGAGGTAGAAATAGCTTTACAGGTTTCTATAATTACATTTTTTAATAGCTATACATGCAGGTATCGTCATGGGTAATTTTTTTTTTTTAACAGCAGGGAATTGGGAATTGCAAAACTGGAATTTGCAGGTAGAGGAGACTCTCCTAAGAATTCTTTGTTATTCTGGTAGAAACAGACTTTATAGCTAGAGCTCTTTGAAGATTGCTTGCTGTGCACATGTAATGTTTGTTTAATTTATTCAGCCAGGCTTTGGAGATACATCCTGGTCACACCTCTGCGAGGGGTGGCACAAAGGTGGCTACAGTGCTCTGAATGCTGTTATAAATCTAATTCATGTTGCAAAGTCAGTGGTGCCGAATGATAATTCTATTTTTTTTTTTTGATGCCATGCTTTCAATGTCTGCAAAAACTGTTCTTTTTGGCCTCACCCTTTCACTGTCAGGTACTGTAGCAGCACACAGCTAACTAGCCACCGTTGTAGTAGGTAAACTCCTATTAGCTTAGCATTAAGATTTCTTTATTCTGTTAGTGTCTTCAGTCTCTCTTAGGGGCAGAAGTTCACCTTTAAAGCAGATAGCAAAACAACTCTATATTGAATAGATAAGGAAGGAGTCAGTGTTATCTCCTTATAATCTCCGGAGACTTGTAGACAGAATGTTTCACATTTCAAGACACATAGTTTTCATAGACACATAATTATTGCCAACTTGCAAGCCCGTGCAGGCTGAAATCCCATACCAACAAGTGGTATGTGGAAGTCAGTGGTGGCAACATGCAGAAAAGGACCAAAAAGATAGCAAATGTCAGCAGTAGCTTGACGTGAGACAGTATGTATGTGAAAGACTAACCTTCCTTCCTCCCCAATACCATAATATATTTGACAGATTAGGAAAATGATGACGTGTTTTAGGATATGTGTAAAAGTTTGGAAATCAGAGAGTATAGGGTTGCAAATGCCCACAGCACCTTAAATATTGCCATTTAGTTTCTTGTAAATATTTGTGTAAACTTTCTATATTCATAGCATATATTTATGGGTTGTTGTAGTTACCTTCAGGAACAAGGTTTATTAGTTTATGTAATTTGAAAATACCAACCATACAGTCATACAGCACAGTTACAACATACCTTAAATTAGCACTACTGATGGTAGCTTAAGGGCATGCTTACTCAGATGCTATTAACATTAAATATTAATATGTTTTTTTGTTGAGTTGTTTATTATTTGTTTATCCATCTGAAAAATATGGAGTATAGTGTCTTTGTTATATCTTTTTGCCTCCTGTGACCAATTTTCATCTGTATCTTCAGGTTAAGTGGGCTAAAGAAAATTACCATCACAATATTGGCTCTCCATATTCTTTACGTTTAGCTTCTGCTGATACTACTGGAAAAATAATTGTATGGGATGTGGCAACAGGAACAGCTCGTTGTGAAATACAAGAACATGCGAAACCAATTCAAGGTAATGACAGTGCATGGTGTTTGTATGGAAGTTATTTTATGGAGCACTGTGTCCAAATCCATCCCCAAGGTTTTACAAGCTATGCTCAGTTCTGCCATTGAATTTTACTGTTGGGATCTGTTTGCTTGTTTTCTACGTAAACAGTTAAGTAGAAGACTTACTGTCTTCCAGAGGGATGCTGTGAGATTTAATTCATTATGGTAACATTTTCCAAGATCTTCTGAAAAAAAGTTACAATTTATTTTTATTCATCTTATTGATTGGAATAATAATGGTTATGGTGTCAAGTTCCTGCTCTTGAATTGGGGATGTCGTGCAGTTTGCATTGCACCTGAATGTTAATGTCATCTATAGTGGTGTAGTATTTTGGCAGTATTACATTGCTGTAAGTTAAAGAGTTTTGATTGTGCATGTATACTTTGACAATTAGTTTGTTATGTAGCTGTTTCTGATCAAATATACTAGCACAATACATTTGCAGTGCAACTGGAGAGAGAAAGTTTTTTTGAGCCTCTACGCAGTCGTATGACTCATAGGAGCAGGGAGGCTCTTCTATGCATAGGTAGCAATATTAAGATGGGAAAAGTGAAATGGAGAAAGGACAAGTTATTGTGTAAATTTTAGCATAGAAGACAGTTGTAAATAAGGTAGGTTTCATAAATAGTTGGAGTTAGTGGCAGGAAGTCTTGAAACTGAGTATACCACATTTTAATTAGGTTTCAAGTGTAATTAAATGGACATAAATGGTAAGGATTAACACAAACGGTCAAGAGAAAAAGGAAGTTTTGAGATGGTATAAATAACTGGGTTTGGCTTTCATTTGAGCAGACAGTTTAGCGGTGGTATTTGCTGCTTTTGATTCTGTTCTTTGGGTGGTAGCTCAGTGCAGCTGGGAAAGTCTGAAAAATACCTGCTAAACTCTACCCAAGCAGTTCTGGGCAGCTGGATGTTTTAAGATTCCTTATCCCATTACCAGAAAAAGAAAAAAAAAAATCTCGTTGAGGGATCTCACAGGTCTCTGGGGGAAGTAAAAAATAAAAGCAAAACCCAACCAATCAACCAAAACCCACAAAAACCCCAAAGTAAAAACGAAAAAGCCTGGAGAAAGGAGCTATGCATTCATGATGATATAAGTTACAGAAGATTTATGTTTGCTTATGCTAGAGGCAGAAATATCTAGAAGCCTGCCTAGAGGTTAGTACTATCTTAATTGGTCTGATGAAGGCTAGAGAATAGAAAATGTAGCCACTGGCCAGGTATAACACAATTAAAAGAATATATTAGAAAGGAATAATTAAGTGTCTTTTTCCTTGCTGCTTTTTGTGCTCATCTATTAGTCAGGTGTCATCCATCAAATGTTCCCTTTCATTAGTTAACATGTTGTACTTCATCAATGAAAAAGTTAAGGTAGTGGCTAGAACTCGGAAAAGGGAATCAAAAGATCTAGACTAAATTCCTGGTTGCATCAGACACTTGATATCATTTTTACTGTTGCTTTGATTGGTGCAGTTTATAGTTGATACTTGTACTTTCCTGCTATTGTAAAACTTGGTTTTTTTTTTATTCTAATTTCTTGTGGTAGGCACTTTTCTGTCTATTGGAACCACTCCTAACAGAGCTGACCAGGAGCTGGCTGGAGCACTGGGATTTGCTTGACTTTGTGGCTGCGCTACTGGGGCTGGTCTGGTTCCAGTCCCTGAGCTGGTGCTGCGAGTGGGCCGTGTCCAGCACCGGACTGGCTCTTTCAGGGTTAGCTGGGAGGGATAACTCTGCAAGCACAGCAGCATCTACATGCTCTGCTGCATGCTCTGGATTTCTCTTCATTGGTACTGCTGCCCACGCTAGCAATATGTCTACAAATTATTTCTGAAGTAAAATTTAGAGCACTTTTTTTTTTTTTTGTCCCAGTGAAACTACAATAATGAGTTTCTAAGAATAACTTGTAGTTTATTTGGACTATTTTAAAAACTTGTGATGATGCTTGTGTTGCACTTGCTTTTTATTTGGAATTCTATTATTTGAAAACCCACTTACAAAATTAGATTGGTTGGTTTTTGTTATATTTCTTCTTCATAAAGCCTGTGCAAGTAGATACAGTATTATAAGTCTGATAGTGGGACATTGAAAATGTATTCTATTGACTGCAGTTAATTCTATTAGTTCTATTTCTTTTTTTTTTATGTTATAAGTTACATTTTATTTACTCCTGACACTTATTCACTGAACGTTTGGTGGAATTTTGACCATGCCATTTGAAGATTTCTCCAGGTTTTATTCCCCAATGAAGCTTTTCCAGTCTGTTGAGTGAGAAAAAAAACTTAATGAGCAACAGAATTAAAATTCTGTTCTTTCCTAAGTCCCTGGTTTGATTCAGCAATAGTCTGTAACAAAAGCAGCTTCTTTTCTTTTCCATCTGTTTCTGAGGCCTCTGGCTGTTATTACGCGACTGTAGAAAATGGTGCAAATAGAGAGATTGAGCACCAGGGTGAGCTGCTGGTTCTCTGTGTGTTATCTGCAAGAGCTTTGAAGGTTAACAGCTGGAGCCTCACTGTTTCAGTGAGGAGAAAAGCGATGCAGCAGTGTAAGGCACTCTCCTTTATTTGATCCAACCTCTGCATTCAGCTGAGAAGGAGTTAACCTTTTATATACTTACGGTGTAACTGATTAGGACACACATGGCTGGATTATTTTTTTTTTTTTCTCTGAAATCCAGTGAGAAGCTCTTACCAGCTCTGCAAAAGCTGAATTGATAAAACAAAAGAATGGCTGAGAGGAGGTTTTTTTCGACACCTTAAATGTAGGAACATGCTGTAGAGAAGCTGTGCCTTGGTGAGGCTGTGCACTTAGTGGTAGATGGAGATTGATGGAAAACATAGTCTTTTATGTCCATTTATCTTGAATGTTCCCAAATGATGCCCAGGCATGAAGATTGACAACCATACCTCTTCAGACTTACCCTAGCATTTAAGCACTGTACTTGTATTCTTGATTGTGTGTTACAGTCAGTTTCATTTTCCTCTTAAACTTAAGACTGTCTGTTAAAAGGTACTTGAAGTGGAGAAGACATTTGTTTCCAGGTCCAATACTGACACCATCTCGAATATTAATTTGGAAGGGTGTATGGTTCATGGTGTCCTCCCAAATATTGGTTGGGATGTTGTATGGTTCTTTTCCTTTTGACTCTGCAGTGATTCAGTACAACACAGTATGTTTTTTCAGGTAGGAATTCACTGGATGAAAAGATCTGACTTCTTCAGGTTGAATGTGGGTTGTGTGCATGAGTGTGGACGTGTAACCCAGTGTGTTGCTGCTTGTTAAAAACACAAATTCAGACTGTAAAAGGAACTTATTTTTTAGAATTGTGAAATAGAAACATCTTGCTACTCATAAGTCAGTACTCGTTGCTTTAAAGATGAGGTATTGCAGAAGAAAAATGATTTTTAAATAGAACAACCTTTTTATTCTTAAATTAATGTCACTGGTTTTTGTTCCTTTCTTTTGACAGACATGCAGTGGTTGTGGAATCAAGATGCTTCTAGAGATTTACTGCTTGCAGTTCATCCACCGAACTATATCGTACTGTGGAATGCAGACACAGGCACCAAACTTTGGAAGAAAAGTTATGCTGAAAATATTCTGTCTTTTTCATTTGACCCCTTTGATCCATCACACCTAGCTCGTAAGTTTGCACATATAAAGTAGAGTGATGTGAATATGTTTGGCCAGGAAAATTGTTAAACTAAAATGTTAATATTGAGATTAAAGTAGTGGATTGGAGAGAATAATGCCATTAATGCCAAGAAGAAGTCTGAAAGCAAAGGCAGGGGAGTCTTTGGCCAGTGTGGAATCTTCTAAGATAGGATGCTGTTGAGTGAGGGGAGGGGAAAAGTAGGCATGAGAAGAGAAGTTAGAGATCTGAAAATAAGTGTTTGAGACTTTATAAAGAAGGTGGAAAGCATGTAGATAGGGAGTCAGAGGAAGCCAAGTATAGAGTGCCCTGTTAAACTGACATAAAAAGCTATAAAAGGATGGATGCTGAGGGAGAATCCAATGAGATGAGTAGACCAAGAATAAATGGTATTTTCAATAGAAAGGATCTTTTTTTTAAAGGAGTCGAGTATGAGCTTCAGTTTCAGAAGCAACTCAAATATCAAAGGGTATGTAGTGCAGACTTACTGACATTTTAGAAGAAAGAAACTAAGAGAAATAAGAGAATCGGCCTTCTATTCTTTAATTTAGCTTGATCACTCCTGATCTATAATGAGGCAGTGCAGTTTCCAGTCTTTTTAGTTGTCTGTTTTTAAATCTGCCATACCATTCAACCTAAAATGGTATAAACATAGTAAAATCTTAGCTACATCTTTACAGCTTTGCTGAATCTTTATGCTGCAACATAAATAATGTGAGTTAACGATTCTTTGAGCCATGCTCTGCATGAGAACAAAAACTGGTGATATAGCCAACGTAGACAACCCTGCCTTCTATTTGCATTGTGAAGCTTAGAGAAAAATAGTTGATGAGAGAAAATAACTGTACTGAAGAAACAAGAAATTTCTGCCAGTAATCCCCACAGTGGTTTTTTTTTTTTTTACTATGGACTTAATTTTGAAAAATTGAGTTTTGTAGATCTAATTAATTGTAATGGACCATCTGCAGCTCTTTCAGTAGAAGGTGCATGTTGTCTAGAGTTATGAGTTTTCTAGCTAATACAGCATTATTAAAGTTATTAGCATTTCTCCCCACCAAAATTTCATTAAAATGGAACACCAGAATCAAATTGCAGATTGTATTTTGCTATACTAAAATTTGTTTTTCTTGGTACAGTGCTCACCAGCGAAGGAATAGTGTTCATCTCCGACTTCTCTCCTTCCAAAGCTCCTGCCAGCTCAGGGAAGAAAGTTTACATCTCTAGTCCCCATTCCAGCCCTTCTCACAACAAGCTGGCTGCTGCTACGGGGGCCAAAAAAGCCCTTGATAGAGTTAAAATCTTAATCAGTAATGAAAAACCAAGGTGGGTTGCAAATGCTTCTTCTCGGATAATGTTTTGTGTATCTGTATATTTTAGAGGTGTAATTTCATTAAAGTCTGTAAGATAATTAGGTTTAAAAAAGGAAAATTTATGGGTGTAGGCAGATTGTTGGATGTCCTGTATCGAGGACATTGTGTAAGGATAAAACATAAATACAGTCATTCGTCCCGTTCCGTTCCTAAAAACAGTCATATCATCCCAGCATGTTTTACATAAGTTAATGACATAATGTTCTCCCTCCTCTAACAGATTTTGATGCAAGTGTAAATTCAGAAACATCTTTCTTAGCCCATTTTCACCTTTTTTTTCCCGCCTAACATAATTCATTTCAGTTATGGAATGAGAAGGCATATAATAAGAGAATAAAAATGCTGTAAGTACTGATACCTAAGAAGACTTATCATTCTGATGTTGTATGTGGTACTGCAGTAGAAAGCATTTTTTTAAGTTAGTAGTGTATAAATAAAATTAGAATTTATACATTTGTCTACTTTCTGACCTTCTAAAACTAAAGTTGTTGCATTTTGAGGTGTTCTTTTTTTTTGTTAGAAATTCTCTAGACCACTTTCTTTTGTGTGGTATAATTCTTTTTTCCTTTCGTGCTTTCTGTTTGAGTAATAAAAGTATTTCTCAAGTGTCTATTTGAGAACAAACTAATCGGACTATTATCAGGTAGCGCTTCACACCAAAATTTAGTGCAGATATGTTATTTATAGCCTGTTTTGGTAAAGTGTTTAAATTGCAAGCTGAGCAGAAGACTTGATAATACTTCCGCTGGTAATCATTTAAGAAATTGTGATTTTTGTATGAAGTTAAAGGGCATAATGTTGTCATTTTGTGTTCTGTAATGCCTAATTCGTGCTGCATTGGACAGAACACCTGGTTTGCAAATACTGAGACGGTACCTACACTGCGGCAGCTTTATGTTTGCTCTGTGATAACAGCAAATCAGCAAAGATGCCATTTTATTTCTTTATTCCTCCGATTGCATTTTAAGTTGTATATGAATATTACTAAGGGTATGATAGTTTTCACTTTTCTCCCTCCTTTTCCACCCAGAACACCCAAAAAGAGTAGAATGGGAGAAGGGGAAGAAAAAGTAGCAGCAATGGTTTATCTGGTGTTATATTAGTTTAGGGAAATGTTGAAGAAAGTGAAACAGGAGATTGTCAGGAAAGTGATTGCAGAGAAAAGGTGAATAATATTCCTGAAGGAAGGAATGAGATGCAAGAGTATAAGGAGGGTTTAGTGTGAGGTAGAATGAGGAGATTAAAACCAAACAAAACCCCTGAAGGGATGATACATTAAATCAGTTGAGAGACCTTCAAACCTGAGCACGGCATGAAGATGATTTTCAATGTGCTGTAAATACAGTTCATTGGATTGCACGTACCTATGAACCTCTTTACCTTGCAGTCAGTCTCCTGTTAACAATCAACAAAATGATGAACAATCCTGCTCTTTGCTACTTTATTTGAGTTTGAAGACTTGTATTCTTGATAGGCTAGTTCCGTTCATTTCAGAATGAAGTAATATGCATAATAATATAAAAATTGAAGTAAGCAGTATGTTTAAGGGTAATTTCCCATGAATACCACTAAATGTCATGGCAGCTGGCACTGTTTGTAGTTGAATTGCTTTGTAGTTGAGATGTGCAAGAATTACACTTGTTCCATTTGAATTACATATTATTTTAAAAATGACACTATAATCTTATTTGGACAAAAGTCAACAGAGTGTGTGTCTTTTAAAGGTCAGTGATGCTTTGCACTGTAGCAATTAAATGGAAATCTGTAGTTCCCTAGCGATGAAAATAGGGAAGACTTGAAAAAATGCAGCTGCAGGAAAATTTGTGCTGTTAATTCTATTTTGAGCTTGAAGTATTTGTTGATACTGAACTTGGATAAAGTTTATATCTGATGTTTTCCAGTGCTGAATCTGTAACGCTCAATGACTGTCTTCAGTTGTCATATTTGCCTTCCAAAAGAAACTACATGCTGTTACTGTATCCCAGAGAAATCTTGATTCTTGATTTGGAAGTGAATCAGACAGTGGGTGTGATTGCAATTGAAAGAACAGGCGTGCCTTTCCTACAGGTAATGAAAATTTGATTGATTTCTAACATTGTAGTAGTTTACTAAGATCATATGGAAGTTCATGACTCAGTGATAGCTGTGTTTTGATTAGTTCTAGAGGATGAAAAGAAGTTAGCTCACCAGGGGGAAAAATGTCACGAATTCTGATACAAAAAACGAAAGCTTTTTTTTTTTTTTTAAAATAAAACTCATGATAGCTAAAAAGAATATAGTTGAGTACATTAATGTTTAAAAAAAACACCCAAAACCAGCAAACAATTGAAACAAAAACTTTCAGTGAATTCTTCGAATTAATTGACTTCCTTAGTCACAAGTACTGTAGCTAAAGAAATTCACTGGAGTGTTACATTAATGGTAACATTTTTGGTGACTCACTCATACGTCAGGATACATCAGTGTACTTTGCAAGGATAAAATGTTGATAACCTAATGGAATGTGGTGTCTCTTTACCTAGGTAATTCCTTGTTTTCAGCGTGATGGGTTATTCTGCCTACATGAAAACGGTTGTATAACTTTAAGAGTTCGCAGGCCTAGCTGCAGTATAACTGGAACTCCAAAAGAAGAGCCAGGTAAGTTTTGTGTCAAAAATGTCCAGAAAGGAACTTTGAGGTATTTTAATTATTACTTTAACATCAATATTAACCATCACGCATCTTAGAGGATGGTCAGTTACAGCCCTTCTAGTGGTTTTTTTTTCCTATACATTAAATTTAAATTTAATTTTATGCTACAATCTCCCAAAATTGTTTTTTACTTCCCTGAAATATAGTGCAAAATAAGATATTATTATTTTGAGTATCCTTTTATCACTAAATAATACTTTAATTTTGAAGTGGCTTAACAGTCACATATACAAGAAAGTTTTAGATAAAAGATGATTAGTTTGTTCTTTTTATCTTTAAGAAAAAAACATTTTTCAGGGTTTTGGAAGCCATTTGGTCAATTGGAAGAATTGGTCTTAGAACTAACACATGAGCTTAAATTTACATTAAAATCCATCTTTATCGCTTTTATGGAACGTTACTAAGAATGGCTTTTTAAATATAATGGAGTAGACTGGAAAAAAAGAAGGGAAAACACATTTCTGTAAATGTAAATAAATTTTTGGATTGGTGTTTTTTGTTTTGTATTTTTTATGGATTTTTGTTTGACAGTTTGGTAATTTCTAGTGATCTACAAGGTTATTTGCTTCCAGGTTTACCAGTAGACCAAATGAGTTTTGGCTTGTGGAGACCAGATGCACTTTCTCCCCAGATACGAAACAGTAATTTTTTTAGATTTGGCAAGATTCAAGTGGAATAAGATATTTAAAGACAAAATTATATTTTTGAGAACTGTTCAGAGCTGTGTTGTATACAGCAAGATCAAGGGTATATAGTTTTGGATTATTTTTCCTAATTGCCACACAGGAAGCATGTGGATTTCAGCCAAAGAGCTTGGTCATTCTGCAAATTTAGCTCTGTTAATTGATCACATCGTATGTTTTCTGTTCTAATTGTTTGTCCTTTGTGGGACGTTGATGTTACAGATCCAGACCCAGTTCAGGAGCTGATTTATGATTTAAGAAGTCAGTGCGATGCGATCAGGGTAACAAAAACAGTTCGACCCTTCAGTATGGTTTGTTGCCCCGTGAATGAGAATTCTGCAGCTCTCATAGTCAGTGATGGCAGGGTAATGATCTGGGAATTAAAATCCAGTATTTCTGGCAGAAATGTGCGTAGCAGGTAATGGGATTTATTTTTCTTATCAAAGCTTCCATCTGTTACATTTACAAGTGGCGTGTAGTATTTAATTAGATTCTAAAAGCAACGGTGATGTCCTTGTGTGTATGGTAGTGTGACATGCTGTACACGTGTATGAATGAAAGGAAGAGGAACAAAATACATCATCCACATTGATAGTTTTATTGCTTTGGGGAAGTGAAGGAACTCTATTTACTCTCCTTTCTTTGAAAAATAATTCCATACTACGTGGTTGGAATAAGGAAACAAAAGATAGGAAAGAATATTCACATTATTTTGGGGAACATTTTCTTCTCATTTGGCTTTCTTCAGACTATATAATTTTCTTCAGGAATGAATCTCACTTTCAATCACATGAAAGAACTGCAAAATGAGTCTGGAAGGGGCTACATTCTTAGTAGGGGAAAGGGTTTCTGTGTTTGAATTTGACACAGAGCAACACAAGGCTGTACAGCAGGTGGCTGGAATATGGTGGTATAAACAATATTTTTTTATATACAAAGTCTTTAGAGTTTTAGATTTTGAGCAGTCTCTAAAAATACTCTATGAAGTAGTACAGTTCTTTAAACATTCAGTGTATTAAGGTCGTTCTGCTGCAATAAACGTTTGAAATGCTATTGAATAAGATAAATAACTTACTGCTATAAAAGAAATTCAGAATTCTTAGTACACTTTTAAATGTAGAAAATACCAAATTTTCAACATAGATCCTTTTGTTGCTTATCAGTGGTTTAATGTTTTTATTCTTGGTGTTCTCAAAAATACTGTTAGATGGATATTTTGTGATGCATATCCAAGAGAGCTATTTAGGATCCATATGTTCCTGGGTTTTACTTCTTGGATTCTTAGGGTCGTTTCTAAAACATTGATTTTTTTTTTTTGTCATAATTTTATAACCAGGAAAAATGTAGTAATAATATAAGAACCACTGAGCCTGGAGGATTCTGGATAGGGTTGGATTGTTCTGGAAAGTAAAGCATATTTCTAGTTGGTGCAGAGTCTTTAATGGATTTTGAAGGAGTCTTCCTCCATTAGCTCTTGATCTTGCTGGATTTGATGGTCTTAATTAAAATTTGAATTCAAAGTCGGTTAAAGTGAGATTTTTAAAGATATAATAACACAAAAACCTGACGCGCAGATATCTCACAAGACTGTAAACTTAGGTATTACTCTAAGTTTCTGTTCTAGTTTTGTATATTCAGGGGCAATCCTGTTTCATTTGTTTAGGCTTCGGTTACAGGTTTTGTTGTCTGGATTCTATATAAGAAGTTTATGTAGGTTAACAAAAACCGTTTCCCAAGTTTGGGAATCTGTTCTTAAATGTTGAAATATTTACGATTGTTCCTTAGCTGTATTCATTACTATAGCTCTACATATTAATACACAATATATTTAAAAGCTTCCATTCAGTACTGAGGTACACTTCAGAACAAGGGATGCATCTGTCTCTTCTGTTATGTACAAAATATCTCTGTAAGGAAGATGAAAGTTTATTTTAAATTTTGTACATCTTTGTGTGCATTATCTCCTGGTACAGTTGTTTGTGGAAGTTGATGTTAGGAATAATATTCTCAAAATATTCTGCAATTAATAAGTGGTAGGAATACTGAAAGAACACCCTGGGGAAAAAGCAAAATCGAGGACCTAAGTCGACAGATGATCCAGTTTGTACTAAGAACTTGTTTTCATTTCTTTTACAGCAGTTCAAGTGCTTCACCTTTGTATTCTCCAGTCTCATTCTGTGGAATTCCCGTAGGAGGATCCCAAAGTAAACTTCCAGACCTCTCACTAGACAATATGATTGGTAAGAATTTCTTTCTCTAATATTACTATTGATTACTATGATTACTGCTACTCATTTCTAGAGTTTTTGAATCATTATAAATCTTAGCTTATTTGAGAAACTACATGTGTTAGAAATATTTTCTGTGCAATTTCAACAGTAATTCTGAAAGACAAGAATTCCTGTTCGCTAAAGAAATTATCAAATTAATCTTTTTGAGGATTTTATATTGAGGACCAATGTTCATTGTCATTGGGGGGGGAGTAATTTAAAATGGAATTTGGCTGGAATGCTTTCATTTTTTAAAAGTAATCTTAAGCAGATGAAGACAATTTAAACTACCCTTGAATTCTGGGAAGACTGAAATCGTTGCATTTACTTTTTTTCCCTCTTCCTTCCTTTTTTTTCTTCCTTCTTAGCATTAGGAAAAAAGCTAGTATTGGACAAATTGCCTGAAGTGCAGTCGTCTAAAAAGTTTTATCATACAGAGTTTAACAGGAAGGAATGCCTCTTCAAATAAACATTGCTAATATATATATTACTTCATTTGTGATTTTTATTTTATAAACTCTTATATTTTTTTATAAAAAAATATACACTCTCCATAACATCTCAGATTAAAATTTAATACTAACAAGGGCTTTAATTTTTAAGCAGGGCAAGGCACAGTTGCTGGGGAAGAGCAATTAAAAAGTTCTTTTCTGCAAGAAGTACACCTCAAATTTCTGCTGACTGGACTTCTGTCAGGACTTCCTTTGCCTCCTTTTGCTATCCGCATGTGCCCACCTCTTACAACAAAAAATATTAAACAGTATGAGCCAATCCTTGCTGTTGGTATGTACCTTAAGTAGTTTATTGGTTGTTCTGAAAAGAATATGTTCTAGATTAAATAGAAATATAGCTACTAATACAGAAAACAATCTATTTTTTGGTCCTGTGTAACTAATCACAAATTTGTGTCCATGATAGTCTGTGGGTTCTATTTTGTCCTGTCTTGAGTTTAGGTAATTCTACCTGAAAAATAGCAATATATTAGCATTCTTTCATTTAGTATGATACTGGTCCATTAATACATGTCATTTTACATGCTGCTCTCACTTCATTCTAAATATCAATAAATACAGACTGCTGTAGCAACTGCATTTCTAAAATAAGTAAATGAACTTAACACAGACTGTACTTCAGTTCTCATGTAAGTACCTAAAAATACACTTAAAGCATGTTATTTTTCCAGAATCTATTCTGTCTGATTACAAATATAGCTAAACTCATCTAGATATTAGAATAGTTGCCAGCAAGCACCTGAATTATTAACTCTGAGTTCTCCATATTTAAATCAGATTTTTCTGGCATGCTCTTTCAGACCGCATCAGGGATTTCACAGTGTAACCAGACAGGCTGCAGTCAGTGGACTGGAACAGTAGATGGAGAGATGCTGTAATTTAAAGGTTGTAGGAGGTTGTAAAATTAGACCTCTGGATTTGTGTTGTTCAAACGTGCTACTGAAATATCTAAGATACCAGTTGATTCTGGGCTGCCCTGTCAAGGCTGTGCCTGTCGCAAGTCAGACTTGGGAGATTTTTGTTATTCTTAAGGTTGTCTGTGCTATAGAGCCTTCTCAGGTTTTTGAACAGGGTGGGGGGTATTGTGAAGGTGAATATTAAGCAGGGGGGCCTACAAAGAGGATCTCACTCCAGTAATGGAAACACCATAATTATGTATGGCTGTATGTTTGCAGTTCTCGTAGTACTTCTATTATTACTGAGCTAAAAGTACCATCAACAGTTGTGCTCTAAAATATAGGCAAGCTATCATTACATGATGTGATGCTACTAAAATGTAACTTTTGATTTTATATAATCTGTACCTGTTAAAACAGCTGAAATATAAAGATTAGGAAACTAATAGATAGGTATAAAGTGCATTTACAGCAAGGTCTGCAGCATTCTAGACTTAAGGTACCTGAATGGCGCTTTAGATATCCATAGTTGTATTTAATAAAGTTGATACGAGTATAAAGAAAAATGGGAAGGAAAAGGACGCCTTCCCAGTGTCTAATAGAAAATGGTAACTTTCAGTGTTTCAGAAGGTATTTGATCTAATTGAAGCTAATAGCTACTAAGTTAGTTATTTGTTATTTGAAAGAGGTCATTATTTCAGGGATGAGAAAGCAGAATTGCTTTAATGATTTGGTAAAATCTACCCATGGTTCTCCCATGGGGTTATTGGTGGATAACAGTTAATACTCTTCCTTGAGGCATTTACTCATCTTGAATAATCAAAACAAAAAGAAACATTCCTTTCTCCTGCAACTGGGTATGTTGGGGAAACGCAAGAAGAATGAACAGCTTTTCTGCAGGGTCTGCAAATAGGTTCAGGAAAATGTCCTGATCCAAATGGATTTCAGTGGCTGCAGAGAACCTTGGAGGCTTTAATATTCGGGATTTAAGCACTAGAAATCAAAATACCTTCTCTAAAATTGTAAAACATAATAGTTGCAGGTGGAAAAAAAGAAAAAAAAAGAAAGAGAAAAATAGCTGTAAATCCTGCATTTTCAGTAAAGTATGGAAGAGAAGAATTTAACTGGTCTCTCTATTTTTTTTAAATCACTTTTTATAGGTACAAGTAATGGCTCGGTCCTGGTGTTTCATCTTACAAGTGGACTCTTACACAAAGAGTTAAGCATCCATTCCTGTGAAGTCAAGTAAGATTTTAATTTTAATTCCTACTATAATCCCTCTGGGGGACAAATACTAAAACATTAAACTAAGGTTGTACCAGCAACGTGGGTGTCTTCTTTCATTGTTAATGACAGTCAAGAAAATTGCCTGCTGAGTCGTCTACCCAAACCCTATCTTTGCTGTGTAGAAGCAATAACATACTGACGAAATTAGAATGAAACTTACATTGAACTAAATATTTGAATTGTATCTGTGCTTGCTGATGTAGGATGCAGAGCAGCTACTTCCAGTTTCTTTAGTATATTATAGTGCAAAGAAGTCTTTTTGGCACAAAAATATTTATTACAGTGTCTTATTTATATAACTGTTGTGACTCACAGATTGTGTCCTTTGAAATAATTCTAGTTTATACGCCTAATTTTATTTCCTTTGCTCTTTTGGGGTTGAAATTGCTATTGAGACAGTTCTAGCTTTAACTGAAGTTAGAATTTTTAATTTTATCTGTAAAATATTTTAAAGACGGAATATAGGAGTCAGTATTTATCCATCCTAAGTAAGGAACAGAGTAAGTTTTAAAGTCGTTACCAAGTGTTTGTGTGTATGCAATGGCATAACTTTTTGGATAACTAATGGCAAGGACATTCAAGACAGTGCTTGCTGTATACATTGTTCCAGACAGATGGAAAATAAGGCACGGAAAATGAAACATTTATTTTTAGCAGTGATAGTAGTGAAAATTTGTGTCAGAGTTGTGGCATGAAACCTTCATCAGGCTAAGGGCTTAATTTCACTGTTTGGTCTAAAAAAAGGAGAGAAAAGTGCAGGTGTCTGGGAATAGATGGTTCTAAGAATTAATTATGTAAACCTGCTCTGAATCTACTGCTAAAATCGCATAAGTATATTTACATTTGTGGTATGATTAGTAGGCACTGTAAGAATAGAATTTCCCTTTGTGTTCTAAATCATTTGAGTTTTTTTGTTTCACACCATTAACTGCTTACAAAATTATTTTCATTTTATGATCTGATGCAGCACAGGAAAATACTGCTTTTTTCTCACTTAGTTGATAGAATTCAAAATTAAAACCACTGCTAACTTTTCATACATTAAAGAAACAAAAAAAATGAAGATGAGAAGACCGGAGGAAATATGCTTTTGAAAAAATACTTTATCTTTTATTTAGGCTTTGTCTATTATTGGAAGTATTGTTAGTTTGGACTTTTCACTTTGCAAAGGTTTTGACACTTTTTAAAAACTGTAGGAATGCATTGTCTTTCTAGGAACTGTCCTTGCATAAATGGTATTTTTAGAACAAAATTAAAATGATTGTGAATTTTGTTTAGTCATGAGCTGTTATCTAGGTAAGTCTTTTAAATATTTGTTTTAATTTCCTCAGTCCCACTCTTAATGGTCTGAGTGACTTTCTATGTAATTTTTATATGTCCAAGGGAATGCTTTAAGCAATGTAGAATAAGGCACAGGGATTTTTTTTTCTTTTTTAAATTCATGGAGTGCAACAGTTTTTCTTTCAGTGGGAATTCTTACTTTACCTCTAAAATGCAGATAGATTGGATAATGCCTCTATTTCAGTCTTATCTGAAAATATACCTTCAGGGAACACAATTATTTAAGTATGTAATTGAGATTACCCTGAAATTGTAACTCAAGGCCAGCAGAGTTTTCAGTGCCTTGTATTTTAAGAAGCGAATGTAATAAAACTATGGTCCTTGGAATAACAACTGTCCTTTACATATCAACTGTGTTAAAGTAATGGCCACCAAGTTGTCCAGGTGCTAGCAATTGACTTTTTTTTTTTTTAGATTAAATTGTTCTTTTCTAGAAATATAATCACATGCAGATTTTTTTTTTTAAATATATTATTTTCAAACTTTGCAGTTCTGTATTGTGATTAAGAGTAGGGTGAATTGTTTTTCTGTCCCCTTCTAAGATAGTTCATAGTCGTGACTAATCTTGACGATTCATTTTGTCCGGGATTATTACTTAGCTATTTCACTATTTGTTTAGAATTATGTGAGTAAATACTTTTCCTTTGAGTTTAATTTGGTTTTTATTAGGAGACTGAGGCAAGAAGCAGCAGAAATTCTTCAGAGCACAGAGAGGAAAAGTCAATCAGGCTACTGGCAGGACCATTAGTGAGGGGAAAAACTAGAGGGAGACTATAGCATGTGTGTGCTGGCTGAAAGAACCTGTGGGCAGGAGGTCAGTCTTTCTTCCTTCAGGATACAGAGAAATGCAATTAATTCTTATTACTAAGAGGAATTAAAAGAACCATGGAATAACTAAGCCTGATACCTGTTTCATCTTCTAAGTGGAGCAATCTAAGCTGGTAAGATAGGAAACGATAACACATCTTCAATGCAGAGGAGAATAGATTCAAGACATGTAAATAAAATTCCTGCAATGTAGCTTCTAGTTCAGTGATGCCTTTCGCTGCTACTTTTGCTTATTCTGATAGGTAACTATGACTAGAGCAGTGTTTCTCATGCTTTTTCGCAGAAGTTCAGCAAGTTCAAGGTTGCAACAGCTTTAATTTTTAAAATTAAAATCTCACTGTAACAAGAATGTGTGTGGCCTGCAGGCAAAACTGGGAAATAACTGCATTACATCCAAGTTTTAGCAGCTGAATTTAAACTGACTCCCCTTTGGGAAACTGCTTTGTAAACATTCATCACCTCCTTAAAAAAAACAAAAACCTTTCCTCACGTAGAGAAAGATGAATGAAAAATATCTACTACCTCTGTCATGCATGTGTTGGTGTGCGAGATTTATTTCTGTGCATTAGTAAATACGCATTGCCTGACAAGCGTAAGCAGCGTTGCAATGAAATCCCGTATATTCGGAATTGAATTCTGAAGTCTCTGTTACCAGATGTACGATTATCTCAGCTGTACGGTTTTCAGCACTTAATTCTAATTTCTTAACCTTCACCTTCTTAAAAAACTTGTTCCATTTCTGACATTCACTTTTGGACATACATAGGCCATACGAATACTTCTGAAGCACAAGGAAAACTCTTTTTAAATATTAAAATTTAAGGCTGAGAGTATTTTCTGATCATATGGCTGAGATTTTAATAATTGTCTTTAAGATATGATTTTATTTCCAATTTCTCCTTTTCTTATAATTAGTTTGAGTAGCAGCTGCCTTGTCATAAAGGCAAAACAATCCATTCCCAACTGAAAAAGTAATTTGTGTTTTTATCCGCTTCAGGACTCTTTGTAATTTGTTTCCATTGGAAACGTTAATCAAAACAACTGAATCTTACCCCTGAGACAAGCTGGATTTATAGAATCCCTGAATTTCATATCTTAAAAGAGTGGATCCAGTCTGAGAAATAGTTTACAACTGAATGTAACCCTTAATTCTAATAGACAAAGATGGAGATAGTTCAGTAGGAAAGACGTTACCTGTTTCCTCTGTTAAATCTTGAACCGCTGTCCTTCAGATTATCAATTTACATGTATGTCAATAACAAAAATTGTATTGTTTCAGGTGCAAGCAGTTAGTAAGCTAAGGTTTCCTTTTGATTATGAGTGTCTTGGGTTTCTGTAGATTTTTATTGGTATTGACAGACGGCCAGCTGGCAGCAAAGGAAAAGGACTTGTCCTGTTAAATCTTAGCTGATGAAAGAAGTATAGGAAATGCCTCAGGTCTTTGAACAAGAATGGTGAATAACTACTGGCAATAACAATACATAATGAGTATTCTGTACTTTTTCCAAAAAACATAGTAGAATAATAGATAAAAATTAGAAAGGTGTCAGAATTCTTATTTCTTCCATTTCAGAAAGCTCCCTGTATTTACAACCCTTTGAAGACTTGCAATGTCACACATTATTGCAATTGTAGATCTCTAGTCAATCATTCCTGTAATATTTCAATTAATAATTGAATACTGTGCATTTTGAAGTTATTGTTGAACTTTCATAGGTCCTGGTGGGAAAAGGACTGGGTCCTAAATTTTTAACTTTACTCGCGGACTTAGGAATAAAGCTTCCCATTTTTTTTAAAGCTTGAACTAAAAAAATAAATATGGTAGTAACTGGTATGTGCAAAATATTATGGGAGCGCTTTTTGCTTTCCCCCATCTACATTGCACTTAGGAGACATATTTAATAGAATGTGAGTTGGATTTGCTGACAGTGAATCATAAATACTGTTATTTATCTTTCTCATATTTTGCGTATATACTTGCAAAACAGACCAAGATTTTACAGTTGATGTGGCAGAAGACTTAGGTGTGCTGGGAATAGTTCTTAAGTAATCTGTGTTTGAAGGATTTGAGGAAAACCTAAATCCTTTTATCCGTGTTAAAATGAACTTGGGCATATGTATGTATTAGAATAGTCTCAATTTCCTTTTAGATTAGTTCCTTGATTTATTTCGCAGATAAAGCACTCCACTATCTTTGCTGGCACAAATTCTGTGGGGAAATGGGGACGGGGAGGACTATCTCGTTTTGGAACAGTACCACCTAGTGCCACTTTCTGTCCTTTTGTGGCCTGTGGTTTAGCTCAAGAATTTGCTAAGAATCCATAGGTGCTGGCTATATGTTATATACAGTGTAACTTTATGTCCTTGCAACATATCAAGGTAATTTGGTTTGTGGCTGCATTGGCATGATCTAAAAGAGCAAAAAAAAAAAAATTTAAAAAATCAGGTTTTCAGTTCTTTTGTGATAGGCTTTGAAATCTGTTCAGGGGCCTCTTTTTTTATTATCTTTGTTTCTTATTTCTCTGGACTGAAACAATCACGTCTCCCCACCTTGATATCCATATGAATATTTTTCTCTTTCTTTATGCTGGCAAATTTGAGTTACTTGATAGTTCTTCCCATCTGGTAAATCACTGATTTAATGAGAGCAGTGATTTTAGTCCACTTTAGTGCTGAATATCTGTGAGGGATTTTCATAAAAGTTACTAGGGTTTCTAACTGAAATTTTTGTTTTAACCAAACAAGAACCAGTGTAGTCTGAAAAGAAAGCTCTTTTTCAATTTGATAACTTTATATGTACATCATAGTTGTAAATGCGTAGCTTCTTTTTATGCTTAAATATAGTGTTTCCATAAGATGTAGAAAATACTTCTGTGCTGTTTTCAAATTGAACAATATGCATGAAAAAATAATTCTGTACTTCAGGCTATTTTCTAGCCTGGCCTAATATGCTCCATGTTCTCTCTTCTGATGACAGGGGAATTGAGTGGATAAGCTTGACTGGGTTTATTTCCTTTGCCACATCAACACCTAACAATCTGGGGCTGGTAAGGAATGAGCTGCAGCTGGTGGACCTACCAACAGGTTAGTATTTCCTGAGAAGCCCCTACACGAGGCTGACAGATTTGCTGGGGACTGACAAACATAACTTCTTACGACTCCTTTTATTTTGCTTCTGTTGTCATGACAAAATGAAATGATAAAGAGGAATTTTAACTGGCTCTGCTCTTTTGTCCTTCTGAAGCCACGTAATGTTTTCCATCTGGTGCTCTACAGACTTGAAACACCACCTTTGCAAAGATGTCTGTGGCTTGGACTTATTGAAAGACTGACTATGTGTCAGCAGGAGGTTTAGAAGCATTCACACAGCATGGGTGTTAGTGCTGTATTTTATTCACAAAACTGATATATTTTAAAATGTGTTTTGTCATAGTCTACTATTTATATCTTTATACTTAGTATAGTAACTATTTCTGTTTTCCTCCATGTCGTTTTTGTGTTCCAGGCAGGAGCATCGCGTTTCGTGGGGAGCGAGGCAATGACGAACCAGCTATTGAAATGATAAAGGTGTCTCATTTGAAGTAAGTATATTAGCCTTGGGAAGTTTATAAATTTTACTGTACTGCATGAAGATCCTCATGACTTAATAGAAATAATAGCAAATCCAGGAAAAAAACACTCCAGAGTATAGAAAAATGTGCAACAGCATTGAGAAAAAAAATACTCTAGAATATTAGTTCAAAGTACAAAAGCTTTGAATGTTTCTGTGGATGACTGTCGCTTCAGGATCCAACCTGAGTTAATTCCCTTCACTATAATTTAAGCCTTACTTAAAATGAGAAGATTGGCATTAAAGGTGGGATGATTTTTCACCTTCATTAATTTTTCTAAGTATATGCTTTTATAATAATTGTCTAGTGGAAAACCAGATGTGAGGTGTAGTTGCTTGTGAGGTGTAGTTTTTGAGAATCATAGAATGATTAGAGTTGGAAGGGACCTTAAAGATCATCCAGTTCCAACCCCCTGCCCTGGGCAGGGACACCTCCCACCAGACCAGGTCGCTCAAAGGCCCATCCAGCCTGGCCTTGAACCCCTCCAGGGATGGGGCTGCCACAGCTTCTCTGGGCAACCTGGGCCAGCGTCTCACCACCTTCACAGGAAGGAATTTCTTCCTAATATCTAATCGAAATCTTCCCTCTTTCAGTTTAAAGCTGTTACCCCTTGTCCTATCACTCCATTTCCTGATAGAGAGTCCCTCCCTACCTCTCCTGTAGGCCCCCTTTAGGTATTGGGAGAGGCTATAAGAAGTCAGCTGATAAACGACCAAATTGTTAACCATCAAATCCTGCTTATTTTGAGATCACACCTGTGACAGGAGGCCCTGGACTTCATAGTATCAAGAATAAAAACAGTGTGTTCTGTGTAAATGAAATTAACGTAGTGTTGAATTTAATAAGGCATTGTCTCTAAATTTTAAAAGTTGGTTTGTTTTTTTTTTTTTTTTACAGTGGAAGATAAAAATTAATTTTCTCTAGCTTGCATAGGAATATTTTCGGAAGTATGTATGTGTTCCAGAGAATTTGGAAGAGTTCAACCACATAATGTTCTTATTAATACATTAAAAATTGAGAACAGCCGTGGCCTTAGATGAAGAGACGAGAATGTTAAGTTAGAACAAGAAAGAATAGTTCACTTGGATAGAGATTAATGCAGTTGAAGAGTACATATAACTGCAGAGCCTCTCCGTATTTTCAAGCATGTGAAAAGTGGTAGATTGAAGGTGTTTTACTCATCTAGCTCCGCAGATGAAAGCTCTGAAGGCATGAGTGACAAGTAGTTTTAGTGTAAGAGGATTTTGTGTTCATTTATCACTGGATTAGGGAAGTGGCATTCGTTTGGATTAGAGAAAAAAAAAATCCAACCTACAGTCTTGGTGTGTCTTTCGGATATCTCGTGCAGTCATCATCATGAATATGGCTAAATTAAAGGTGCTGCTGCTGCTTTCTCTGAGTTCCTTCCCTTGTCTCTTTTACAGTAATTGAGCAGTACCACCTAACAGAAATATCTGATTCTTTCAGCTTTGAAGGAGAACTCTTTTTCAGACTCTATTTTGCGCCTCAAGGAAATCACAACTTCAGAGTGAGATTTGTGCCAAATTCATTTACTCTGCTTCCTCTTAGTTTTTGAGGGTTTCCGGAATGCTGAAATGAACAACACTTGTGAAATAAAATGCTCAAATTAAAATGGAATGATTACTTTTGATGTAGCAAATTCTTATTTGTTTTAGGCAGTATCTAGCTGTAGTATTTAAAGACAAACCACTGGAGATCTGGGATGTCAGAACATGCACTCTGCTCAGAGAAATGTCTAAAAACTTCCCTACCGCAACTGCTTTGGTAAGGAATAAAATCTGTTACTTACTGTTTATTAAATGTAATATGTTGAGGTACTATAAAATCTGTGAACAACTTTGCAGCGCAGTGTTACTCTCTCTGTAGCTTACTGTTTTCATCTACCATCAAACAGAGGCAAGAAAAAACAAGGTGCTGGTGGAAAAATCTGGTCTATCCTTTGGGTGATGGAGGGAGGTGACATAGAGAGCAATCATTGTAATTAACAGAAAAGGCCCCAGTAAATTCAGGGAGTAAAAGTTCTTTTCCATTTTTCCTGAACAATTTTTCACAGGAGTGGTCACCTTCTCATAACTTGAAAAGCCTGAGAAAGAAGCAGTTAGCAGCCCGGGAGGCCATGGCCCGACAGACGGTTGCATCAGATACTGAAGTCAGCAGTGTAGAATCTTCTGTTATCAGGTATTTCCCATTCTGATTTAATGCTGTTCTGCATCAGTTGATGTTTTTTCACCATGTACCATTGTGCTATAGAACAACCAATTCTTGACAGTATACCAGGAAAACAACTTTATGGAGCTCCTTTTAGCTTTTAGATGTGGAACTTTGATTTACTGCTGAAGGAGAGAAACAGTGTACCTTTTTCTCTCAGGTGTGTCCGTAGAAGTTACCTTTAGGTACCTGGTTCTTGAAGTAAAAAACTCTTCTATGTCCCCAAACATTTCCACAAGTGTATAAATGATTTAAATGTTGTTTCTGGTAAACTGTTTTGAAGGAAATACACATTTTTGTGCTGTCTCTGTGGATTAGTTAGGGAGAATTTGTGAAATTTCAAGAAAGAACTACTTATGTCTCACTGTGTTCTCTTTAAAGCTTGTTACAGGAAGCCGAAAGCAAATCAGAGCTGAGCCAGAACATTTCTGCCAGAGAGCACTTTGTGTTTACAGGTGCTGATGGGCAGGTTTATCATCTCACGGTAGAAGGAAACTCAGTAAAAGACAGTGCAAGAATTCCTCCTGACGTGAGTTCCGATTTTCTATATCATTGATGCTTTGATTTTTTTCTTCGCTACTATTCCAGTGGCAAGTGGTCATTAATGCAGTAGCTTGAAATATGAAATGAAAGTTCCAAATCCAAACAGTAGCAGTTCTCTTTTCACATTCTTACAGTTTTTGTACTGAAAACAATGTTGAAATAAATGATTTTTTTTTACAAGTTAGAATCTTCATAGGCCCTGACTTGCTTTCTGAATAAATTACACGACATATTTTTAAGAATTTTTGTAAAGCATATATAAAAAGCATGAATTACAGAGAGGGTGTTATTGAAACAAGTTTATGTGCTGTTAATGGACTTTATCTTACAATGTAAGGAGGACTTGAGTGGGCCAGAGCACTCTTTTGTGAGGTTTAAGTTTGGTTTTTTCCAGTTACTCGGAATAACAATCTTGCTTTTTTTTAGTTGTTCTTGAAGGCTTTGATAAATTGAGCTTACAAACAGGAATTCTTTATTTTTGTCCTACTTCAGTATGTGCTAGTATTGTATTTAATGAGGTGTGTCATGTTGGTGTTTCCTTGCAACAAGAGAGAGAGAAGTGATTTTCATAACTTTAAACCCAAAATTTCTCACAATGAAATTTATTTTGAAGCATATTGAAGCAAATATGACTGACTTGATAAATGCTTATATTCAATAGAATTGTTTTTTAATTAATTGAGTAGAATTTGGTGTATCGTATCATATAATAGTTAAAAAAATGAAATACTAATGTTGAAATGTTTGTTCCTATGTTTGACTCTATTAATCACAAGATTTTGTTCTGCTTCTTAAATATTTCCAGGGAAGTATGGGTAGCATTACATGTATTGCCTGGAAAGGGGATATCCTGGTTCTTGGAGACGTTGATGGAAACTTAAACTTCTGGGATTTAAAAGCTAGAGTATCCAGGTATGAATGCAAATGAAGTCTGATAAACATGAGATAATGAGTGTTAGAATGGGTTTTTTCTCCCTTCATTTTTGTCCATGTTTGTAGGAGGTCATCTGTGGTGTTGGAGGGGAAAAATGCAAGTATGTTGAAATAAAATTTCAGAAAATGCTCTACAGAAAATGTAGAGAAAATGTTCTCTACATTTTATCTTTTGTGTTTTCAGATGGAGTAACATTTTATCAAAGTTTTTACAACAGCTAGATATCTTTCTTATGTTAAATCTGCAGTGGCTTCTGATAAAACGTTAAGCGTCATAGTATTTATTTCAAGCATTTAATTTTTTTAGTTTTCACCATAATTTGGATAGGCATTTTTGTATGTATGGGTATATATTTATGTTGTTCTTCTCAATCTGTACAACGTCAGGATCTGCAATGTTCATGGAAAGGGTTTAAGTACCCACAGTATTAGGTATAAAATGACTGATACTAATCTTGTCTTTTTCTTTTCTTAGGGGGATTCCTACGCACCGAAGTTGGGTGAAAAAGATACGTTTTGCCCCAGGGAAAGGAAATCAAAAACTTCTTGCAATGTACAACGATGGAGCAGAAATTTGGGATTCAAAAGAGGTGAGTGTCTGTTGTTTTGATATGTAGTACTTTGGAAAATAAACATATTACTTCTGAAAATCAGGAGTTAGTCATGATTTCTTGCTGACGCTTGTATAATAAAGTTTCTGTTCCTCTTCTCAGAGGACTTTTAGTTCCTATAAAGCATTTTTAAGCTGTCAGCAATGAAAAGTACTGTTCACTCATAAAGCTGACAGCGTCTCTGAGATACGCTTTGTTATTCTCTTGTAATGTTTTTGAGGCAGACGTTGAAAATTTCAGGGGGAGTCTTCAATCTTAGTATTTAATCTGTGCACAAGAGAGTATTTTTTACTAGAAGTTTCTTAACATCTGTGCATATTCAAGAGTATGCATTCTTCAGTGCATGGATATAATTTGTTAGGGAGCACCAGAAAGCTAGACACTTGTTAATTACTGTTGTCTAGCTTCTCATCTTATTCAAAACTTCTGTAGTAATGTTCACAAATCTTCTGGGGTTTGCTTCATAGGTCTTTCAGGGGATTATAGTACCATGGGGAAGGAAAGATAATTGTACTCTTTTCACTTAGCCCCCCGGAGGAATTTCAGGTTATGAGGGTATGGAACAGGAATTTTAATTTTTTTCTATTTACTTTGTAGTGAGCACCAGCTCCAAACTCATACTTAATTTGAGCAATATGAAACTCTTTGTTGATGATAAGATTTGGACAGCAGATACAAAAAACAACTGTGAATTATGTAGGCAGAGTATAATAGAATATTATCCCGCGAGTCTCTCCTTGAAGAACATTTGAATAGTTTTGATGCCTTGGGATACTCCTCCTGTAGCTGTTCCCTCTCTTTTTCTGGGACAACTGAAGAAGTTTCCTACATGAAAGGATTTAAAATCAATTCCCATTGTCAGCTGAAAATATTTATAATATCTGTAGAAATATTTTACAGTCTTGTCCTATTATCCATATAATCCTCTCCTTAGAATGTTGCTTTTGCCTATAACTACTTATCCGATATTTCCACGCTTTTCTCCAATTCTCTCAGTACTAAGAGTAATTGTGCTCTGGAGCTGTGGTACCTTACATCTCTCTAACTCCATGCTTTGCGCTAGAACAAGTGAAAGGAAACAGCAAAATGTTGATTGCAATGGAGGCTTTGTTGGTATTTCCTTATATTAACAATTGTAATATTCTGTGATGCTACAGAAGGGTTACAAAATGTCTAACTACTGACCTGTGGTTAAAAGTGCAGTTTAGAAGGTTTTGTTTATCTGTGTTGTGTTTGTGGACAATGTATCATCCTATTCCCATAATGTTATGTTTATTTCTAGACAAATTCAGTATTTATCAAGAAGGTATATGTTTATGAAGACCATGAGTTAATTAATGAGAACCTCACTTCCACCTTGAGGGACTGGAAGTAAGGGGGAATGTAAATTTTCACCAGTTTACTGTGGAAATTTTATGTCAGAAAAGAACAAAAAGGCAGCCGTACAGCTGTGCCCAAAAGGATCTTTTCTCAGCTCTCAATTGGGAAGAAGTATTGTTTCAGGGCAAACATGTGCCCTACTCTAAGGTTTCTAAATTCCCAACTCTCCAGAAGAGACCATCGTTAAAATGATTTATGATTAACTTCACCTTTTATTGCAAATTTTCCGGTATGCCTCATGGGCGCATGACAGAGTCTTTTACTTGGTGATGGAGAGCCTACTAAAAATGAAAAATAACTCAACTTTTCAAGGTACAAATGGTGAGCAGTTTGAGAAGTGGAAGAAACGTCAATTTTCGAATCCTGGACGTGGACTGGTGCACTTCAGACAAAGTGGTCTTGGCGTCAGATGATGGGTGCATTAGAGTTCTAGACTTGTCCATGAAACCATCATCTTTTAGAATGGATGAACAGGACTTAATAGGTACGTTGATTTCCTTTTTGCGATCGGCTGCTGGATATTTCATTTTGAAAGTGGACCATAAAAATGTTCAGCACTTCTATTAGAACAGAGAATTGTCATATGTGGGGGATTTAGTGTCCCTGTAGTGGTTTTCATAGATGCAGATAAATTTTCTAGGCTTAGGGTATATGGGTGGGTTTTTTTGTACAAGTTTAACCTTCTAAATAAATTATACTTTTTAATATCTTAATTGCAATATAGATGAACAAAATAAGAGCTTTTTGTACAGATGTCTAGCAGGTTGGCCTAAAAAGCATCAGTACATCAATTGGGTATCAGTACCTATATCATTGAAATTCATTACATGATTTTAAAACATTTATTTATGTATGAAAATATCTTTTCTGGTATTTTCAGATCTCAAAGGCAGTTTGTAGACTGATTCATTTCTTTTCAAAGTAGATTTTCCCACTGAACTCTAAAATAGCAATGTCTGTCTTCGACTTTTTTTACTCTGTTTCAGAAGGGAATTTAAATATTTAACTATTTCAATAGTTAACTACGCTACTTTCTTTTTTTATTTTATTACTGGTGTCCCCAGTAAATGCTTTTGTTTTGATCTCTTTGGTCAATCCTGCCTTTACTCATACAATTTCCTTAAAAAAATGTAGATTCTGAATAAGACATATGTAATAAACAAAATTGGGATGTCAGGAGCTGTGGTGTGGGCTGTTTGAGGAAAAGCATAATTTAGCACAGCTATTTTTATTATCAAATGAATGTTCTAAAACCGAGCACACTGAAATTAGGGTACCCCAGGGTTAAAAGTGCCTTTGATTTAGCTGTCCTTCTGCTTCTATCCTGTGATAATCTTTTAATTACAAAATCACATTTACAAGATTCCTACATCATTCAGTGCATATGAAGTACGGGGAATTGCTGAATATTTAATGATGGAGCTGGTTGGTACTTGTTCTACTCCTAAGCCACTGGGAAGCATTTACTGCGTATCATGCAAACCTTGTGCTGAATGTAGACTTACTGACTTTTAAATTTGTATGGCAACAGATAGTACTATAATTTTCATCTTATTTCTTTGCCAATATAGACATGTATTAAACTTCACAACATCCTTTTGGGATGATGGGTATTAATCCTTGCATTATGCTGTAGAAAATACGATTGCAAAGTAAAACTAAAACATACATTGTGATACGTTTTGCTGTAGTAGTACTTTTTTTCCAGCATGTCCTTGTAGTAGCAATAATCATCATATACAGGTCTACTTAATGCCAGTGTAGTGTATTCCAGGAGCCTATGGCTAAATTCAATAGGGAATGTCCTGAAATGCTCATTTGAGCATGGTTGATAACCCTGTACCTTCTATGAAACGTTTTTGCTTGAGTGTAAAGATAAGCTTTTATGTCTAGTAACCCATGCTGTGTATATGAAAAGACTGAGATTTATGATTTTCTTCTGGTGCTTGCAAACAAGGTGATACATTTTGTGGTTACTGAATGGAGTATTATTGCACATTAGCTACTCACAATGAATCTTTTCCTTTTGTTTCAGAACCTGCATGGTGTCCCTATCTGCTTGTTCCAAGGGCTTCATTAGCTTTAAAAGCATTCTTGTTGCATCAGCCATGGAATGAGAAATATTCTCTAGATATTATAAACAGGTAAGGAGGAATATGTATCTATATATAAATATTTTTTTAAAATCCTACATCTTTTATTAGTCTTTTTGTGCAAATAACTGTTAGACATCAGTTTCCTCATTCTTTGGGAGAGTCAAAAAGATAATAGCTTCACATTACTAAAAGTGATAAATAGAAAAGGCTTTAAGGTGAAGTATATTATTTCTTTTTACTTTCAGTAGCTCTTGGCTAACAAAAACCACTGTTTACTTAAGGTACTGGCAGTATTTTTATGTCATTTACAGGTTATATTACTTCGGAGAACATCCGTGTGTTCTCTTTGTTCAAGAATTTAATATAAGAATAGTCAGAGTTGGTTCTTAGAAGTGTAATTGAAGGTAATATTCTAACTGATAGTGTAATAGGTATGTCTTTACTTTTTGGTGAGCCGTATTTCACATTCTAGTAGGAGTGCCTTTCTGTATCCTTTATTGTGTTTGTGTAGTGTTGGTGGTCATGTAATAATGGGCTGCGCATTGCCATTTTTATTAATTTCAAGGCTAATGAATAAAAGGAAAATGGGATAAGAAAGATTGGTGGCACTGACTCCGAGGTTAAAAAAAACCAAAACCAGTCTTTCATTACTATTTTGGAACTAGTAACTAGGCAAAGGATCTTGCATGAATGACTTTACCGTAAGAAAAAAGTAATACTCTTTCATTTCAGATAATCCTGTCATTTTGGTAATATAGGAAACCATTTCATTTTTCTTTTTTTTTTTTTTTATCCAGTGATTATCCAGAGAATGAAAATATTAAAAGCCTTCTTCAAGAACAGTTGAATTCATTGTCCAAGTAAGAATTTTCTTATTAATATTTGAGTAAGCTAGTGAATTCAGAGAAGGCAAAAAACCTTAAATTTGTGGCACTTCACAACTTAATGAAGAAAGAATGCTTTTTGCCTCTCTAAAGATAAGCTTGAGTAATGACAGCTTTTTTTAGTGACAGTTAATTTTTATTTTTATGTAATTCCTAAGGGTGGTGCTTTATTCATTTTATTGAAGATTTTACGTCTTTATTTCTATTTTTTCTAATTAAAAATAAACCATAATACAATCTTAAATATTTTTTTTAAATAAGCAAACTATCTCAAAGTATTTTATTAAATATTGACTCAGCAGTTGAGTGTACTGTTCTGAATATATAAAGTCTGATGGAAGTCAGTTTTGAATTTTTAACGACTTACAGTATTGACTGACAAATAGATATTTAAGCATACTGGTTAGGGTCAGTATATAATTTGTAATTGACCAGTGAGCATTTGTAATTTTTTTAGGCAGTACTTCTGAGTTAGTGCTTGTCCAGACTCTTGGAAACTGCTACTTAAATAATCCAAGGTTTGTTAAGATATTTAAGCGCTGAGGAAGACAAGACAAACAATTCTAAAAATCTTTTATTGAAGGTATACTTCCGAGTAACATTCATGCACATCGCTCTGCTTACACAGAAAACAGATTTTGACATTCCGTTTAAACTACGAAAATAGAAGCTAGTAAACAGGAGTTTTTCCATTTTCCTTCTTTCATTTAGTAGGATGGAAGAGGTAACAGTGTATTTTTATCCAGCTGAAACACATATAGAAACCCTAAATTCATGCATGTGGATCTCTTTGCTATGGCACTACATAGTTACAAAATTATTTGTAATTGAGTTAATCTTGTAATTTGTAGAATCACTACAGATTAATTTATAGATTTGCCTACACCCTTGTGGTTGTTCCCTTTATTACAAGAATGAGGGATTCCCGACAGACTCAATATTTGTGTTTAAACTGGTGGAGTGACTCGCTCCTTGAGATCCATCATATTTGAAATTATGTATACTTCCTGTTGTAATTGTTTTGATAGATGCATTTTTTCAGTTCAGAACAGAAATTGTGTGGTTTTTGTTTTGATTTTTTTCAATTTGTAGGTGATACATCCTATTTGTGTTAAAAACCAACCACAAAAATTCACACAGCATTTTACAGATTATTTATGGCTTTCTCTTTTTTCAGTGACATAAAGAAACTTTTGCTTGATCCGGATTTTACTCTCTTGCAAAGATGTCTCCTAGTTGCCAGGTAGTAGAGATTCAGATAACTATATCAAATCTTCCCTAATAAAATCTTGATCTTATTAATGCATGTGAATGTGCTGAAGTTTAAGTACTCAACTAATTCTCCTTTAACTCAGCGCAATTCCTAAAGTACGTTGTTACCCACGTATTAGTGTGTTTTCAGAACTGGGAATGGAAATGTTACATTACTGAAACAGTTTTATTTGCTTGCTGGGCGTAGAGAACTTCCTTCAGTCTTGGTGGTACTTTGATAAATTCAGTTCTGCTGACTACATTGCATTTAGTTGTCCAGTGCCCAAAAATGGAATTCAGAACTTTGCAGCACACGATAGATCATATCCAAACAAGGGAAAGCCTTTTTTTTTATTTCAAATCTATTTATTCTGTGTTGTTCTTCTACCTAAACTGTAGCTAATTTTAGTCTGTCTCTATTCAGAGATGTTTTTCAAACTTAGTAACTTCCTTGTAGTTGAAGGAGGATATTAGTGATTAAGTTTAAAATAATATAACATCAATTTCCACATGTTTATATGTTGAACAGCCACCGAGTTTAATTGCTATTGTAACAGTCTTCTGGACAATTTATCTAGCTTGCTGAATGCCGTTCCTTAATCTTTTTTTTTAGTTTGTCCCATTGATAATGCAAAGTACTCATGATGCCCACAATAATGCGTGGTCAATAATATATAAAAAGATATTTTAAATGCGTAATATTTTTATGTGACGTGAAAAAATACAAACATATTTCATACTCTGCTTTTTATCCTCTCAGACTGTATGGGGATGAATCTGAACTGCATTTCTGGACTATTGCTGCTCACTATTTGCACAGCTTGTCCCAGGAAAAGCCTGCAAAACCTTCAGACACAGCCATCCTTCAAGAACAGTTGGTTAATCCCTTGGATATATGCTATGACATACTGTGTGAAAATTATTACTTCCAGGTATTTCAAGGAGTTAAAAAATATATGTAATAAGAAGGTTGTCTGCACAATAAACGCTCATCATTGTAACCTTGTTATTGTCTTCCAGCTTTTCACTATAAATATTTCACTTTTATTAGAAACACACACCTCTCGATTAAATCACTCCCTATTATTTAAAAATAGAGGGTGTTCCAAGAACTCTCAAAATACTTCTGTATCTTTTAAATAGTTCATTTTATTCTCTTATACTTAAAATATATTTTCCTTCTCCGTGCAGAAATTTCAACTTGAAAGGGTAAATCTCCAGGAAGTGAAGAGATCAACATATGATCACACCAGGAAATGTGCTGATCAGCTGCTTCTCTTGGGCCAGGTTTGTGGGTAATATTTGAGTTTTTTATTCTTTTTCCCTGTCCATCCTATGTATATATCCTATTTAAGTCAAGTTTTGTGTAACTCATATGTGTTGTTTCATACTTTTATTCACCCAGTGCATAATTTTTGCTGTGTTAGTATGTTTTTACACTGCAGACTCTGTGTAACAACATAGTATATGGTAACGTTTGGTGTTACCTGCTTCAGACTATTTCATTTTCGTGGGAACCCTCTAAAAATCTTTCTTTCCATCTTGTGACTAGAAAAGAAAAATTACATTTTGACTTTCCCAGAAATAACTAAAACTTAACATCTTTGGGGTAACTCGATCTGCACTTAGTACTCTTGTTTTAGATAACAAAGGGTGTACCTCAGCTGCTGGTAGATCTGTACTGAGCAGTGAGACACTACAGAGCTGCTCACTGAGACCCTGATAAGAATATTGTTGCGTTTGTACAGTATTTATCATGAGCTATTCCCTACTAATGCAGCTGTGCTGCATCCATTTCCAAAAATAGCTTTGGTGTTACTAGCTCGAACTTCAGTGGTTTCTGTACCACTGTGCATTTCAGCATGTCAACAAATGTTACCAGTAAAAGATGCCAGAAATATTTAGTCTCAAGATAGTCTGTTCAAAATGGCAGTTTATAGAAGTTAAAAAATACTAGTTTATTGAGTCACTGTATTTTAATCTGTATTTAATGTGGGTTTTAATTATTTCTGTAATTATCTAAGCCATCAGCTTGACTGACCTCACCAAACTGACCTCTCTAAAAGTTAGGCACCTCATTTTAGTGACAGGCAGTGATGACCTGCCTGTATTGATTCATTCAGTTTGGAGACAGGTGTCTGCAGCCAGTGTAATGAGCCACTGCTGAGGTGCTCAGCTCTAGCTAACAATTGATGTGAATTCTACCTTTACTTTAAAATATCAAGTAGTAAATCAGTCCTTGAGACCCTGGCCAGTTTCTGCATCTTTACAATTCTGTTTTTTTCTGCTTATTTTAAATTATTATAGGATGACAGAAGTGCTTCTCTTCCTTTTATAACTCTTCAAAAAATTATGTAAACAAGGAAATCAAAATTTAATTCAGAATATTTCTTTGGTTTCTTCTAGAAATGTTAGTCTGTGATTAAACATTATATTCATGATGGGTGTTTAAATGCTCTCCTTACTAAGGATGCTTTATTGAAATAGAATCTTAATTATTACACTGCTGGATATTTTTGTGGTCTGTTTTAGAATAACTTTCATTGTGATTTGTTCCATGGCTTAAAAAGGGTGAAAATATAAAGACCTTTGTTTAAGTGAGTATGTTGTGGTCAAAGTTGTATTTTTTTTTATTTCTGTTGCCAGACTGACAGAGCAGTGCAGCTACTGTTAGAAACAAGTTCAGAGAACACACATTATTACTGCGATTCACTCAAAGCTTGTTTGGTCACGACTGTCACCTCATCGGGTCCATCTCAAAGTACCATTAAACTGGTAGCAACCAACATGATAGCCAATGGAAAGCTCGCAGGTAAAATGTGACTCGAATTCTCCATTTGCTTGTAAACTAGTAATTCTGATCATTGTTAAGGCTGCCAATGGAGATGGGAGAGGAGAAAGTCCTGCTGTTATAGATCTATTACATGTTGCGTATGTTATAGTCTGCCCTACCTAGAATAGTTAACACAAAAATGATCAGTAACTCAGTTATAAAGTTCAACTTGTTTTGACTCATTTTCATTGGCAAATGTGTTTCTGGAGTAATTCTCACAGTAATTCTTTGCATGAAATGAGGCTGAGTGCATAAAGCTGCGTATTTTCCACTTCCCGAATTACAGAATTAATTAAATGATGGTTTCTTATTACTGAAGCTGGAAAATGGACTTAGTTTCCTTTTTAGTTCAGAACTTGTTTCAAAAACTGTGTTTTCTTACATGTACAGGTTAATTTTGTTTAATGCAAGAGATGTTCACAATAGGATGATTGACTGAAATATTCAAAGACATGCAGAGAAAGCACAAATGTCTGTACTTGCCTGGAAAAAATACTTTCCACTCTGAACAATTAACACTTAACTGTTAATAATTGCACTATGGACAGCATTAAATTAAAATAAAGGGATATTTATGAAAGCTTTTTATTTGACTTACAAAGAGATAACGATTTTTCTGATGAGAAGTCTAGTGAACTCCTTGTAATTTGTAATTAGGACAAAGATAAACGAGAGCTTTGTGAGGTCCTTCTTAGCTTTGTAGCTCAAGAAAAAGATATGATAACTGACCCCCAGGTTATAGAAATCAGGGTTTTTCAACATCTTCATATGCTAAGAAGGATATAGAGTTCCTTTTTCTGGGGATGAATGATCTGTGCACACTTATATAGGAACTCTCTTTTCCCATAACTTAAGATATAGTGTGTTTTTTATTTTCCAGAGGGTGTACAGTTGCTCTGTCTGATCGATAAGGCTGCTGATGCCTGTCGCTACTTGCAAACTTATGGGGAATGGAATCGTGCAGCGTGGCTTGCAAAGGTACACAATTTGTCAGTTTTCAGTTTGCTGACATAAGTGATCTCCTTACTATATGTAGGTATGAAGGCTGATGAGAGTGCTGGAGTTCTCCAAAGTTAAAAAACTGAAACATCAATTTGAAATACCACCATCAGTTCTTTCCATGTGATAAGCTTTAACAAGTCAATCCATTTGATCAGTGTTGACAGGCTCTTCTTCAGCCTTTTGACTACAGAGGTCTGCCCTGGTCATCCAAATGACAAGACTGGGGCCTAAACGTGGTTGGAATACTCAATTTTCTAATTTTTGAGCAGTGGTTTGTGAAGTTGCATATAGCTGCAGCAATACAGAGTTCATAATAAACTACAAAAAACCACTCCTGGAAGTGGATGAGTAATTAAGCAGTGACTTTGTGCTGAGCTCCATGTAGCATGTGTGCTGATTTTAAAGTTACCACCAACCACATAAATTTGCATCAACTTCTGTTTTGGTATGCAGACGTAATCACAGGAAAAGGACATAGACACAGCATTAATTCTCTAATGATAACGCACAGGAGTCACTAAAGATGATCTTTCAGTGTCTCTAAAGTTTCTGTTCTGCTTCCTGCAGAAAGGATGGAAAAAATCATACTTGGATTTTCTAAATGAGTGAATCCCACTCTTAAGAAAAGTAAAGATGTTTTGTCCTTAAGCTTTCAGTAAAGAATAAAGATTTGTAACTTCTTGATACTTGAGGTTTTAATAAAGCTGTACAGTAAAAATAATGTGAATCACATGTAAATACCAAATCACCAGAGTGGAGGTTTTTATATCTGTATATTTCTTCTTTTTCTTTATATTGTATTTGTTCAAGGGATTAGTGTGCTTTTTATAAAGAAATTGGTAATTTGAGATGCTTTTACTTCTGCTTAAAGTGTTTCACTGAAAAAATTGAACCAGCAGCAGAATGATGTCTTTAGTAAGCAGCTGAGAACTCATAACTGGCTTTCCCATCCCTTAAAGGTTCGATTGAACTCAGAGGAGTGTGCTGATGTGTTAAAGCGTTGGGTAGATCACCTTTGCTCTCCACAAGTCAACCAGAAGTCCAAAGCCATTCTTGTCCTCTTGTCACTTGGATGCTTTACGAAAGTTGCGGAGATGTTGCACAGGTAAAGAAGAAACAGTGTGTTGTGGTTTTGGCCGAATTTACCAAAACTGGACCGACAGATGGCCCTTCCCCTCCCCTTCTCCCCCCACAAAAGAGGAGAGGGGAGGAGAAAGAGATAAGGAGATTCAGAAGTTTAGAATGAACTAAACTACTTTAATGAAGAATTAATATTAAAATAAAAATAAGGAAGAAAATAATGAAGTAGATACAATATATACAAAACCGTATCAAGCTCCCAGGATGACAGTCACGTCACTGGCAGGCACTGGGGAAGTCCCAGACTGGACTCAGCAATGGATGGGAACTGGATTCCAGCTCTGGAGTCAGGAACACATGGATCGGGATCAAAGGCAGATGAACGGACAGAGTCCTCTCTGGACGTCGGCCATCGCAGGAAGGGGGTTGACCCTTTGGTCCCTCAGCCTTTATACTGAGCATGGGGCAGATGGGATGGAATAGCCCAGTTGGTCAGGTTTGGGTCACCTCTCCTGTCCGCTCCTCCCCACTGATGTGACCCCTCTACGTTTTTTCCGTTTCCAACCCCCTAAGGGGGCAAATAACGAAATTGGCTGACCTTGGTTGTTACAGCAATAAGGATAAGCAAGGGCCTCCCTGCATACCGTTCCTTGGCATGGAGCACAAACATTGGTCTGATCATTCTGAGAACGAGCAGTTTTCTCCACAATATGCCATTAATTTCAGAGAGTTAGAGGAGGCCTAGCTAGGATGTAAAGTTACGGAACAGAAAATTGGTTCAGTTTTACTTCAAACTGGGACACAGTGCAATCTGTATTTTTTCTTGTCCAAAATTGTTATTTAAGCATTTTTGACTCAGAAGTCAAGGGGGTTGGAGGGGACCTGCAGTTTGATTTCTGACATTTGTGTTTTGGCAAGTGTTTTGATGCAATGTCCAGCCATACTTTTCTGTTTTCCTAACAAATTATTCTAATTTTTTTTTTCCACTTAACAGCATGAGATACTTCGATAGAGCGGCTTTATTTGTTGAAGCTTGTCTGAAGTATGGGGCGTTTGAAGTTAATGATGATACAAATATCCTTTTCCTGAAATCCTGTTTTTGCGTCTGTGTACTCATACGCAGTGAGTGTGCATGAACCAGTGTTAGATGAACTAATCTGCACAGGAATAGGAGTTCCTATATTTATTTTCCAGGTTGTGTAGTTTGAAGGAAGTATGAGGAAACAGGTCAAAAGGAGCCATTTGCATAAATCTGTAACATTATCTCCTCCTAATGCTCTGTGAGGCCAGTGGAACTGGAAAACAAACTAAAAGTGGAAAAAAAAAAACTCAGGAGGGAAGAGAACAGATGATAAAATGTTCTTTGCAGAACTTGGAAATTACTACTGCAGACTGTGTAATGAAATCTGTGGTTCAGTTATCTTTTAAACGCTGTTTCTCAGGAAAAAAATATCTCTGCATTGAACCCTTGTATCCACCAACATACTGTTGTAGTGATTGAAGTCCTTTATGAAGGAGTCAGTTCTGAGACAGTGGAAACAAAGAAAATTAAAGGTCACGATCTGATGAGCTGAAAAATGTAGTAAGTGTTTTAAAAGGTATCTAAAGTATTGCTCAGTACAGACTGCGCGTCTGACCTGGTGGTCTAGAAACTCTGAGCGGTTGCTCTAACGTTTGTATTTAGGTATATGCAATAAGTAATAATGCATATATACATAACACCTGATTGTTTTTTATGGAGTCATCACTGATGTCAGTTTGTAAATTAAAAAAAGCCACTAAGGTGTCATGTAGACAACTCCAGATACATTTCGGATACGCGTAAATACTTACCATAATACCATGTCATAACTTGCAAAAGAAATTGAGAAACTGTAAGGTCATACTGCAAGATTTGTTCATTAATTAGATGTATCTGGTTTAATTTATAGCATATTGCTTGAGAAATGCTAATGTGCATTCAGTAGTAGAATTTAAAGCAACTTTATTGTCTTTATTTGTGCTGAAAAATATTCGATTAGCACAATTGGCAGCAGTGTCCAGCATTTTCAGCTAAGGAACGAGGAGGAAAAAAACAGTCTGAGTTTATTCATTTTGCTATTAATTTGTGTTTTCCTTAATGCTTCATTTACATAAATTGATCCATGCTGTATATGCAGATTATGCCAGAAGCTTGAAACTCCTTGGCTTTAAACAGGGAGCTATTCTCTTTGCCTCAAAAGCGGGAGAAACTGGTAAAGAGTTACTGATGGAGCTTAAACAGCCTAAAGAGGAAATGACACAAGAGTAAGGATTTTGCGTTCGTGAGGAGATTTGGGTTGTCTTTCAGACTGAGATTCCACTGGGTAAAAACACATTTTTCTCTTGAATCACTGTAATAGCTGATATGTGTGATTTGAGCAAATGTTGTTAAATGTGTGTGTGGAGGCAAGATTAAGAACTGTTGTATGTTTGGTTTTATGTTAAAATTGTCTTCACTTTCACAAGAGGGGAAAGAAACCTATGATAAAATTATACAGGAATATTTCCAACTTTTTCAACTATAGCAGAAATCAAGTTTAAAAATGCGCTGAAAGAGTTCTATACCTGTGTAAAGGTCTGCTCCATTTACTTCTAAAAATCAGATCTTTGTAGTTCTTCGCTACTGTTGTATTTATATGTATAAATGATTCAATCTGTACTATAAAAATATAAATATATTTAAAGAATAAATATAGATGACAAAACACACAGTTCTTTCCTGGAACATGATGTTTTCTCAATCCAATTTTTCTGTTTTAAAATTGCTGTTGCTTTAATTGAGTTCACTGCATTGTTATTTTCATAACTGTCTGGAATGGAATCTTTAACAGATTTACTTACAAAAGCCTGCTAACATTCCAAAAATCCATGAAATGTCCTTTTTTTTCAATTAAGGTATTATATTCCGTGTTATTTGTAGGTGTGCAGGGAGTGCACACTTTAGGGATTAAATTCTGCCTTGTGTTGGCTGGTTCGTGGCATCAAAAGAGGGGAGAAGATCCTACCTCAAAAGCAGCAAGGTAGGCTCCTGCAGAATCCTCAGGAGACTGCTCGTGCTGTCTCCGGTTATTTTGTTTGTTATTTGAATGCGTGATTAAAAGTGGGTAAAAAACAAAAACAAAACATTGCGCAAAGCCAAAATGCTGGCTGTTTAATTAGATACTTTTTATGCTAATACATCTTATGGACCAGATACTTAAGGATGCCACCAATAGCATCTTTTCTCATTTTTGTGCCAGTATTTAAGTACTTACTTTCATTATTGTTTCCTATATCAGATGTATCTTTTCTATTTATTACCGATTGAGAAATTTTACAGCTGAGAAGTGGATGCTGATGTTAAATTGCCCTTGCAAATTGAAGACTGTGGCATGTAAAAACTAATTGTGGCTAAAAAATAATATTATTCTTTTTACCAAGTTTTTGGAGCTACTGAACTTTAGTGCACAGTAGTGAAAAGAATCATATGATGTAATAGTTCTCTTATTTGAATGTAATTCATAGCTTGTCTACTTCAAGTAATAGCGTGTTGGATTCTCCTTACGTTCGAGTATTTGTGGCTACGTATTCTACACTCCTTCCGAGAGGAGCACCAGCTTCTGGACATCTCTTTAACTCCAGAAACCCTTTTGTTCAAATGTAAAGTAGCATTTCTGATAAAATTTGAAAGGTTAGGCATTTCGATAACGATGTTTTTTATACAAGTTGAAAATGTGAGTTTCATCATTCTAAATAGAAGATTCAATGTTTAACTGCAACGTATCTTGTTTCTTCTTGCCGCATCTTACATACACCATAAAATACTTTCAGTGTATTACGAACAACGCTTATATAGTTACTTCAGTCTGGGAAAATAAGTATACAATGGAATTTGCCTTAAGTATTAACTGGTGAGCAACAAACTTGAGCAAAATTAACGGTCATTACCAGTGAGCTAAATTCTGGCTCCCGTTGATGACTACAACACTCTTAATTCCTGCTCTTGTTTTTGGTCACAGTGCCCATGGCCAAGGTTACTGCAGAATTAATGTAAGCACATGTAAACTTGTTCTTTGACAGATCACGTAGAATTGTTTGTCAAGGGGTGTCTGGAAAAAAATCTGCTTTAATATACACTTGGATTTATAAATCTAATGTTTTTAAAAGAAATGCATTGCAAAGACCTTTCAATACTGAATGTTTCTGTATACTTTTAAGTGTGAAGGTTGCAGAATACTGTGTGGCGTTCCCTATTGAAACCTTTATGACAAAAATAGAGTGTAAAAGTGATTGAAAAGTTTATTTAGGTAAGAATGCAGTCACACTGCAATAATAAAACCAAACTTTTAAAATTCCTGTGTGTCTTTATTTAATACAAAAATGTCATCTGTAGCGCTGGGGTTGAACGCCGATTGTGTATTTGTTGTCATGTTTTTATTCTGGACCGGCATAATGCTCAGGGCTGGTTTTAGTAGAAGTTATCCTTTGTAGAGATTAGTCACATTTTCCATATTAGTACTAATGAAATGTTGGGTTTGAATAGTATTAATTTCCAACCTTTACTAGTAAACAGAAAATTTGTACAAGTTAAATAAGAGCAGGATGTTGCCTGCGCTTTCTGATTTTTTCAAAGGCACAGAAATAAGCGATGAAAGAAAAATGCCATAATTCTGAAACCTGTGTTTCACTATTCATGGCAATGAAGAAGTGGTAGAGGAATTGGGTTTGCAAGTCAATGTGTAGAGATTCTTTATTCATCTATATTTGAACAGGTGTCTTATATTAATTTTGATGTATGATCATTGGAGGTGATAATTCAGTATTTTAAGATTCATTTGTGAAAGGCCAGGACCTCTGTCCATAAATAAGGGGCTTTTTGGACATTTGGGTTGTCTAGATGGAGAACTTCTGGATGAAGAACATCTTACAGCATAACTAGTGATGGTTACCCTGTCATAATATTATATGAATCATTTGGGTCTTGTATGACTAACAGAAAACTATGGATAGATCGAGTCTACAGGGATGTATAAGTTGTGTTCATTTCGGTGAAGCATTCTGAAACTTGCATATCTGGTGTGTGAAGCTCATTCAGTCCTGGGGGCGTTTTCTTTTTAGATCTGTGTGCTCAACTCGTGGTTTTACAACCTGAGAGAAGATTATGGTAAATATTACCATGGGACTATCAGTGGTAGTACTTAATTATAAAAATGGGGTGGTTTTTTTCAATTCCTGATGAGATTCTTAAAGTAAGTCCAAATTATTTCAATTTTTTTTATAATGGATGTACTTGTTCTAGCTGTAAATAAAGTCTAGAAAATAGCCTAGCAGCTTAGTTTCAGTATAAGAAAACCCTAATTAGAGTTTTAATTGAAGCATGGTGTGCCTCACAATAAAAAGTCTCTGTAAATTAATCATATTCATTGACAGTGTATAAAATTGCCTAACTTGAATCAGTTTCTGAAGTACTTTTCCAAAAATTTAGTTATATATATTGTGTGTGTATATATATGTATATACGCATGCGTATATGTATACACATATATATATGTTTGATTCAGGGGAAATAATCTATGGAAAATGACAAAAAGTAGTATTTTATTCAGTGTAAAAATGATTAGTACTATATTGCAAATTATTTATAATTTACTTCCATTAAAATGCAAACAGTCTGCCAATTTAGCAACTTTGCAGCCAGATAGAGGCATATATTATAGATCAAGGAAACCTGGTCCAGACTGTTGATGTGCTCAGTGTCTGAGTAAATAATCTGAGAGATGGTGTTTTGCAGCAGTTGGCCCCAGAGAGAGAAAAGGACGATCACAGATTCTTTAATGGGAAATGGGTTTGGTTTGGGTGATCACTAGCTGTCCAAAATTATATTCTAAAAGCTCCACTAAAAATTTAGTTGCTGGTGAGCAGTAGAGTAATAACAGCTTGGCAAAGAGTAAGTGGGGTTTTTTTCTTTCTTCTTCTTTTTTTTTTTTTAATAATTATTTTATTTATTACTTTCTCAGTAGAATTCTGCACAACTCTGATATTAATGTGAACCTGATAAGAGAATTAATCAATGAGTTCAGGGTAAAAACTTTATATCCGTACATCTAAGTAGTGGTATAAAATTCTTTAATGAGGCCGATACTGACCTATTACTGTTTTTGAATTGGGACTTCTTGATAGTAAGTTGTTTAGTTTCTGCTTAAACGCTGAAGGTACGAGCCAAAGCTGTGCTAGTTGCCAAGCATCTCATCCGGTTCTGTTGGGAGGCAGCGATGTTAAGCAGAATTAAAAAGGAAAGAGCTAAGATTAGAAAGTGTTGGCATTTAACGTAGTTTCCTGAAGGTGGCATGTCTTACCGTTTCATTGTTCCACTGTATGAGGACTAGGGAAACCCAGCACCTAAAATTTCTGTATTAAGTCAGAAAAATCAGAGGAGAAAGACAAATAGGCCTGAACTGGTTGTGCTTAGGCCTTACCAAAATTTTTACACATGGAGCTATATTTGTAAGAGAATATCACAGCAATTTACTGCGCAGAGACGAAGGAGCAGTCTCTGCCTCTTTCTTCAATAAAGGCAGGTGGTGATGGATGTCAAAACTCAGCGTAAGTTTCCAAGAATAATGAGAAAAAAGTAACAGATCTGGGAAGGGGAGGAAAATTTGACAGTTCTTAAATTGAACTGGAGAGGAAAAGTCTTTGAAAGTCTTTTTGCTTAATGGCTGGGGGAGAGTGTTTTAAAAGCCTTCTGTTGAAACGTAGGAATGGGAGAATGGTGAAACAAAACTGGGGGATGGATGCTGATAATGTATTTGCAGATACTCAAAGCATAAACATTTTACTTAAAACTGGCAGATTTAATACGGGTTTATTCATAAAGGGATTTGATGGAACTGTGTGCTCACCCCTCCAGAGGTTCTAGTACTAACAGATTAAATAGCAAAGTCAGTCTGTGTTCATTCCCCAGAGAAAGCCTCAAAAATAATTCAGAATATTTTCCAACGTCATATCTTACTTGCAGGAGGTGCTGGCATGTCGTATGTTGCTCTGTGTAGGTGGAATCTCCTTGAAATAATAAGTTACTCCACAGGCAAAATGTATTTTGTCCAGACCTGTTGATTCAAAGGGAGAAGAGGGATCATGATAAAATCTGAAATTATTTTTTTTATTTTTTATTTTTTTTTTTATTTTAAGCAAGCTGGCGGATTTGTACACGCTGAAGTTAATTTCTGTGGAACCCGTGTACAAACTTTCTCTGCAAGTCTGAAACCTGCCTCCCCTAAAGGGTGGGCAGACGTTGGCGGTACGTACAGTTAAACTTTGCTGTCCCTGTGCAAAGTATTGCATTTTTGTCCTTTGATCAAAGGACGAGGTCTGCCTTTTTAAAAAATGCCTGGCTTCTGACAAGTATTTATTATATGTAGTGAATTACGGGATCCTACAAAAGTACACGCTGCCAGTTTAAATGGAAGACACTCATTTACTTCCTGCAAATTTTAACAATAACAACCAATGAAGAGAGACTGGAAATACATAGTTACGGGCTGTGTTAAAGAATCACCCACCGGAAGGCTTCTGACCTCCTGTAATAGAGAACATTGACCTTTTCAGAGCTCTCGGTTATTTTGCCGTCTCCTCAGTCCATCTGAACAAATGAAGTTGTAATGAGTTGGGAGTGGAAGGACCAGACAACTAAAATGTGAAATACTGAAAAGGCTAAAATGTGACGCATTGGCGTAGGTTGTAGGTACACCTTGTGAGGGATTACAACTCCTACCTCATCCATCCGATTCCATCTGGCAGAATAATAATAGCAAACATGCAAATATGTCTGAATTAGAGCATCTAGACTCATTTTAATTGTTTGCAAATTCTAGAATTTCTTTTAGTTTAACTTGCTATTAACTTGTTTGGGTTTTTTAGATTCCAGTGGCTTTCTAGCTTGGACGTAACAATTGTGAAAGAAGAGGAAAAAGGTGTATACTCAGAGAAGGGAACTAACTAATGTATTCAAACTGCAAATAGAGAAGGTCAGTGGGGCCCCCCTGTGCCTGCTGGAGAAAGGGAAGGTTAAGTTTAATTTCAGGCTTGAAAATCTTAGATAAGCCAATACATACTAGGCTTATTTCCATGGTAGGTGTTGAAATTGTCCCCTTTCATCAGTTAAACTTCCCCTCCACCTTCCTACTTTCTCCTCCTCACCTGTTAAGGCAGGAGCAGAAGGAGGAGCCGTGGATGACGGGAGGGGAACGTTATCCCCCGTGGTACGGGACGGCTCCTGAGCTGGGCAGCAGGTGCCAGAGGTAAAGCAAGGGTTCTCTGTTAGACTCCAAACTCAGCAGGTGGTAAGGGCAAGGACATCGAAATACTTCTTCAGAGTGACCGTGTTGGCTCAACTTAATGGTTTTCTTTCTGGGATTCAGGTCCATAAGTTGAAAATACTTTTTTTTTTTTTTTTTTCTTTCCCCTGTGTCATTGTCATCACTATTTCACTTGGCAAATAATGACTGTAGCTCTGTGTGGTTCCCACTGACAAGCTCCATTTCAGTGACTGCTTTCCAGAGGGTTGTTGAGTGATAGCATTGTATATTGTTAAACCAGATGCCAACAGGTGCTTTAAAAAAAAAAAAAAGAGGCAATGTTTTGTCATTGCTTTTCACCTTACAGTAGCAGGAGATAATAGAGTTACACTAGACTTGTCTGGCTCCTATTTCACTTGCTGTAGCTAATAAAAAGCTATAGGCAACATATTTCAGTTGCAAAAAGAAGGTCATCTTTGTCCTTTTTTTTGTGAGTGGTCATTTTTTTCAAACACTTTTCTCATAGTTATGGCCCTGCTGAGCCAATCTTTCATTGCTCTGAGGCCAGCTTTTGGAATCCAACCATGGATTCAAGAATAACATTATTTTGATGTCCCTTTGAAAATATTTCTTCTAGTGTTGTTTGTGAATGAAATTTTACAGTAGCCCGTAACAAGCAGTCACAGATCTTGACTCAAGAAAACATGCACAGCGTATGTCTTCACTGATGACTGTTCGTTGGTCGTATAATGCATAATATTCATAAATTCCCTCTTGGTGAAGCTGCTCACCTTTTCACAGCGATTCTCTCATCGCTGGTGACTGCAGGATCACTGACAGAAAAGCGAAGGTTCCCATGTTTCTACATACCTGTCTCTTCTGAGTATGGCTTTCAGTTGTTGTCTTCAAGGTTTTTTCCAGTGCGCTGGGCTATTAAGACTTTCAGATTCTCCTCTTCATCCTGGTACGGCACCTCAAATTGCAGGGGTGGGAGATGTCAATCCAACACATGGACTGGATCTCTCGCAGAATCCGTATAACACCATCACTGCATCGTCTGAGACTCAGAACAAGCTTTCAAACATATTTTCACTGCAAAGTGCAGTACAACACATGCAGGTTTGGAGGCATAATACTTAAATAGAAATAAAATATTAACTGGTTTCGGCATATTTCCAAATACTCAGGGTTTTCTACAACTGAGATTTATTTTTTTTAATATGCCAAATAACAGTGATTCTCAAATACCTGTGTTCTCTTTTTCTAAGTTTCTACATCTGCCACTTATTTAGACGTATCCCATTTTACCTTTTTTGGTTTCTATCTTTTGTAATGCTTTGTATAAACAGTAAATTAACCCAGTGTTTTATGTTACTTGCAGGACTGGGATCTAGTCTTATATCCAAGCTACATCAGAAAGTTTTGTTGATGGTTTCCACCATCATCGGGTAGTGCATCTTCTCCAGGCTCTGTATTTCTTGTCTGGATTTACTGTGTAATTCTTATCTCTTGCTTCAGCACCAGCCTTATCTTGTGTTATGGAAAACCAGCAAGATTGCTGCTGCAGGTGTTGTTTTCCAAGACCACGGCTTTGATCGCTTCACTGTGGTCTTGTGCTGCTTAGTCACTGCGTCAAAAAGTTGGTCTCATCTTCCAGTCTCAGTTCTCAGGGACTCCACCTGAGAACCACCTTGTTTTGATTTGTGTGGGTTTTGATGTTGTTTTCTTATGTTTGGGAGAAAGTGTTTTGTTGTTGGTTTTTTTGTTGTTGTTTTGGTTTGGTTTGTTTTTTTGTTTTTAACAAAAGAAGCTGGTTTTCAGAATAAGAGCAAAGTATAAAGTTACGGGCAGATGAACGGCAGCAAAATGACCCTGGGAACGGGCTGTTCTGTCTTAGCTCTGCCTCTGTGCTTCCCTCCCATTTTTGCTTCCTTTCGTACTACTAAGCCATAATAGAGAAGCACTGAAATGGCAGAAGTAAATGAAACAAAGCAACCACCCCCTAAGCCAAGTTGGAGCCATGACAATAAAAGTTCCAGTCTTATGCTGGGGAAATGAAGGGGACAAGGAGGAGGAGGAGATGCAAACCCAGCTCTGCCCAGGAGCACTACGGGCTTCTTTGTCTTTCTCCCTACCTTGACTTGCTCTGTCTCTGCTGGGGAAGGTGCTCAGCCCTTATCACTGTGTTTAACTTTGTATGTACAAGAGAGGGTGGTTCAGGACTCTACCCTCCAGGTATGAAATACACAACTTCTTAAAACACATTGAGTTACTCCATCAGGCAAGTTCTGCACTGCCCATTGCACTGTAAATTTGCATGTTTTCATAAAACTCATAATCTGGGCTAAAAGAAACTCTTTTTGTCCTTTTTTGTCAGAACAGATTTTATGCAGCCTTGATCATATTTATTCTCCTGCAAGTCCTAGATGAACTTTTTCCTTCTGTACAACTTGGTGGTTTGGTGACAAGCCACCTTTCTATTGCTGAAGAAAATGGCCCTGGGAACAAGAGGCCACATATTAAAGCAATGAACGTAACATTTGGAGAACAGCTAGGGATGGAAAGTATGGTTTATTAACTAACAAGTTATTTGTCCGCTTTAATAGAATTCCATTTGCCTGAGAAAATACTGGTGAGGAAGCTGTTTCAACTTCATTTCTGGGTGATAAGGATATCCAGGGCACTGGTGCACAGCTTCGAATACAGCAGCTTTACGCTCCCTTTTGCACAGGATTTCCACTCCTGGTCCTGCCAGAGGAAGTAGCTTTGAAACCAGAGAATTATGCATGTCGAGAGTCATATGAACATAAGTTCATATTTGAAGAATAATTTCATCTTTGCTCATAATCAGAAGCACCCTTACAACTTCTGAATTATTTTTGGCCTTTGCTGACTGAAAACAAAATCAGAAAGTCTTTTCTTGGCCTCTCAGGACAGCAAGGCAGGGTTTTTCTAATTAAAGAGGTCAGTGGCTTTCTTGACACTTCTCTTGCTACGTTTCTGCGGCTCTGCTCCCTGGTTTGGGGCCGAAGACAAAGAGGGCTGGGCTGTGAGCTGGGCTGTCGGCACACGCTTGTTTGGCTGGAGGGAGAGAGACTTGGCAGAGCCGCCTTGGCTGGAAGGGTTTCAATCCAGAGCCGAAGCCCCAGGCTGAAGAAAGGTTTCTCCGAGCATCCACATCTGCACTGAGCCAAGAACACCCCGTCATTACTCTGCAAGTTCCTCCCGAACAAGTTGAGATAAGCCAGTGCTCTTGAATATAAATGGTATTAATTAGTCTTTTCCCCTTGACTGATAGGAGAGTTACCCCAAATGCCTTTTCTGTTCTGTTCTTTGAATAATGTGGCATATCTTTACAGCATTTTGTCTATATCTAATGTCTTTTTCAGGAATGAAGAAGCGTGCACTGTCCGTCCTCTCAGCTAGGAGGTACGTAGCCGGGCAAGTCCATCCCCGGTGAGCCAGATCAGCAAACGATGTGCTCTCGTGGCCGTGTCCCCTTCCCTCGCACCCTCACTCCTCGCTCACATTGTGCTGATGCTTGCGTGTCAGAGTCACGAGAGAGGTCTGGAGGCTGAACCAGCTGGGAAATAGTGGAGTTTGGTTGTTTTAAGGTCTCTGTGGGTTTTTTAGGTTAAGATTTTGCTGGATCATTTCCCTGGCCGAGTTCCCCACATGCTTACTAAGGCCCAGGGAGGTGAGTGCCGATGTGAGGGTTCGGGGTTAGGGCAGCCTGGCCTCAGGTTGCCTATCCAGACATGAAACCGCACTCCTGACTTGAAACCTCTGGGGAGAGAGAGATATGTGAGGGGTTCGGTTTTTACTTTGAATTGCAAAATTTGACTTGCAACATCTGTATCTGAAGTTACCAGCACAATCATTTGGGTTGGAGGTAGCATATATCAGATGTCCATGGTGTGTACCATCAGTAGCTGGAAATTGTTAAAAGGAAAAAAAACCACAAACCAAACAAAAAACAAGGTATGAAGTGGCAAATATCTGAGTCTCTTTTACCTTACCGTGCTCTTATTTCAGTAGTATCTTGCACCTGAAATTTTAACTGGTACCTACAGTAATTAAGTATTGTATCATGACTTCTGGTTTCTTGCATACAATCCCTCTCCAGCACAGGAACAACTGATTAACTTGGAGTACTTATTTGCTTGTTTTTTAACTCCTCGCAACCCAAAAATTTTATTTCCACCATCTGAGGACTGTTTTAGAGGCTATCAACATAGGTGTTTTGCTTTTTGAATGTTGCACAACTAAATAGGAGTTGCTACATGCAAAATACCGTACGAGCCAGCTCATTCTTCCTACATTTGGGAAGAGAAGGCAGGCATAGCCATTTTTCCAAACTGAAACAAAATGGAGTATTTTCTTTCTCCCTTCCCTCTAGAAAAGCAGTTCTCAAGTACTTATCAAGCCAAAAAGACTTTTCTTTCTGACTGTTTCTTCCAGTTCTAGTCTGTGGTTTACCTCAGCATCTGCTTTCTTTTCCAACTCTGCAAAGTTAAGCCTGGTTTTGATTAAAAGCAAGCTGAAAGGCAGATTAATGCATTGCAAGGAAAAGTAGCCTTGCTAATATGAAAAGAGAGCAGAAAGGTAATTTGTCAGTGATCACCTGGTCCTGGATGTGATGTTTTCTGGTAGCAGCTTTTTCTCCCAGTAGGACTAAGCCAAAGCGTAGGGGGTTTTGTTATTATTTTGTGCCACAACTATCATCTCATCAAAAAGCCGAGACACATTCTTTGAACTGAACTGAACTGAAATAATCTGTTTGTCCTTTCTGGCCGCTTTGCAGGCAAATTCCTCAGCCACAAAATTATTTGCTAAGTACATTTTTCCCTTTCCCATTCCACCACATTTTCATTTTTGATGAACTTTTAAAATATTTGTGTTTCTTTGAAATTCCAGCGCTTTGTGATAATATCTTCTGTGACTTCAGCTTTCAAACCCAAGAGGTAGCATGCAGTTAGAGCCTTACAAATTATTATCCCAAGCAGATCCCACAGGCAATCTCGTTCTTAGTATTCCCCAGCTTTTTTTCAAAGAAATGCTGAACGAGTTAAATAATAGGAGAGATGGAGAGATGTATGTAGATGTATGTAGAATAAGATGGCCTGAAGGAGCCTCAGGACTCATCTTCCACCACCTGAAGGCAGCGTGAAGATGGGGCTGCTTCATTTTGAGCCGTAGCTGGAGGATCTCCAAGGTGGTGGCTGTCGGACCAGGAGCGCAGCAGAGCAGAGCATCCTGCTCCCGAAGCACCGGGCTGCCTTGGCAGGGCCAGGGAACGGCACCGTTCTGAGCTTCAGGCCAATTCTGTGGCTACAGGAGACAGTCAAAGCAGAAAAACAGCTATTCTGCTTCTCATGCAAGCAACAGAGCATTCACCTCATTACATACATTACATACACATAGTTAAATTTTCTGTTCTCTTGCTGGATATCTCCCTAGTAGACCCTTCAAATACACATCAATATCTGGATATATTTCTTATTATTTCATTTATTATTATTATGGGGGTATTATTATTATTATTTTGTCCCTTACTCCATTCAGTAAACTGTCATGAGCACTTTCCCTTTTTGATCTTCAGATTTCCCTATTTCCAAAACTCCTGCCCCGCTCCCTCGGGCTTTAAACAAGTCTCCATAAACAGCCTTAATAACGTGTTATTGCATTAAAATCCTGGAAAGAGAGTTTCCAGCTGCTGCAGGAGAGGGCAGCAGAGATCAGCAAATGCAGATGCTGGGGGGACAGTGACTTCCACAGAGCAGCAACGTGAACCAAGGGGTTGGGGATTTTCTTTCCTTATATTTGGTTTTAAAGAGTGGCAGCTCCAAGGCACCAGCCAAGGAGCAATCTCAGTTATGGATTTTAGTGTCATTTATAAATAGCTGCTGGCTGTTTGGAAAGAAGGACATCGAGAGCATCCAGTTTTCTGGTAGTAGGAGCTAGGGTTGTTATTAAACACGAGGCCACACCTTACTTGAAATCTGTTTTGATTTGGCAAATAAGAAATGCTTGAAAATACATTAATATTTTGCATCTAATGCAGGAAGGGTAGAGTTTGCTTTAAAACTTGGTGGCTGGTTGTGGTCAAGTCTAGTTCAGTTTATTTCTGTGCTGAAGGATTTCCTCTTGATTATTTACAGTAAAGGGGAGATTTGCTTTCTAGAAAATACTGAGAGCAGATCTGATGCACACAGACATTGCAGCAAGTGTTTCCTATCTCTATAGTGACAGAAGGAAACTGTTTCTGCTTTTACCTGGAGGATCAGAGGATGCTTGTGCCAATAATCCACAGTAAAGTGCTGGCAGCATTGCTGCCTACCAGCAGAGATCCCAGTAGTTTACTTTTTGTGTGTATGTGTAGGAAGAAGAAAGGAGCAGAGAAAATTTACAACAGGAAAAGCTCTCTCTGATGGTTTTCCAAGAGACGTACCTCAGCACTTGCTGGTATGGGTGTTTCTGGTGGGCAGCGAATGGTTCTCTGTGAATTTTAGTATGATTTTAGCATATTTAAGTAAACTAAAAAGTACTGGAAGCACAACCAATCGAGGCACTGGTGTGTTTTGCACAACAGAAATGCTGAAATAATCTTTTATTATTGTTACTAAAGCTTATTAACTCTTGCATTGCACACTGAATATTCCTATCGGCTTCACAGCATCGCCTTTGAAGGGAAACCAAGCTGAAGTATTTCTTTTTCAATGTCCAAACCTGTCCTGGTGCTCAAAGCCCTGCGTGAAATAATTCTGATCCCAGAGCAGGTTTAGTTCAGCGGGAAGCAATCCCTGCATTTTCAGTTGGAAAACCAACACAGAAACGGGTTTATTATTTGGTAAAAGCATCTAATATTCATAACTAGTGATGAGAGTCATGGTGGTGCTGATTTTTGAGGCCCAGCTCCACCAAGGACATGGTTTTGTTTGAACCATGTGCGTATCCTTGTGGAGCTTTAGCTGGATGACAGGTACAGGGAGGTTTGCTCTTGCGCTTAAAGCAAAGCACCTTACTCACTGGATACAGTTCTTAGCTGACATGGTCAAAAGTGGTAGGAAAACAAGGGCAGCGATGAATCTGACATTGAAAGATACCTTCTCCTTTTCCCCGAGACCATGTCCAAGGAGCGTGTGCCATCCTCTGACCTCTCCAGAACCCCTTCATTTCCTTGCCCTTTTTGTATTGCAGGCTCATGAATTATGTGGGTTGGGGACCAAGGGAGGTGTGTTTGGACCTTGCATGTCATTCACACCGTTTCTCAGACAAGACCATAATTTAGCAGGAAGAAAATGCACTGAAAAGCCTGAAGACACCCACTGTGTGATGTCGTTACACAAGAAGGGTTTGTGGCGAACATGAAGGTAAGTATTGGCTGATGCTTTCTTTGAGTACAGATGATTTATGTTATGAAGGAAGTAATTCTGTTTTAAAGCATGGACCTGCTCATGCTCACACCGTGAGTCTGGGGATTTAAGAAATGATTATGTAGAGAGAGCTTGTAGTCCTTATTGAACTGGCCTCTTCCAGCTTTTAATTCACTCTGGGGTCCTGTCTGGTGTCTGCCCGAGGGATGGGAGGATGGCAGTGTGTGAGGGCACCACTTGTCTGCGGGAGGCTGGTTTCTGTGGGATGGAGCTGGCCCCACCACAGGGTAAGGATGGAGGGAAGGTGTCCCCTTTACCTCACAGGCTTGAGGGCTGCTTTCTCTCAGCTTCTGGGAGCTGTGTTCTCTTTGGGCTTGTTTGCCCAGAAGTTTAAGGAGGTCATAAGATGTTCTGAGTAATAAGCATTGCTGAATCTTTCACTTGCAGGTCTAGTTGGAAGCCAGCTCAGACTGACAGCAGTTGCACCCCAGGAGAGTGATAAATTACTTACATAAATAAAGATGCTGTAAACACTGGCAATGTCAAGGAAACTCCCCCCCAAAAGCAGTTCTGGGCTCACTGTTGCAGTCTGTGCTTCGCTCTCCTCTTATAAGAGACCTGAGGAATGGGTTTCCCTCCCAGCCCAGCAGCAAAGTTGGGGCGCTGCTGGCAGGGTGGCATCAGTTCCCTGGATCTGTGCTTATAGAATCATAGAATTGTCTGGGTTGGAAAGGACCTTTAAGATCATCGAGTCCAACCATCAACCCAACACTGCCAGAACGACCACTAAACCATGTCCCCCAGCACTACATCTACCCGGCTTTTAAGTATAGGTCTGGCTGTTCCTGGGGTTTTGTCATTTATCCTCATATAAATCATTAATATCTGCTCTGGAAAAGTCAATTTCATTTTCTTTTTAAAATGCATATTTCTGATGGCTTCTTGTTCTGTTGTTGAGAATCTCCAAAGAGGCCTTTTGCTAGATTCATTCACAGGTAAATATAAAAGTCACGATTCACCCTTGACGGATGGAAAGGCCAGGATGCTCATGAAGACAAGCATCTTGGTTAAAAAGCAGTTTACTCAGACTTCCACAAAACTAATTAAGCTGTATATAATGTTTGATGCATGGACTCTTGAACACTGTGTCTATATGTGCCCACGTTGAATGGGACTGTAACTTGTGTCTCTGCAGAACAGCCTGGACTGAGGAAACTCCTGGGGAGCTGTGGTGAGCAGAAGGAGGACTGTCTGCAGAGGAGGACTCGGGGCAATTCCCCTGGACCAGCAGCAGTAAGAAATGAACGTTAGGGAATGGTTATCCTCCTGATTTTGCCTGCTCAGTCTCTGCATCTCTGAGCCTGTGGCCGAGGACGCTGAAGCAATTTTCTCTAGGGCTCAAAGTAACTTTTGTCTTTGTTCTCCAATCCTGATCATGATGGATATTCAGAGCAATGGCTGGTAGTTGAACATCTTGTCTCTCCAGGTAGATTTCTGAAAGGCTCTATGCATGTAAGTTGTATGCATTATTTTTTTTTTGTTACAATATACAGTGCAACTATGGGATGCTTTGCATTGAATTCATGGGAGTGACTACCAAATTCTGGGCCTGCCCATATAACTTGGCATAATACTTAGAATACTGAGAGTCAGCAAAATGGAAAAATGAAAATAAAATTAAAAAAAAAATCAGCTGCTAACATTTTATATATTGTATTTTTTGGCCTTACTAGGGTAAGAATATTTTTCATGGTGTCCCGGTTTGAATGCAACTTTTAGAGGGCTGCCTCCCTGTATATCAAATATATATCTGTCTTCCAAAGTATTAAATTAGACTTAATGAGAAAAAAGGGAGACCAAAATGCTTTAAAATTTCAACAATTACTTTTGTTTATAGAGATGCTTGAGCATCTATGCAAGTGTTAAAAACATTTAAAAATATATTGACAAAATTATCTGTGATGAGTAAAGCCCTTTGTCATATAGAATTTTCAGTAAAAACTTACATCAAAGCCACCTTTATCTGAACGTGTAGAGGAGTAAGTAATCAGTAGGAAAGTGATCTTTGCAAGTGTATTTATTTGTCAGTCTAAAGTTTTTAGCCAGAGAGTGAGCAAGTGATTTAAGATATTGGCCAGCCTCGTGTATATTGAAAAGCACATGTCACTGTCCCACTAATACAAACCAAACCCAACATTTATGAAGCGCGTCTATGGCAGGGGCCGAACATTGCTTTGCTCCAAGAGTTGCCATCAGCCTTGGGTAAGTGCCAAAACAAGCACGACTGAAGCAAAGGACAGTGACAGTTTTTATGTGCATCTCAGAAACTATTGTAGCTGGAAAGAATGGAGGAATCCAATTAGTGGAAGACCTTCCTATTTTTTTTTTTTTTATTGTGGCACTTCATGCGCCATGAGTAAGAAATTGTATAATTGCAGTTTTAATCACTGATATTGCTGACAGTTGACTCAACTGGTTTTCGAGATCCGGTTTGTTGCTATTCTTTTTTTCTTTTTTTTTTTTTACCCTCTGATTTCTTATCTATAAGAGGAACTGGCTTTCTGCTAGCAAATCTTCCCCATGCTTTTCCTGCTGCAGAGCCTTGTAAACGATAACGTTTTCACAGAGGAATGACTTATGCTGAAAGGCTCGATTCCCTCCGAAATCTTTCCTTCTTTTCATGTCTCTGTAGGGTTTCATCCTTGCCAACTCTTTTCTCGAGTTCCATGCTGCTTACGTATGTAACTTTTGAAGATGGTTTTCTTGTCGGTATCTCTGTGGCAGAGGATTTTATGGCAGCAGTTGTGTCAGAATGAGTACTTTATTGGGATTAAAGATTTCAATTAATCTCCTTCTGGTTTTTTGTTCTTTAAAGATTTTCTACATGCAAATCACAGGCTGCTGTTTAATTTTGTCTTCCAAACTTACAATTATTTAAAATTTTGCTCTGTTTTCTTTGACTAACAGTGTTACAGGTTCTCTGTGGGAGTCCAGTTCAGGATTCAGGAGTAAAAATGAGTGAAGTGTTAATTGCTTGGGCTCAATCCCATACTATTGTTCTGTCCTCTGACTCAGTAGCTAAAATCCTTAAAATGAGATAGCTGATGGGAAAAGCTTGCATTCACGACGTGAATAATCTCCAAGAGAGCTTTTCAAATTCACTGTGATGCATCTTCAGGATGTAACAGAGTGTAGCTTTTCTGAAGCCAATTGTATACCCGCTGAGGGTCTGCCCAAAGAGTTCTTATGTACCACACCTTCACTAAGTTCATTCATGCTAAGTTATTCAAAGAGAAGCAAATGACAGTGCATGCGAAAAAAGAAAAAAAAAAAAAAAGAAGACCAGCAAAGCAAATTTATATTTGCTTTGAAAGTTTGTAGAAAAGGGTTGGATTCTTTTCTGCAACTTTGGCAGGTTCTGATTCAGCTCTGGCAGTAATTATTCAGGGCGAAGATGGATTTTGTGTGAGAGACAGAGAAAGAGAAAATACACATAATTCCCAGGGAGTCTTGACAGTCTATGCAATTAAACTGATTTCTGACATCTCTGGACAGTGGGAAAGGATAAAAATGAAGTTCATATTTGAAATACATGAATTCTTAAGATAGAAAAGCAAGCTTGTCTCCCAAGGTGCCATGTGATTCTGCAGCTGCCCCACGGTTGCCAGTGAGGCAGGAGGTCATCTCTTAGATGCCCACTACAGATTTAGAGTCTCATTTAAAATTATAGCTTCTGCTAAAAAAACCCCCGGGTGCCGTATTTCCAGATTGAATGAGTCTAGCTCCAGCTTCTTGCCATTCATCAGAAGGAGGGTGTTTCTGCTTGTCAAGGGGGAAGAGCGGTGGGATGCCAGCCAGCTCCGACCCCCCGGCAGGGCTGGGGGATTCAGATGTCGTGTTGCACTGTCAGGGTCACCCAGTGCCCGACACAGAGTGGGACTGAGTTCTGGATGTACATGTACCCCGAGGTTTTCACTGCTGCACCCCCCCCCGCCGGTTATGCAGTTTAATCATTATCCACTACACTTCTTTTCAAAGTACAAAAGGGCTGTTTTCTAAGACAATGCACACAGTGAAATTCAGCATTTCTGGTGCCTTTGTGTAACGGGGTTATCCTGTTTCTTTCGTAGACTCCCCACGGGAACACTGCATGTGAGTTTTGCCCAATGTTTTCCCCGCTGTCTGTCTGAGAGCTGAATGTAGAATTTATTGTGATCAGATTTCAGTTTCGGAAAACCATTTCTGAACTTCCCAGCAGTAGTGATTCCTGCAGTAAAGACTTTCATCCAGCAGTCTTTTGTGATACCAGGCAAGTTACCTACCCAGAGTGGAAAAATCCAGACATGGATACACTAAAAATATTTCCCATGCTGCTAATTGATAGAGAGTGATCGCTCTACTGTGTCCTTAGTTGCACATTCTGGTGACATTTCTAGACTGAAATAATAGCTTGATCTGCCTTTTTTTTTTTTTTTTTTGTGTTGAAGGGGACCAGTCATTAAAATGACTGTTAAATTCATATCCATAATGTCACTCTCCATTTCTGCATGGTCTCCTAACACAACGTTCAGAAGCAGGAAACTTTCACTGCTCCCTTCTGTGAGGCAGCAAATTACATACATGTTGCAAGGGCTGACTTTATCCCGTGCCATCAAGTGAAATCCAAAGCATGAATGCAAATTGAATGGAAACATTGTGGAATCATTAGTGTTTGTTGATGGATTTGGTTGGTTGTTCTGTTTTTTTCTTAAAGCAGGAGATGTCATTTCTTCATGCTGGTAAATCGGCATCTTTTATTAGCTATCATATTTTCACATTATGTACCCAGCAGAATCCTTTTACCCTGACCGTCTTCCAAATTAAACTTTAAGTTTCCAGGAAAATTGTAACAAATGTTTTAAGTCAGTCAGATGTGAAACTAAGGAAAGAGGCTGGAGGAGCACTCCTGGTGTGGCTCTTAGTTTCTGCACAGCACAATTTCATCTGAAAGGGTGGACTAACTTATCTAGGTTACATATAACAGGGTAGGAGTTCAAGTAAGGTAAAGTTGAGCAAATATCGATAAACAATTTACCATGGGAAGGTTTCTCCTTAGGACTATTGACTGCACAATCTCAAAAGCAATGTCCCAGCCTTTCCTGCCAGGAGCAGGAGGAAGCAGAGGTTGGGATTCTACGCCTTGCTCTGCCCCTGAGCTGCCATGGGGGCAAATCACTTGCTTTTTTCTCCTGTGCTTACCTGTCTGTAAAGTGAGGGTGACTTCCGTCTTCCTATAGCAAATTCTCTGAATTCTGTAGGTTAAAAAAACCGCTACATAACAGACTGGGAGTTTAGAGGAGCCCAGTGGCAGGTTCAGCGCTGAGAAGGCAAGCAAGTAGATGGAAACCCATATAATGCACTTCAGTGTGTAACCGGTTGCTACGATTACAAAATCATGAGATGATAAAATACTGCGGTGGTCACATTTACTGAAGCTTTACTGTATCCTGCAGTGGGCATCTCATGTGAACATGAGATGTTTCCCACCATTGATTTACGCACAGGATGTGGTGCAGAAACATAAATGCTACCTAAAACAACCCAGTGTGAACAATTTAAGGTTCCATAACAAACTAGCAACATAAGAAAGCAATGTCAGGAGCCTCCAAATGTAGGAGATGTTTCTGATCCCTTAGTGGCAGAGACATATTCTTGTGACTGACCTTCCCAAAGCTGCTCAGATGAGTTTTCCAAAGCAGGACAGGTCTTCTGAGAAGACTGGTCAGGTTCTTCCAAACAGACATAAAGTAGTTTGGCTTCCGGAAAAACAGGACAATTTCACTAAAAATAAACAGGGATCATCTTAGGGCAAGGCAAATTAAGTAATTGAAAGAACTTGTGCACATAAAACTGTCCTTGCCCTGACTCTTCCAGTGTTGTCTGGCTCAACTTTGATGAAAAAAATACACAAAATTCACCAAAATTGACTGTGCAGTAAACGCAGCAAGACAATTTTCAAGTAAAAACTTTCAGGTAGGCAGGTCAGTGGGGCCTGGTGAGTTTTTTGGTGCATACGATTTTGAATCATGCTAAATACTGTTTCTGTATTTTGCAGTTCAGAGTTTATTTACCCCTCTCAAGCCTTTGAGGCTTTGGTTCAAATGCAGACAGTTGAGCTTTGTTCATCATCGTTAACTCTGGTGTACATAAATGCAGAACAGGTTAGTGATACTGATTTTAATATTGATGAAAGTCAAAGATGATGTTTAGTAAAAAGCCTCATGCAACAAGGGTCTGTTTTCCTATGTTAAATTCTATTTTTTTTTGCTCTGCATGTGAAAATCTATCCATACAAACAAATTGTGAGTGCAATATATTACCGTTCTCATGAATGATCTTTATAGATTTGATTTTATTGGGAGTTACTGCTTATACCAACCATGAACCACCTGACAACTGCTTTTGATTTTCTTTGATCCTGCTGAAGACCCAGGCCTACTTTAGAAAATCTGTTCATACATTTTATTTTTTTCTAAAAATGTAATAAATCAGAATCTGATTTTTTAAAAAAATAAATGGGGGGGGGGGGAAGAAGCCATGCTGCTATTTTTTTCCCTTATAAATCTATTTGGATATACAGGAGCAGTATAAAAAAATTAACAGGCATAAATAGATGAATTAGTCCTTATTGAGGTATTTGATAATCTCAACTAACATCTATGAAAGTTTATTGTATGACAGCAGGGAAAGAAATTGTAAGAGCTGCTTTTTTACTAAACCTTCACTCCAGAATCTTACCCTATCACATGAGGAAGCAGAAATTATGTCTACTGTCAGAGACGTCCATCCTTTCCTGCGAGGTTTCCCATTTATTATGGTAGCTGCAATATTGAGGAACGATGTTTGCCATCCACAGATGTGTGATTTACAGTGTTATTTTATACTTCCTCTTCAAAGTTTAGGTATGACAGAATTTGCGTGACCTTCAGACAACTTTTGGCCCACAGCACACTAAGAGTTTTGTAGACATCTACTTGTTCAAAAAGTGACTCTTCCATTTCTGTTCGCTAAAGTCCCACATATTCCTTTACCATCTTCTGAAAACAAGTTATTACCTCTTACATTATGTCCTGGAAAGAAGTCATAACTTCTGATCAGTCCATGAGCCTGCATTTCTGTTGGCAGATGTTAGATCCTGTGGCCCGGATAAAGAAGTCAACTTCCCGGTAACCAGACTTCGCCTGGAGCTGGTCAGAAGGTGAAAGCTGAATAGAAGGTTTCATTTTCAGTAGAAACTGTAATTTGTTTGGACTGAAATTTTTGTAGCAATGCATCTGATTTCAAAAGCAGATCTTACAGCTAATATTGTCACGGCTAGGATGGAACTCAGTCAAATGAGGACAGCAGAGTCGAGTCAGCAGCCTGGAGGTCACACGTACCTGTGAACACCTGACCACCAAGTGAGTACCTGCCACAAAGCTATTAAACATCAAGAAGTATTTTCTTGCCCATTGCACTTTTTTTAGGGCAGAATTCTACAGATAACCTTGTGTTTTTACAAACTATTGCAGAATGAATTCCTCTTTTCTTATCACTCCTAACTCAAAATCCTTTCCCCGACCTCTCTCTTCCCCCCAGTTTTCTCCAACAACATCTCCGTAGCTGGAGTGGAGACTCAGGCTTAAGCCCTGCTACATCTTTTCTGACTCAGTATCTCACAAAAGACCTTTGCAATGTCTGCTTATGGCCATGCAACAAGGAAACCAGATCAACAGACAGCCAGCACTGGGACATGAAGTTAAGGTAGGGCCTGCAAGGCATTAGCCAGTACTATTCTCATCATCTCCAGAAAAGTCTTCTCTGAAGTGGTTTATCCACGCTCCAAATTGTCTGAAGCCAAAAAGGGAACACTAGCTTTAAGGCATACACAGTGTATACTTAATAAAAGGAGGCTTTCAAGAGAGGAATGTATGAGCTAATGCAATCCTAGAGCAAGAGTAACTCATGCTTCAACAAGTTATATGCATTTTTGTGTCTGTGGCTGATAACTTGCCCCTGCTTGTCAGTGCTCATTATCTCCTGCTAAATGAATGTTCAGCTTTTAGTGGTCAAGAGATTCAATGCTTAAATGAACAACTCCTAAGTTGTCAGAGAACAGGTTTCCTCACATGTATGGGTTAGTGAGGTAGCACGTAAACATGTCTGTTTAGCACAAGGTCAGTTGGTGTACAAGCTCCAGTTGGATGGTATATGCATGACAAAGAAAAAAAAATCAGATTGAAAACAAGACACAATTCAATTAACAATGAGAGCCAAAACCATCAGACAATGTGATAATATCCTTGTCATTTAGCATCTTGAAGTAAAAATAGCTAGGGGAGATTTTGGAATCTATACCAGAGAAGGTTTGTTTTTCAGGAAACCAAGGTACACATATGCTGAGAACAGCACAGGTTGATTGTCCAAGGGCACAAGATTAAGTGACTGGCTTCTCATGGTCTCTTACACTCTAGTTTTCTGTCTGTGTAAAATATATTGCTGTCTATATAAAATATATTCTCTAGTTTTGCTTAAAAGGTGTTGCCTGTTGAGTTTCAGTTATCATCCAGGTATTCCAGTGTGTTCAGCCATAAGCTCCTCCACACAGATTACACATCTGAGCTATTAAAAACTTTTGTGAAGCAGGAAAAAGTATGCTCCTGAGTTATCGGAAAGTTCAGGAGGTGAAAAACATTTCCTGCTTCTATAAATGACACATTAGAAAATAAAGCGTTTCATTACAACGGTCATTTGGAAGCTGCAGCTGGCATCTCTCACTTTGAGGGGGGGGAAATGGTTGTGGCTTTGACAGTAGCAAAGTAATAGTGTATGTGTGAGATAGCTAAAAGTATTCATAAAGGTGTAATTCTGTCTTAAACTGTTTTTTCCGCTGGTGTCAGCAGGCTTTCAGAAGAAAATATTCAGATACAAGTGTAAATATTCCTAGAGAAAACTTAATTTGGGGGGCCTAGGGACGATGAGGGAGGGAAGAAGAAAGAATTCTTAGCACTCCAGGGTAATTCAGGCCAGAAGGGACTTCAGGAGAGCTTTAGTCCAACCTCCTGCTCTGGGCAGGGCCAGCTCTGGGATCACACCAGGTTGTGCAGGGCTTCCTGCAGTCTGGTCTTGGAAACCTCTAAGGATGGAGACCTCACAGCCTCTTGGAGCAACCTGCTCCACCAGCCTTATGAGGGAAAGCTTTTCTATCAGCATGTGAAGCCACTTGACTCAAAACCCCATCTAGAGTCCAGACCCTGTCTAGACACAAGGAACTTTCCTACAGGCTTCAGGTGCCTTCACCATCGCAGGACAGTGGGTTAGGGTTTCAGAGGCTTTAAGCCTGTACTTTCCAAGATCTACCAGCTGTGGCTCTTCACTCCAGGTTGTGGACCTCACTCTCTGGTCTGCATGGGGGACAGCGGAGGGGAGTTTTGCTGCTTTACTTCCCATTATGCAAAGATGCAGCAAAGGACAGAATCTGTACTCAAATTAGGTTTCAACTTCAAAGACTGAAAATAGCCGAAGAGCAGCAAAAGTTTGCTCTGGAGCAGCAGTCCATGGAGCTGAAGTGTTTGGCACCAGTTCTGTGATGTTTCAGTTGGACTCCTCACACTCTCCAGCTTAAGCATGTGTTTAACTATTCGACTGACCAAAGCCAAGAACTCTGACTGTTGTACAGTCCCATCTCATGTTGGTACCTGTTAAAGTATGTATGTGTTATCGATACTGGATGTCTGGAAGTAATTTGAGCTCTGTTGATAAGTCCTCAGGGTTTTCTTTCTTCTTTCTTTCTTTATTCTTCTTTTAGAATTTAGCTTACTAGATTGTATACAAATATCAGTGTTTATTTGTTGGTGTGAATGTAGGAGGTAGGAATTTTGAGTTTATTTGCTTGTAGATACTGACCTCTTTTGTGGCTTTAGAAATGGCATGTGTGTATCCAAAATATGATTTGATTTTTAACAACTACCAGTCACTAGGCTTTGTGACTATTGATTAATAAATTCTTTGAGGAGGAGATATTTTAAATATAAAGAACCATAATGTGATGGTATATTTTGATGCTGTTTTCTGCGGGTAGTAGATATAGATTTTTATTATTGTTACATGTAAAAATTAAATCAATTGGGTTTTTTTCTGACACTTGAAGAAAGACCATTGACAAATCTAAATCTTTACCAAGGTAATAGCTGCTTTTATGACTGATTTTAGCTGTACAGTTTGACAGCTTTGAATGGAGATTGATGTTTTAAAAACTGTTTTTAATATCAAATGTTATTGTAAATGGAAAATTTTAATTTTAAAGCATTTAAGAGAATAACAGCAGGCTCTGAAAAGTGTGTACTCAAATGAGTGGTCTTTACCTTCACCATCCTGTTACTATGGATGAGAATACTCATATGACTGAAGGTTGCAAGACTGGACACAGATTAAATACTTGATTTAGTGGGATAATATTCTGGGTGCTTTGAAATGTTATTCAGGATACTTTAAAGCATATTTATAATTTACTGGAAATGCTTGCTGTTCCCAACTTATTTTTCTTTCTCTGGTGGTAGTATTTGATGTATGCTTACTCTAGCTTGTAGTAGCCCAGTGTATAGCAGATATTTTCCAATCATGTTGAACACTTTCAACAGGTTAAGTAACCATAGGTTAGAACACATTCTATTTAAGAAAAAAATAATCAAACCAAACCCCAAACCTTTTTTAGTTTCTTTCATCATGAAAGAATGAATTTAGTCTGAGCCATGAAATGGATTCTGAGATGTTTACATCTGTGTTACCAAAAAAAGAAATTTTGAAGATCCTCATGGCAAAATCTAGGGGAAAATTTACATACTTAATGTGGCATTTTGCTGGAATTTAGAGACATATTCCAAGAAAGTCAGCTGGATAGTTTGGTTTTGTCTGTTGTGTCTTGCACAGGTTTTGAAAACGCAGTGCCCAGCACCTGGCCACTCCATGGAGCCCTTGCCTCCTCCCGGGATGGCACCACGTCTGCTGCAGCTGTGGACAGTGTCACTAATGCTCACCTTTTCCATGGCTGCTCGTGACCACTGCATCAGCTGAGAGGTAGGGGAAATTGTCCTTCTTGCCTCCACAGTTCCTAGCTTTCCCAAAATTGCAGATCACTATGGGCTCTTGAGTATTCTCTTGTTGAGGATGAATTATTGTGCAGCTGGGAACACAAGCCTCATGGGGCTGAAGGGAAAGGGGGAGGCAGTGAGGCTGGTACCAAGGAGATTTTGGGGACACTAGTTTGGTCCCCATCACTATTGTTTCTGTCAGGTGGAGTCAACTCTCTTAGGACTCTCAGAAAGATGCAACCATTATGAGTTGGGAGATTTTGGCAACAAGGGTTTCGATATGATATGGGGATCTCTGGGCTATGCAATCCATCATTAACTAAGGACCTAATTTCTGCACATATATCTCTTAAATGTGCTTGCTGTCCCACTGAAAGAACTTACTAGTGAGTATAGCACATAAGTTATATTTTTTAATAGCATATTAGCATGACCTACATGCTATTTGGTTTCTTAAAAAAACATTTAAGAAACTCATTCTCTACAAATACCTTTTAGAACACCTCACTTAAATAATTACTTCTTCAATAGTATTTAAATTTCTGTCTAAAGGACATCAGTTCTTGAGAGAGCTGCTTAACAAGTGGCACTGCATTGCTGTGTCCATGTGTGGATGCAAGCACATGTGCCCAGCCAGCGGTTTTGTATGTATGTCTGCATGTGATTAATGTACACGGGATATCTCCTCTCTTAACTTAATTGAACCTGAGCTGACACATCTTTCAAGCAGACTTCTCAGAGAAAAGAGCATGGGGGAGAAGGCAGAGAATCAGGCCCTCTACCTTCATCTAACTTATAGAAGCCTCCAGAGATTTATTTTATTTTGACTGTGATGGTGAAAACAAATTCACTGCTCATGCAGGTTGAGATCTTATCAGACAAACCTTAGTACAAAGCCCATTTTACATTTGTGCTATGAACCCTTGAAAACAGAGGCTTATAAGGACATTGCTGACAGAGTTTAGTGTTGCAGTAGAGTTGATGCCAGCATGGTTGGCTAAAACGATCTTGTTTTTAAGGTAAATGTTTTACACAGAAATGTCTTGAAAATAGAGGGAAAATGTAGCTTAGGATGACTCATAAAAGTGCTTTAAAAATGCTATTAAGATTTAAGGCATAATGTAGATCCTATAAATTTACTCTGCATTCTTTCACTGGGAATGACTGACTTTTATGAAAACTAGGGATTGTAAATCAAGAACCCAAATAAGGGGTTTTTTTTGACATGTAAATATAGATTATGCATTAGCTGAGCCCTGACTTGACTGCCCCATGGTTCCATGGGGGGCACACAAAGTAGGTTTTTATTCTCAACAGTTTTGCCTTGTAAAAGCTGGTAAGCAAAAATATAGTTTATTATTCCTTTAGGGGAAAAACCTTTTTTCCTAGTGATTCAGGAAGGGGATTTGCTTACTCTCTCTCTCAGTTCTTCTGTTCTGCCTCCCTGTTCGTTCATCTCGTTTGGCACTCTGTGTGTGTGTGTGTGTATTTGAGGAGAGGGCGTTACTGCTGGAAGCACTCCTGAAGCTCTCTGAACACAAAAGTTAACTAGAAGGATAAACCCCTCACATGTGCAAGGAGGCGCACACACACACACACATACACACCCCCTTTTCAGTGGTCACAGGGAGAGGTTGCTCTGCTTCTGAAGCCGTTTTAAGACGGGTTTAAGAAATGCCAGCAGCCTTCCACCGTGTTATCACAGATATATTTGACCATTGGCATCTTTGGCCTCGGCTTAATTTGTTTTTGCCTCGTACCCTTGTCTCCCCGCCGGAGCTCGCCGGGTGCAATCTCGCAGAGCGAGCACTCCCCAGCCCCTCCAGCCGCTTATCTGCGCCGAGAGCAGACCTGGCAGCAGCCGGCTTACTTAACCTTATCTGCTTTACACTTCTATATTTAAACTAGGAGGGCTCTTTGTCGCTGAACTAATATAAAACATAACTTGACTAGATGCCTGACTTTTAAAGAAAGGGCATCTATCACTTTTATGTGGCATTTCAAAGAAGAAGGCATTTAATAACGCTGAAAGACAAAGAAGGAAGTCTGTCTTAAAGTACAACTGGCTGTCTAATGATTAACTTCTCTTAATACTTAATCAGTTTATGGTAGAAAAAAACCCCAGTGCCGTTGCATGGTTCAGCGTTGTATTAAGGAGTTTCCTGCACTGTCTAAAGTGATACAAAACCTCTATACGGCTCTTGTACAAGAGTATACGATTCAAACAAATACTTACAAATAAATATTTCAAAAAATACTTGCCAGAAAATACTCAAAAGTATTTAGAACAGGAGGATGAGGAGGGCAGCAGCGAGCCTCCACCCTGCAGCAGAGAGCAGTGGATGCAGACCATGATGTCCTTGCGCACCTGAGATGACTGCACCAGGCTGTGCCACCGCCCTGGTCCCCCCTGTCCCAAGGACAGTGTCCCACTTGTCCCAGCCTCGCTGCAGACCCATGGGAGAGCTCCTGCTCAGCAGAGTAGGGACAGTCAGGGCGTTGCCACCCGTTTGGGAATGTAAAAGGACTTATTTTACCCTCTCCCTGGGCTCTACCTGTGTGGGGAACTTCCAACTTGAGAATATGATGGGAATTCCATGCTTTTTCAAGATGACTCTCTAAGCCAGCTTTATTGCAGATACTTCCTTACATGTATGTTGATTTCTAGAGGGTAATAGTTTCTTTCTATGCCTACTTTCTGGAGAACTGAGAAGTTTATTTATCTTCTCTCTACCTGCTACAGAAGTTGCAGATAAACCTGTCTTCAGCCATCTTAGGGGGGTTTGGGTAATTCCTGTCTAATAAGAGGCAAAAAACCCTGTCCAATGTTTTTACGTAATACAAAAAGATTTTACAAATAAAATCTTAAAGTACATTAGACAAAACTAGGGGAAAAAACCCTAGAAAATTGCTACAGTGGCTATGACTTTCATTGATGCTGATTTTATCCTTTTCTTTTTCTAAGAATAAAAGTTTATACAAGGCAGCTCTCCCATTACCTCTATTTACATAAAATACAAACAGAAAGAATCTTTTCCTTTATTTCAGCAAAAATGCTTCCTTTTTTTTTTTTTTTTTTTTTTTTTTTAGTGAGTTTCACAGCTTGATTGCTATGCCATAACATTCCATATAGTGTAATAACATGGAATACAGTGTCCATTTCATTACTGTCCCACCGGACTAGAGCACTGCGTTTGCCCGGATTTGTGAAAAGAACCTGCTGAATCTGTTCCACCCTCAGCTTAAAAGAGAGAGAGGGGGAGAGAGACAAAGTCTTCACCCTCACTCCTCCTCCAGAGGAAAAATGCCTTCATATGTCCAGTTTCTTTTTATGAGGCTGTATTGCAAATGAGGAAGAACAGGGTGTTTTGACTTGCCAAGGCATTTCCAGTTAGTTGTAAGACCCTGTGCTGATTTCTCGTGAGGATGGTCATTATAGGTATTTTCAACTGAAATTATTTAAAAGTGAGGTAGTTGTGATAAAAAGCCTTGTTTTGTCAACTGTAAGCGACTGCATGCAGTAACTTTGTGCCTGCAGTTTATAATGGCAGCAGGACTCAGCATACACCTTACAATGCAGTCATGACCCTGGAAATTCAGCATGCGCTCTCCTTTCAAAACAACATCAAAACCTTGAGCTGAGGGCCCCAGGGTAGAGATCACTCCATGGTGATTTGAATGGGTGTCACCCCGGGTTGAGGGCATCGTGCACCTTCTGGGATCTGTTCCCATCTCAAGTGCATTGCACGGGTCACTGTTTGGGGGGCAGTCTGGACACAGTTGCTGTGATTTTCCTGGGAGGGAGTCCCAGCAATCCCTGCTGCCATCCAAAATCGCAGTTTGACTCTGGCCTGCTTACAGTTTGGCCTAAACTTCTTAAGAGGTGTGTGAACTTTCGTGAACCCAGCCTGCGCTCAGGACATGGGGCTCTGATTATTAAACACTTTTTCAATGTCTGTAACAGCTTTCACCCAAAGACCTTAGGACACTTGAATGCACTCATGATTAACTGCACACTCTGCACTCCGTCCCAGTAGAAAACACCTGGGAAAGCCATGGCAGCTCTGAATATACTTTCCCAACGTGAGGACATAGTGGAGAGGGACCTGGACCAAAATCTCATTACAAATACCTCAGAGGGCTCAGCGGTTCTGCTTTCCAGCTCTACATTTTGAGTGACCCTTTTCTATAGCATGATTTAAGCCATACTATAGAACAACCCCTTCCGAATTCCAGAAAAATACAGATGCAATATACATATATACACTATAGAACCAAATCTGTTTGATTATACAGTGAGATGAAGGACAGTCCCAGGTTTAGAGTACTGGTGTATGATTTGAAGCCCTGTATTTCAGCATTTTCTTTTCCCATTACAGGATTTTTGAGGGGTAAAAGAAATAAGTTCTGCTTCTCATAATTTTACATACGTATTTTTTGCCATACATATTTTTATTGCTCTATTAAACTATCCTTGTGCTTGAAACAAAGAAACTTTCCTACTGCAGCATATTATGCAGAAAAAAGCACTGACAATGAGATCTGCCCCAGTGTTAGGGTGGCGGTGGCCAGGTAGATGTCATGGATAACCCATGTTCAATCACTGCCATTGACTTACATGGCCACCTCTCAGCAGGGAGCCAGCAGTGGGTACAGTTTCTGCATTAGCTCCTTTGCCTTGCTCTAGGGGCTTCCTGCAACACGGAGAAGTCCTTACCAACCTTTTGAACACCAAAGCCGCATCAGTCTCTCCTCCATACAGGTGGTGTTTAGAGGGAGTTTGTTTTATTTTTCTTTTTCCTTTATTGTTTTTTTCAAAGTTGCCTCTGTCCTACAGCCCAAACTGCAAGTGAGTTTGCTGTCTATGTAACTGGATTTTGTGTCTTTGAATATATCTGAAGGCAACTGTCAACACTGATTGTTTAAAGTCTTCTACCTCCTTTCAGTCTTTCGGACACAGCTAAGAATGAAACCACGGAGTTGCTCAGCCAAAGACTTCTGCCGGCTTTCTTACGTGGCTGGGATTTTATAGTGATATCAAACTTAGGTGTGACTGACAATTCATAAAACCCCAGAAGTTAGAGGTGGAAAAGACGTGTTAGGTCACCATCTCCACTTCCCTGCCAGGGTGGGATATGCCGCAGGTGTTTCTGCTCTAAGACTTACAGAAGTGCTGTGCCAGTGGTGGTTGTCATTAATTACTGTATGTGTGATCCCAAGACTGAATCCTGGTGGTTCTGAGCCACCACCTTACAGCAGTGGGAGTCCCAATAGCTCGGTTCTTCCCACACTTGGGATATCATGGTCTGAAACACGATCTTCTGAGATCTTTTGTCCAGAAGAGTAGAGGACAATAAAACACATGGATGAACTGGGTTATTCATGCAGGGCATCGTTTGTACAGCTGGTGGGATTCAGAGAGCTAGCTGTACTCCCTCACTACCATATCTTAGCCTGGCCTTGCCTATTTTTAAGTTAGGGAGGAATTTCCTTTTCCTACAGGGTGGTTCATTCACAGTTAAGTGTGCTCTTTCCCTCCTTAATAATTTAGTACTGCGCAAATCACTGGGGTCTTTTATTATGATATTTTCTGCAAAGGATGTTTCAAACTATTCATTACTAGCTAGATATTACAACATTTTGCTTGAACTTGTATAAGTAGGTACTTTTTTTCCCTTTTTGTTTTTCTTTTTCAAGTAAGAATGAAATTCTTTTACTATTTTACGAGGTTCTTAATGCATCTGACACAAAGAAAATAGAATTAAAGCAAATAGTAACTCAGGTTTTACCACAATATGAAATCCTGTTTGCTCTCTGATTGCACATCAAATGTTGACATTAACCAGCAGATATGCCACTTCCATGCCAGGGTTTCATTCTTGGAGCATGAGATCAGGCTGATTTTGTGAAAATAAATATTAAAGAAAACATGCTCAGTGAAGTGCTCAGCTCATAAAGGCCCAGTGTTAAGAAATCTGGGCAGCTGCTGCCACCCCCACAGAGGCTTGCTCAGCTCACAGCTCTCGCTCTCCGAGACTTGCATTAAAGTCGTATTTTTTGCAGGTAGCCAACATGATCGCATTTCTATTTAGAGTTACATGACTTCGGTTTCCAGTTTCCCCCTTAACACTGTATTTTGAATGAGCTCTTTTCTCGATACTGCAAGTATCAGTTCTTCTACTCTTTTTCAGCTGCTTCCGTTTCATGATAACCTGGCACTTCCTCAACTTGTTTTGTTACAAGGTAGGAGACTTGTTTTTTTAGTGTTATTTCCTTCTCTTTTCGAGCTTCCTCAAGTTCCAGAAATGACCCTACAGTTAGACCCAGCATGTTGCATGCCTATTCTTTCTTCTCAGCTGTACAGAAGTTAAATATGGCACGCACTCTCCTTGCCTGATCTTCAGAAGATGTTAGTACCTAAGAAACTAATGTACTGTGTCCAGCTCTGGAGCCCCCAGTGTAAGAAGGACATGGACCTGTTGGAATGAGTCCAGAGGAGGCCACAAAGATGATCCGAGGGCTGGAGCCCCTCTGCTGTGAGGACAGGCGGAGAGGGTTGGGGTTGTTCAGCCTGGAGAACAGAAGGCTCCAGGGAGACCTATAGCAGCCTTCCAGTACCTAAAGGGGCTGCAGGAAAGATGGGGAGGGACTCTTGATCAGGGAGTGTAGAGATCGGATGAAGGGTAATGGTTTTAAACTGAAAGAGGGAAGATTTCGATTAGATATTAGGAAGAAATTCTTTACTGTGAGGTTGGAGAGACACTGGCCCAGGTTGCCCAGAGAAGCTGTGGCAGCCCCATCCCTGGAGGGGTTCAAGGCCAGGCTGGATGGGGCTTTGAGCAACCTGGTCTAGTGGGAGGTGTCCCTGCCCAGGGAAGGGGGTTGGAACTGGATAATCTTTAAGGTCCCTTCCAACTCTAACCATTCTATGATTCTTTGGTGATTCTAATAGGACACGGTCAATGTTTCTCCTGAGCTGACACTCTTGGCTATAGAGCAAAGACTGATTCTAGGTGAAGAAAGTGGCAACCAAACACAGCTTTTGTATCTATGTGGGGACAGCAAGAGCTGAGTTCATTCAGCCTTTGGTTATCACCTTTGAATAGGTCTAGTCTGATTGAGTGGACCCACTTTCTATTGCCCCCTTCTCTTCTCTCCAACCCTTCCCCAAAGAGGCAGAAAAAGCCACAAAATTTTGGAGAACTGAGAAGTTTAGGGGAGCCCAAGCAGTTACTGAGGACTTCTGCCCCACAGCGATGTAGTAAACACCATATAACAAGTTTTAAATCTTATATTCCTGTAGCAGCAAGAGGTCCTGGACGGGCAGAAGCTCTGTAATGCCAGTGTGCTATATGTGTGTGTATCCACTCCATCATTTCTTTGAAGATCTCCCAAATATAGACCCTGTCCTTCAAGGAACTTCCTCAGAGGTGGATCCTCCTCTTTTTCAGTGATACTCCATGACTGTCCTGTGAACCAGCTCCTTTCAGGATCAAGGTTTGAGGAAAGACTAGATGGAAACAGGTAAGTGAGTAAATATCTAACACGAAGAAAAAGGAGAGGGAAATCCTCTTCCCTAGGGTTACATTTAAAGCTGAATAGGGAGTTCTGGGTTGACAGGTTAGGGAGAGAAATTATTTTTGTTTCAGGTGGAGCCCTTGTTGGAGGGAAGTGTTGAAATGAGAGAGCTTTGGGGTTAAGAAAGCTCCCGTGCTCAAGTAAGTGGTAGCTGAGAATTTGCTTTAAGTAATTTCAGTAAAACTATTGAGTAGGGAAATTAATTTCCTTTCAAAATGATGTGGTGGAAAAGCAAAGCCTTGGGTTACAGCCCAGATAAAAGAAAAGGTAAATGCTTTGCATTAAATTCCTTTTGCATGTCATACTTTTACAGCCATCTTTTAAATTTATAGAAGGGATGCACTGGTTTGAAGTACAAGCTCACCTTGTCTGACCCCCCCCATAACACAGGCCTTTGAATCTGACCCTGTAATTTCTGCATCAGGTACCTCTATCCCTGTTTGAGCTATAACATGTCTCTTAGATATCCATCTAGTCTTGACTGGAACTCTGCAAATAAAGGAAATCCATCACATCCTTAGGTAGCTGTGTTTAAATCACTAAGATAAGCCTGTACATCTAAGGCTTTCCCTGAAGACAAGACAGCAACAAGAATTTGCTGAAGAGGCCAGCACTCGTGGGAGGGTAAGAGCCTGCAGATCCAGCCATTATTTTCATAAAGCTCAGAAACTGGGAAAATACAAAGTGCTGCTCTAGTTCCAATACAAAAAAAAGCATAATGTCATTCTGCAGAGGACTTAGTGTATTCTTCACAAAGCTAAAGGCTTTGAAAGACCAGTGGGCTTATTAATTATTTGCTTTTCAAGGCTGATGGTTGGGTGACTAGACAATACTGCTACAGTGAGAACAAATGAAAAACTGTTTGAGAAAAAAGAGGGTGATGTTACCTGTGAAAACAATTTTATTTGGTTTTGTATTATGTGATTACACATCATCTTCTTCTGTCCCAACTGTCCCAAATATTGTTTTGAAAATATTTCACTTACGTTTTTGGCATCCAGGGAGCCAAATCTGGTATCTATACCAAAGGCTTAGGTGAAATTTAAGCCCAATTATAAATGAACTAAGTTGTCTGAGGTAACACTACATGGACTATTTTCATTTCATGCTGATGACCTCCAAGTGATGTCAGTCTCTAGTAATGATAAATAATAACCCAGATCCAGTTTTGGTTTTCTTTCTATCTTTCTATCTGAGTATGTCTCAAAAACTATGTTCACGTTTTCTTAACCCTGAGCTTGAAGTTTCAGCTAGATTGATTTCACTAACATTAGACAATATACTTTCTATACTATTTAAGTGATATAGTTCTTGCCAAAGTTTGAACAGATGTACTGACTTGAACCATCTGATAGCTCTATGTCTTTTTATATTGATAATTTGTTTTAACATATTGAGGAGTTTTCTTGTCTTTCTGGGTGTTTTTCCCCCTCTTATCTACTAAACCTTTACTGTAAGCCTCTGACGTTCTTACGTTTTTGCTTCATTCCTTTTCCGTCTCTCACTTTCCTTAATACAGACCTCCTGTTCCTAGCGCCCATCAGTCAAAAATCCCAGACAAAAATAATCAGTGTGGGTGGCTCCTGGGTGCAGGTGGAGCTGGGTGGCAGCAGCCCAGAGCTGAAGCTGCCTTGTGCAGGGTGGACCTCAGCTGGCGTCCATCATCCCTCCTTTGGTGGTGCACTTTGCTCTATTTTCATTGCATTTACTGGGAAGGGTTTCTGTAAGGTACCTGCCCATTCTGTGAAACAAGTCCTGGGTGACTCAGAAATAACAATAGGAGGTGTCCTCTGAGGTGGCTTGTGTGTAAAGGTGCCCTTTTCAATGACACCACCGCCTTTGGACACCTGATTTCACTTTGTATTCAAACAGCATTTTCACTTTGTATTCAAACAGCATTAACTGATATATTTCCCATTCAATTTTTTTCATGTATTTTATTTGTTGTTCCACCAGTCAGATCTGTGGAGTTTAAAGCAGAAGATTTAAATCATCTGGCTTTAGAGTGAAGTCAGTTCCACCTTCTCTTATTAGATTTGTTTTCACCTGGGTTAGCCTCCCCACTGATAGTTCCTTAGTTTCTTTGTCTCCTGCTTTTTCTCCAATTACAGACATCCAAAAGAGATTTTACAGTATTTAAGATGGCTGAGGTAACCCCTGGGTTATATTGTTCCACATGTTTCTCTGTTCATCTAGACTGTTTCAGCATTACGTTTGCTTTCATGCTAAAGAGAAAGCCATTCCACATTTTCAGTGCGTCTTAGGACAGAATGACCAATATTGTTCATAAATGGCTGCACAGGCATCTGAAAGCTACTCTGGTTAATTTAACTAGAGCAGTATAATGAATCTGAAAAATATGAAGGAGTCTTTTTTAGATTCAGGAAAATCTCTTTCAAGGTTAACGAGATTCTCTCTGCCTCTCCTCAGAAAAAGAACCAAACAAGAACTCTAGTGTTTTCTTTCCTCGTAGAAGTCCATTAAGAAAGGGAGAAAGTGGGTCATCATCAGGTCAAGAGCCTTTGGTTATGAACGCTACCTTTCATTGGCTTAAGTAGGTAATCGCATAGGCCCTGCGTAACATTTGGTACAGCCTTGCGTTGCCGGTTGTTTGAAATGAGGTAACATGTTTATGGATGGAAGCGTCAAGTGTGTGGTTCTGTAGCTCGAAATTTTATGCAGCGCGTTATTTCTCCCGGCCCATCCAAAATTTCATTAACAATGAGACAGAAAAAACTTTGTTAAGCAAGGTAAAACGTGCTGGATTTGTTGAAGGGCAATTATTTCCAATGCAATTGACCTGTATTTTGTGGGTGAAAAGACATCTAAATAAGCTTCTAAATAAGGGACTAGGACAGTGTATCTTATCATATAAACACTTACTATGCCCGAGGTAAGAAAATAGAAGAAAAATGAAAACTGCTTGGGTAGCCGTGGCATGAAGATCAAGTATCTAGGAGGAAAAGACGAATTGGAGAGACTGGAAAGAATAGTGTAATTCATTAATTAATCTATCACTATACATCAAGTGTTTTTAACTTTCTTAAGGGAAATTATAAGGATGTTATCTGAGGATACAAAACATACTAAAAACATAAGCAAGTTTATGTTTCAGGCACACAGTGTGTAATTAAGTAAATACATTTAATTGGTAGCCTCGTTTCAGGAATACGGACCAGACCGACTAGTCTGTGGTACCTGCTTACACCAATTTAGTACAACTGGAAGAAGTTTGTCAGCTTAGCTCATATGCAACCCTTCTGAAACTTGTATTATTACCACTACAATACTGGAAATCATAAAAGACTTAGGGAATTTAGGACTCCTGCGCAGAACATACCAGTACATTAAAAGTCATCTTTCTTAGGTCTTACTGCTGCTTAGAATTAACCAAACTCGAAGCAAACGAAATATAGTTTTTGCACAGAATAGCAGGAATGTGCTCTACAGAGCATTTGGCTACAAAGATGTGCACTTCAAGGATTCTATTGTACCAAAAATATAAAGTTTTCTTTTTTTAGCAGTCAATGAGAAAAAAAAAAAAAAAAGTGTAGATTACTGTGCTATGGAAACTTTAGAAAATTGCTCTTCAAGGTCAGGAGCATGCTGGTAGACTTCTACAGTTACAAGTGCTGTTTTCTGCGTAAAACTTTTCCGTGAAAAAAGCTTTATAGACTTCACAGTAGAGCTGGGATTTATTGCACTGGCCATTAACTGTTTGAATGTTAGGATCCTATACCAAACTAACCATCTAGTTTAGGGGAAGGAAAGAGGTAGACACCAGGTAGCAGCTCTTCTCACCTATTTGTAGATGGCCGACTGATGAGGAGGTGGATACTAAAGCCCTCATTAATCTCTCTTCATGCATGAGAAGCAGAGGACCTACCATGTTGTTAGGCAGAGCACTGGAAATATGAGGTAAAATGTTTATTTTCCAAAAGCAATTAGGTGCTAGTGAGGTCCTGGCTGTTTTGGGCACTGTTTCTAAAGGAACTGGCTAGAATTTGGCAAGTTCTGGCCTATTCAGTGAATGATGATATTAAAAAATAAAAGCATTGAATTTGGAAGGCAGCATCCAAATAACTTCCAGTGGTTTCTAAACTGCATCTTGAAAAAAATAAAACCCATCTTATGCTGCTCTTATAATAAAATTAACAGAGCAAAGTAGATTATTACTGTTCAATATAACCTTCTGACTTCCAGGTCCCTTCCAGATGACTTTGCAAGTCCAACTTAGCTCATGTTAATAATTCAGAAGTAAATTGTGTACAGTCTCCATCTTCCATCTACATTATGTTAGATGTGTTTTGGGTCTGTTTTCCTCTGCCCTACTTTCATCACTTGTTTTATTTTGATTGCTTCACAGGATATCAGTAATTATCATGGAAGAAAAATGAAATTAAATCAAAGTTTTTCCAAAAGGTTATAGGAAGTATGGACTCATAGGCCAGGAAACCTTACTAAATTTGAGTCAACTATACCGCAGAAGTGTTTTAGGAAACTTTATTTCATTTATCTTAATTTTAGGTATCATGAGGTGCTTAATAAGATGCCATGTGTAATGCTGAAGTGACCTGCTTCTACTTTACAAGTGCAATTACCTAAAGACAAGCTGGGTTTTGTGCCGTTTTCTGCTGGGATGTCGAGGAGACGGCAGGTGGTAAAGCAGCCGGTGCCAACCAATACAGCGCTGCCCTTCTGGAAAGTGAAGTCGAGGTGAAAAATGTGACCACATCTCCGGGTCACCTTTCCCCTCCGAGCCTCCCACTCTGGAGGGAAGCCTCACTCTTCAAAGGCTCGCATTGTACCCATGGCCTTTCTAAATAACATAAAATGTACTCTGGTTCAGTGTGGGTGGGCAGTTAAAGCTAAGGTAAACAGCCTGTGTTGCCAAGCAATATTTTTGTAAGCAGTAGGCAAGATGCATTTCAACAGATGCGTTTCAAAAGGAATAACCACACAGACATGGGAAACACCTGCAAGCCTTTGTTGTGTAGGACTCTCTACAGGGGGACCCGATGGGACCCACCTGTACCTCCTCTGCAAAGCTGTTGCAACAACATCTGCAAGGCAGGGGGCGAAAGGGGGAAGAATTGCACCTATTGAACCTACAGTTTTATTTGTGAAAATGAACATGGGTGTACATCATAGTCACTGTAAACGTGAATGCAAATTACGTCCCTGTTATTAGTGGGGTAGAGAAAGGGTCAAAGGGGGTGGTTGTCCCCTCCAGCCCAGGATGGCACACCTGCAGCCAGTTGTGTGACACAACACCGGCTGTTTACCTGGTGTGTTTTAAGATCTCAGCTTCAAGATTTACTTAATAGCATCCCCACAGGTACAGCTGTGATTCACAGATGTCAGGCTGACAGCACATTTTCATCAAACACACCTTATCTCTGCTAGTTTCTTTTGATGTCCCGAAAATACCATCACCTTGAACAGGGAGGAGACAAGCATCTCTATAGGAACAAGTAAATTTATATAACAAATTTATAATTTTTCATAGGTTAAGGCCAGAAGGGAATATTTGATGTCCTACGTAGTACAAGGCAGACGCATTTTAGAATCTATTTTAGATCTATCTTAGGAAGACCTGGTTTTATTTAAAAAATTTAATCGATGGGGAAACCATGTATGAGAAGTTCTTGCAGTGATTGACTGCTATTGAGTAAAAATCACCACCTTCTTCCATTTTGAATTTATGCAGTTTTAGCTTCCAATCCCTCAAATCTTAGTATGGCTTTGTCTGATGTTTTTAAAATATTCTATAATATCAGTTTATTATTTTTATCCATTTCACTCTAGATTGGGGCCTAGATAGTGGCAGGTCACCTTTGGAAGTTTAAATACATATAGCTTCTAAAACGATTCCAAATTTTCCCAAGGTTGTATTATTCTTTTATCTGTCTTTTGGCCTGTCTCCAGCATTTCAATAACAGAAGCAATACACACAATTCTTCCAGATTAGGTCTTTTAATTACTTATTCCCTCTAGATTTCCTTATAAACTTGCCACTTGGTTGTAACATGGTTGATGCCTTCCCAGCTGATGAGCTGCCACGTGGCGAGGCAGAGCAGCTTCTGCTGCAGCCCCAGGTTCAAGGAGAAATTAAAGGAAAACAAGGCAGCCCCTTCTCCCTGAGCCCCTGGGTGTCCCTATCCCCATGAACCAGTACAGTAAATTAGAATAAATGGGATCAAACTGAAGGAGCCCCGTGCCCACAAAGCAGGTCTGGTGCTATGAAAAGGTTTGACTTAAGTCATCTACATCTGTAACAACTTGGGAAATTACCGCAGCAACATACCATCCTAGTTAATGTCATTGCATCCCTATAAAACCAGTCAGAGCAGTGGTCTGAAGTGGTGGCAGTAATACAGCTTGGAGCTACAGAGGCCTTGGACCACATGGTGTGTTTGCTTTGTCAAAAGCCTTTTCCTGGACTCTAGCTGCAGGCTCGAGCGTGTATTTGCATCATGTTTTATTAGCATGCATGGCCCCTCTCTCCCCCCCAGATCCAAGCAAACTGGAGGTCATGTAGCCGTGATTGGTGTTAGAGTAATTCTAAGGGGAAAAAAACCACAGAGAGACTGGGATAGGGCTTGCATTGGGTTACATTTGCATAAAAATCCACTATGTAGTCGTGCCCTCTCAACAATAAGATTCTAGGGTATACAAAAATATATGACTGCCCTGTGTTGGCTGAAGAAAATCTTCGTCTTCATAAGCTTAAATCAACACCCGGTGGAAAGACTCTTGTTGGATGAGACCCAGCTTGGGGCTTTTGTCAGAAACTTACTGTACAGATTTCGCCATCATGAGACACAGATTTATTTCGTGTGTCTACTTAGACTCAGATCTACTTACTTTGGTCTTTAAATAATCTATTGCTCCTCTTCAGGGGGTTTTCTCAGTCCTATAGAAGTGGAACGTAACCAGGGTTCTGGCTCACATATTGTGAGGGAGATTTTTCAACATTCTCATTCTAAGATCTTTTCAGAGAGTATGACCCAGAAAAGATCAGTCTTTACCTTAGTTGAGCTCTCAGTGACAGGCAATAGCAAACCCATCCTCTCAGTGCTAAACTGGATAGGTTTGATCGAGAAATAATTGCAAGGCAATAAATAGGGAACCCCCGGGTGCAATTTTTACAAGTTTGTTTTTTACAGAAGTGCACTGTAACACACATCAATGAGCTTCTACTGTTTTCCATTTGTTTTCTCAGCAAAAGAAAGATCACCTCCCTTTATTGGAATATTATGAAACATGCAGAATTGGAAAACTAAAGAGATCATCTGAGGCTGAGGGGATGTTTACAAACCCTGGGATTTTGATAGGTTTGAAGAAAAGTAAATTAAATAAAAATGGTCTAACCATTTGAAGTTTTCTTCCATGGGTTGTTTCCATAGTGAAAAGCCTCAAATGGCTCTATATTGATATTTCATTGTAAGAAAGGAGAGAGAAGACAGTGTGTATGGCTGTGTCCCATGCTAGGACATGGGTTCAAGTCATATATTGTGATTTGTTCAAATATTTTCACTGTCCTACAGGACTCCTAAGGAAGTCAGAGAATTTTTCTTCTCAAAATTTTCTCTCTCGCGTAGCCCTCCCACTTCTGTTACATTGCCGAAAGAAGAGATGTGCAATCTGGTTCCCCTAACACACTACTGAATTTGCAGTCTGGAGACTAATCTCTCAGATGGCAGAGGCGAATTAAATGTCCCAGCAGTAGTAGATTTCGTCTTGCTCTCGCTCCTGGGACGACGTGACCGTAGGCAATGTTACAGTCCGTGCTGTGTGCCACAACAAAGGCAAACCAGAAAAGCATAATAATTCTAAAAGCATGATGAAAAAGAAATAAGAGGATTAAACAATTTCTTTGTTTCTTTACATTCAGCAGACTGTTCTCAAATTGTAGTCAGTGACACGATAACGATCCCTCTGTCAAGGAGAAGAAAGAGTTAGGGGGGACAGAGCTCTGGGAAAAAGTTGCTTTGCTTAAGGAGCTCTAATGTTTTATAAAGACAATTCTGAGAGTTTAATGACTGCTCTCCTGCTTTAAGTGCAGTGGCCTTACTTTGGCTGACAATGGTATATCTGGCTTACTTTGCCAGAAAATGGCATACTTGTTCTTATTGTACTATTGATAAGCAGAGAAACTATTTAAAATGTTTTCAAATTTCTTTTCATCTGACAGTTTACTGATGACTCTTTTTGGATTAATGGACCATTAATACAGGCTGTCCCTGCAGGCTCAGATTCTGTTCCTTTCCTGTTGGCAAGTTAGAGCATGATACAAGTATGCAAGTGCCAAAAGCATCTTTTCCATCTTTCTTGGTGTCACAAAGTAAAGTTCTGGAATGCCAAACAAAGAAAACATGTGCCGTTGCTATCAAAAACCTGCCATGCTGGTACTAAAAACTAGAACTATTAAAGGAAAAGGTCATTTCTAGCTCTTTGCACAGAAACTGATATTTTTGTTATGTTTATCAAATGCATGAAAGGATCCTGTTCCATAATTGGAGCTGAAATACAAAAAAATACTGAAGATGACAGCAGCACTGATGTAAAACAGCCAACTAACTTCACACTGGATTTTGAATTCTGTTTGGTGAAGGTCTAGTTTTCTAAAAACCTGTGTCTGGGGCTCGTAGGAAGTCACGCATAGAGACCACTTGCCTTTTTCCCTACCAGCAATACTTCTCTTCTTTCAAGGCTGACAAGCCAATAGCATCCCAGGGCGTGCTGAGCTAATGCCAGCAGTATTTCTCCTTTGTGGATCAAATAGCAGGAATTGGAATGAACCTTCCTCAAATTCTCTTTCAGGATTTCCTCCAGGCAAAACTTTGAGATTTGCATAACTCTGAAAAGTAATCTGACTTTACTTTGGCAGTGAAAAACAAGCTGCTTATTTGTGCCAAGCAAAAATATATTTCTTCTTAGTAGCATTTTTTCACTGCTAATATGTAATTTCTATTTTCCCTTTTTTTTTTTTTTTCCTTGTGCTGTGATTTTCCCCCATTTTTAAGGACATTTTTACATATACTGTTTCAGGCATGCTGAGAGAAGAGCGAGATCTTTGCAGCAGTCTACCAGAATGCATGAATTTAATGTGGTCAAACAAAACATTTCAGTTAGTGCTCTGAATGTGTTGTTGAAAACCGAAGGATGATATGAATAAATGGAAAAATCAATATTCCTTTGTTTCTTGAAGTACTCCCAGAAGCCTCAATCAGGACAATCCAAGAAAAAAAATAAGAATGTCACTTTGCAATTAATGGATAGAAATGTGGTTTTAATACAAGGTTATACATTGCCAGAATAAAAGTAAAGCATCTTTGGTTTTGATCAAGGCAAAGAATTTCTGTGATGCTTTTCATTTTCTCATATGAAATATTATTTCTAGTTTGGAGCCGACTACAGCCACAGAGATGTCTAGATGTGGTACCTTCTGCCATTAGAACTTTCTACTAGCAGTTACGAGAAAGCTTAGGAACTACAAAATCCTTTGAGCAGTTTCAGGAGATGGCTTGTGTCTCAAAGTTGGATATTTATTTATTAACAGAAAAAAAAAGATAAAAGAAGATGCACGGATGTCTTCTCAGTGATAACAGCTGTGGCTGCTTCTTGCAACAGTTCTTGTGGTGAGTTCTTCTGACATTCTTTTGCATGTAGCAAGCTCCATAATGATAATCTCAAATTCCTGGTGATTTTCTAATGTTCTGGTGTGTTTCAAAATATCACAGATATGCCCTGTCTTTAAACGCTCATGCTCCCCTTATTCATGCTTTAATCTTTTTTAGAAGAGGAAAGAGAAAACAATCTTGCTGTGCATTATGCCTTTAAATCAAGAAATGACAGAGGGGCCGTACAAAGAGGGGAGCTGCTAAGACAGGTTGGAAAGAGGTCAGGCTGGCCACATCCATCACTAGTTACAGCTTTAACCACAGGGAGGAAAATCACTAAGGCACCACATCAGCAATGCACAGTTTTCATCACACCTTTGTCAGCTCGGTGGGTGATGGAGTACAGGTTGGAAGTCCTTGATGTTCAATATGGTAATGCCCCGTGGAGCTGAAGTTAATAATAAAGAGAGGGACAAGGGAACACAATGTTGAACAAAAGGGGCAGGCTGAAGTGATTTATTGGGAGGGCTGAAGTCCTCATTACTATGTAATGGAGAAAAAGTCTTTAAAACACCAGAACTTTTTAGGCTTTCTATGGCGAGAGATAAACGCTTTGCAGTAAGATGAGTAGGCAGAGGATGTCCTTGTCTTACGCTGCATAATTATTCTGTTGTGAAGAGCACCTCTTCTAGTCTGTGTAGCCTCTTCAAGCATTTACTCTCTAGTCCTTCTCATAAAGTAAGAGACAGTAATCACCTACTGCTTTTCAAAGTTTCCTGTTCCTGTTTGATGTCATTGGGCTTAATTCATCCTTTACACCAGGGTTAAGCCTGGCTTGCTTTTTTTAATGCTGTCTCTATTTAATCTTCTTAATTTATGTGATGTGCTGATATTTGTTTAGACCTTTAAAATAGATATAAATAGTAAAAGGAGACATCACTGAAACAAAGAGAACCTCTGTTAGTAAGAACTGGAAAGTAATCTTTCTGTGTTGTCTAAGGAGATCACATTCATGAAGAGAAATTGTGTAAAGAGGAAAGGGTTCACTTTGTGTTAGATTGTTTTTTAAAGACAAAATGGAACTCAGGAACAGATTTTTTGTGTCTTCTTTTTTTGATATTACATCACAAATACAAAGCATAAAACTCTATGCAAAGAGATGACATGATCTAGAAAATCCCTGTACTATTAGATTTCATTACTTTTTTATTTTTTTTAATTAAAAATAGTGTGTTTTCAGAAGCAAAAGATGCATCATTTATTGACTACGCAAGACAAAATCATCTATCAATTTTAACTCTCTAACCCATAACAACATTAACTGAATTAAAGATATCGCTTAAAGACATCTTCCCTCTATCTTCCTGCAGCCTGGCAAACCTCAGGATAGGCAGCTGTATCCATTTTTGAGAAGGTGATGGCAGAAGGTACATTGACAACCCATTCAAAGGTCAGTCTTGTCAACTGTCATTGCTGATCAGACTAAAATGCTCATTTGCATAGCAGGTAGTGTAACCCCAGTTTGTGACAGGCCAACAGGACTTCTCTAGAACCTAATTTAAGTATAATATTACAGAATGATGGCAATGGAAGAAGATATTGTAATAGGGTTGATCTTGACCGTGAAATGGATTTCTGCTGGTGTGTAGGAACTTTCAGCTTAGTCTTCTGGTTTCAATGATCCTCCTCTCTACCAGACACAAGTTGTTGCTGGTTACACCAGTGGCTGTTTGTCTTGTGATCCCTGTGCGGTGGTTATATAGGCACGTGCCTGCATTCCTGAAATTAATTTATTTTTGCTTACTCAGTGTCATTTGATAAGACCAAAGGAACTGTTTTTTCCCCTACCTAGCGTCACTACAGCTGGATTTACAGTCAGTCTGGTGGAGAAGCTGTGGGTAAGATTTATCATTTGCCATTTCTCAAGGTCATTTTATGGGAGTTATAAAACTTTATGCCAGTTAAGCAGGCTAATTGTTACATCTCTTCTAGACCGTGACTGCCAACTAAATCTATTGTAACTGTTCAGATTAAGGAGATGTTGTTTAGATTAACTGTATATGAGTTTTTTTGATTGGAGGAATCATTCACTATTGTGCCTTCACATAACAATAAATGAGAAAGGATATATCAATTAAGCTTAGCGGCAGCATTATTGGGAGGAATGGAACTTAAAATGGCAAAATAATATCCCTCCATACAGGATCCTCAAAGGAAATATATTAAACTGCCAAAAGTGTGGGAGTTGCTGCAATGATTATACTGATTTTAGGTTGTTAGTCAGCTGAGCTTTGCTGGTTAGGCAGGGATTTCTTTTCTGTCTTATTAATGAAAAAAATTATGCCAGCAAAACTTTTAGGTTTTAGACAGAAGTGACATATTTCAGCTAATGATCTCAAAACGTCATTTGTGTCTCAGTCTCACAAATGTCCTTTTCAACACTAATTTACCAAAGCTGGTTTTGTGAGTGCATTAGGTGTTTGGTTGCTTTTATATATAATTTTGTAAAAAAACCAGCAGCATAACATACAAGGGGAACCTTATTCCTCTAAGTAACTCTTTGTGTCTTGAGAAACTCAGTGTTTCTCAAATAATCCTCTAACACTTCGTATTTCTCAAATGACTATTCTTATTTGTAATAATTAGTTCTGGAAAACATCAAGAGTTATGGACTTCCAGTTTCAAGTCCTGTGCAGCAGAAATGGAATTCTTAGAGATCAGCAAAAAGGTAGAATCATGGGGTCTTCAGAAAATAATTGGATGGCCGGTTGACGATGATTTGCTGAGATGACTTAATTTTATCAAATAGAAGAGAAATAAGTTTTGAGGAGTAATTAGAGATGCCCATCGTTTGCTTCAGTGGATCTGGTTTAGCTGGTGTTTTCTGCTTTCTGTATTCCTCTGGTCCAAACTTTGCATGTGTTTTCATGTGATTGATTACACATGAAAGCAGGCGCTGAAGTTTCTTTGGATGCTTAGTTACCTTGAATTTTCTTAGGAAAGAATTTAAAACTTTCCTATGTTCTAAGTCACATCTAAATAATCCAGGACTGTGATTCAGCTGTTTCAGGTCCATTGCACACCCCAAGTGGAAAAGCCTCACACAGCCTTCTGTCAAAAACATATGGAGATAATATGGTGGGAAGTGGAACAATTAGCAGTAATCAGTTCATTTCAACTCCATTGAGAGCGATACCAGATTCCTCCCTCACTGGAGCTACTCAGATCTCGATAGACAGAGCATCTGACTCTCAAAGTGCGATCCCATTGACTCACTTGGAAATGTAAATCCTCAGCTGTCCTGAAACCCATTCCATTTTTTGAGTTATTTGGATGCTAAATTCCTCAGGCGTGGGTTATGTGCATAGCTTTGTTCTCTAAAGAGGCTGCTCTTTTGGAAGTCAGAGGCTCAGGTCTGTACTCATGCAGCATAAGCCATATTGCCCATAACCCAGCTTCATTTGTTTGGAAGAATCTTCTTTTTCCTGTAATGCCAATAGATTTTTCTCGTCTTCTCATTATCAGCTTTCCCAGATTCAATAACCAGAGCACATTAGGACATTCTTTCCTCTCCTAACACTAAAAATGAGGTGTCACTCCCAAACCTTTCCCACTTCATTCACGTTTCCCCAAAGTTCTCCGTGAACCTCCCTTTTCACTTGAATTTGCTCAAACCTTGGGACCGCCTACCTGGGCACTGTGTTGCTGTCCCTTACGTGACGAGCAGAAATTTGTGTTTTGGAGCAGAGATTTATCCTGGGAATGGAAAAACACAGCAGGGTCTGAAGAGCAAGCCTCTTCTGCTGGTTGGCTCCAGAACCCACTGCTGACCTGGTGTCCCTAGGCCTGGTCACCTTGGTATAATGATATTTCTAGGCAGACTATGACCTTGTGTCCACTTTTCCCCTGTTTTTCACACAGGGACCATTGCCAGGCCCAAAGGGGCTGGTCATCTCCTGGATCATCCCTGGTGTGATCCCCTCAGAGCTGCTGAAACAGGCCAAAACTGGGCTGGCTTCACTGTGATCTTCACCGTGAGCATCTCAGCCACAGCTAAGGGCTCTGGTTGATTCCTCTGGGCATTTTGTGCCTAACACTTTGTTATAGTGACTCCTCAAGAAAGGCTTAAATTAACATGTCTAGTGTTAGACTGAGTGTATTTATCTTAGGCTAACATGACCACAGTTAATAATCATGCTGTAATTGAAAGTTGCCTTTGACATCACCTCCTGACTGACTAATTGGATTGTGTCTAGTTATTCTCTCTCACTAATTTTTTCTGTCTCTTCTGATCAGCCTGAAAGGTAACTCCTCAGCAGTATTAAACTAGAACCAAATGTCCCTGCCACAGAAACCAAGGCATGAGTTAATTTTTCATGTTGGAGACCTTCCTGAGCAAATTAAGCGAATGAGGTGAAAGTTTGTGCTTTGGTGCATGGTAGAGCTGAGTGACTTCTTGTGTCACCCAGGATTTTGGAAGTCAGTTTTACTGCCACTTTGCTTTCATCATAATTATTTCCATCAGGACAATATGGGGTTTAGAGGCTTCTAAATCTGAATGTTAACATTATATTCTCTCACCATGTGTAAATGAACATATGAATTGTGGAATATTAAAATTATGTTCTTGGGGTAGTTGAGAGCATATAATACACCCTTCATAATGCTATTTATAAACATGGAGAGAGAAGTGAATGTCTCAGTTAAAACAGCCAGCTGACTATGTGGCTTACACATAGACAGCACTTCCCTCATAATGTTTGCATTTGTGGGAATATTTCTTTTTCCTACACTTTGTCATGCACCGATTTTAAATGACTGATCTCTTGCACGATAGCCTGCATGGCTGTGATACAGCTGGCAGGCAACCTAAGGCATTCTTTAATTTTCAAATAAGTAAGTTAAAATAACAGTGATTGAAACTGTGGCTATATTAAACTTGATATAAATAACCTGACTTACATAAAGACAGATATAACTTTATAACTTGAATTCACCTACAGAATCTGTCTCACTTCATCCATTATTCTAAAAATGTTTCTTGGGAAAACATAGAAGCTGACTACCCATGATTTTTCTTGGAGGGACAGGAGGGACTTTTTGTCCTCGAAGTCACCTGTTGATTTCTTAGAACTGTAAAGAGCATCAGGACGTCATGTCTCTCTATGTACATACAGACTACCCGAATAATACAGAGATCAGTTTCAATGCTGAGGTTATTTTTTCCACTACAAGAAGCATGTGACAATGCCACTAAATGCCTGCATGAGTTCACAGCTGGTGTAAATCAGCAAAACTCCATTGACTGTTTTCTGGATGCAGGGCAACTTTAGGAAGTACCTGGCGTTGTTATCAAAAGAGTAAACGACAAGAGATCAGCTGGGGCTGGGATCCTCAGACACAACTAACTCCCTCTAACTTCAGTGGGGCAGCATCATACACACTATGCAGAAATTCTGTGTGAATTTCTCTTAAACAACTCAAAAGTGTGGGCTTTTTCCTTACTCCAGAAATGGTGTGGCCATGTCACATATGCTAGAGGAAAAAAAATATTTATAATTTAAGTAACATATATTACTTAACACAAGTGCTATTCCAAACATGCTGTATAAATCCACGCTCCTCATCCTAGCAGCTGAAGCAATCCCAGTCCTCTTGGGAGAAATGGAGGTCTTGGCTAACCCTACCGTGTCCTTCACCTTCCACTCCCACCCTTGGAGTGGGGTGAAAGGATTTAGGAGAGATTTACTGTGGCAACAAGCCTAAACCCATCTATTTAATTCCAGAGCTATTTTTCCTTTTTGCAAAAGGAAAGTACACAGCCTTTCTTTGTGCACCACTTTGTGGTGTAAAACTTCTTTTGATTAAAGCACTGTATAAATACAAGACTTTTGTACCCATGTCATTGACTGGTTATGCTGTTGGTCCATCTGCTTCATCTGCTACTGTTCATGCTGTGATCTTAAAGGCTTTCCCTCATGTGATATTATTTGGGTGCTGTTAGATTTATATCTGAGTTCGTTTCAGGTTGAGAGTTTTCGTATTGTTTAAGGGAGTAGGTTGCCAAATTCCCACCACGCTGATGAGAAAGTAACCTTTCCCATTCAAAAAGGGTTCTTGTGTCTCAGCTGAAGAATTTCACTTACACTAGCTAAAAACTTTCCAGTACAGAGGCTATCAACATATTTACAGGCAATGGTTACTGATCAGATGCTGCTCTCACAGGTGAACAGAACAAAAATAGGTGATAAAATTCCTTTCATTAAAATCAATATGCGAGGAACGGCTTGATTTGCAAATTTTGAGAAGGAATGATAGATTCCTTTGAGTCCTGTAGTGCCCATCCCAGCCCCAGCTGCCCTCCTATATGTAACAAGCTATACAGTAAAGGTCCATGGGCGCTGTGTTGTAAATCATGTTGATTTCTGTCTCCTAAAACAAGGTTAATACTTGGCTGAAAAATCACCTCTGTTAATAATATTCTTTGTCAAAAACCAACTGAGCTTATGTGTATACTCTCTCATTTGAGTCGAAAACTATAAAGATGGTCTGACTGACTGATCTTCTTTCCATAAAAGTTATTTATTTCCTCTCTCCTCCATGTTTTTGTGCAGTTTTTGGAATCCCTAAAGATGCCGTATCCAACTGCAGCAGGCAAATACAATTTCTTCCCTTAATCCCTGAAGCTCAGCAACATGTTATTTCAAGCACCTGGAAGGCAAAACCAGGTATTGTCATTTTTCTTCAGCACAATTTAATCTTTTCAGAGTTATTGATAACTAGAGTGGTAGATTTCCATTCTTGTGTTCTGGTTTGTTTTAGAGCTTCTAAAAGGTACCAAATTAGGTAAAGTTTCAGGAGGGACTTCTGTTTCTTCCACGAAGGCAGTGCTGGAGACATAAAAGCAACTCCAGAAACTGTAAGTTTGGACTTGCAGCCAGATGGGATGCCAGATGGCTATTTGGCTATTTTTTTTAAAGTTGTCATAGGTAGAAGAGAAGAAAGGAAGAGAACTAAAGCTCAGCTTCAGATACATCTTCAACCTGCTGCTTATGAGGCTTTGAAAAGTATGATTTACTGAATCTGCCCTAACATTTGCTCCAGTATAGCAGAACTAATATGTGCATAAACAATGCAGCTACTTTCATCATCTAACAAGAACGATTTATAGATTAAGACCTGTAGAGGACTTTATTATAGTCACCAGCTTCATGAAGTAGAACTTGCTTTGAATAACCATGATCGTTCCATGGAGACATCTCACAGAGTGATCATTAAAACTCCTGGCCGCTTGCCAGTTGCCATAAAAGTTCTTTGTCACACAGTAGGACTATGGTGCTGTGTAAATAAGCAGACCAAGATTTGTTTTCTATATCATTTTCCCTGTTTTGTTGCATTTGGCAAGCACATTGCTGTTGACTACACACCTACACTCTTTAGTAGAACTTGATATGCTAAATCTGCTTCATGTTCATCTAATCTGTGCCATGATTAGTATTTGCAAGAACAGTACATGCCAAGAGCGAGTTAATGTTTGCATAAAAGATATAAGTTAATCAGAACTAGGAAAGCTCAAGGTTACCAAACTGACTTGGCTTATTGGCAGCCTGTTAATGTAAAATGCAGACCATGTTAATTGTTAAATACTCTGATCGTTCTTTCCAATTCTCATCGAACTAAATCCAACTTTAGAATAAAGGAATTAATTCAATTTTGTCTTAAATAGTGATACTCCTATTTTAACATGGGGGGTATTCCTAATCTTTCTGTCTCCCTTCTTATCATTTGTATATACTCTTCTGTTCTTCTTGAGACAGTAAAAGCTGTCTGAAGCATCCTAACAGAACACACTGGCTACTGCTCCTCCTTTGCTCTAGACTGATTGTGTGATCTTAGCATGTCTCCCTACAACTGCACAGAGCTATCCCTTTTCTGCAATACTTCTGAGAAGTCATTCTCTAATTCTTGTTATTGTTTGGGAATTAATACTTCCAGGATCGCAAAGTTTCTTGCACTGAACAAGGCAGCCTAGTTATAAATTCTGTGAACTTCATAATAACATCAGACCCAGTTGAATGTTTGGATGCCTTACAACTTGCTACATCCAAGTTTAGGACAAGTTCTTTGGTGCAAATCCATTAATATAATGGTAGGAACTTATTTAGTTATAGGTACCTAGAGCTATTTCCTTTTTGGACTACAATGTTAACAGTGATTGCAAAAAACTAACTCATGTCTTTAATTTGCTGTAAAAATAAAACGTTCCTCCCTACCTTTGAATAACATGATATCCTGTGCTCCTTCCAAAGTTCTATAAAAGGTCTTAAAAAGAAAAACCTGAATCCGCGAAATGTGGCGGGTTCGTTTAACATCTGGAAGTACTCTCATGGCTGTCTTCACTTGCTTTCAAGACAGTGAAAAACTGGGCTGTAGGATTTCTTGATATTCATGCAAGGACTACCTAGTAGCATCATTGCTAGTAAATAAAAGATTAAATTTTCTACACTGGAGATTGATGTTTTGAAGTTTGGGTTTGGGCATTTCCTGAGGGCCTGTTACTAATGCATAATGTTAGGAGCTATTTGTTTTTACTTTGTAACTAAAGGAGGCAATCTAACACTCATTAGGTAATCTTTATTGGACCATCTCTGCTGTATTTATACTGAGTAGTACCCTTATTACATGCTTAGTTCCATTTATTTCATCTGTTAAAATTAGATATTTCCACTGTATTCAAAAAGCATCCATGTTCTTGGCTAGCAGGCCCAGAATTTGAAGCTAACCATTAGAAACTGTTTCTAAAGCAACTTTTTATACAGTTTGCTATTCCCATGTCTTCTCTTTAGGAGCAAGGGCTCACAATGCCTGTGGTACCAGTCCTCCACATGGAAAATCAAGGGAAAGAACAGAACTGTGATTTTAATAAAGAAAAAAAACCAAAACAAACCAAAACAAAACTAACAAAAAACCCAGGTAAGAAAGTAAACATTCAAACACTTCATTTTATAAAATAAAGTATGAAGATTTAAAAAGCTCTGTGTTTAAAGAGCCCTTTGCATCTTCCTTTGAATTCTGTTGGGTTTTTTTTGCTGGCTCTGGCCACTTTTTGGATCTTCCCTAAGTGACTTAAAAAAAAGAAAAGTAGAAAAAAAGGAGAGAGACAGAAAAAGAAGGAAGCAGTTGTGGGCATTTTTAACAGTTTAATCCCCTCTTTTGACATTTGCCTGGATTTACAGTCTACTATTTCAGTGTTGCAGTGAAATACCAGCCATACAGAAGAAATAGGTCATTAGTGTGGTCACAGTTATCTGACTTGAAGAAATGGCTGGAAAAAGCAAAGCACTTTCGATGAAATTTGTAAGGAAAACAAATATTTTTTTAGTATACTTCATATGGAAAATGTCTAAAGGTTTATGCAGAAGGCACGTAAAGATGCTGCTTGTGTGCTTTTTGTTAAATTCAGGTTTTAAATATCTTTTTTGCAATTTTCAGCTAAATACAGTAAAGTAAATACAGAATAAATACAGAATAAAAGAAAAGACATTATTTCTCTGCAGGTATGTAAGGGGAAAAATCTCCTCAGCATTTTAATAGGTGTGCTGCATTCACACAGCATGCAGCCTACAGCGTTGGCACTGGCACCGTGGCAGTGACTGGCATCTTCTAGAAGCTCTTTTTCACAAACATCATCCATATAGATACCAACTTCACTTGTCACACCTAAAAGGTTGGTAGAAAACTCCAGCTTTTTGCCAGATCCCGCTAGGACAAATTCAAGAGTACAGTGTTTAATAATTGTGTACTCTTGGAAAAAGTACCAAGATTAAATCAGTGAACTAGAGGATATTGAAGCATCGGAAAAAATACCATGGGCATAAAGCAAGCTGCCAGATGGAGTCGACCTTCACAGCTGTGTGCTGAACCTCCTGCTGGGGCAGGCTGCTGGACATGTTAGAAATGGGGCGATGACCCTCAGTTGATTTCACAACGGCCATCAGAATCCAGCTGATGTTCTTCTGCTATAATAGTTTAACTAATGACCTGAAGATGGCAGTCTTCATGTTGCATGACCAATATCTAAAATAACAGAGACTTCCTATTTATCTGTGAAGAGTTACAGCTTTCTATTCTGAGCTTGTTTTCTCCTGAAGAAATTATAATAAGCAGATAAAGTGGTGGTGTGTGTTAATCCTATAGTCAGCTGGAGACCTTGCCATACTGTCAAATACAGCAGACTTCACTAGGGTTATGAGGACTTTCTTCCAGTAATTCTTCCTGAAATGCAAGTAATGGTTCAGGATCTCATGACCTACATTGTGAACTCAACTCATATCATTGCTGAAAGAAGTTTGTTTGTAGAGATTGTCTTTGTATTTACTATTCCAAACAAAGGAAATTCTTTGTCATTTTCTTTCACTGCAACATTTTCTTGGGAGCTACATTTGTATATTTTTACTTTCTTTTTGTTTGTATGTTCTCTAGAAGGCACGGAAGACATTTCAAAACAATGTATGAACCAGGCTTCTCCTTCTCTGTGTAACATACGAGTCTTCAAAGGACTCTCATGTATGTGCACTTGGGACTCTACTGCTAAGCTAGAATTCTTTGGAAGCGGCCACAGATTCATGGCTGATGAGTTTTGTGGTGTCCCATTTGAGACAAATGGCTTGGGTTATCAGTTGATACAGCGACTACTCATGTCCTTAGCATTTTTTTTTGCTAAAACATTCTGAAGACAACTAATTCACATTGAAAATTCTTAATAAAGGCAAGACTTGGAAATACGGACTTACCAGTATAGTTTTGTCCTTTCCAGCTGCAATATGCTATATTGTCTCAAAAGTGAACTATTTATTATTTATTTTGGCATGTTCTCATGGCAGTTCTGTATTTTTATATTCCGGTGAGGGCTTACAGTGTAAAACTAACAGAAGGTCTCCTAAACATTCAGAAAAAAAAGCCTGGCAAGCGAGTCCCTAGTTCCCTTATTCGTTCTTGAATATGATGGTACGATACAGCATTTCATAGCGGTGCATGGGATAAGCATGTGGTAAGAAAGTTTTTCCCAAGGCTCCCAGCTCACTGTACGTGTCCTACAGTGGGATGGAAGGGATTTGGATTCTTTGTCACAGGCAGCCACTGCAGGGTTTTGTAAAACAGTTCCTTTGACTGTCCACAGTGACTTTGACTGTGGACGTAAACTTTCCCCCCAAATTCTTTTTTAAATGAAGATTTTGGACAGAAATTAGATGAGCTAATCCTTGTAAGTTATAACATATGCCATACCAAGTAGAATGTAACATATTAAAACTTTGGAAGCCCGTTAAGATCCATGACATTTAACCCAGTTTAATTTTTTGAAACAGGATTCCTCTTTTATGAAATAACAGTCAATTCAGCTTTTCCAGCATTATGCCTGTGTGTAATGGAATCATCCATCAGCGTGACTGATGATCGTCCAGGGCTTAACGAAGGAGGTTCTAGCAATTATAAATCCTGACTTCAGGAGAGCCCTGCTCTAGCTTTGTACGTCAGGTATCCCTACACATAGAGACGTAACTTGGCAACCCAGAGCCAGAGACTTTGGTGCACAGATACCTGAGCTGACACTACTCAGAAAACTCCTTTCATCTGGCATCTAAGGCTTCATGTCTCGTGTGAGCATTACCTTAGGGCTTGCTGCACACTTCTCAACTGCGTAGCATGGATGGGCCTCGTTAATTCCTGGAAATAATATAATCCAGAGACCAGAGCTTAAAGAAACCTTTTTTCTAGGTTTCAGAGACTGAATTCAGTCTGGATTTGTGGCAGAAATAGCAGCAGAATAGCAAGATCTTTACTCATCTAGAAAAATAGTTGGTTTTAGTCAGTGGCCTAGTGCTGTGTTAAGGACCTGTGTCATTACAGTAGCGTAACAGGGATTTTTCCATTTTATTCCACACTGACCCGCAAATTAAAGGTGTTCAGCTGACAAAGGAAACTAGAAATTATTTGTGAAAAAAGGGGGTGGGTATCTCTTAATGTTATTTTATATTTTTTTAAAAAAACAACCTCTTAAGTGGTAAAATGGAAGAGTACTCTGCACTGGAAAGAGGATGCAGAAAAAGGATCCTGGAAGGACACAGCCCCAAAGTGAAAAGCAGAATTTGGGGAGAAGGAACTTGTGTGCTGCTGTTTTGCTGTATCTTTATATCCTTTATGTTGATGTAAGTAGAATGCAATTGGCTGTGGAGCCCAATAGGAAGAAATATGGGAGAAGGTTCTTTGATGTAATAGTGGCATCTTGGCTTTGGTTATTTTTTTGTTGTGTTTTTTTCCCTCTCCCCAGTCCTGAAGTCCTGCAACATTGGGGTGAGATCTCTGAGGAAAGGATACTGAACAGAGGAGGACGATTGCACAGGAGTGTGACTGCAAGTGTGTGCCAGAGAAATGGAAGAGAGAGGGTGCTGGAGTCTACAAGTGTTCAGGAAGATGAGAGCATAAGAGCCTACCATGGGAGACCACAGACACAGCAGCCTGGACCGTGACATTCAGTTCCAGGTATAATGCAACCTCTTGTTTTCCCTGATACTGCTATCTACCAAGTGAACAGGGTTGAGCAACTTTTTTGAGGGATGTGTGACAGCACGGTAGAGTCAGACACAGGTGAAACCAGTCTCAGCTCACCATCTGATCTAGCCTGGTGAACGGAGACTCCATTTCTGTATACTCACCAGGCTGTGAACAGGTTTAAACTCACCCATCTATAACTTCGAATTTATCAAGTGGAATCCTCCGAATTAACAGATGTGCTCATTGTAAGTGTATCCTATTTAGCTGAACTATTAGCAATTCATTGCTTATACAGCATCATTTAGGATACCAATATTTACTGAATTTGCCATTATTTACTGAATTTTTCCTTGCATTGGAAGCCGGACCAGCTTACCCCAGCAGAGCACTAGATAATCCTAACAGGTTCAGAGAGTGACCTTCCAGAGGGTTTAACCCTGACCCACTTTGGCTGCTGAGGCATCATCACAAAATCCCTTGCCATTTCCCACCTGCTGTAAATGACACTAAAGATAGAGCTGAGACAACAGTATACTAGAAAACATAACTACAGGTCCATTTTTCTTCATTAAATTAACATTAAACATAGTCTATTACAGAGGTTCCATTCAAGGAACAGATGGTAAATACAAGGTAATGTAGATAAAGATTAAACAATATTTGCAACAGCTGATACATTCACACAAAGCACAAAGCCAGGAGGTACCAAGTGTTCTTTGAAATTATGCTTAAATCATGGGGAAAAAAAAATCTTTTCTTAGGTTTATTTCTAAATTTGTTCAGGTACAAAGTACTTCATTGAAGCTACAGGGTAAAGGGCTCCCAAGATCTCAATCTATGAAACTTTAAAGTCCATTCTACTAAACGTTTTGAAAATTTTCTTGTAATTTCTGCTTTTACTGAGTTACAATATGCCAAGTGCTTAGATCACAAGAATTAAAGCTGAGGTGTCTGGGCTTTTCCAGTGGGAGGAACTGCTGTCATAAGAATAGTACAGCAAGATTTTGTTTTCCTAAGAGAAACCCAAAGAATTCAGCTTCCACATGATAGAGTGTGAACTGCTGTGTAAAGCAACATATTCCCCACACCACAGCTAAGCTTCTAACCACAGCCTGCATCAAAATCCTTTCTTCTTCACATTGCTGATATCTGCTGAATAGCCATTTAGTTTCTCAAGGTACCCATAGACTCCATCAGTGGAAGATCAACCAAAACTCTTTTGCTGCATGACTATTACTTTCCCACAGAGTTGGATGGGGCTGGTAAGGATCCAGCCCCTGGGATTTGGGCAAATGGTTTAGGACCAGCCTGGGAGAGAATGTCCAGGAAAAAAAAAAAAGGTGCAACAGAAGGGCATCCCTCCTTCCTTGTTTGGCTTGACAAGAAAGTGACAGAAATACTCTTGTTGAAAACTTGACTTTTCCTTCATGTTGAAACAATATCCAAGGGAATTTCCACATTTATTTACTGTAAAAAAACCCAGACTCAGTCAATCTACACTCTGGAAGACCCTACCTCTATGCTTGCCACTGGCTGTGGCCAGGCGAGGGAGACAGAGGGAGACAGGCTGTGGGACGGGACCACGGTGTCCACAAAACCATCTACTAGGTAGTTGGTTCTTCCCAAGTACTGTACGCAAAACATGACCTCAAGCTCCCCTGAAAATATCACAAATGTAAGTCGAAGAGCGGCAGTGACTCAAACAGGGAGAGCTTGTCTTTTCTGATTCTTCCTCTTTTAGTCTGCTCCCCTCATTTTCTCTTTGCTCTCTTATCTCCCTGTCTTCCTTTTTGAGGTATGTAAATTTATACAAGTGTATTTATACTTAAGCAAACAAAACCTCTTGCTTTGAAAAATTTTAAATATTCAAATATCTGGGCTAGAAAAGCCAGTGAGTGGATGTTATGCACTGAAACAAAATAAAGCAAGACAAAGAAACCTTAGATTTACTGCAAAACTAAAATCCTGGAGCAATGTCTGCAAAACAATTTGCTTTAAGTACAGTAATAATTTCTCGAGGCAGATTTTATGAGCCCTTTACACATGAGTTGCACTTCAATAGTGAAATGCAGCTCAGTCTAGCGAGGAGATACAGCTCCAATGTTTAGAGCCAGTAGGCTCTGGCTAGAAAATGTACCTTTCTGAGTCACTGCAGAATCCAGCAGTATTACTCTGCAACTTTTCAAACACACAAGATCATGGAGTTTTCAGTTCTATATTTTTGGAGTTAACGATGAGGTGCCACATTCTTAGAGGAATATATAGATATTATTTTCCAAAATACCCGCAAACTTGCTGTCCAATGATTCAGGGAATTCACCTGGGTGAAATCTTACCCATAAGAAAAAAATATTTGGCCTTTAGCTAGGTGGGCTCTGTGATTCCTGTTGCACAGTGTGACCATGGGCGTGCAAGGATGGATGTACCCGCAGTGCTGGAAGGAGAGGGAGGATGGGACTGGGGTGTAGCCTCCGCGGGAGCACACCCCACTGTAGTGCCCGATTGCTGGGTCACACTGAATCACTCGAGTTTCTGTGAAGAAAGAGTCTGAGTTTAGGTATTTTCCAACCCCCCCTCCTGTTTTTCTTCTTCCCTATTCCTTCGCCAGTTTGTGAAAGCCCTGCTTGAAATTTCTTATAACCCATTTTTCTTAGGTGGTTTTTTTTTCAAATCTATAACATTGCACTGTTACAAATAATAAATTCTTTCCCTTCCTTAACAGCCTCTAGCACATAGAATTTTGGCTAGTGGCTTGAATAAACACGTCCCTTCCCATCAAGGCTGCATAAACATATTGGGTGCTGCCTGATCCAAGACACCTTTACTCTTTCTTAGGCTTTTGTACAGTCTCCTGCAAGATGCCTTGGAAACTTTGGAGTTTCCAGCGTTACTGAAAGTGCTCACCCCAGATATTTAATGTATAAGTGCTCTTTCTTTTGCAATCTCTCTCTCTCATATTCCACTTGGAAAGCAGTTTCATCACAATTTATTTTATGTAAGCCCTACTTTAGTCCTATTTCGTTCTGTCGTTCTCCTCGTTTATTTTTTCCTGTCTCGTCTTTGTTTTCTGTGCTGTTTGTCCTGTTTTTCCACTTGGCGTGGATTCAGTAGTTTTTTGGGTTTGGTTTGTTTTGGTTTTTTTTTTAAGTTATCCCCAAAGCTACAAAGCTACAATGCTACCTAGAGGAGCAGGGTACTTGACTGGAAAGACACCAGCGATGTGGAGGCCTTACTCCTCTTTCTTAGAGAGTTAGCAGAAATATGTTTTGCTGGGATTTTTAAAGGAAACTACAGGGCTGAAGGTACCATATTCCTAGGAGCTACCTCTAATCCATTCACCTCCTTTGAAAACCCTATCATACACATTCAGCTCATGTAGATTTTGCTGCAAGTACTTCATGACTAATTGTAAAGGTCTAAAAGACAGCTTGTGCTAGAGCTTTGCTCGTAAGATGTGATGCTGCTCGCTAGTCCCACTGTGTTCATGAGCTGTGGGAATAGGGACACTTGGCATTGCCAATCTCTGCTAACAGCCATCAGCAGGAATGTGCAGTGTTGCTCTGGGAAATATAGCCTCAAATGGAAGAACTGTTATTATTTTAAATGTACTAGAATTAATCAAATAAATGGGTCAGATATTCTATCCAGTCTAGGCTCCTTGTGACATAGGTTGTGCAGTTTACAAATGTTATAGTAATTTAGCTGATCACTATTTCTGGATTTCAAAGGTGTTTTGAAATTTTCTCATTGCTAGGTTTAAATCAAAATTTTGGGAATGAAAAATAAGTTTTGGAAAACGTTGGCTGAGGAAAAGAGTATTCTGTTCAGGGTAGAGATTTTGCTAGTGATAAAAGAGACCAGACAAACCAATACCACTCCTGGCTCAGTCATGAGGGTGAGGGACCCAGATATTGTCGTGTAAGTAATTATTTATAGAAAATAAAACAGATCCAAAAGAAGAAAGTAGCAATTCAATAATCCAATGGTTGAGTACCAAAGTAGTAGTCAAAGGACTTGAACCCATCTTACAAGAATAATCTAACAATGGGGTAGTTGTCATCCCTGTTTGATAATTTCAACTGTTAAACTATCTCAGTTTAATCCCAGAAACTCCTCTGTTCCTGCAGATGTGCGGTACCCCAGTGACTGCGTCTTTTTGGCCATCCTACGCTGAGCACAGTGGAGATGGGACCAGACACATCTAATACTTCACACGCTAACAGGTCAGATGAAATTAGCTAAATGAGGAGACCATTTAAAATGTCTTATCAATGTATTGCCTTTGAAGTGTAAAGAGACCAAGACTAGAATTTAGGGCATAAGAACTTAAGAATTTAGCCAATAACTTATTTGTATTACTATTAATGTCACCTTTAAAAGGACAGTCACACCCAAAATGAGCTTTGCACTGTACACACGTGTAGAAAGAAAAAGTCCCTGCCCAAAGAGCAAACAACTGAAAAGTGTTTATTTCCTTGTCTCTTTATTTCTGACAGTGAACGTTTCAAATGGAGACACTGAAGATTTAATTCCAGTCTCCAGTGCTACCTACAATATTGAGATGGACTTTTCTGTGTAATTCCACATTCCTGGAACACAAGGAAACACTTTAGATTTATAGTCACCTGAAAAACTACTGATGGCTTATTGACACAAACAATTCATTTTATTATCTGTCATAATAACTTTTCTCAGTCTTTTCTGTCAGTAGTTTTCTTTCTGGTTGCACCTTTGAACTTATATGTTGCAGTGATTAATTAGTATGTGTTTCATTCAGTTTGAGCCATGAAAATTTCTGGCCACATGGAAACTCTTGCCATTGTCCTGATTTTAGTTAAACTACTCTAGTTTGTACATTTCAGTAGATTTTATTAAAACAAAATCTCATATTGGAGATAACATTTTTCCTATTAGTAAAGGAGAATCTGATTTTTTAGGTATTCCAAGAATAGAAGAAGTCTTTAAATTCTAGACGTGGGATTTTGGCAGAGTTTAGGTGTCTAATTCCAAGAAGAAGTTGCTCCAACTCTTGCATGGACCTCCAGGTGTCCAGAATTATTTACAACAGCAAGTGACCCATTGTTTTGGCCCTGCTCTTGTCTTGTGAAAATGAAGAGTAGAGCTCTGCCCTGCTTGGAAGCAGGGATGTTGTGGTAGAGCTGCAAGAACATCCCAAAAGATCCTATTTTAGAGGGTAGCAGTGTCAGATGCTGTGCTGGATAGGACTGGTGTAAACTGTGAACTTTTCCAGTTGAACTCCAGTTATTGCTCTGACCAAGTTCTTTGGACCAAAAATGTCCTAATGTTCTCTAATTTTGGGGTATGTTAGATTTCTGACCAGCTGCCCTAAGGACATATCAGTTTCAGTTACAGAAGTAAAAAAAAAAAATAATAAAAATCTACAGCTTTACCTGAAGGTGGCAAGAGCTGCAGCTCCCCATTTCATAGCCCCAGAGCTGTTGCCAACTGTTGAAAGTACCTTAACTGCCTCCTGCCTCTGAAGCACAGTTTCTTCCAAGGCTTTGGCTGGATAATGTTTATGTTAATATTTGTAAGGTTGAAACATTGATTATTTCAAGTATTAGAAAAAATTATTATGAGGTTAGAAATCACATCTAGATAAGCACAACTTTGTAGAGCCAGTGAGCATATTTGCCCAAGAAACTTCTTTTTACTTTGAACTACACTGGTGTCCTATAAATATGACTTCTACAGGAGGTATTTGTTCCACAGCAGTTTTTTCAATCCACAAACTTCTGAGTGTTGTGCTCTTTTTATGTGGTCTAACCTTCCTGCCAGCTGAGAGCAGGAGCAACATCAGGAGCAGCCCTATTTGAAGCCCTGTTTGAAGCAGTCGTGTCCTGTTGCCTACATGAAGAGTAAGGGGTGTTGGACAAAGGATGCACCCTATGAGGATCTCACCAAAGCACCTCATGGTGAGCTTTGTTGACTCAGGAGCATGTGCACGGGTTGTTCTGTGGCAGGTCCACAAGCCGGTGCAGAGACAATCTGCCTTGCCCAGTCAGCTCCCCAAATTAAAAACCGAGACTGGCAGTACATCAAGTACCAGAATTTGTTCCAGATTTAAGCAAACGCATAATGGCAGGTGTACAACGGAATTTAGGTCAGGCAGGCAAGAGAGATCAACAGTGCAGAGCCACAGGCTCTAATTCGAACTAATCAAGAGACCAGCCAGGGGTTTAGTCCTGGCAGTTGAAGTGGCAAACTGAGAATAATTACATGTTTGGGAAAAAACATCTCCTTGGGCGTTCATAGTCAGCCCAGATCACTAGAAATGATTGTGATAAAAAGCATAATGAAATAAACAGGTTGGCTGGTAGCAGCCAGAACATCTATTGCAATAATCATAATCCAGGCTCTGCAGAGATTTCAGGGGAAGACTAGAGGATTAATGAAGAACTAGTGTGCGTGGAAGCACATCCATTTAGCTATTTGGGAAAACAGAAATTTTGAAAGAATCCTATATAAGAAAAAAAAAAAAAAGAATCTGACACATTAGATTTAGCAGAGCACTCAGAGAAAAAAACCTTAATTTCTATGACTGATGTCAAATATTTAAAAATAGTTGTTTGGAAAATTGCTGTTTATTTCAGGCAGGTGTTCAGTGATGCCTTTGCAGGAACATAAAGCTGTCTGCAGAAATCTAAAGCACATAAATTTAAGGAAATACCCTTGGGGTTAAGAAGGAGGATGTAATGTAAATTATTCATAGCTGGAAATTAGTAATTAGTCATTCAGTGACAGAGGAGACAGGAAGCCTGGACAAAGTGTTCATTAAGAGGTTCTAGGCCCTTTTTCAGGCAGGCTGCAAAGTGATAACTGGAGTCCATGGCCAACGAAAAGCCCACAACACACCCAATTAAGAAGAGGTTATCTTGCAGGAGGGGATTTTAAGTCAGAGAGTCTCATGGCTGTGTGAATAAAGCTGTGTTCTCCAGGGACCCAGACGGAAGTTAACTGAAGAGACGAAGGCATTGCCCAGAGGTGAGCTGCCGAACTACTGTTCAATGAACAGGGAGTCATCTGCTCCTTGAAAGATGTCCCTCAGCTCGTGGAAGTCATCTAAGTCCATGGGGTCATTCATTTAGGATCACGTGAAGCACACAAATATACAGCACTGAGGTGTCACTGGTTAATATTGTACTATTATTCACTTTGAGCACTTTGGGGCAGGGGCCACAGAGACCTAAGGACTTACACAGTGAGTACTTATTTCCCCATGTGTTCCCTGGGGACAGTAGATATCTGTTCTTGGAAAGGAAACAGAATGAAAGTATTCAACTAAATAAGGGAACTGGAAATGTACAAAGATACAATAGATATAATTTATGGTAGTAAATGTAATAAGCAGAACTGGACACACACACACACACAAAAACCCCAATTATTTTAAAAATTATTCTTGATCTTTTAACGTGCTTAGAGGAGTTTTGTTATTTAACTAACTCGTTACTATTTTCTGGAAATGTTTTGGTAAAGACAGTGTTTTGAAATATAAAAACTAGAAAAATGCAACAAAACTAAAAATCTTTACTAAAATAAATAAATACATTTAAATAAAGTAATCTATCACCCAAAGAATTTTTAACTTTTGGGGCTGAACTTTGGAAAAAAAAAAACAACTTTGAAAAAATGGGTTTAAAAAACATGCAAATTTTTCATTCTAACCTGAGAATGCACTTTTATTAAAAAAGATTATGAGTAGCATGTATATTATATGTAAATTCATTTAAGCTGTTAAATTATTGCAGCAATTTAGTTTCATAGGTTCAATCTATGTAATAGATTTAGGGAAGTATGAGAGACAACTATTTCCTAGAGTACAGGGACTCCCAAAGTATCCTAACAGATCAGAGAACAGTATTTTAGGGTTTTTTTTGGTAGAAAAGGAGCTGAATTTACTCTGTGTACATAATATTATCATGGGTTTGACCCATGGCTTTTACTGCTCATGCTGGGAGAAGCAGGAAAACTGAATGAGGGTTGGCAGTATGGTTCTTGGTGCTGGAGTAAATTTAACAACTCAGTGTATTTGTTACCTGCAAATTCTCTGAGGGCTTACTCCACTTGCGGTTGGTTGGGGGTTTTTTTAGGGGGATATACATGTGAGAAGACTAATCTAAGACCCAAAAGCATTTGAATGATGTTGGTCTGCGTTTATGTGTCAGAGAGACCGTGCTAACCATTGATGAACTCTTCTTTCTTAAGCTTGAGCCTTTATGCAGCCCCAGAAAAGCAAAAGGCAAAGCACCACAGAAGAGGGCCAAGGGCATTTTTATGGTTATGGGACTTAATTAGCGGCTTGTGTTGTAATTTGTGTTTATTTTGTGGAAAGGCAAGTCGTAAGGATCCTTCTTAGCTGCTGTGCACAGGCTGTCTACCTCTTATACAGAAGAAAAGAAAATGTATACAAGATTGGGGGCAACTGCAGTATACATGGAAACTGTGTTAAATTAGGGCACATATCCAGGTCAAGAAAGGGTTTCAATGGAGTGGAAAAATGAGGGAAAGAAGATTTAGGAGACATAAATAATTATCAAGTGAATTTTTGGCATGTGGACACTCTCAAGACAGAGTCAGTCAAATAGCTTATTTGAACTAAAGTTGGCCAGTTTTTGCTAGATGAGGAGCATAGCAGTGAGGATCATTTTTGCAGGCCAGAGGGAGGAAATGAGAAGATTACATATAAATCAACAGAATTGGAAAATTGTAATAATATAGAATTCTGACAAATACTGTTTTAAAATGTGTTCACTTATTTAAAGACTCTGACCAAAGCTGCATGTAAATTCATAAGGTACCAAGAGTTTGAATAAGAGACTCTGGGGTTTTACTCATAAAAATGTGCTGACATGGTTGGGTCAATTTTTTTTTTCCATTAAGTTTAATGGTAGAATCAGAATGTACATCCATGCTTGAAAAGAAAAATGCCTAGTTTGGGAAGTCTGGTACCAGCCAGTGAATGAGATTAAGGAAATTAGAACTTAACATAGGGAAAAGCTCCTATTTTTCTCCCATAAAAATGAGTGATCATACTCTCAGCAGCAAATGTGATGCTATTCTAGTGGGTGCTAGAACTATTGCTATTTACTATGGGAATGCAAAGTTGTTGACAGATACACACATTTCCTTCCTTCTGACTACATTTTTTTTTACTGTGTTTATTTTTTAACAAAAATATTGGTTGCAGATAGCAAAAAAGAAATGGAGCCGAAGAATAAATTGCGGCCAGGCACCTCAAATTAGCCATTTTCTACTTTTTTTTTTTTTAATGTAAATGGACCTGATCACAAAACTGCCAATTTGATTTTAGTTACCCTAAAGGCTTGTGAACGCAAAGAGTGCTGGTTCTGACCCAGTCGCACCCTTTACTTTGTGATCTCTTGAAAGCATGTAGGCACGTCTAAGCAACAAGTGCAGGCAACCGTGCTCCACTTGAGAGCAACCTGACTAGACACAAACCCATTTGAGACTAAAACCTGGGTAGCCACATTAAAGCCATCACATTTCCTTGGGTTTACATTAGTGCATCTACATTGTTTCCAAAGAAGATGTGGTTTATGGCAGGGGAGGCCAGAAGATAGGCAAGACCACAACTGTCTGCATCAGTTTGTGTAGAGTCACTTCTAACAGACCATACTGGTGGGAGCTGTTATTCATGGTGCCACCAGTTTTACAGCCTTTGGTTTCTTCATAGGCTTGTGCTAATTTAAAATTGCTTTTATTCTTTTCAAAGGAGAAGGAACACAATAGCAGGTTCTAGAGCAAACATGTAAGACTGTACACACTGCTTAAAGGACAGGCTTTTATTCAGCTACTATAGTGCTAGAAATTAAAATAAATCTTCAGCCCAGCTTTAAACCTGGGAGTATAATTATCATATTTGGAGTCCTCAGAAAAATGATCAAAATACCATTTAGTTGTGTTAATAATGGTCATGTGAAGTGTAAATGAGTACGTGGGCAGTTAAATACCCCGTATCTTTGCAGAACCACATGTGTTCAAGGGAGCAGAACCATTATCTGCTCCAGCAACTCAGACTTTCTTTGATCTATTTGTACCTGAATGCAGTTATGCTCATAGCATGCCTTACAATCTCTTATCAGAACTATAGTAAAAAGTAGATATTATTCTCTGAGAATGATCCCTCTCTTGGGCCCAATAACCAGAAAGCCATTAAAACACTTGGACTGTAAAAATTAATTTTCCAGAACTTAAGTTTTCTTAATCCTGTAAATGTTGTACGTACCAAAATGTACCATTCCTCTGATGGCTGAGACATTCATGTAATGGCAAAGTAAAGTCCAATACCTGTAGTCTAATCATTATATCATGAAGGACGTAGAAATCTTGATATAAAGTTACTTCAACGTTTTTATGCATTGATCATATCCATGTAAGATAATCATATATTTCCTGTTTCCCAGCACAGAATATTTCACATGGGAAAATTATTAGATGAACTACTATTCTGCTCACCTGTGACATTTCTTCTCTATGTAACTGGAAATGATCTGAAGAATGACAGTGGCAATCATTCCCAGCTCCCACACGGGAAACCATCAAATCAACTAGGACTCTTCCAGAAAAGAGGCAGCCGACAGGGGTAATGACAAGGTCTATAAAATCATGAATGATGATTTTGTAGATGCTGAAGGTTTGCACTGGTTTAAGAGGAAATTGGAGAAGTTCATGAAATAGAAATCCACTGAGGGTTATTAAATCATGGAAACCACATCTGAAGCTGAGAGTGGTCAGAAGCTGGGAGAGCTTGAGTGGAGAAATCACCTGTGCTTGTTATGTTCTCGCTCTTTGCTGATGGATGCCATCAGAGAGACTGGACTGAGGGAGTCAGACTTACAGTGTGATCACTGAAGGTCCTTATGTTTTTATATAACAAATCATGTGGCAACTGCCATCTGTTCCAGTCTACATGACTGGTATGACTCCTCTGTACAGAAAGTGACATAAAGACCCCTCTGGTGTACTTGATATATCGTACCTGAGTGGGTATTTGAACAAACAGGTAAATAGGCAAAGCTTTTATTTTTAATGCCCAAAGTTGCAATTTTATTGGAAGAGTTTTTCAATAGCTAAAAGAGATAGAAAATATTTCAGTGAGTTACTCTGCTTAAACGAAAACAGGGCTGAGCTTTGCACATTTTGTCATCTGAAGAGTTTCAGGTCTTTCCTTTGTCTGTCCCTGAAGAGGTTCAACCATTTGCCTATTCAGAACTAGGACAACGGGAAAAGCTGGTTTCGTGGTAATCCAGTGATGTCCTTCCTACTTCTAAATATCCTCGGACAAGTCATTGGAGATGCTCGAATGTTCAGATGATAAAACAGTGGAAACCCTCACTCTGGAAACACTGCACAGTGATACCGAAACCAGAGCAGATGCAGTTGCATGTTATGAAATGCAGGTTTGCTCCAGTTCGCACCGTGACCAGTGGTATCACCACCTTCAGAGGTGCACGTCACTGTCTCTGTGCAAATGGGTGCACATGGGTGAGGTGACTGCATACCCCCAGGGCACCATAGGCACGAGGAGGAGGAGAGCTGATTTTAGCCTATGACTCGACCATCTACCTGCACAAACCCAGCTCGTCAGGAATTACATTGGAGAAGTTACTTTCACTGCAAACACAAGAGCAGGTAAGACAAGACGAAAGTTAATCCTTCACTAGGGAGGGAAGCTGATGAATTAAAACACTAGATAACACCATGAAAATGTTGGCTCCAGGGAAGTCCAATGGGCAAGCCAGCTGCTTAGCAATGCCAAAATTAAGCACAAATATTTAAAAACAGTATCATCTGGAAATTACAGGGGTAGAGATAAAACAACTGCTAAAAAAAGACTATTTGAACTAAGATAGTGACAGAGGTGGAAAAGCCTTCATTTTATTGACTGTTCCCATTAGAGGTATAAAATGCAAATGTGCACACATGTGTCTGCCATCTGCAGGGCTTGGCAGCCCACAGGCTGGCTCTATGGGCAATCAGATTTTCACATTATGAATGATAAGAAAGCAATACAGTGGCAGCGGTGGCTCATGATGTGCTCTACCACGCAGGTGGTGTTTACAGATAAGCGCCTTTTTGGAATGAACACTTGAGGTCAAAATAATTCAGGGAGTTGTTTAAGCAGAGAAGCAAATAATATTAAAATAAATATGAGCTCATTGTAACCCTTACTGGGCTTAGGCCGTTGTGTTTATGGCAGATTTCCCAAAGAAAGCAGTTTCTCTTTGTAGTCATGCAACGCACCTGCCACGTTTACAGCGCGAACTCACACCTCTGTTTTCGCATTGGTGATCTATCTGCATGGTTGTAGGTTGTGTGGTCAAAGAAACACGCATCCAGATTTGCCCCTTAATATTATTTTAATGAGTTGCATCATGGAGAAGCAGATTGAAAAAGGCACCTCGTTCAAGCGAAAAATCAGGTCTATTTAAAAGAAGTTAAAAAAAAAAATAAAGCGCCCTGTCTTTGACAAAGAGTAGTGAACATTGAACTGGTCATAGCTGTTACCACCAGAGCGATAAAAAAATAAGTTTCATATTAGACCTCAGCTTTCACGCACAGTTATGTTCAAAGATGTGCTATTTGCTAGGATTTAAAGTAGACATTTGCCACAAAGATGAATTAGGACACAACAAGTTTGGTGAAATCAACTCTGCAATGTTATAACTCAGTCTAAATATATGAACAATCTGTAGAGTTAAAACCAATCATATCAGCTAACGAGCTGCCTAAGTGAAAGGTCTTTGACTGTGAATGTGTGATTAAATGCTGGTTTAGAAGTCATATGCAGTGGTACCAGTGGCTGGTCCCAGGTCTATTAATAATGATCAGAACATGGACCTTCTAATACCAGATTATTTAGAGAGCGTATTTTCTTCTGTTTGGTTCTGTGCAGGGCTACAATAAGCAATGACTTGTTGTGTTACCACTTTTAGTGCAGGCAGAAGGCATTCCTGGCCCCTGCATCTTCTGAAATGCACCCATCTTCCCAGTTACTTATTTAATTTTATTGTGGGGTTTGATGTCTTAACCAGACTCAGCCCTACGGTGCTGCTTCTCTCTACAAGCTGTGTTTACAAAACTCTCTGAGCAAAGAAGCCTTCTAGAAAAGATTTATTGGGGAAAACGGCTTCTTGTGTTCTGAATCTGACGGAAAAATGAAAAGTGAAAACCTAAAAATTTCAAGCTTTCATCGTTATTTTTGAAGAGCCAAATGCTTAGTACTAGGAGGGATTGTTACTCTGTTCACTGCAATTGAATGCGAAGACCTGACTCAGCAAAATATACAGGTCAGTAAGGGAATAGCTTATCTGCTCATATCTTATCTTATTTGCTCATAAATACTGTTAAAAATACAGTGGCAAGACCACACTGGATATTTTAAAATACTTTTTGTAAAAAATATGTGCATGGGAAAGATGTACAGGAAATGATAAGGAAGACATTTAGGTCATCTTCTTACAGAATCTAAAGCAGAATTTTGTGTAGCTGATGGTCATTTTTTGGTAAACACATTTGATTGCTCAGTATTGGGGAACCTTTACTAATTTTCTGTTTGGAGGCAGCAGAGATAAGCAAAATGCAGCTTTTTTAGTGATGCTAGATCTTTAAAGCTGCTTTTTTTTAGACACAGATGGTACAGAGGTGGAATAGAGTGTCGTATTTCTTTCTAAGAGTAGCTATCATTCATAGGGAATTATGTTTCCCAGGGGACTTATCTACTTCTCATATACACACATTTACATATATATAGACATATATAAAAAAAAGTATTTATGTATATAAAAAAGACCATCCAAGATAGAGTGTTTGGTATCTCCTCTAGCAGGCTTCCTGGGGGATGCATGCCGCGCTTCGGGACAGAGTGTGTGGTGCACTGCCTTGGGGATTTATTTCAACTTGCATGGCAATCCACTGTGAAATTATGATTTTTCAGTGCTGAGTGGCTGTTCCTGGCAGGAAATGAGTTTTATGAATGTTAATGATATATGATCGGAGCCCACCACACAGCTCTTTTCCCTCCACTGCAGAAGAAGGTTCATCAGCTCTGTGCCAGCACTGCACGTCTCCTTCACCACTCCGCACCACAGGTTTTTGAGAAAATCCCAATGCCTGTGCAGGATTAGCCTTGGAAGCTAGCATCTATGGAGCCTTCTGGGACAGAAATGGCCTTCTTCACCCCCAAAAAACATCAGCACAGCAGGGGCTCTGAAACAGCAAGTGGAATGAAGGCATCAGGAGGGAATGGGGGAGCAGCCAACCTGGGTTTGTGGTTCCGCTTTGCGGGAAAGCATGATGGCAGTGAGCAAAACTGCTGGAAGTCTCCTCACCTCCCCCAGGACATCCATGGCAGACATTCAGACATGCATGCAGGAGGGATCCTGTATTAGCACCTCACGTCTGTGTACGCACAAGGTATGTACAACATATGTACACAGTGCTGCGCCACTCGCCTTTGGCCAGGAGAAGCCTGGGCTGCTAAGTCAAATCTTAGGAGAGAGGCTCAGCACTAATTAAAGTTGAGTAAAGGGAATCTAATCATCTCTGCTTCCACCCCAGGCAGAACACCTACCACAGTATACAGAGATCATGGATCATTAAGCTCCTACGTGAAAAGGGATGGGCACTGGATTCAAGTGAAAGCACCAAGATACCAAGCTTGCTTAGTTTTCCACCCCAGAGCAGCCAAACTGGTGCCAGAAGACTACAAATACACACCAGGTGAACAGGTGAAAACCTTAGGATTATGATAGGAAGACCTTGACCTTAGATGTCAATGATCTTACATTTGGCTGCGGTCAGCTGTCATCTGCCGTGCCCAGGGCACGTGAGCACACCCTCAGGGGAAAAAAGAAAAAGCAGCACTTGTGAATTGAGCCAAGAAGGAGGGAAATGTAGGGAAAATAATCAAATCTTGGCAGCGTCCTTTGGGTAGAGTTGTGTTCAGTCTAATGCTATTGATCTTTCATAAGTGTGTCATATACTTACTAACCTTATCTTTCGATTTACAACTTTACACTTGCTCCTCAGCTTTCAGACCAGTGATATAGACCAGTGATGGTGTGATTCTCTGACCCTCTGGCCTAGTTGTGAAAGGGGCATGTCCCTTTAATCATCAAAACAGGATCGATTCTGCAGTCCATCTTTGCCTTCCTATAACCACTACACATGTAAAGTGGGAGGATAAATATTGCTTCACATTATACATATGTATATGGCTGTGTCCAGAAGACATTTCTAAGCTCTCCCACCAGTCGCCTGGGGCTCCTGCATTATGAATCCTGTCCCAAATGCAGGATGTGCTGCTCTGACAGCAAGCAGCAGGGCTGATACATGGTGTGACATTCCCTGTTAGCATATGCAGCAAAAATAACGGGTTCTACTTTCAGCTGTTCTGATAATCATCTCATCTGATTTTGTACACACCAACCTCACAGGTGAATCAATGGGAATTCTGATTTGTGCCTCTGAGAACAACAGTGACAAATACATAAAATTCTCTTATGGCAACTAATTTTTCCCTTATTATGCACAAATCCTCTTAGATTAATAGACTCTAATAGCTGCAATTCATCTTCTTGAAAACAATAGGATTTAATGACTTTCTTTCTAAGCTTTTGTATGTCACTGGAGTTTTGACAAATTTAACACCTACATTACAGCAGGGTATGAAGGGTTCATTTCTCTGTCAAAGTCTGTCAGGGTCAGAAGACAGCTATCACTGAGTTAAAAGAGACAGAATTTGGGATTACATTGCTGACATTTTTTAAAAATGTCTCTGGTTCTGACTGAAAAAATTCTGGACCACTGTATAAAAACTGTACTTTTTCTTTCTCTGATACTGATTTTAATTGCAGCTAATTAGTATTAGACTGTTTACATATGCTGTCTGTCTGAGGATGAGAGATTGATGATGTCTGGTAGATGATACATATTCCAGCTGTTGGAATGGTGCAGTGTTTGAAAGTTAATTAAAAAAGAAATAGAATGGGAGTAACAAAATACTCAGTTTAAAATGCTGTTAAAATGTCATAGTCATTAAATTCATACTGAAGTGATCTAAACCATAATTTTGTCATGTTCCTTTTCAACACCTGTACAAAAACCTTAGAACACAAATCTTACCCCTTTACTGTTAAATTACAGTTTTTGAATCAGCCCTGGCTACATAGAGGTTTAACTTTGAATTGTCATGCTTATTTGTTAAGTCGAGAGTACTAAGCACAGTTTAAGCCCCACATAATTGAAAACATCAAATTATATAGCCATGAAAATGGGACTTACAATGGAAATGGCGGCTGACGCTCAACTGAAATAGATATGTTGGACTAACAATTGTGTACCTGATTTTTAATTCTTTAGATGATTCATTTAGGCAGGAGTTGCCAGTGCTGTAATTTTGAAAAAGGTAAAGGTCAAATATCTTATTTACAAACCCACGTTCCTTGGTTATTGCATATGTATCTTAAATCAGCATTAAGTGTAAGTAATAAACCTGAGAATATTTCAGGGCTGATTAAATTAAAGTGAATTTCATATTAAAACATGCTAAAATACACCTACAGAATAAATAACAAGCCCCTGAAGGAAATTTAAATATAAAGTGATTAATACCCTAAGCTGATGAATAATAGCTTTATAAAAAGCAAGCTCATGAATCAGGCACCTATGCTTGCAATCAATCCCTGTGGGTGGGCCTTGCAGCTGGAAAACCCTTAGCTGGCGTCTCTGGGTCTCTGTGTGGGTGTAAAGGTCCATACACACCCACGTACGGATGTGACTGTGGAACAGGGACTAACCTTTTAGCCCTCTTCGCTCATTCGCATCATAGTTGGAAAATGCCAAAGAAGGTCAAATATCGTTGAGCTCAGTGTTTGTGAAGAGTTTCTGCCAAGTACAAGACAAACCTATAAATGATAAACATGATTTTACTCATATTCTTAGTCACTCCATTAGCAGAACCAAGTAGTAACTATGACTTGCAACTATTTTCTTATTTTGAACACGTTTTATTTACCAAATATCTGGTTTGTCACTTCTTTTAATTACACATTTTAGTAAGGAATAGTGGGAAAGCTGGAAAGGTCAAAACAAGGATTTTGGAGGCTAAACTGTTGTCCTTAAAAGCAATTCCTACTGGAAGAAAATATGATGATTGAGAGGTCAGTGGTGCTAGGGTAAGCACAAGATAAGTCACAAGCTATTTGAAGTAATGTTTCCTTTGATCTGCCAGGCCTTTTCATACATAAGGAAATCCAGTGGGGTGCTAAAGGCTTTGCTAATCTTCCTAATGATATGCTGAGGATGCTTAAGGTTGAGGTTAAAGAGGCCTTTCAGTGCAGCTTGACTTGTGAACTTTTGAAATACAGAACTGACCTTCCTCTCAGATATTGTCAAAGCATCTGTTCACATTAGCAATTGTGTGGGCAACTGTATGTATAGGCTTGGGCCAGAAAAAAATCCCGTTAAAAAGAGAACCTTTAGATTAGCTCTGCCGTTTATATTGTAGGGTTCCCACAGGGCTTTATAACAAAGCGTATTAAGAACAAGGACACTTTAAAAGCCTTGAGGAAAACAGGAAATCAAAGAGCTGAGTTGGTCAAAATCTTTGACAGGTATTATCAGAAAGGTTGGTGGGCATAGCACAAATATTCTTGGGAAGACTCAAGCTCTGCATTCTATCTTCTATTCTATCATCTAATTTTTAGGTCAACCTTTATCATTACCATGGTATTCACTTGAAATCACAGCCAAAGTCAGGCATGAGAGTGGGATCAATGTTTGACTACAGAGCCTGAAAGCAAACTTGGGAGGCATTAGTCATGAAAATTCAAGAATCATCCAGAGACAAAGAAAATTAAAAAAAAAAAATAAAAAAAAAAAAAAAAAAAGAAAAAGAGAGAGAGACGTAGGCACCACTGAGGTCTGAGGCAATTGATTTTGCCTGGTGTTCAGTGCTTTGCTCCTGAACAAGCTCCAGGGCCCGAACAGAGCAAATGGAGCATGTCTGTATCCTTCAATCCACTTGAGGTTTAGAAACAAAGACATCTACCAGTCTAGTACTGTAAGGTGACTGGTTGGTTAGGTGTGCTCAGACTGTGGCCAATACATACAAACACTGCACTTAGTTTGGCAGTCATAGCAACTTTCTTTACAAAAAGAAGAGGTCATCTGCATTGCCACAGAAGCAGGGCTTTTCACTGGCGGCCCACAGAGAATACGTAGCTCCCAAAGGATAACTAAAGGGCCTATAAAGCGTCATAGACTCTCCCACATACAAGGTGATGTTGTTATCACACGACTACAGATGAGACCTGGGTTACCAGCTGCCTGCGATGTGCAATTGTGGGATGCTTTCATGCCAGGATGGTATCAGAGATGGTCAGAGAACAGACAGAAGGGGCACAAGCCAGGGTAGAACCAGGGCATGCATTGCAATGGCAATGAGACACTACTGGTGGCCGCTGAGGCAAAATGATCCAGGTGGTTGGTAGGAACAACTCAGACATAATGACTGGGCGTTGGAAAGCAGCATCATGCAGGTTTATTACTATAGCAAGAGGGCTGAGGGGCAGTTCCCCCACAGCTGGCTGAAGCCAGAGCAAACTCTCTTCTTCACACAAGCTCACTGGGGCAGCTCTCCTACTCCCAACTTTTCTCCAAGCTTTCTTAACCAACCAATTAAAAAGCCCAATATGGGGCTTGTGGCTCAAATACTTGGTCAAGAAATAGAAAAGCACCTTTCTCTGTTGGCAAAACCTGCAACCTACCCACTAGCCTATTCTGTATGGGACAGCCACATCCCTCTGAGGAAGATTAATATCCTTAAACACATAATTTTCAAATACTCTCAGTTGCCCAAGGAGGATTTACTTGTTCCACACAAAGTGACATACCTTTAACATGAGAAATTCCCCACTTCAGAAAACCATACATTTTAGCGGTTAGGGATAGGGCACGTCTGTGGGAGGTAAGGGTTGAGTCACCTCAACCAAAGGAAAAAAATGTTCCTGAGGTTTTACCTTGAAGGTAAGTACTTTAATCAGCGGTCTATGGGCAAATTCAAGTTTTGAAGCACTGCTTTGGAATTTAGGTGTCCTGGGTTTGTTATTGTTATTATATATTTGGTTTTGTTTTATTTAGGGACTTGAGTCATTGCATTCCTGAGGAAAGTGCCAGCATTTTCTCTTGAAATGATAGTGTAACTTTCAACCAGCCTAGTTTCATATCTGATTGCACATGAAAGGCAGCTTTTCTTCTTCTGTAAAAATGGGTAAGTTTTGAGCAAATCTCCCTGAGACTGTCAGGGAGGCACTCCTAAGAAGCCCAACATGGGCTGAGATAGGTACCAGCCTTCTCAATGACATTAAGGCTCAGTTTCCATGCAGAAGCAGGGATATAGGTGTTTCGAAAACTTCACTGGCAGAAACAAAAAAAAAAAATACTTGGAAAAATTAGACAACTGAAAATCTTACATGGGTTTTAAGGGCCCAGACTTTGGATATATAAATCAGTAAGTCCCTGCTGTGAATTTGGTAAATGCACATATGTGAAATTTGAAAAATCCAGATTCAGAGTTTATTCCACCAACATTTTGAGTGTGTGCTATTCAAAATATGTACTTGGAAGTTTTAGCAAAAAGAAAAAAAAAATCGCTGTTCACTGCTTAGGGAAATGCCTCCTGATGAGCAAGCCTTTGTCTACAGTCAGTAAAGTGACATCTCTTAAAACCATGGTGTGAGCTGGTGAAGGGTAAATATCCTTCCCTTTTAAGGCATCAGGGCTGGTGGCTTTCCCTTTTGCAAGTACAGTCTACTGGGTAAAACAGAGGAGAGGAAGTTCAGTGAGAGCCCCAAAAACATTTTAAAAAGACATGAAAGACCAGTTCTTATTCAGGGCACACGCTTTTTGCCTCACAGTGAGCAGGTTTCTAAGGGCTAGCTCCATGTAAACAGTCACAGAGGCTAAATAGGGCAGCGAAGTCAAAAGGTGAGATCATGGAAACCACTAATCATTTATTGCCTCACCTCAGAGGCCTCTCAACTACATGCGGCTGTCACTTTCTGGCTTTAAAGTTTCCCCTGGTTTTTGAGCCCTTCTGCAAACCCAGAATTGCCTCAGCCCTGACCTTGCCAAGCAGCCTGGCACGTCATCCACTCTGCCGAGTCCCCAGAGGTACACTCTCCCCACCTCATCCCATGAGACCTCCAGGAGGGAAACATTCCCAGATTACGTCTAGCACATGCTAGTCTGCTTGTAAAAAAAGCGTGGTGTCTGCCACTGTCTTTCAAAAATCAATTAAAAAAAAAGTTATATTGTTATTTAAAAAAATAGAACATTAGAGCTATTATGGTCACAGTAGATGAGGCATATTTCCTAGTTCTAAGTCATGACCATCAGCCATGATGGAGATTGTTCTGGGTTGCAGTTCCTCCCCTGCCGCCCTGCTGAAGCTGTGAGTGCCAGACAGTGCTCAACGTTCTGTGTGTTTGAAGGGAGTAGAAGGCAGAGACAGGGATACATAAAATCATGATATTATGAGTAGATAGAAGTAGCGATTTGAGTTCTTGAATGCCTAAAACTAAAGGTCTAACATCAAGGAGACTTAGGTGCATAAATACCTTGAATGATTGTAATCCATCAGAGCGAACCTGTACCCACAGACACAAGTTGGTTGGAAGGTCAGAAAATCCCATTTAACTTCTGAGTCCCATCCATCCAGCGCTTCCTTTGTCATACTGGGAAGGCCTCAAGAAGCTCTTTTCCAGGCTCTATTACCTCACATCACTGCTAAATGCTGCTGCAAGATCTGTAATGGTGTTTAGTATCTAACAGCTCACTTTGTCTTGGGAATGAAGTATCTACAAAAAAACGGATCCCGAGCATTCAGATCATCTATTTTTGTGCACTGACTTGACAACACGATGAAAAATGAAACAGGACCTGCTGCAGGTAAGTTTTACATTTGAAAAATGTTAAAATTCAAGCTTATTAACACTTGAATTTCCCAGTCATTGTTCTCTGAGGCACCTTTTCTGGACAACAACATTTCAAAATAAGAAATGCCACCCATGTGGTGGTACCAGAAATAGGATTTTCTTATTTACTTAAACCAAAAGTAATCCACAGAAGTACATCTTTCTGCTGTGTATGTCAAAAACTAAGCTAGGAATATTTTCACAATTGAGGTCCACAGGCAGACCTATAACATTACCCTGCAAATTCTCTCAATGGTAGTTTGCTGTCTTCCTCATGACAGTTTCTGGTACAAAGTGTCCATGTTCGACAGTCAGTGCCATCTCTTTTGCTGGCTCCCACTTCTCTGATGAGCATATGGGGGTCCATATTGTCCATAAGCATGTTTCTCAGCAAAAGCAGTTCACCACCACCCAGAAATGTTTGGATATGTTTATTTGTGTGGATGTGTATGAACACGGAGATAAGAATGTGGGTGCATGTTTATATATTTAACTATGCAGGAGTAAACTTTCTGGGTGGAAGCTGATAAGGGTCAGATGAAAGTGAGCACTGAAATGATTGCTAAAATAATAAAAAATCTTTTTCGTGTCCTCACAAACCAGTGCCTCACTGACACTGTTAAATATCAATGTTAAAACATGTAACTAAGAAATGGATATATAGAGAATTATACTAGATACCCTAAACTGGATGAAACAAAGTAGTGAATTAGGCCAAATCTTGATGTTATTTGCATGAAGAAAAACATTTAGTTGAATTTAAAGAGGTGCAGGTTTCATCTAGACAGAAAACAAGAAAGAAAGAAGCAGATCTGGAACAACCCAGGTTATGTACATTATCATAGTGTAATGTGTAAAGCATACCAACCATGGCCTATGCCTGCAGAAAGTTGAACAAAGCAGAAAAACTCAGAGTTTTATACTTATGAGGATATGTGGTTATGTGGTCAGATGGGAGGACAGAGTGCCAGGAGGCTGCTGGCATCTATCACCAGATGAGGATCTGAATCACCCTGGGCCAGTCACATGAGCTCTTTCTGTTTCATGGAAACCAAAATGAGCCAGGCAGAACCTCGCTGGAAACCGACACTGCGTCTAAGAAACGTTTTCCAAATCAGGTCATGAACATAAGGATTGCTCTGGAAAGTACCTAACAGTGCATTTAGCATGAAGACATGCTTTCAAAAACCTCCAAAGAAAGAGAGTTTCTGCAAAAGCAGTCTAATGCTGCTGTGAGCAGTTTGAGGGCTGCCCCCACACAAACTCTTTATCCCCAGTAACCTTAAGATTCCAAATTCCCATGAGACTGACCCCTTTGAGATACTGGAAATAAAATGGTTGTTTTCTGAGCTTCTCTATACTTTGCTAAGCCTTGGACTGCAGTGGAGGCCAGAAGCGGAAAGAAAATCCTGTGGGTGAACTTTTAGTTCTACAAAAGTCAATGGCCAATCAAGTTCTGTAGGGCAAGATTTCTTCCTGTACATTTAGATTTATAAAAATACGTTACACGGATGAAATAGAAATTACTTCAGTGAGCTCTGGTAATAATAGCAGCAATCTGAAGTATGTTTGCGAAGAATCAAACTTGAACGATTCATAGTTTCAAGCAGTATTGGTCTTCCCCATTAGTAGTTGGCCTGTGATCATGTGCAGTTGCTTAATTCTTTGTGTATTTATGGTAGTTGCACTGGCTGTTTTTAAGTGCTGTGTGTTTTCATGCTCATTAGGGTAGACTTACAGTTTATTTACACTAGGAAGTTTTGGGAAGTATGTAAATCTAAGCTGTGTAATATGGAACAACTGTTGTGCAACTGTCATGTTGAGTACACAGTTTCTCATTAAGCTTTTTCCATCTGAAATCCCCTGCCTATGCATTTAGGGATTTTTGTTGCTGGAGAGTACAAAATAACTGCCAAATCTGCTTGAATTCTGGGTCTTTGGGGTCACATAAAAAAAAGCTCCCATCTCTCTACTCCATCCATCTGACCATCTGATTTTTTGCCAGTCAGTGCTGTTTTGTAGCACTGGGTCAGTAGGGTGGAGAAAACGGTTGAGCGGTGCGAGCCGAACAGCTGTTGCACAAAAGACAGTGCCGCAGAGCCAGGCTGGTAAGCAGCGGTGGATGCCAAAGGTAACCCTTCTTGTAGGAAAGCCACCACTGGAACACAGATGGGGAGACCTCTTCCCGAGGCCAAAGGATGCACTTCCCAAGGACAAACAGGAGTTTGTGTTGGTGTTGTGTGGAGGGTTGATGCAGCAAACACGACAAACAAAGAGGCTGTAGCTAAAAAGGAAAATGGCACTTCCCAAAGGAGCAGATAGAAAAAGAAGTAAAAGTGAAAAAGCCCTTGAAACCATGAAAGACATTAATGGAACGCGATGGAAAAGCGGAGGTCATATCCACATGGCGGTTGACAGGTGAAACCTGGTTTCCCTTTGGGTTTCTGTTGAGTAACAGATGTGGTAGGAAGTTCCAGCAGAATAAAAAAATCCCAGAAACCACACCAGGAGTGTTGAGAAGTGTGGGCAAGACGGTGTCTGTCACAGAAACAAAAGCAATATTTGTATGCTTTGAAAGGGCAACCGTTGACATACATGACAAGAAATGTGAAACGGTCCTTTGATTGAGCCACAGACAGCTTGACAGGTTTCACAGCGTACAAGACTGGATCAGATCCTTTTTAATAGAAGGGGTCTCCTAAGTGCAAACAAATCTAGTTTGTGGTGTATAAGCCGAGGCATGCCCCAGGCAGAGGGGAGCCAAGGGGGTCCTTCCACCCCAGCTGGCGGCTGTAGAGGCAGGTTGGGACTTCTCCAGTCCCAGCTGAACCAACTGGCTGCACGCTGGTATCGCGTGTGAGGATGGCTTACAGCAGCAAGAGCAATATTGAATATCACCAGCCAAAACCTGAGAATAAACCAACTAAAACACAACCTGCTTTGAAATAGGGGGAGATGAAGGGAGATTAAGAGGAGCGCGGTCAGCCCCCAGGCCCCTTTCCTCACCCAAAACCCCTTTACCCGAAAGCAGGATGGCCAAAGCTGGTACAAAACTGAACTAGGGGTGGTGGTGAATGAAAGCCAGCCACATGGCCTAATTTTGGGGCTACACCATGATCAGTCTTGTATGCTGCTGTGCTACTTTAAAGATCAGTTGTAAAAGCAGTGGAAGTGCTAGCAGTGTCTAGAGCTGGGGGAAACAGCAAACCGGTTTTAATTGCCTAGGATGACATATGGTTATATTTAAACATTGTCAGGGACTCTGGCTGGGTGTTTCTCACCACTGTTACGTGTCTCCAGCTTCAGGGCTACAATCATCTAGTTTATATTTCTGCTTGTCAGACATCAGCTCGAGTGTGTGTCCTAGCATCATGCGCCAGAGAGGGACAGGCATAAATACAGAGATGGAAATTTCCCAAGCACATTTGTCATACGGTCAAATAAGTGGAGAGAAGTTTGATCCAGTTAATAATTAATAGCACATTTTTAAAGTAGGAAAACTCATCTTGTTTGTTATAATTCATTGTTACAAAATGTGATTACGTTCTGCTGAATTTATGAGGGAAATCCTCAAAGCTTTGCTTATTTTTTGGTGCCAGATGACTCACTTTTGTTATCCTTAGCAATAATTTGGGATATAATGAAGAATTTACACAAAAGAGTTTATGTCTTCATTGTAAATAAACACTGTTCATTTTGCACTATAAAGTCTTGAAAGCTAAACCAAGAAATATGTGGTTTAAGATGCAGTTTAAAAGCTAGTGAAGATCAAAAGTGATAAATAGCATGACAATCTTTTTGGAAAGGATGTAAGTCTTCATGCTTCCAGGACATAAGATAACCTCTAATTAATGGGGGATAGTAAGATTTTTTTCCTGTCAGCAAGTTATTTCATAATTGCCTTCTGTAAGGCTTTTCTCTGAAGCAGCTGGTATGCTTCTTCAGGAACAGTACGATAAAATCGATAAATCCCTGACCCAGTCCTATATCTCTGTGAACGTCTTTTTCACGGGAACTTTTCACCCGCCCAAGACCCAGGCTCGGCTTGCTTTGTTTGTAAGGTAAAAACTGCTAAATCCCAAGGCAGAAGAAATGACTTGCTTTCTTTACCGATGTCTTCACTTGTGACAGGAAAACCAAAACCCAAATCCTTCGACTCCTGTGTTGGCATGTAGGAAGGAAGGTAAAAGCATTTTTTTCAATAACTTTGTCTTGAAAAGGACTTGCCTGTCTTGTTGCTATGGACCCACAATACACAGTATCCTTCTCATAGGGAGAAATAAGTAGCTTATGTCTTGTGAGGGTGTCTGGGTAAAAGAAACCCAACTCCACCTATCACCTGAGCTTTGGACCTATGTTTAGTAAGCCTTCCCCTTTGCCCTCATCTTCAACTCTGTTGCTTATCATTTTCCCCTAATATTTCCACTTGTCTTCATCAAAACTACTTTTGGACTAAAATCTCAGTTTTACTAAATAATAGGCGGGGCTCCAAAATAACCTAGAGATTGCGGTCACTGAGTGCAAAGGTAAATTGAAAAAATTGCCCTCTGGAAGTGCCTTTGCCCTTCTATCTCTTATACAAAGAAGCTAAGGGAGTGGCATAGGCTTACGTTGGCTTAACTTAACTTTAAGCTAATTGAAAGTTTTTGCAATGAATCACATCTTATGTATCTAATGTCTCACTGGAAATGAGATTTTTTTGATCTCTAGTTGACAAAGTAGTCTAAGATAATAACATACATCCACTTTTTAAAATACAGAATGCAGGCATGGGAAAGTGAACATTTCTAATGAGTGATAAAACTGTGGATCTGAACACCTTGTTTTGGAAGATGGTCCCTCATGTAGCTCAGTGTCTGAGCCAAATAGAGGGAGACTTCACTGGACATGAATAATGAACTGTTTTGGGTCCTCAAGGCAATCCAACAGTGGGACACTTTACTGAGGTATATTTGCAATTCCCTCTCTTCCCTCCTTCTTCCATCAGTGTCAAAGCATGAATTTTATTGTCTTCTTTTTTTCTTGTTTGGAGATGCACCAGGAAAGATGAATCTATTCATGCTTCAGATCCCTATACCTTCTAGAGTTTGCACTGATCATCAGTTACTAGCTGTGAATAAAGCCTTCAAACCTTATTCTATCCATTACAGCACTAATTATAGTTTCCTTAAGTAAAATGCTCCTAAACTATAATTACCCATAATATCATACATAAGCACTTACACAAGAAATTATATTACAAGATTCTACTGGGGGACTGAGCTTACCCTACTATCCCAGTAAATCCCATCTGTTGTGAAGAAAAAATGCAGTAGTTAGGGTTAACATTGGAAAACCAGCTATGTATTCCCCCCCCCCCGGCCCCGATATCTGATGAAAACGCATTTCATATTCAGTATACACTGTTCAGTTTACAGCGTTGCTCTCAATTCTCAGCTGATCAGATGTTGATCTGCTGAATATTGATTTCCATCAGTTCAGGTTTTGGTTCACAATCCAGAGTTCTCCTCCCTTTGTATTTAATGTGAGGAGCCCTGCTAACTGCTACCAAAAAGGAAAACAACTCTAATGTATTTAAATTTTTTTTTTAAAGAAAATACAAGGAATTTTGGAGGATAGCTCTAGTAAAAAAGACACTATTGCCTGTGCCCTTGTGAATGTTCACTGTTCCATTTGTATGCATGGAATATGCACAGTTCAGGGCTGTATCACAGCTTGCCAGATATAAACGTGCATTGGAGAGGAGATGATGTCTCAGCTTTGTAGTGTGCACCCCTGTATTAATTTCCTGTGTCTGGTAGTCAACAATGCTGACACTTAACGGGAGAAAGTGATGCCTGGTGCAACTCCAGTGACCCCTGTGGAATTACCCCATGACAACTCCCATCTACTGACTAGCAAGAGATAAATTAAACAGGACTGGAAATTTGGAACGAGTTCAGACTTTAGAATATATGGAGGATTGGGGCTAGAGCAGACGTTTTCTTATCATCCTCTGTAAATCCACACTCCCTTCCTGTACACCATCAGGTAGTTTCTTACAATACAAAATACATGAGCAGCATAAAACCTCCTATTCCTGCGTATGTGAATACGATGTTATGTGACACAAGCCATTGCTCTTTGAACTGAATTTTGTTATTTGCCTCTAGAATCTAGTGGTTTGGCTGCACAACATTGACTTCCAGCTAAAGCAATTTACTTCCCAACTGCTTTAACAGACAACATTTCAAGCAATTAAGAGAATTAATAATGTATTTTCATACCATTAAAAAATACATCTGTGAAGAGCTTTAAAAAAATACAGCATAAGATTCTAAAATTCACTTTGCTTCTCCTTAGATATGAGCTAGGAAAATTATCAGAAATTTCTATTAAATGTTTTAAGCTCCCCCACCTACATACGTAAGCCAGCTACCAGAATTGCAAATGCATTTAAATGGAAGACTACCTGCTTTCTTCCATAAAATAGTATTGTGGGATATTTTTTTGCTGTTAAATAATCTACTTTTTCTCCACCGCTTGGATGAAAAATAAATATACCTATTCTATGAATATTCCTATTGGATTCCACATGCCTGACGATGCTGCAGTAGCACCAGAGGATTTGTGTTTAGCCCTGCCTTCCCTCCATTCTGCAGAACACATCCCTTGTTTCCTTTGGGTAGGATTCAGAACTAAAATTGCATATGCTGAGGGGCTGCTTGGAATTAAAACACACTTTGCATATGCATGGACAGGGGTGGAAAAGGGCATGGTTATGTGAAAGTAGATGCAATTACATGGGAATGAGGCACATTAAAGCACTGAAGCGGTAAGCCAGGATCAGTAATTAGTGTGCACTACACAATTCTGGTGTTAGAGGTGTTTCAATTTAAGAGTAAATTAAAAAATTTGAGAAGAGTGCCTTAAAATTACTAAAGCATTTCATGGTTGTGAGGAGGACTTTAGGAAACAATTACTGGTATTCTCACATTCCTGCATATGGAGAACCTGAAGGCATTACAATTTTCTGTCTACGTATGCCTCTATTATGCTTTTTAATAAGACCAAGTTCTGGATTCCAAAAGTCCGTGTTTGCTCTTGTTTCACAGAATCTTTTTCTCTGCTTGTGGCTTAAAGAGTACTTGTTACTTCCTAATTTTCATGGATTGTATAAGAGGAATTAAAGAGAGCAGTAACGAACTCAGCCCTAGGATCTCAGAGACATTGCCGTGACCTCACTCGCATCTGTTTAAAGCAAATATTTGGGTTCTGTGGAATTCTGAAAAATGTGTATATTTTACTTCTAACTACACAGTAGATGCAATGTTGAAACTAGTTTTACACAGGTGCAACATCTTCAGTTTTGATTGAGTTCCTACAGGTTCATCACCAGAGGAAGTGAGTAAATATACTGCAGTGTGAAAATATAGCTACAAAAGGAGCTCACAGAGCGCGAGTCTTCTCTCCCTATTGAAAGCAAGCCTAAAAATGAATTAAAAATATATTTTTATATATATATACAGATACATACATATAAAAAAAAAGACAGAGAGGATTCTTTGCTCTTTAGTCGAACTTCTCTTTACAACCATGACGGTTATTAATTAGTATTAATCCTGCAATTACACCAACCATCACTTTTACTCTCACGTTTGGATTGAACTGAGGATACTATGGAGCTGTAAGCCTGGGCTTCTCTTGTTAGATCTAAAGCTCAATACCTGGAGCAGTGAAGAATCACATCACTTACAGCCTGAGGAAGGGGCATGGCAAGAGCAGAAATCTATGACCCCACAGGGTTAGCTCTTGGGACGCTTTACACGTAGGCAGTGGGACCACATCCTACTGAGCACAGAACCAGTTTTCAAAGGTCAACAAACAAGATCTCTAAATACTCTGGAAACTACTAGTCGCTTGAGTGCATAAAATCTCTCAGAAATCAGTGAGGTGCATTCATTCACATCACTTCATTTCATGCAAATCCCTCTTCTCCAGACATTTACACAAACATATAAAAGATTAATGTCCAAATATGAAAAAATGAGAACAAACTCAACATTGAACGGGACTAAGAGAAAAGGAAATAGCTGATTTAATTAGGTTTTCAAGGATGATTCAGACCAACATAAATCTCAATGGAAAGACAAAAATAATTACCGGTAATTAGTGCCAAACTATCTAAAGCTAAGGAATTTAGTTAGCCTTGAGCACAGTACATAACACACCCAGTTTTTCCTTCTGTAGATAATACAGTGCATCCACTAATTTAGATCATGGAGTTTCTTTTACACTTGTAATTATTTTTAATGCTGACATTTCTTTTGCCATTAGGGAAACAGTGCCGATAGCATAATACTGCAAATCTATCTAAAACATAGAAGTGTTTCTACTTTATTATTCCTGCAGCTAAAATAGCACCAGTCAAAAATAAATGGTATCAATCATTCTGCCACCGGATAGAACGGTAGAAAATTAGCAAGATGCATACAGGGCTAGATTCCGTATTTTTTCTAGCTCTGTCTGTGACCCAGTAGCATTCCCCAGCCATGAGTTTATTTATGATGGTGTCAAAAGCCTTGCTCTTAAGTGCCCATTTCTTATACCAGTGTTATGGCCAAGTGAAGCTCTGATTTCAAAGGTTTAATTCTTTATGAAGATCTGTTTCATACCCCTACTTTCCAGAGTAGTTTAAAAGACATTTATTTCTTTTCAGTGATTCCATTGAACATACTAATACAAGTGTTGGAAAGACAAATAAAATATTTTGCCATTGACAGGAACTGTACAACCACCATCTGGTTTGACTGTATTGAGAGTATGCATTTTGTTAAATGACGCATTTTGGTAGTTCAGAAAGAAAAGCACCATTTCTTGAGTCAAACCTTCCGTTTCTTTGGATTACAGGAGGTGAAAGCTAATGTCCATAAGTAGGCTTCCCCCTCATCATTTAGGGAATATTATAAGCACTATTTTACAGAAAACAAATAATGGACTTATGAATTAGGTCTAACATTTCCATAACAGATAACCTGTATTTATATTATATTTAGTTATCTTTATAGTGAAGTTATGTGTCTTTAGTGAAGTCAAATCCAATCTAGAGTAATGATACCAGGGAAATATATTATGGTTTACCATGAAAAAACCCAACCCAATAATAAGCGTGCCAGCCCCTGGAGATACTCAACAACAAGGGAGCAAAATTAGCCCCAGCAGTGATGAAGGGTAGATCTCATTTAATTGTGAATTAACCCTTAAGTCTTAAGTTTTAGAGGAATACTGGTTGTGGAATTATTTGCTTCTATATTCCTCAAAATGGATGGACAACCTTCTGCTCCCCACAGCGGTGGGGGTAGGCATCATAAGAATATCCTCTTGTCCAAATGACAGGTGACACAGATAATGAATTGCCTAAAACCAAGAAATAATGGATATACCTTTCCCACTTTAAAGTGTGCGTGGTGCTCTGGTTTAGTTTGTACGGCTGGCAGGTCTCGTGGCAGTCAGGCAAGTCCCAGCCTGCTTGGCATTTACAGGTGTGCTCCACTGCTCTCCCTTTTTGCACGGCCCCTGCTCCAGCCCCCGGCATGAAATGGAGCCAGAGCTTCCCTGAAGTATGAGAGACCTCTTAACATGACTTTGCATTGGGCAGCAGCTGGTCTGGAAGAGTCTGTGCCCTCCACAACTGCCTCTTGCCATGGGACGTGGCTGAGGGTTTTGCAACCCACTGGAGAATGCAGCCTTTGGCTTTCAGTGGTACCTGGGGATAGAACAAGGGTCAACGGGCACAAGCTGGAACACAGGAAATTCCATCTCAACATGAAGAAAAACTTCTTTACTTTGAGGGTGGCAGAGCCCTGGGCCAGGCTGCCCAGGGAGGTTGTGGAATCTCCTTCTCTGGAGATATTCAACATGTTACTGTGTAACCTGCTCTAGGTGGACCTGCTCTGGCAGGAGGTTTGGACTAGATGATCTCTAGGTCCCTTCCAACCCCTACAATTCTGTGATTCTGCTGCTGGTGGCCGGGGGAGCTGGGCAGATGCTCCTACACAGCCCTGCTGACCGGCACCATCAATAACCCTCCTCCTCACTAATATCTGAGCTGCAGAGGTGTCTCAAAACATGCAAATAAATAAATCATTCCTGTGTTATATATCTCACTAAAATATAATCCAAAAATAATTTTGGGTGTAGTTTTCAAACTTCAGCATTGCATAAACTAAATACCCCGCAGCACAATTGGACTGACTTGAATTACAAAGTAAAATAAATACACACTGGGATGTGTCTTTTGTTGCTGTTATTTCACTTTTCCTTTTGCCTTTAAAAAGTTGTATTATAGCTCATAATACTTGATAAGTGAAAATTAGAAATGTAATTTGAAAGAGTGAAGTAATTTGGTTTTGTGTTGTAGATTTCTAACATATGTCTATGGAAATGTTCTTGCCTATCCCAGCTACCTTCCCCCTCAAATATTTAAGCAAGGATAGGGCATGCCTAAGAAATGTATGTGAGAGCTTTTTTAAAAAAAGAATTTAACCTCTGACTTTTACAAGCAGAAACTCCATTTCTAGATATGAGTTCTTTGCCTGCTTTTCAGTAAATTTTACTTTATAGTCATTTGGAAAACTGTACCCAAGTCTTTATTGTGCATGACACTTGGAGTTCTTTTTTATTGACTTAGGCTGCTTCTTGCCAAAGTCAAAGTGTTGGAAGCAAGGTCTCTGGCATGTGGAGAAATGTATGAAGAATAAAATTACTTTGGGTGGAAAAAAAGAAATTAAACAAAATAAACTTTTCCCTTTTTATGGTCATGTTTACTTCACAGACAGTAATAACAGAACCAAACTAAGCTCCCTGTTGTGGGAAGGCGCATCCAACACTTTTGTTTGCTCTAGGAGTCTTGTGATTCAGACACACACTACTGGATGGGGACAATGGAAACAGCTTTATCTCAGCACCCCTTATTTCTTAGACCTCTTCTCTACCTTTAATTCCTCACAGTTGTTTCCTTTCCCTTCATGAACTTCCACCTTTTTATTTCCCTTTGTCTCTTTTTCTGAATTAGTGTTGGCTATCTGAAAGCATGAATTATTGAGGACTTGAATTATTATAGGATTATTTTTCTTCACCTATACTTTTAAAGGGCTATTGTTATTCATCTGTATGAAAATATAATGTTTGTACCCCCTGACTTCTATCTAAGTGGGAAAACACAAAACAAATTTTTAGGTGATTTGCTTTTACCAGCTGTCATTCTTTCCTCACGTAGATGAACAAGGAGATATTCAAGAAACAGGTTAATTATCCCCTCCTCTGAGTTTTACGCTGCATTTGCCCCAACTCTGGGAGGCGAGAGCAATGCAGGGACTTCTCTATTGGTTGCGCACCCTCTATTACCTGGAGCAATGAAGCTTTAGCTCTCTGGTCACCCCGGTCTGGTACCCAATATGTAACGTTTTACATCCTCTGTCAGTGGGAAGAAGCGCCCAGTAGATGAGCAGATGAGATGTTTGCAGGAATGTACCTTTCTTAGCTGGGGACAATCCCCACAGGCAGGTGAAGGCTGCACTCTGCTGCTCGGCTCCGTCTGTGTGACACAAACTGTTGAAATAAAAAAAAAGAAATATTTTAGTGATTACTATTTCTACTAAAAGCAATTGTGGTTTTTTTCACTAGGATTTTGAACCCTGTTGTAGAGGAACACAAGGGTGAAAGCTTAACCCTTTGTTCTCAAATTCAACCATCGACTCCCAGATAAAAGTTTCCTTACATTTAAGAGTTGGACTAGATGATCTGTACAGTCCCTTCCAACTCTAAAAAAAAATTCAGTGAAATTCAGTGAAAGCTTCCCTGCACTTTCTACTGCTCCCGTGCAAACACGCCTTCAGGAGACCCAGGCTTTGCGAGGGAGGAAGGAGGGAGGCCAGCTGTGATGAGGGAGATCTGATGACTTCCCAGCAATGCCAACAATCTCAGCCTCTGTTTGCTGAATTTTTCCTAGCACAGCCTGAGGTTTGCAAATGCACCAAACCACAAAGCCACAGTTCAGTTTGCAAAGGCCAGAGCCCAAGATTTAATATTTACAGTCACAGAAACAAATATTTTACACATTTCTACTATGCCTTTACTTGGCATAGGAAAAAAAAACCAAACCACCAGCTTTCAAGGCAAAATTGAGTCAAATATATCGTCTCACCTGTGCTCATACTGAAATCAAATCAGACTATGAGTTTCACATTGTTTTAAAGCAAAATCAGAAGAATCTTTAGTTCATTCGTTAAGAAGCGTGAATTCACCTGAAGTTCTGGTGTTACAATGTATAGCCAGTTCAGTGGTTGTCTACTCCTGTAGCAATAACCCAGCTAGCTGGGTGAAAGCTCACGTGGGGAGCTCAGTCCAGCTTACACTGTCATGGTATGTCCTGCTTTAGAATCACACAGATGAAGAGGTTGGGTCAGTTCTCAGAGGTCTGTAAGATAATTCATCTATATAAGTCCATATTCATGGTTTTCATCACCTTAGAAAATACTTAGTCTAGTCAACATGAAAAGAAACAACATAAACAGAAATGCACAGGTTTTTTGATTTCAAATTACTAGCATCTGTGTCTTGGGAGTGTTTCCTCTCTATAGAAACACCTGTACATTCCTAGAAATAAGTGTACCTGGATCAATTATTCCAGGTGAAGCTGCACATCTCTATGTTAAGATATTTTTGGTATACAGGTTGGTAGGAAAAGAGTTCCCCCAAGTACCTCTGCACTAAACTATTCAGTCTAGCCACATCCTGCCAGAATGAATTTTAAGAGGGTAAAATAAAGATCATTTTTGATACTGACCACCTCTCTCCTGGGAAAGTCTCACCCACTGTTCAGAATGGTATTTTCTTTGGGCCAACAACTCAGGAACACTCTCCGTTCACCATCCCCTCATACACAAGCTTCTTGGGGGAGCAGGAAAAGCAGAAATAGTTGCCGTGAAGCTTGAAAGCATCCTGATGGCACTCAAATTTAAAACAATGTTATGCCCTTCCCAGGCTGCACAAGGAAAGATGTTAGTCAGCGTGTCAAATAAACCTGCATAGGAAGGGAGGACGCATTCATTTGAGCAAAGAGTGAGTACAGAAACCTGAACGCTGCTGATGCACTGAGACCAGGTGACCAGTCCCTCAGGTTGGGGATGAAGATGGCAGTAGGCTATCTGAGATAAACATTGGAGAGAAAGTCTGCCCAAATGCATACAAAGATAAGTTTTCTTGTCCTTTTGTAGCAGTTGAGGGTAAGAATGGATGTCATATCTTTTATCAGGAAATATTAGCATATGTCATTTCAGCTTTCTAAGCTGCATAGGGGAAGAAAACTAATAAGGCAGGATAAAAACCCAGTGAGAAAAGAAATCCAGTGGGATGAAATCTAATGGGAATTCTGCCTAACAGAAGCCTTTTCAATGCTCTTGTAGGGGATTTTGTGCTCCAGCAACGTGGTACTGTCTGCACTGGCTTCTGCAATGTTACATTATGTGGTGATCGTGAATGTTCATCCAGGAGTAAATCCTTGACTAGTGAGGTCTAAAAAGTAATACAAAAGTTTATCCAATAATAAATAACACTGCAAGGTCTAAACCTAAAGGGTTTATAGACAACAGAAATCAGAACTCCCCTGTCAGTCGGTTTGGATTGGTGAAACTAAGAATAACACTTCACAAAGAGCTACTCTGGTTTTCCTTTTTTTTTTTTTTTTTTTTTCCAAAATGAAAACATTCAGTTTAAAATTAATTTGTTTTGACTGAGAAATACAAAGGCAAAACATGAAAACAAAATAGTCCACATTTGGCACTCATGTTTCTAGCCAAAACTCCTGTAAATATTGCCCGAGCTTATGTGTTCATTTTTCCTGGATTTGGGAGGCAGGCTCAAAGAGGTTTGTCTTCTCAATCTCTGAGCGAGCTCCCACAGCAGTGGTGGCTGGTGGAAAAACAAACTGGACATACTGTACCCAGGCACCCAGCCAACAGTACCTGGAAAACGAAAATAATATTTTAAAGGGGAAATATATGCAGTCCATGTGCACAGGACTAATTCATTCTGCAAGGACCCTCATTAGAGGTGAGATGGTAAAATGTGTCTAGAAGAGAGTGGAGAAAAATAGTGTTTGCTGTTAAGTACATAGTTTGCAATATACTGAAGAATATTGTCCACCATCACCACCAGTCTTAGTCAGAAGCTTTTGGAGTAAAACAATTCCTTTGGTGAGTCATGAAGTTCATGGTGTATCTGATGCTATTTTTGACTGCCGGTACTGTGCCGGCCTCCTGGGAATTAGGCCACATTCAGCGCTGTGTGGATCATACTGATCTTCCACACAGCAGGAGAGGAGGACCTAGGTGATGGTCCTAAGAGGAGCTGCAATGAACAGGAAGGTGCTCATGATAAACTGATTATGGAGTTATGGGGATATTAGGTCATTTGCTCTTCAGAACATGAATGATAAGTCCTTGGTTCCTAAGCATTTACTGTCTAACTCTGCAAAAGCTTAAGACAAAGAAAATGGGGCAGAGGAAATGAGGTCTGCTGCATTTTGCATAGCCATTATGGACCTGAGGGAAAGACTCCTAAAGACAGTGAGATGAGATACCTCCACGGATTTTAGAGCAGGTTCTGTGTGTCTGTACCTTGTTCATGTTGCTGAAGCCTGCTGTTCTGCTGGATCACCATGGAGATACATGTTTCCTCTGCAAACCACTGTTGTTTTATGGGCAGCAGTTAAATGATGTCAGGTCACTGGAGGCATGTCTATATAAACCTCACATCCCACACCAGGATCTTTTCCGTGAGTGTGCACAATCCTTCTCCTGATGTGGAAAAAAAAAGAACAATTTGCACATTCTTAATCTGTGCATACTGATTTTTCTCTTTACCCAAATTACTCCTTTTCCTTTTTTCCTTCCTCCTTCCTTCTTTCTTTCCTTTCCCTCCTGCTTGTTTTTTCTTTCTTTCTTCTTCTCCCCTCCCTCCCTTACTCTCTCCTTCCTTCCCTCCTCTTTGCCTCTTTCTTCGTTCATATAGACTAGATTTGATTCCCTGAGACTTTAAGGGATGGAGACAGGTTAATGCCCCCTTGTTGCAGTAATATCAGAGGAGTAATATCATTATTTAAGTACAGTGAAGAGCTTCAACCTGTAAGGTCCACCGTGCCATAAGATATGATTAACATTAGTATGATTAAGGAAGATCTATGTCTTTCAAGATTGGAATTCATGCCCTTACAACTATAGCCTTAGGATTTTGGTAGAAAAATGAAAGGTTGAAAGTATAATGACTTATGTGAAGACTCTTTTGTTCAAGTCAGTGACACCTAATAGCCAAAGGAAAAATGAAAACTAAATTATAATGAGAAATCATTTATCATATAAGACAGAGGGAAAGAGGAAGTAAACCCTCTTTAAGTGAAAGAACCATGGAAATAAAATAAAAAAATTTAAATGTATATGATTTCCTGGAAGAAAACCAAACTGTGTTTGCTTGTTAGTTTACTTGGCTGTTACAATTTTTAAAATGAGGGCTAACTGCATCATTTTATATTTTAACATGGATTATATCTCTGTCTCAAGCAAATGGTTGGAATCCTGCACAGTTAATTCCTGTAACACTACTGAAATGAAAGAATGCATTCTTACAGAGACAGTTATATGGGTTTGTTGGGTGCTTTTTTTTTTTTGCTGAAGGAGTGATAAAAAGTAAACTGAATATGCAAAGAATAAATGAACATGAAGAAAGGTCTTTTGTTCTTTTGACTAATCTCTACCTTAAATCTTTTTTTCCAAGAAGCGGATGTAGCATCAGTTACAGCTCTATCTGAATATTCTCACATATTTGTAGAAGAGCCAAAGAATATACAGTTTATAGAAATCTTGAGAACTGCTTCAGGTGAGATGACAGATACAGCAACAACTTCCTACCCCGAGTTCCCTCTCTGCTTGACAGCCAAACCAAGCAATGCAACATGTGAAACAAAACAAAACAAAACAAAGCAACAGATGTATTCACAGCTGCGCTTTATACTCAAGAAGATAGTATGGCAAGAAATGCTGGCTAGTCAACGCTAAAAGTCCCACTGCATTAAATGGAAACACAATTTCACCCACTACATCAAGTGTAATCTAAGTTTTCATACTGTAGTAACAAAAATATTTATTATCTGTTAAAAAAATCTAAAAAAAAATAAAAATCTTTAGAAGTCTTTCTTTAGAAAGAGTAGAGATTAATTCTAAATGTTACATTTAGAACTGTAATTCTTTCAGGCTGCAGTATAGTTAGGCTCCAGATTTCAACTTGGTCCACTGTAGTTGCCGGCCAGGTGAGCTTCCACGTTTGCCTTTCTCCTTGTGGAAATATCGCAGTGACTTTCTCTCCTCTATCAAACCAGTCATTTTTCATGTTATACGGAAATTTTTTAGCTTGGAGATTTCTAGTCTCATGTCAAGATTTGTAATGATAGGGCAATGGTTTGAAAAATTATTGGCTAGACTGCTGGATGAAGAGACAAACAGGCACAGGACTGTAAAAACTGATTTTTAGGGAGCTGGGTTAGATTTCCTTAAGCAAACATTCATCCAGAGGCTGGAATCCAAAGCTCCTCTCTCCCTGCTGAGTGGTTCTTTGCCTGTAGCAAATATTTTTTTTCCAGGCATGAGTCTGGAATCTACAAACATCACGGTTTATGTTGTATTCATGGCAGGATTACTCAATTCAGGACGCTCCAATACATAAAAAGAAATACTGTGTCCTAATTTTAGTCTCATCATAAAATTCAGGTGTAGGTAGCATGTTTGAACCCCATATGAAAAGTACCAAGACTTCTTGCAAGAAGCCAAAATGTGGAGCTACAAAACAGCTCTACAATGAATGGTGAATTAGATGAGAACTTTTTAAGATGCTCTCATTTCCATATAAACCTGCTTTTTTTGGCCCAGCTGCTGCACAGCAGTTAAAGCATGTGGTTAAATAAGAGCACATGAGCAGCCTAGTTAAGTTGCTTACCTGCCTCCAATGAAGAATGAGCTATAGGAACTGGAACCTTTAAATTTAACAATATGAATGTTTTCTCACAAGAAAAAAATGAATTTATGTCTAAACAAAATGGTGTAAGGGATTGGTGATAATTATTTGGTTTATAGAAAGAATGGCATTGCAAATAGCTGTCATGAACTTAGAAACCTTGAATTTTAGTTTGTTCCTAGCTATTCTTTCTTGTATCCAGGAGGCATCATTTGTCTTGTTGACTGAAGCCTCTTTCACATATCACAGCTTTTTCCTCTAGATAACCTTTATTACGTTATAGCTGGGAGTTAGCCATTGAGCCACTGGGCAAGGCTGATTTTTTTAGCAGCAAAATACTGAATTTACTTGTTTTCTTGGCATAACTTCCTTCTACGGGAATGTCAGTCTCACGTAGGTAAAGAGCAGATGATGCTTTCAGAACATTTCAGGATTTTCTTCTTTGATTTGAGATCAGTTCTGTGGAAATTGCATAAAAAAGTAGCTAACTTTCAGAAAATGTGACTGTTTCATGGAGACGTGCTGCATAATGCTATCGTCACTGACATAAATATGTTTTTAGTGTTTTCCAAGGAGGCGCAAAAAGTTACTTTTCACCTACAGTTTGCAAACATTTCAGTAGTGGGAGCAGCAGTGATTGAAAATAATTCAAAGTCTTCAATCTAGTTAAGATGCCCACTCAGCAGGTACATTTAATCCAACCTTAAGCGAGCAGGCTCTGTGGAGGGAGAAGTGGTACATCTTTTTTACGGAATGGGTTAAACAAGACAATCTAGGCAACAAGACAGTCTCCTCTTAGAGCTGGGGTATAAAAGACCTCTTGTCTCACTGTCATTTTATGTGCCTGCTGGCTTAATTTCTCTCTGACTGGTATAAAAGACCACCCACCATGTGGCACACGGCCACTATTTTTGTGGAAACTATGATAATATCGATGTATTGTGGTTCTGTCACTGGCTTCGCAGCAGGAATGGAGAACTGCAGGGTTCTCATAGAGCTTGATCCAAAACCTACTGAACCTACTGATGATGGGAATAGCTTTGTTGACTTCAGCAGGTTTTGGAGCAAGTTGTTAAGAAAAATACAGGATGATGGTGAAGAACAAGCTTACAGAACCCTTGACTTGCAGCACAGATAGGTTGAAGGTTTTTGCTAAACCAAATAACCATTTTAATTTAATCTCCACTAGAAAAATAGGAAAAATTAAATGCTTGCCATATGGTGAAAATATGTTAAGCTTCAAAGAAGTAGAAATAATTAAATACAACTATGAAAAGTTTTTAGGTTTGAATAGCATGCCAATTTCAATATTATTAAATATATATATATGATCCTATTAAAGCTCATTTGGAAAGAAAAAAAAAAAAAGGAGCCTTTTGAATAATGCAAACTCTTAGGTCACATTTTTCACCTGTATATTTATTTTCATTTGAATCAAGAGTGTTGTAATCAGAAAACTTGGTAAGATTTTGTGCAACTTTCAATGCACATCAACTATTTCAATTTCTTCTACAGGTAACATCAACATGAACCAGCCTTTGAAGATATAGGAATGAAAAGTGAAAAACAAATAAATATCCTCAGAAACAGTGGGCTACTCTATAATCAAAAGGAATATTAAAACCAAAGTTGCATCAAGGACCTCATGAGGAAAATATCCTCATCTGAAAGCTCATCCCTGTGCTTCACTAAGCAGGGTCTGACAGAAGTGATGGACTCAGATGTTTTTTCCACCAGGTCTCAAGCACAGTAGTCTCTGAAATCATGAGCCACGTTTGCCCTACCTCCTTGTGCTTCTCTGGCCCTGAAGGTAGCAGAGGGATTTTGGGAACAAAGAGGCAGCTTTAGGCTGCCCTTGACCTCTGCTCCTTTGCCCTGCCATGGAGAACTTGTGTGTTTTTCAGCGTGGCACTGGCACCGCAGATGGCCAAGTAGCCTGGCAAACCAAAACACCAAAATGCACAGAGGTTTCAGATGCAGGAGAAACCCCAGAGCACAGAGCAGATGCTGTGCAGTGGGCACTGCTGGCTTGCACGCTGGGGCTGTCCTGGTGTCCCAGTTCAGACTGGGGTTGTGTCTAATTCTTCTACTACAGCTTTGAATTAGATAACATCACACTGGCACATGCCTGCTTTACTTGCCTTATTTTCCACATCTACACTGTGTAGAATAGCAACTGCTTAAATCAAAATGATAAAATGAGAAAACCTGAACCTCTCACTCCCTTTCCAGTTCTACCTGTCTCCCAAAGAAAACTGATAATCCAGATCAAGGAGCTTTATGAATAATTCTGGTATAAATACTGTAAATGTCTTACCGTAGTGCAGTCACACGCACTAAATACCCATGTTCCCACACTCACAATCCTCTCCCTAAAATCTCTCTGCAATAAGGAGTAGTCAGACATGTGACTGAACATGCACGTATCTGACAAGTGCTTATTACACATGGAAAATCTGACTCAAAGAACAAAGAAAATGGCTATGTGAATTTCCCTACAGTTGTTCTTCCCCAAACACAAAGAGCTATCATACGGTCCTAGATTTTTCAGTAACTGTTTGCCCAGCACAAAAACCACTATCACTTCAGGTCCTAGGGTGAACGGAGGGTCACATCTGATGGCAGAGAGGAGTTGTAGCACTGTGCAACACTTTGAATGGTTTTTTACAGGGTCCCTTTCACTGCAGGGCCCTTTTAGACTTGCATTCATAATTTTTCCAACAGTAAAACCCAAAACCAATGCTTAACACTTACCCTTTCTCCTTGATTATTCCTGTTATTTATTTCCACAGGGTGATGCAGAGAAAACTCGAACAGAACACCATTGCCCTAATAGATCCGACCAAGATACAAAAACGTAGCACTTCTGTCCCAAACAGTTTATAAACCAATTTCTCATTTGCATTGAAGGATTCAGCTTTCATTTGCATTATCTGCAGAAATTAAAAGGATGGCCATTTTCCAAACTGCTAGACAGGTTACTGTCTATGGAATTTCAAAGCCTTCCCCTTTTTCAATATTTATCCCATAATAAATATAATAAATAGACCTCAAGATAAAGCTGTCCCTTCCTTATTTATTCCTATCAGCTCTGTCAGTAATTCCATCACTAAGGCCACATTCCTGCCGCTGCTTTTCCTCGGGTTTGGGTCTCTGTTGATTTTTAGTTATGACATTTGCACTGAAGTACATCCTCTCTGCTGAGGGCAATGGACTAAGTCCAGCTTGTCCTAACTGGGGAAAATCTGCCCTGCTCAAAGAGGAATCTCTTTGAGCACATTTGGTGCTCTTTGGATTAAAATAACTGCAGAAGTGCAAAACGCTATCATTTATTATTGCTGTTAAAAAAACAACACTGAGAGTTAAGAAAATCCTTCAGGAAAGAGCATCTGTGCATCTCTCCCTCAGCATTCACCAAACAAAGGGCTGCACTGTTTTTCCCAGCAGCACAAAAAGTCAAGTTCCTAAAAGCTCAGTCAAAATTTTGGCTTTATAAAGGAATTTTCAAACTTGTTTCTCGAATATTCATTTGGGTGGTCTACCTCCCACAGGACGTGCAGTGCTTGTTGATTTGTTTATATGAGTAAGCGCAATCAAAAAGCTTGTGTACATGCAGTTGTTTTGGGGTTGGTTTTGGTGGGGTTTTTTGATGGGGAAAAATTAACTGCAACTGAAAATTTCTTTCCTTGTGAAAACAGATCCATTCATTATATAAAAATTAGTATTTCAAAGTACTCAGGACATTTCCTCCAGTAAACAAAACAATAACTTACTCTTTGAAAACTCTTTGAATAAAAATGGGGTCAACACATTCTTCTCTTTGACAATATTAAATACATACATTTACATGGCAAATTGCACCAACTTCAGTAGGATAAGTACAAACTTACGTGGAAGAGAGCATAAGCTTATAAGACTGAATTAAATATAATCTTTTGCTAGAACTGCTGCTTACAACTAATTACCAACAGCCCAACATGACATCAATGACCTGATGAGTCTTAAATATAGAAAGGTTGAGTCTGAGAGGCTTTGCAATTCGTGTCACTATTGACAGCAAGTAGAGGCAATTTTACACTTGCTATTCTAGCAGTCTAAATGGCTATAAAGATTAAAAAACAGTCCACAAGCTTTACAATTTTTTAAAAAATCTTGCATTGTATTATTATCTTATATCAATATAGAATCATAGAATTGAGGATTGGAAGGGACCTTAAAGACCATTTAGTTCCAGCCCCTGCCCTGGGCAGGGACACCTCCCACCAGACCAGGTCGCTCAAAGCCCCATCCAGCCTGGCCTTGAACCCCTCCAGGGATGGGGCAGCCACAGCTTCTCTGTGCAACCTGGGCCAGGGTCTCACCACCCTCAGACTAAAGAATTTCTTCTTAATATCTAATATAAATCTCCCCTCTTTCAGTTTAAAACCATTACCCCCTGTCATATCCCTCCAATCCCTGATAGAGAGTCCCTCCCCATCTTTCCTGAGTTTCCTGATACCTGCATTCATGCACAATGATTTCCTTTGATCAATTTGGAGCCGAGCATTTTTCACAAGGACTAACACATTTGTCTGTATTTGGTATTCTGCATGTTATTTTAACCGGAGAAGGGAAAGACTGAACATCCATAGCTAAGGGAGGTACCTAAAAGGTAAATTTAATCAGGAGCTCTTGAATAAACTAAAATATTAGCTGGGTGTTACAACCATACTCCTATGTGTTTCATACTGTTAGGTTTTCGTATTCAAAGAAACTTTATGAGTGTAAATTCTCCATGGGCAATGTGTAGGGTTATGTTTTCCAGGCTGTATCCTTTTCCATATTGTTCTTTGTAATAATATTAAGCTGTATTCAATCGAGAATACCTAATTTTCATAGCTGTAGTTGGTAAAATCCCTGAAAAAAAAAATGTCAGCCAGTGATCATAATTGTACTGAACAACAGTTTTCCCACAAGGGTTAAAGAAGCTATGACAAGCACTGGTTAAACCTTATAACACCCTATTACTTTGTTCCTTCTGTTGATAGTCAGCAGAGGTCATATGAATTTTGTAAGGTCAAGCCACAAATAAGGATAGAAACTGGAGAATTTCAACTAGCCAGCTCACTCTGATTTACTCACCATCAAAGCAGAAAATCAGTGGAGCTCGCTTTTGGGAAGTTCATGTGTATCTGCTCCAACTCCTATTTTGCTTCACTAGCTGTTTAGAATAAGAAAAGAAGACCATGAGTTTCTAGATAAAGTAGGTAAACTACTGACCTAATTATATGAAACAATCTCTCAGGGAATTAGCAGATTAGAGGAAAAAAGCAGCCAAAAATTAACATTATCAGCCAAAAATGGATGACAATTAGTGGTAAAGACTAAATAAAGCTAAGAAAGAAGAAGGATATGTGCCAGTATTCTGGACTACTACTATTATTTCCTATAGACTCCACTGTTAGTGGGAAACTCCTGCATTTGCTTATAAATGCACTCTCCGGTAACCTGGATAATACAGACTGTAAACACTGAAATCCATTGTTTCTATGAGGATCAAAACATCTAAGAAAAGGCCCAAAATGTGGCTCAATTTTTCCTTCCTTTTTAAAGACTGTGAATTATTTAACTTCACTTTTGGGGGGAGAATAAAAAAAAAGTTATAAAAACTTGTTCTTAGGTGAATGGTTAATTTCAGAGCTGGTCTATAAACAAAGAGTCCTGATAATGTCCCAAGGTTCACTAAGAAGATTCTCTCCGTAGCTGGAGTGATTAGCTGGACTTCCAACAAGAAACAAGACCTGTAACCCTTGTGCAGCTGTGCTGTGCTGAGGCAACCAGAAATCATGGACAGATACAGATTGTATCTTGTTTTATAATGGAAAACAGACATAGAAATAAATGAGAAGCCAAAATGGCTAACTTCAACTAGGGGTTTGGAGGCTGAATTAGGACTGTCTCTCTTAATGGAGGAGGGAAAAATGTATATTCACGCTCAAGACCATGAATATTCCTTTCCATTAATGGTAAGGGAAACTGGAAATATTTTCTACTAAAATATAACCTAGGACTACATCAAAAAATGTCTTAAGTAGTGGGCTTGGAGCTGTTCAAGAATGAGATTTGGAGATCAGAATAGAAAGTTGTATGAAAATAGCTCAGTACTCAGCAGCCATTGGAAAAAAGAAAACTGAATGTTAGGAAAGGAATAGAGAACAAAAATAAAGAAGATCTTCATGTCAATTTATTAATCTGTGGTGTGCATGAATCTTGAATGCTATCTGTAGTTTTAGTGTCTCCCTGTCTCAGAAAGGATATAACAGAAGAGGTCCTTATATGCATAGCAAGGATAATCAAGGTAAGGCTGGATTCTGCACAGACAGATCAGGATGATTTGACCTGGAGAAGAGATGGCTGAATAGCAGCATGAGAGAGTACATCTGCAGTAGGCTGGATACTTACAGTTGTTCTCTCTTCATGAAATCAAGAAAGCAGGCAGCATCAAAAGGAAATGCTTCTTCATGCAGGGTGCAGGGCTGCTGTGGAAGCCCTTGCACCAGGGTGTCAAAAGTCTTCCTGGGTTAAAAAAAGTGTCTGCTTGAATTCAGAGAAGAAAAATCAGAGAAGAAAAATCAGAGAAGGGCTTAGGAAGCCCAGAGGAACTAGATCTTATTTCTGGGAAGTCTCTAGGCATCAAATTGTTGGAAGTTAGGAAAGGGCTTCTAAGAAGTACCACCCCAGTCTTGCTCTGCTCATTAAGCCTTTTCATTCAGCCATAGTTGGAGACAAGGTACTGGGTTAACTGGTAACCTCTAACCTGCTACAGCTGTTCTTGTGTTATGTTAGATTCCCTTCAGTCCTGTAACAATCACCTCAATTGCTTGCATAAAGAACATTAAAATAATTTGACATAACATATATTTTTAAACTGAAATTTAGCAGCTGTAAATATGGGGCACCATAAAATGATACTCTGGGATTTACTGTCCGATATTCTTCATGCATCAATGATCACAGAATTAACAGTAAAAATGTGTTATGAGAGAAGGGCTGTAATATCCAGACATAGGAATACATTTTGGAAAATGAGCTGCAGAGATCATCAGTTTCAGTCCCCTAATATTCTAAGGACTATGTCATATAATCCCTTTTATAAACTGTTCAGGCTTCATTATGGTTAAATTTATTGGCCTCCATTTTTCCTGGAAGGCTGTTCCAGAACTTCACTGCTCTGCTGATTAGAAACCTTTTAATTTCCAAGTGAAATTTAATATGACAAGTTTATACCGTTCTGGAGAAGTGTTACAGTTGCTCTCCACACATACATCATAGAGCAAATACCAGCAAGGGAAAAGAGCAATTCAAGTTAAAAACAATAATAGCACCAAAGCGTTTCTGGCCAAGCAGTTTCCTCCAATTTTAGATGCAGATCCCACTGCAACCTTTAATTCTTCGGTAATAAGCTACTACTGAGGGAACTCAATCTGTTCTGATCAGCTCTGTTTTATATCTACAAATGCATATTAACCTCTTTCCAACTAATGAATCACTGGGCCTGTCATAACTCTAATGAACAGGTTTCTTTCTGAGGGTGTTGATAATCTAAAAGTGCTCACTTGTTTTTCCTGCCTTGAATTACACTGTAACTGTAAGCACATCTCCAGAGAGTTCATCTACAGAGATTGAACCGGAGACCTCTGGATCTGCAGCGCACGACCATTTCCATTTACAGCCTACAGAGTGGCTGTGTTAGCTCAAAGGGAGAACGTGCTCACACGCTCCTGTATTTGTGACCTGCTGGAGGGCTCCAGCCTGCACATTTGTTGGTGAGGGTTGCCCCAAGGTATGGCTGCTTGGCCACAGTTGTGCCACTTCTCTTTTGTGTCTGATTCAAGTCAACCACCTTTTGTGGGACAGGGGCTGTGCTGTCCTTGTACGGCACATAGTCCTGTAGGGTGATGGTCTTGACCAAAACTTTTGATCACTACAAAGATATAAATGTAAGTGGTGCTTGCAGGTGATTTGCCTGCATTTAAAAAATATCTTTATTGTGGGCACTTTTGGTGTTCCTCCAAACCTACTAAGGTGGCTCAGTACTCCCCCACGCAGAGGGCAGTGCAGACCAGGCTGTCATCAGCCACTTTCCAGAAATAAGTAGGAGTAAATGACTTTTAATTATACTTCCTACAATTTACAAAACATTTACCAGGCTATTTACTGTGTGCTATTTCAAATAAAACCCTAGACTATACAACATTTTCAGACTAATGGAGAAAAAGAGAAAAGTTACAGTTTTCCCACCATGAGGTTCAACAATACGTTGTTTCTAATTCCATTTCTAGTGATGATTAAAGGCAGCCAATTTTGGAGGTAATACACATTTCATTACCACTTTGGCAGAGAATTACTGGGCAGGAGAATAGCAACCTACAGAAACTAGGAAAACACAGTTGTTATGTGAGTCCTATCTCACAACAGTTACATTTGTTCCCTCACCTGCATTAAAATCTCTTTTTCTGCCATTTGTGTCCCACAGCTCTATCAGCCCTCCAAACCCATTCTTCTTGGGTTACTCTCTTGCAGATGGTGGCCAGACTGAGTCCCACAGGACGTTCAAGCAGGCTACGAGAGACTCCGCTAAAGACATGATTTTTGGATGGTGATGCACTGACACAACATCACCCAAGTCATCCCTCTCCCAGTTATCAGTGCATGGAAAAAGGGTGATCAGGGCTGATTATAAATTTCTGCTTCCTCCTCAGCTGTGTTGAAAACTGTTTAGTTGCCACTGAAGTTCTGGCACATCATTTCTGTGGTGTCACAGGGGTGGTGACCAGGTATCCTGTACGTTTCGTCTGTCTGACACATCACAAACCTCTTTTGCACAGGGGGGGTCTTCCCTTTTATTGGTGTGTAAAAGCAGCACATCATTTTACAGCCTCTCCCAACAGAGGAGGTTACAAGCATCCTTGCTTCCTACTTTGGTACCCCCAAAAATGGTACCTACAGTAATGGTAGTTGCAGGCAACTTTCCACCTCCTTCTAGAGATTTTCTAGGCTCAGACCCTGATCCTAAGAGAAGTAGATTATAGCAGTGTCTTTCATTAGCTAAGCTAAGGGAATAAGAATAGGCAAGTGCTACCAATTATATTTCAACACAAAGCAGTACCCACTTAAGCATAAGCTAAAGGCCACAACTCCATTGTTAACAGGGGTGTTCTCACGGAAAAGCTTTGAACACACTGGGAACATTAAAGAGAAGATGTCTCGCATGTGCAATTACTCAACACATCTTTAAAACTGCAAACACTTGTTCACATGTGGTGAAAATTAGAGCTGTGAGCACTTGGGAAAAAAAAATCCCACCTGGCAGGCACACTCTTTTTTACTTTAGAGTTTTATAGGAGCTCTCAGAACTTGTTGGTCCAGTGAGAGCTGAACCAAAGTCAATGGAGGAAACTGTGAGAGAAGAAAAAGAAAATGCAGAGAAATGTGTTATTTTTGACCTAAGCTCAACAAGTTTTTGACTCTCCCAGTCTGGTTTCCCCTCAAAAAAAAAAAAAGAGGAAAAAAAATATGCATTTCTATGTCTAAATATAAATATTGACGGCTCCTTGGCTTCTTCCTCTACTGGGTTGAAATGACGAGGAGTTTGCAAGCTTTTCCACCCTGTCCTACAGGTGGGTTTGCTCAGCAGCATTCAGCAGGTCTGAGCTACTCTAGGAAAAATGGAGCAGGATCCAAGAATTCTCTGAGAATTCACTTCTGTGTCACATAAGGCATAAACATTGGTCATGAACTCCAATAGTCACAAAGAATTAACATCCACCCTGGACAGGCACCATAGTTAGCGGGTACAAAACAGCACCTATAGCTCACATTCAGAACATTATTTCCTCAGGACAAAAAACTTAACAAATTAACCAAGGAGCTTAGACAAGACCAAAACCACATAATGGATCCTTCAGACCATTTTTAAATACATCAAGAACTGGAGTGATCTAGCAATCTGCTAGGACACTTTACCGTGCCTAATAGCTATCACCATAACTTTTTTGAATTTCATTGAAATGTTCCCCACTATATATGTCTCCTGCTACCATCTCAGAGAATACTTATTTCCTTATTTTGTATCACATGTTAATATTCAATATTCTGTATGTTCCTAATACTATCTTTTCTCTCTTGATTTAAGTGCTGAGAGTAACATAAGGACACCAAACAGTATGGAAAAAACAAATGGGCATTTGGATGTTGCAATTGCTCATTTCCCACGTCAGGTCCAGAAACTTGGGCTTAGGTGTCCTAGCAGACACCTAAAAGAACACACCTAAAACAGGAAACCATCTTTATTCCATCAAAGGGAGAGATCTTTATTTCATTGACTATTTGAACTGGAAAATATTTTTAGACTGGAGACAGAGTTATTTAAATAGTCATGAAAATGAAGACTTCCATTTTCCTCTAGCAAAATAAAAAGTAAAATTGTCCATGACAAAATCGTACATTTGATTCCTTTTTCTAGTTGTTGTTCAATACCCATTGCCTTAAACACAGGGCCCTTTTTAGTGTTAGCAGTCAGATGTTTTCTGTAGAAAGGCATTAGTCAGGTAGAGACACCAAGCTCTTGGTTTTGGCAGATACTTCCACATTAGAGATGCACAGATTACAGCGTGAACTTTTCCCCCACATCTCTTCCATATAAATACCCTGACAAATTCATTAGTGCATCCAGTTCAGCTGGATTTACTACCACATACAAAATGACACTTTAAGAAGGCTCTTAAGCTTTTTGAAAACTTTGTAAGGAAGTAAAAAGCTATATGGAGCTTAGCTGAGATGAAGATGGGTATTTTGAGCCAAAAAGCATGGAAAGTGTTGACAGTTTAAAGAAAGAAGGAGGTTGGAGAACAGACGAGATTTGACTAATATTTTTTTGGTCCATCCAGAGGCTTGTTACAATTACCCCTTAAATTTTCCTTAGGGACTCATTAGAGTCTAGATAGTAATATCTGTCTACCATTGGTCTTCCTTTCTCTCCTTTAATGACAAAATGCTGATAGCCAGACATCATTCCAAACACATTTACTTGTAATATAATAATGTTGGAATAGCGTCTGTGGCAGATAGAGGTAATTTGATGGGCTATGTTAGCCAGAGAAACTACAAGTACTGTTCCTGTTTAATATTTCCAGTCTGGAGTGGTAATAACCACAGTGATAGGAGAGCTCTAACAGCTACCATCAAACTACATGACCTGTATATTGGGGACTAATTACGTGACAAAAAAGCTAAGTTGTCTACTGCTACTTCTCCACAGTCTGACGCTCTTTAATACATGGTATAGCACATTTAGCTGTATAAAAGGCAGATACTGAGGCTTTTTCGCAAGTCAACATGATGCAAATGCTCATCCCATGTGAAAGTGCGCTTGTAGTAGTAAAACGAGGCTATTCCATGTCCTTTGGAAACAGCAAGTCCTAGCCATAAGCTTTTTTTATCTGAGATGTTAGTATAGAAAGAAGACCTTTAAGCACTGATTCTTTACTGTGGAAATTTCAAAAGTGATGACATCCAGAGAGAGTCATGTTACTTCCCTGGAGACTTGTTTGCAATGCCTATTTACCAAATGATGTGGCAATTACATTGAGTTTGGTCACATACAAAATGTGTTCTTGAATGTGGGTATATTGCTAACATCTGTTGTTAGTATTAAGAAAAATTTGCATTGCTGAAAACTAAATCCCAGTTAAAACTGAATACTTACAGTCTTAAAAAGGGCCCTCTGTGTTGGTTCATTCATTAATTTTACAAATTTTAAATGTAAATAGATCACAAGACTTGATATTATGCAATGCCAGGAGAAATCCCATGCCTAACCAGCAATAACTTTTTTTTCCATGTGACATTTGAAGATTTTGGACCAGAACCTAATATCAGGCATGCTGAAAGATTTTGGAAATATATCTCTGCAAAACAAATTGCACCAAAAAAAAAATTTGTTCCTCTGTCTTTGCAAGAACCTTAGAAATGGATCTTTTCAAATAAAATCCAGGGAACTCTCCGCACTAGTAGTGGTCACATTTCATTGCTTTTATTTTTCTTCTGTTTTTTTTTGCCATGTCTCTGTACTTCTGGATCTCTCTTTGCAAATAGCATCTCTTTAATGGAGGCTTTTGTAACAGATTGAATTAATTTCTGGTATAATTCATTACAGATATTCCTTGCCCATGGAAGGGGGTTTGGAACTAGATGATCTTAAAGGTCCCTTCCAACCCAAATCGTTCTATGATTCTATGATTCCTTCTAACTGTGCCAATTAACTTGTTGGTTGCCTAACTTGTATTTTACAGAGTCACAGAATGGTAGGGGTTGGAAGGGACCTCTGGAAATCATCTAGTCCAACCCTGTTGCCAGAATAGGTCCACCCAGAGCAGGTTGCACAGGAACGTGTCCAGGCAGGGTTTGAATGTCTCCAGAGATGGACATGCCACCACCTCCCTGGGCAGCCTGTTCCAGGTCTCTGCCACCCTCAAAGTAAAGAAGTTCCTCCTCATGTTTAGATGGAACTTCCTATGTTCAAGTTTATGCCTGTCACCTCTCTGCCTGTCACCGGGCACCACTGGCTTTTAGTTGTTCTTAGCTTCCAAACAGATTCTGAAAAAAGCAGCATGGTACGGTTTACTGAATACAAGATGGGACTTGTCACTACAAGAGCGGGGTATGGCAGCAGGGTGTCTATGTCCTGTAGGAGAGGGAGGTGCTGGTGGCGCTGGTTGCATTGGTCACTCTATGCCCTGCCATCCTTCCTCTCTTTCCCAGGACATGAGCTGCTGCACGTACCCCTTACAACAAGCAGGATGGACTAAGGAAGGCTGGGCTAAGGCTTGCCACATGGTTTTATGTCTGCCTTGGTTATGAATATCAGGAAGACACCGTACCTCTTGGCACATTATAAATTTCCTGCTTCTGGATACTACACGATCCCTGGCATTCATAAACTTAAATGAGAGGATTATCCATAATTTATTGCCAAAGAACAAAGCACTCCTGATACTTCATGTTGATTCAGGACAATTATACCAGGAAACGATAGCTGTTTTTCCAACGCTGACAGCAGTCTCCCCAGTGGGCCAGGGAGCCCAAATCACTGCTACTATTGCACAATTACTATTGTGTAATACTTTGGAATATATTTGACAAAATCTTTATCACTTAAAAATAAGTGTATTGCAAAGAGGTTTTGAAATTATATTTTCAATTTTTTTTTTTTAATTTTTTCTCTCACGTATTTATTGAAACCCCACTGGAATAACTCAGTTCAGAATTGCTGCCAGCATCCCATCTGGGTACCAACTCTTACTGCTGTGCTGGTGCTTTTCATTCAGGCTGTTCATTCTGGGCCGGCAAAATGATTGCCTGTCTCCCTAAACCACATCCCTGCAAAGGTACAGCTCCCAGTTTGAAATGTACACTGCTCTGGGGCTGCAAGGCAACCGCACAGGTTATTATGATAGAATAAAATGGAATCTGGAGCAGGGAGAGACACACCAACGGCAGGAAAAAGACCCACTGTGCAGATTTTGCTCATGAAGTCGAAGAGAAATGAATCATTCTCAAACAGTAGACATCTAAAGGTTGGATGGAACAATTTCTAAATATTAGTCAGACCAAAAACAACACACCATTGAAATAATGAGGGCATATAAGAAACCAACAAAAGCCAGGAAATTCAAAGCTGAGGCTAAAATTCCACTCTTAATTTAGGACTGTTTTCTTTTTTAAAGAATACTGTTCAACTTGGTTGGGGCCATGTAAGGTTGTTTTCTTAAGGTTTTACAAAATATACACAGGTTAAAACTTTTTGCCCTTTTTAAAGTTATTTTTTTTACTCCTCTGCAAATAAGAAAGGAATAAACTATTAAGGTTTTGATTTTCAGATGTGTTACTTGTATTACTCAAAGTTTCAGACACAGACCAAATCTACATTATGCTGGGATGCAAAAGACAGACCAAAGACTCCTGTCCCTGAAGTTTATAATTGGAATGACAAAAGGCAGCTGATGAAAGCGGAACAGGGAGAACCAGACCTAAAGGTGTTGTTGCAGCAGTGAAGCATCAGCAATACAGTTGCCTGCACAGGGGATTTAAATGCCAGCAGTGATTCTCAGGAGGGGCAGGAAGAAATGCAGGTTATAGCAGCAGACACGTAACCTTTCTTTGAAGAAAGGTAAGGGCGTTCTTGCTACGACAGATCCAGGGTTTAGTAGAAATAGGTGCTATATAATACACTGTAAACTCCAGAGGGGTACTTATATGTTGGCTGAGGGGGGAGAAAGAAAACAGTTGAGCCATTCTCCATTCCTCTTTTTGCTCCTGGGCTGGAGTGAAGGAATTTTGTTTGTATTTACTTTACAGTCTCCAGGCTGATTTGTATTTATATAAGGCCAGACACGGGCATGTTTACTCATGTTGAGTAGTACATTAGTTTGCAAACAGTCCAAATGAATTCAGCAGGGCTGCTTGTGAACAGCATGAATTACACCAGCAGGACCTGACTCCAGCAGGATATCTCAGAGACTGAAATAGAAAAAAAAGGGATTTCTCTTTCTTTTTCTTTTTCCCCAGACATAATCACCACTTGATATGGCCATACCAATTACAGAAACTGGGTTTTTGCTGAAACACAAGGATGCATTTCACCCAGCAGCATTGCAAGATCAAATCCCTGAATGCCAGAGAACGATTGTGGGGGACCACAGTACAAGCTCTGAGCATCCCCTCAGCAGCCCTTTCTTCCCTGGAGAGCATCTCTCTGCTTAGAGGGGCTACAAAACCCTACAGGAGGGGGTCCTTCCCTCCTGGGCACAGTCACTGCTCCAGCCTGCGCTCGCCTGGTCCCTCGGAGCTTTTTTTTGCTTTATTCTGCTTTTTTTCTGCTCCCGCCTGGCTGCTGCCGCTGGCGGAGCCTGTTTGCTTTCTCTGAGCACAGAGGGCGGTGCTGGCGAGCTGTCAGCCACTTGCCCGGGGAAAAGGCTTAGGAGAAAGAGAAAAGTTTGTCATCTAGCTCTGCATTTCTGCAGTGGGACAACTAACAACACCAGGAAAGCTGCGATGAAAGCCATTAAGATAATAAAGCCAATACATCAGATTTAGCCATTTCTAATATTGTCTTTTTTTTTTTTTCTTCCCAATTAGAAAGTTGTTGAAGCGTAAATTTTGTTAAGAAAACAAATTTTGCGTCACTGCTCCAGACCTGCCCTTGTTATTGGGCTGAATTGACAATGGTATTGAAAACATCAATTCTTTGACATTTTAGAAAAAGAACCATTTCAGAAAAAGAATGGGGAGTTTGTAAATAGGTTTCAATTTTAATTATAGAAAGGTTTCAGAATAAAAGAATATATGATGTGTCCTGAGGCTACCTGCATATTTTACTATCGAGTTACTTCTAAATTAGCCATTGAAATTCAAGAAGAGAACTCTTACATATAACAACATGAAATGTCTGTCTTAGTCTATCATTCATTTGGCTCTACTCCACAGAACAAGAAGTACTTTTCATTCAGGTGTGTTTATGATGAGTAAACTTGACCAGATGTTAAGTCTCCTTTGTATTATAAAGTGTTTTATGGCTCACATTAGTCAGCTGGAAAAGGGCAGATCATTTATATTCCCCTGTACATTTTTTCAGGTTCAAGATTCCCCAAAGGACTATGGGACTATATGAAAATATATAGAAAGAAGAAATGAACTATTGCAAATGTAACAATGTATAGCACAGAATTGAATAAATTGCTCTGATTTACAGGACGAATTCTGTAAATATTGAATGTTATGAGACTGCAGGTCCAACGGTTTATGTGTAAGAGCAAACTTCTCCCACTCCCTTGCCCACATGGGAGATTAGAGCAATAATTGAAAGCATATTCTCTTCCTTGTAGAAACAGTCCTCACAATGCACATAGGTGAGAAAAGAGCCATTGGCTTTTCACACACACTAACACACCAATAGTGTCACATTTGAAGGTTCTGCTCTCTAGATGTCATTAAAGAATATTAGAATACACATCTCTAAGGGAATTGTCTCTTTTTCCCCTACAGAACAAATAATTGACATTACAAAAGCAGTTTGGGAATCACTAGACAATACAAAAATTTGAGCTGCAGGTTTCAGAGGAATTTTGACACCCAGATGCTCTAAAAACGATTGGCAGCCCTGAAATTTCATCCTTACTTCTGAGCTTGAACACTTCCTTGCACTGGGAGGGTCGGCACAATGGAGCTCGGAACATGCCCAACTCCAACCCCAGGGAGGGGAAACACAAAGCCTGTACCTCAACTCAACCCTTGCATGAAGCTCTTGCAGGGCCAGGACTAGGCTTAACCTGGGTGGGGAGGAATGTCCCCATGCTGCTATGGCACTTGGTCAGCTCAGATTGTGGGTAAAGCGAGGGCACCTCTGCTCACAATATGCCATACGTGCATGTCCTCATCTCTGCCACTCAGTCCTACAATATATGAGAGTCCTACTTCCAGTAAGTTCACCGTGTGGCTGTGGGACACGGAGAGCCTCATAGTCCTACTTACTGAAAATGTTTAAGGCCTCAGTTCCATGAAACTTCAGAGATTTCTATAGCACAAAGCAGATTTCCACCATGTGGGGGCCAGGAACAAGGTATTTTTCTGTATTGCTGTGAAAATTATGCTAGCAATATAATATTTCAAATATTTTTCTCATTACAACTGTTGGGACCCATGACCAATTCCAATCCATTTGTACCTTAGTGCTTGAGAAATCAGCACAATTGATAGTATTATTACTTAATTATTGCTAGTGGAATTTCTGCAGTACTGTGGTTAGAGAGGGGCTTTCAAGCCTTCAAACAATTTGCATTTTAGACACTTCATTTTTACAGAAAGAAGTTGAGGGTAGAAAGACTCCCTTTGAAATTAAAGGCAAAAGCAATCTTTTTCTCACATTATGTATACAAACTACTGTAAAATCAGTCTTAAAAAGAACCTGACTGGTAGGAGGCAAATCCTTCCTCCAGATCATTTTAGAGGGTTTTGTTTTCCTGGTATCTTTTCTAGTGCTGGCCTCTTAGAACACAAATTGGTTTACCTCTCACCTCAGCTGGGACCAGAAACACCCCAGGAAAAGCAGGCGTCCACAACAATATGTTGAAAAGAGTTTTACCTACATCCTAACCACATGGATTAATCAATAAATAAAGAATAATGTAATACAAATAAGGTGTAATGGATTATAAATTAATTTACACAGATTAAATAACTATGGAAAGAGAAATTAAATGAAAGGAATACTAATCTGTATGTAAGGCAATAATAACAGGTGTTCCATCTATTAGGGGAAAATCTTATTTAACTTACATAAATTGCAGAAACTAAATTATTTGCAAACATCTCTGGGTATCTACAACCCAGCATGACTTTGTTGAGGTAAGACATAGATGCTTTATTGTTCTAGAATGTATGATACCTACATACTTACCTACTACATCAGTTAAAATTTATAGCATTTTTTTTTATTATCATTATTATTTGGCATCTGAAAAGTTACAGGTCACAGGACTGATCTACCCCCAAAGGCTAGAATTTTCATATTCACCCTAGTATTTTACTTTTTTTTACTCCTCAAATTGTTTAATCACCAGTAAAGCAATAAAGAGAGATAAACTTCTAGGGAAGAAGCCATCAGATTGCTGCAAATTGTATTCATGACAACAAAAGGCCTTAGGGGATATATTATCCAGTAAATAAACAAAAACAGTTCTGGTACAGCAATGCAAACACTCTGAGAAAAATTTCCAGCCTGGCAAGGGTAGAGGTGATGATATGTAGAAAGATGAAAGAAGATTAAGTTTTAACTTGAAGAATTGCAATAGTTACCCATTCTGCAGAAACATTTTGACAATTTAATCATATGGTTTCTTTTTCCTTTAATCTTAGAAAGGTTGACTCTCAAATTAGGGCTTTATTGTTCTCTTTTTGTCTGCTGTTGAAGAGAAGTTATGTAAATTACAGGGTCTTAAAAGCTTGGTAGATCCAAGGTTATTAGTAGACAAAAAGCAAAATTAGCATCCTTAGTTGCTCTCATGCAGGCATCAAGAACTTTTGAACCTGAGGAGAGTGAGAACAAAGAACTAAGAAACGATGAGCTAGTCCCTAGTCCCTGAAAACACCTCAAGGAGAGAGTAAAATGCAGTTCACTAATAACCTCTTATTCCTCTGAGGTTTTTAAGATGGTTCTAAAAGGCCTTTAGCTGTTTCCTCATGCAGAGGAATCCTTTCTGGAAGGGTCTACTGGCGAGAAGCTTTAGCAAATATCCCTCTGTTTCAGGAGCTCTAAAGCAGGCTCTGTAAATAGGCTTTTCGAATCCATCATAGAATCATAGAATCATTCAGGTTGGAAAAGACCCTTGGGATCATCAAGTCCAATCATCTTCCCTATTCTACAAAGTTTTTCCCTACACCATATCCCCCAACACCACATCTAAACGACTCTTAAACTCATCCAAGGATGGTGACTCAACCACCTCCCTGGGCAGCCTTTTCCAGTGTCTTATCACTCTTACTGTGAAGAATTTCTTCCTAATGTCTAGTCTAAACCTACCCTGTTGCAACTTGAAGCCATTCCCTCTTGTTCTGTCGCTATTTGCTTGTGAGAAGAGACCAGCACTAACGTCTCTACAATGTCCTTTCAAGTAGTTATAGAGAGTGATGAGGTGATCAGTCTCCTCTTCCTCAAAGAAAAGTAGTAGCAAAAATCAAGGAATAGAGAAAAACAGTGTACTTACTCATCTGATTCAGACATCTAGAGAAGCATTTAGAAGTTATTACACTATGTCTTACATCAACAGCCAGAGGTCTGAGCATCTTAACACTGCCTAGGTTAACACTGCAGACACTTGGGAACTCCTGTCAGTCATGACCTGGTACTGTTGTTATCCCAATGTACATGGTGCCACCACCTTGCTCAGAAATGCAGTAGAGTTCCCTGGATGAGGCATTGGATGAGAAAAACAGAACTGTTTTCCAGCCTGCCACCTTTGAATCCCAAACTCAGGCCTCCTAACTTTGGTAAACATGTTGCAACATCCTTCTTATTTGTTTCTTCTGTTTATTCCATGAGGGATTAAATGTCTTCAAAGAAAACAAAATATAATAAATACCATCAAACTAGAATTTACTGGTCTTACTGCTCTTAATTTTCTACAGTTTGCATGAGGTTTTGAGATCTATGATTGCTATTAAATGTAACAAAGGTGACCTGGCAGAAGGTCTACCCACCAATCTGCACAATGGAGCTATAACACTGAGAGTGTGTTATTATTTTCTTTTAATATTATAATTTTATTAACTTAAAGAACATGCTTTGAAATGATGCCAGGAATTTGCATTAAATCCCTAAAACGAATAAAATGAGCAAGACAGAGATTCAGCTCTTAAGTAGTTCTGTGTTGCTTCAAGATGAAAGCATTGAAACCTTGGACCCTTTTGAGACTGCTTGCCTCCAGCCTGTATGCGAGGGATTATGGGAAAAAAGTGTTTTCCTTATTCCCACTGGTCTATAAGTTGTTGGAAAGGGAGAATAACTTGTGATGTGGTTCAGTACAAATGCCTATGAGATGACTGCAGGTCATTTTTAGGTCATGGACTTGCTAAGGTAGTTTCACATTCATTAGAAGGCTAACTCAGAGATATAGATAATATAAGAATAGAGTGAAGCTTATAGATGGAATTTATTAGAGGCGTTCACTTAAAACCAATACCAAGGCAAGCTACTGGATCCAGCAAGTTCAGATGTTAGTAAGGTTAATATGCCCTGTTAGAAATATAAAACCCATGTGTGATAGAGTGAATATCCACATAAGGTAAAAGAAAAGTAACCGCAGAGTAGATGTGAAGGATTCAGAAGAAGCACTAGGATACCCTGGATCAAGACACACTTTCCAGCTACCTATTATTGGTCAGAAAGGTGGGAAACATCTGCTGGATTAAAGCCTTTCTGCTCAAAGGGAGATGCAAGTTTCTTATAACTTCCTCTTGCTGTGGTTGGTATAATAGTGCTTCATGCACAGTCCATACTTTATAATGTGTTATAAGTATTGCTGTCATCATTACTTAACATAGACTTTGTCTGTGCTGAGCATTGAGGGTGCACTGCCACGTTCTCTACATGGAGACTTCTTCATCAATAGGTCAGACTGGAGCTGATCGTACTGTGGCTCACTTATAAGACACATGCTGGGGCTTCCTTTTCATGGAACCCAACATATTGTGAAAAAACTGGTCTGTACCCAGATTTCCCTCTGGCATGAAGTCAGGACACATCAGGATGCTGTAGGGTCTACTGATTTTAGTAACCATAAGAATCCTTCTACTCAAGAGGAGATCAAATCCACAGCAAAATGAATTAATAAATTCCCAAATCAAACAAATTAGCAAATTAGATGAGAAAACAATATCTTAGACTGGAATGTGCATGCCGACATGTAGATACTAGTTCCCTGACATTTTCACAGTGTTCAAGCTGTGGTACTCCACAGGTACTCAAGCTCCATGAAGCCTGAAACCGTCCAAGTTTGCACTGCTCTTTCCAAGTCTCATCAGACAAGCCCAAAACTAAGTCACTCTGTATTCGTGTGCAGTATAACACAGATACTATTGCATCTGTCATGAATACAAAATAGCAAAATATATCATTTGCTCCTATTAGATATTTATAACTTGTACAAGGCTGATATTGTGTGAGCAAGAGTGATAATAATTTGTGATGTAAACTGATAGGAATGCTAACATACGTGCAAAATCCCAAATCCTTAACACTAACACATATGAATGGATCAAAATAGAAAAGAGACAAAAATAGTCTGACTGATTCTCCTGAAATGTGGCTAACACAGAACTACTGACTCTGGGGTATCTTTTCCGGGACATCTCTGTCTCACAGGAGGCACGATGAATAGAACAGCCATAAGCAAGTAATAAGTGTGTGTCTGTCAGTTCAGCTATTTTTTCCCAGTAGTGTCTTCTGGGAAACGTTTACAGAACGGCAAAACGTATTTATTATTTAGAGATTATAAATATATTATTTGATAAAAACACAAACTATTTAAGTCATAGTCTTGTGTAGTGATTTTCCTCCGTTTGCACAAATATTGTGGGTTGGTATCTGAGCAGGCAACACCAGCGTGATTCCTATTACATATATTTTCCAAACATTCAGCAGTACTAGGTTCTAAACAGCTGCTCATACTTTCTAGGAAAACTAGGTCCTAAATATTTGGTCATACTTTCTAGGAAAGCTAAGGACAAAATGGGAGGTTGTCAGTAGCTACACTGGCTTCAGTGTTTTAATCCGACAGAAATGCAATTGGAATCTCTTCCTTTGAAGCCTACAAAAATGAAAAGCACAGCTGATGTTTATGGAAGTTACTTTTGTGGTTGATCTACAATATTATTTCTGAAGTAACATTATGGAAAGATAAACTTTTAGCAATTGTCTATAGGACTGAATTCTGTAAATCGACTACTGAGGTCAGGAGAAAATTTAAATAGTTTGAACTGACTCTTGAATGACTATGATTTTGTCACCAGTTTTAACCACTATCCATGTGCCATCCATTTGGAGTGTAAATAAAACTCATACCCTAAAAAGCCTACTTGTATTCTATTCTTTTACAGCAGACTTTAAATTTGTGCAATCATTAATTTTAAAGAGTTCATTAATGAAATACATCCTTGTCCAAAGTTAATAAATGGATTAATAGCTGGGATAATGAAAATTCTGGCAAGACAAGAAAATATCAGGGGGGGAGAAATGAGAAGGGGGAACTTGACAAGTTAATGATCCATTAAAGTAAATCCTGGGTCGGTTTAGATCCTGCATGGTTCATTACTGCATAATAAATTTAATTGATAGCCATAAAATCCTAGGAGAAAGCAAGAGAGCTTTTGGTTAAATTCACTGGGTAGACATTTAAGATGTTTCTTAAAGATTTTCAGTTGTATTTTACTGGAATAAATCTTACTAGTTGTTTTAAAGAATTTAAGTAGACCATTGAAAGCAAGACACCAGCTTTTAGACCAGTGACTAGCTGAGTGGGTCACATAAGCAGCCACCTATTCATGTTCAAGATCCCAGGAAAAGAGAAGTAAGAAATGGGCATTAAATTAATTATGTCACTGATTGTGTTTAAAACAATAGCATAACAAGAACTGATACACAAAATATAATTACATGTTGGGAAAATGGTGGTGGTTGGGATGGAGAGGAAAGGCAGGTAGTTCTCTAGGTGGGGCCTTGGCTGGGGGGTTGCTGAACGCTTTACAAACCTGCAGCACAGATCGCTGCTGATGCTGTTCATGGCTAAATGTGCAGTTCAGGCTGGGACTTAGATTTGGTCATGAAGCTTTTCCCGCAGGGATCTCAACTGGAGAATGTATTTGTTTCCCGGTAGAATTTGCACTGCACAGAGACTGCTGAGTAGCCACCACCAATGTCTTTCTAGAGATGACAGTGGTACAGCTGAACTCTGAACTGCATGAACTGGTCATACTGTATCAACCCAATGCTCCCTGATAAAGTGCACTCCACAGACATACTGAGCTGTCTACCAAACACAACAGCGAGTTCATGCGTGTCTGGCCTGACAGAAACAGAGATACAATTGCATTGAGATCTCTTGACGTTACATCAATTTTCAAATTCTTCTCTTTTGTCCAAAGCTCCAAGTTTTGGAGATGTTTTCCAGGTCCAGGACTCAAGACAGGTCCCAGGCCGTCATCAGCAAACACTCACTATAGGTCTGTTGCTGAAACAATAACATTTAATCAAAAATATACTCCCAAACACTGCTAGTTAAACAACACAAAAGCCAGATTTTTTTTTATAGCCACAGATTGTTCTCATGGACATTTAGTTAGCATTATTAAAGCCATACTTGGTTAAATTCCTTTTCTTTCCACAACCACATTAAATTATTTACGTATTTACAAATCAAGATGTTTTTTCTTTGTTGCAGATGCAAGCCTTATCCAACAACAGACTACATAATTAGAAAAGAGCTAACCAACATGACCTTGAATATGTGGAGCATATATTTAACATAATGGTTCTGCTACACAGACACCCAGCAGGACTGAAAGACAGCTACGGTACCGTAATGAGGACCTATTTTTAAGTATCCACTTCTCTTTTAGGAGATGCTGCTTGGCATGAGTCGTGGCACTACCTAAAAAGACTCAGTTTGGAAGAGGGATTTGATAAATTATAACAAAGTGAGCTCTGAATAACAAGAAAGGATGGGATAAGATTTTAAGGACTTTGTCCCCAGGGAGTCTGAGGCTGCTACAGCAATGGACTCTGGACAGGCAGACGGGTACAAAAACAGCCTGTGGAAGGGTAGGATTGCAAGTGACTTCAGCAAGGAATAGTAAGACAACAGAGAAAATAGCCTTGGTCAAAGAGAAGGGAGGAAAATCAGTGGTCAGATCTTACACCCACATAATTGCTTAGGAAATGATCAAGGAACTTGTGAAGCTGGGGACTAAAACTGGCGCACAGCTCCATTCATCTGCCCCATGTCCTCAGGATTATTTTTTCCTCTTAGTACACGTGTGTATTGCTGTGAGGTCCGCCAAGAGTGTCTGAAAGGCTCATTCAGCCCTTAGCAAGGAAACCTTGGCTCTGAGCCACATGGCTGGTTTCGCAGGAAAAAAAGCATGAGCTCTCCTGGAAGGCTGCAGCAGACCCGTAGACAGCTCAAACTGAAATTTCAGATCCAAGCCCCAAAAGGCATGTCCTGAACGCAGATTGAGAACACCCCACTCACAAATAATTTTAATGCACCTAATTTGGAAGGAAAATAAGTTAAATTCTAATTTTTACAGATTGTGAAAAAAAAATAATTATCATACATAGGGTCAATTATGAATGGCGTCTTCTAGTTGACTGAGGTTCAGAATGAAAATTCTCTATCTCCTCCCCAAAGCTTATCTCACCAACACACAATGCATTATGTCGGAGGTGGGAGAGATCTAAGTAAAAAATGAGTGAAAGTTTAGTTCTGCCTCGCAGCGTACCAGGAGGCACATCCAGGGTAGTGGAAGAGCTGTTGCAGAGTTCTGCAATTACAGGATCCAGACCAAGTTGAAATGAGATGGGACTTTGTACAGTAGGATGTTCTTGGGGTTTTGCTCAGACCTGGACCTAACACCACAGACTCAAGTGATTATACTGAAATACAATCCCAAGAAAAATAAAATGTATAATTTTTCAGTCTTTAAATAAAATTGCTCAGATTGCTAGAACACACTGATCCAAAAATCATTCATATTTCAAGTTGAAAATTATAAGAAATACTAGTGTTTAATAATTAACATATATAATCACAGTGCTTAAAAGTACTAAGCATGAGAATATTTTATGTTTTGATGAAGGAACACAAATATTACTCATGACATATAACACTCAACAATTCAGTTGTTCTCTCATAGAGTTTCTCCACATAAAGAAGTGGCAAAAGCTATTTTTAACATATGTATACAAATAAATTATGATTTTTATACATACTGAGAGATTTTGTAATACGTATTTCAAAGTTTTGTATATATATATATGTGACGGGGTTGCTTTCCTGCTCATACCCTGATTCATCCGAGCACATGATCACACAACACAGCCTTTGTTATATTTTCATCAAGAGCTATATATATTTCAAGACACCTCAGTAGGTAGCACTTTCTTTGTTACTTGTTCTCCAGTTTCTTGTGAAGCACTACACACTTTGCAACTTCTCTATAATGTCCTTACCCATACGTACACATATTTTATGCTTTATAAATGCATATAAATTTGCAAAGGAGTATCTATTCTATGAGGATAGATTATTGTGACACCCTTATGATCACTCTGCAATGAAGAGTTTGCATTAAACTAAGCAACAAAATTTCAGAATAAATCCCAAAGTAACGGAGGGGGTTTATATTGGTCTCAATACTACCAGAATTTTACTGAATGTCTAAATTTTTTAATTGGAGTGGGTCAGATCAGCTTTGACACAATTTTTTTTCCTTTTTAATAATTTGTATTCAGTACAGGCTGTGCTAAAATAAACCCAAAAAGTACAATGATTGCTTTAATGTATTATTTCCAAAGCTGGAATTTGGGGAAAAGAAAATGAGCCAATGAGCAAACAACTTTTTCCTGTTTTTTTTGTTCTACTACATAATGTGCATTAACTTAACTGGCCTTGGTTAAATATAGCCTACTGCAGTTCCAACAGACTGAATCAGCCTGTTGATTTTTAACAATCAGCTTTGCATGGTTTCTTCCCTTAGAATGGTGGGATCGGCATTCAAAAATCAAGGTGGAGGAAACACTAATTGCCATAAGAATTCTAGCAAACTCCATTACAGTCATAACTCTGTATTCAAACACTCCCTATTGAAAAAATCACCAATGAAAAGGGTACATTTAAAAAGAAATGTAAATAGCTAAAGATAATGATAGGTTTAATACCACTTTCATTACCTTCCATTAATTTCTTCTAAATATGACTAGTTTATAGTTACTCTAACCTTTTATACTCTCTTGCTCTTAAAATAATCCAAGCCTCTCCCCAAGCCAGAATATCTCTACAAAGGATGATGAACAGGTGAGGAGGTGTGAAGTGATGGAGTCCTCCATCTCTTCCCTTCTCGTGCTCCATTGATCTTCAGGGGTAAGAGCTCTGGGCTGGCTCTACTCAGCCACTCTGTTCCTCATGACCATGACAAGCACAGGGAGACCCTGCTCGTGATGTCTCTAACACATAGGGAGACCCTACTCTTGGTTTCCAGTCCATGCCAATCTCACTTTGGGAACTGCCTGTCCGGGTGGTATCAGGAGATGCCTTTCTTGCTCTTTCCACACCTGCTATGAAAAGCACAGGTACCTAATATAGAACTAGCTGGAAGGTTTTATGTACAATTTAATTTATCCTTTGTTGCTGCCCAAATGGGATAAAGGTTTCCAGTTGCTTTATTTCCCATGGGTACTCTCATGATAAATGTTAAAGTTAGTGAAACATTCAGATACTACAGCAAGAGAAACAATAAAAGAAATTACATCAACATTTCTATCTGTGTAACTAGAATTCACATGGAGGGTTCATACACATGAAGAAACCTGATAAAGAAAACATTATTTATAAAAATATTATCTTTTTTTCCCAAATGAAGCATGCGTTGAAAGTACACAACAGTTGTATTGTTATGGCACCACATATGTACACAATGTTTGCACTAGTGTCTCCAGAGTGTACAATCACTGTTCATCATGTAGTCAAGTTCTAGCTGTGCTGCCAAAATTCTGTTTCACAATGATTGACCAAATTCTTTGGGCCTAAGAAACAAAATCAAAAGCAAATTCAGATTTTCCCTGAACTGAAACTTACTTTAAACAAAGTGGTGGTATAAGTATTCACAGACGTCATCAAGCAATGCAGAACCTAAACTAATGGGGAGACTGTAATACGATAAAATGTTTGATCATATCTGCTGGATCTTATCCCAAAGGCTGTTTCTAGGAGATAATCTGTAACATCTCCTCAGGTATTTGGTACAATTGTCCTTAACATGTATTGAAGTCCATTCCCAGTATGTTAAAAAATTTGGTTGACTCTTTGGTTCTTTGTTGAAAGAATGTCTCATTGTTTTCCTCCTTCAACAGAAAGTATTAAGCACAGGGAAACAGTGCAGGTCTACAGCAATTTTCATTTAGTTTTGGTATCTCACACCACTAACGGACTGGTGAACCCACCAGCGCTCCCACTGGTCTGTGGCAAGGACCTGACCACCCGGGCAGCCTTAGCCCTGGACTGGCCATATGCTTATACATCCTACAAATTTCTCCAAGGCTGTGTGGAAGGATACAGAATGCCCTTCTTTTATAAAACACTCAGCCTGTTGTATCCCTGGAGCAGGCAACCTCACCTTGGCCCATAAGATCCACTCTTTATATCCCTAGACTTTAATGAAATAAGAAGGCTCGTTGTATAAAATAGTGTTAAACATACCTTTCTTTCCAACTACACTTCTATGAAAGATGAAAAGACATACTGCCAGCTCTTAGATAATTGCCCATGTTATGAGCCTTCAGCCCCTTTTTAAATAGGAATTTCACCATTATCAAAGGTTAGCTTTCAGGCTTTCCACTGAGAAGTTTATAAAATACCTATAAAGCCAAATTTTAGTTTGTGCTAAATCTGTTAGGCAAATTTAATAAGAAACATTTTGAACACTCATGTACTGCTGGGTCCCAGATGATTTTCTCATGGGACTAATGCAAAAAAATGATTGCCTCTTAAAATCCTTCTTAGGCACGTCATTCTTGCTGGTATTTAAGTAATTTATTGAGAAAAGGTTAATGTTAATAATTTATCAAATGTGGATCACAGCTATTTTCACTGTATCACTGTTCTTTTTTTAGAAAAATACCACACTAGACTATAGCTAGATGTGTAAATCGTTGTTGTATGACATTAGGAAGCATAACTCCAAACAGAAGATCATTACATTGTCATAAACAACATCAGGATGGAACTGTGAGGCCAAAGGATGCAGAATAACATTCATTTTAATGGTATTTGGGTGCCTAAACTCCCAAGGTGGCTTTAAAAAGCCGAAGCCAGAAAGCTGCAGAGAGATCAAACTAGCACATGGCTTGTAAGTGGGAGAGGTTTGAGCAGCCTGCTCTGATCCGAGCTTCTCTGAAGTGTGTTGTTCAAATTCAGCTTGAAGGTTTTCAGTCCTTGTATAGTTTTGTTTTATTTAGTTACCATTACTGTCAATATATTGCGATTTGTGCCCGTTTTGCATCTCTCTGGTACATATAAACAGACCCATGTTTATATTGTTGTGTTGCTGTGGGTGTTGCTATGATGCAACAATGATTTAAAAATTATTTTTATTAAAACTTCCACTCAGTGAAATCTAATACGGATGAAAATTACTCTGAAATATGGCACTATAGGCAGTATCCAAAGGGATAAATAATAGCTGTTTCCTAGAAACTGGATAACCCTGGCTCCACTGGAACAGCAGTATAAACATGCTAAACTGGGAATTAATGAGACGGTATGAATCCAGACCAATACATATGACAACAATCAAAAGTAACAAGGCTCACAGGAGCACCAAGAAGGGCAGTGGGCAGAACAAAGTGCCGGAAGAGCACCCAGCCATGATGCCAAAGGCCTGAAAGTCCAGCAGATACAGCCACGGTTGTGTGGAGAGGAGAAACAAGAAAATCCATAGAATAGATTGTGGATACACAGTGTGCTGAGAAAGCATTTTCAACATACTTTCCATGCAAGGAGTATTAATTGAAAATATTCTACATAGCTGTAGAGGTGGAGTGAACAGGTCTGGAAGATTTCCAGGACCTCTAACCATGGAGCTCCTGTAAACACAGAGGTCTTTGGAGACCCTGGATGTGGCTGCTGTTCTGCTGACTATGCCCTTCCCGAGTACCTCATTTTAAAAGTTCAGGCTGTAATTATCCCCCATCCTCTTTCCTCCTAATAGTGTAAATTCTGGCTGTATGGCTGGGAAGTAATATTATTTCACATTTTTATATGGTATTTTACATGTCTCAGGCACTAAGGAGACATTGATTCAGCCTGACAGGACCGCAGGGAAGTAGGTGGATAATTATTACTCTTATCCCCTTGCAAAATACTGTAGAACTGAGGAGACTTGATCTCGGAGAGCATCCAAGCCAGAATGAGGACTCTGAGCCATGAGGAACCACCTATGTTCATCCAGGCAAACCAGCTCTCAGACAGGGCAGGGAAGGAGAGGGGCTGCGGAGAGTGCGAGCTCTGCTGGAAGGGCTGAAATATTTTTCTTACAGCAATTTAAGGATAATTCTTCAAACTCCTATTTTCTTTTTTCTCTCATTTATGACTCACACAAGGCTAATTGCATGGTGATGTTCTGTTATTATACAGTTATTGGACTGTTTAGTGTGTCTTTTTAAAAAAATAAATCGTAAATGTGTGTTGAACCTGGAAAACCCTGTAAGCTATAAAGTTCACAAAACTACTCCTTTATGTGAGTGGGGTCTGCCCATAACTTGATGAATGTATTGCCAGATTGAAAAGGAAAAAATCTTTAGTATGGCAAAACCCATGCAGTTTCATATGATTTGAATTAAATTCAGATAATAACCATACTTGGCTCAGGGGTGTTTGGAAAGAGAGTTTGAAATTCTCCTCAGAGACATTTCTTAGCTTAACTTTAAATGAGAGCTACAAGTGACTAGTCCTCACAAAGAGGAAGAAAAAGAGTTCAACATATTTAAATCCTTTACTAGAGCCTCTTGCCTCTTTCAAAGTCTATTTCCTTTTAAAATGATATTTATAGATAAAAGGAGGGGATGAGAGCAAGGGAGACATACATCTGCACAGAAACGTTCATCTATCTGTGTATCGCACTCTATAAATATACACATTATAAATAAAGATATATTATTCTCTGTGTGTCTGCGGACAATGCATTTCATTTTGTCTGTATTTACCCAACCATTTGAGCAGGCGAATTCCTGAGCACAGACAAAGGCACTGTATTATTGCAATTGGTCTACTTGCACTTGTCCAGATAATAAAAATCTTTTGAAATTCATAGCAAAATATTAAAATCTGATTTCAAACAGTATCACTCGTTAATCAATTCATGTGAGTGCATTTCCTTGCAGTGGTAGCAATACTAATTGTTTTCTGTAATTAAGGTCTGGCAGCTGAGAAAAGCACAGTGGGAAGGAAGAACCAAACCAACGTGATGCTATAAACACACTTCCCACCATCCCAGTATGACTTAAAGCTGCCTCCAGGAAGCTGTAATTTATGTTGGCAACAAGAAGTTCAGATCAGAGACATGCCATGTGCTTGATTAGCCCCTTCCACCATTGGTAGTCCCTCTTTTCTTGAACTTCTCCACAAAAAGTTCATCTATCCAAGGATTTTCAGGAGAGGGAAATCATCAGCCCTCCTGTTTGAGAGCCTCAAAGCTGTTTTGTGGTAGAGGCAAGCTACTGAGCTTTGCTTCTAACATTAAAAGGCACCAGTGGCACCAAATTGCTCACAGATCACAATGCCTGTTGTAGTTACAAGGGGTTTAGTAACAGTGAGAAAAACAAACTGCTCATAATGGAAGACATTGTTTGTCCACAATCACACTATTTTCCTGTTTTACATGCGTGGAAATGCATAATTTCCTTTACTACATTTCACCAGACCCTGCCAAACTAATTTACAAGCAAGTAAATTAAAACAAACCATGAATAAGAAAATAATTCCTTTAAAAACAAAGGCAATTGTGTTAGAATTTTTATAGATGTGTGTGTGTGCATATTTCTCATACAATACATCCAGTGCTAAATAAACAACTTGTATTGCTGGCATTTTGAAGTTCTAAGTTATGAACACATGACCATCCCCTCAAATTTGTTCCTATTTTGTCTGTTTTTATTTTCACTAAATAACCCTTCCTCAACCCCCAAATGGTACAGATGTGTTTTAGCAGCTTTCCTTGCTTTCTCTGTAGTGTAAGTTTAGTGGAGGAGCGGTGTGAATGTCCTATCAACAACTCAGTAAACAGTACCTCCCAGATTACTCAAATGTACTCAAAAATTATGATCTGTCCTTAATATCTGGGTACAACACTGCTCAGCAATGTGTTTCCTTTGCAGAAGATGTTTTCTGATGTGTTACTAACCATTTTGTGATGTTACTGATTAGATTACCTGTTAGAAAGAAACCAGTTCCATATTAGACCTCGTCAGGAGGCAGAGTATGTTTTCTTTATCCAATGAATTTGAGTTTGCTTCTCAATTCTTTTCTAACATACCATTTTATCAGTGATTCATCTTGCATTATTCAGCCTAAGGTTGGAGGAAGGAAGAAATAAAGGACATGTGCCAATGTGATGAAGGTAATAAGGGACACATGCAAGCAAAATGTGTTTGAGTTGTGCTGAAACCAAACTCACTGTGGATATGGGACTAGTTCTTCCTCCAGATGCATTTGGAAGCAGCAGGACCTGTATGTGTGTGCTTGAGGGTAGGCTTTAGTCACAACAACCAGAAACCACCAAAGGGAAGTGGCAACGGGGCACAGGGGTTTGGGAATTTACAGAGGCCAGATCCAAAATCTACATCTTCAGTGAACTCCAATAGGGATGGACCCAAATCATCCTGCTGTAACTGCCCCTTGTTCAGGTATATCTTATATCAGCTATAACTGACGGTCATACATTCATGTAAATGACACAACCACGGTAAAATGGAGGAAAATTAGCAAACCAGCCCTTAAGGGTACCCTGAAGAGACACTGTGACAGCAGACCATCATGACTTTCTCCAGCTGGAGCTGAATGAAATGTCTGAGTAAATTGTTTATGTCTGTATTTTAAAGCCAAAACCACCTCACAGGGATCTGCAACCCTCAGAAATAATAAAATCAACAGCATACTGTGATATGGTAAAAAAAGAAGTAGGAAGTGGGAAAGATCTGTGAAAGAACTGTGGTTGTAGAAGGCTGCATTTAGAAAAGAAGAAAGGATGGTGTCACCAGAGAAGCATGACTGTGTTGAGCAAAGAAGCTGGGCAGATACAGGGCTGAGGTGGAGGAAAGGGAGATTATTTGAAAGAAAAAGTCGTTTGGAAAGTATAAACCTGGAACACCACCACAGGCAGGGTAAAGGGAACCTGTGGCTTGGGGAGGCACAAGGAAAGAAAAGGGTCTGACAGCGCAGAGCTTCCCAGGGGAGAGAACAGAGCGAGCCCCAAATGCCACAATGCTGTTATCGGTGCCATTGCTGGACTCTTTTCATCTTCAAATTGTTCCTCACACATCTTCCGTGAGCTCTTACACTGACAGTTTCCCAAAATACCACCGAACCGCCCTATTTCTCCTAATAACAAAGCTTTTGTCTCAGGTATTACAGGTGAGGTCTGGTTCAATTACAAGTTCCTTTACACGACAGCTTCTTTGTGTTTTATCTATTGCTCTGAAGAGCCTATGAAAAAAGCGGGGTGTGTGCTACCATTCTGATAAGCTTACTCACACCCCTAATCTTGCCTTTTCTCTGCTGAGTTTCTTCTGCCTCTTGCTAAATGTACTCTTTGACTAATTAAGCTAATATTTACAAGCCTTAATAGAGCAAGCAGCTTAATTTTAGTTCCAGAATGATTTAAACATGATTGATGCTCAAGAGGAATATATTAAAGCCCCTGCTTCAGTCTGTTCTGCTGAACTACAACTCCTAATTGTGAAAAGACACAAAGGTGAAAGGGCCCTTGATGGGATCACTGGGTGTTATTTTGTTACTCTCCAGAAAACATTATTCTCAGGAAATGTCCCAGACACACATTACCAGTCCCTGGCTGGGTGTACTCTATTATTCTAGAAGTGAAAATACAACAGAATATAGATAATGACATTCAAAATGAAGAGACGGTGGCTTAAGTAGTGCTCATGCAAAAAACCCACTGAAATAAAAGGAAAAAAAAACCACAAGGAATACACTATCCTGCAGTTTATCCTAATCCATGAATGGGATTCTATATTTCCCATCTTTTTTTGCTAAGAAAGCTAAGCAAGGTGTCTCAGGTCTGCATTGAGAAGCCCTAGCAGCAGCATTACCAATTGGAAGACAGCAGGCTGCTTTCTTGCCAGCCATGAAAACAAAACAAATCACACAGTTTGGTGGTGGAAAAGGCTTGCCTGAGACAAATGAGGAATATGCCCCATCACACAGCAGGCGTAGCAGGGACTGAAACACTGCTGAGCTGGCACTGCTCTCTGGGTCTAGCAACACAGAAAAAATTCACTTTTGCATTAAATAGAAGAAACATAACGATCTTGAAGATGTGCTGAATTCAAGCAAACTGTTCCTATTTCCCCTGTAGGTACTAGCAATACCTTGTTTCAACTGTTGTTGTGCCTTGCACAATTTGAATATTAATTTTGCATGATATATACTGGTTCCTGTTTATGGTGACTCAGACTTGTGGGTGGGTTAGGACTCTCGGTAGGACCAGAAGCAGCTTTATGTTACCTGCCATCCCGCTGTCCCTGGGGCAGCTGGAAGCCTACAAACCTCCCAGGGAAAGTTAGAGCAGTCTCACAGCCAACTGGAGTCCTTCCCATATTTTCTCCTTGCCTCCTAGAGTTCCCCAAAGGAATATAATAGCTCTTAAATATCATCTTGGCTCCCTTTCCCCTACCCTAGTGAAGATTAGAAATAAGTCTAATATAATGGTCTTGCATAAGCCAGGGTTGTCTCTTATGCCATATCTGGGTTATTTTGGATTTCAAGAACAGCTCTGAGAGCTGTATGTAACACTATGTGGTTCTGTGTTTGAGTTGTTCAAAATGTTTCTCAATTTACAGGTTCATTATAACATACTATGTGGTTTTCACTTGTACATTGAAGGCATAACAGGATGGGATTTCTTGGAAACAGGACAGCCTGTCCTTTCCATCCTCGGGCAAAAACGCCTAGAAAGGTGTTGGGGAGATCTGTAAAAGGCCCAAAAGACCCTTTTCCTCAGATGAATGAAAAATTAGCTCACAACCAAGAGCAGCAATTGGCAACCTCTGCAACCATCCTTAGACTGATGCTTTGCTGGCATTAGAAGCAACATAAATACTAATAGTTTAGAGTTTCCTTTCTTACCCCATATAATTTCCTTTTAATATTCAGAAATATACTGTTCTGCACAACTTTCTGTGTCCATCCTTATCTAATATTCCTCAACCCTCTTGGAAAATTTCAATCAGATCTGACAAAGGGGCATATGTTCTCAAAATTTATGAGATGATGTCTAGTCTGGGGGGTGGGAGAAAAGATTACATTACAAGGGCATGTAGTGATGGGACGAGGAGTAATGGCACTAAACTGGAAGAGGGTAGATTTAGACTAGATATCAGGAAGAAATTTTTCACTCCGGGTGGAGAGACACGGGAACAGGTTGCCCAGAAAAGCTGTGGGTGCCCCATCCCTGGAGGGGTTCAAGGCCAGGCTGGATGGGGCTTTGAGCAACCTGGTCTGGTGGGAGGTGTCCCTGCCCAGGGCAGCGGGTTTGACCTGGATGAGCTTTAAAGTCCCTTCCAACTCAAACCATTCTATGATTCTATGATTGATATCTCCAACAGGGAGGGATCCAGACCAAAATGTAAAGATATAGAAGTCAAGAATGAGATCCCTAGTTCTGTTGCTTTAGAGATAATAAGTCAGGTATGTGGATGTGCATATGTATAGCAGGAGTTTTGCTGTGCAAGAAGGAGAGATCATCTGTGAAAATCCGCTTAGTTGCTCAGCCAGGGTATATAGAGCTGTTGGACGCCACTGGCTGCTGTTCAGTGGTTGTGCTGCCTGGGGAACCACTTTTTTGGGAGGTTAGGATTCTCATTCACAAGAGACAAGGACCATCCACATGGATATGTGGATACAATCTGTCAGGAGTATTGATTTTTCTATTAACTATCCAGCAGACTAGTTGTTTTAGGTAAATTTGCAGAACATTCCCGGTTAATCTTGATGGGTTTTGTAATATGCAATGACAGGAGACCAGACCAGAGCAAAAAATACAAAGGGAAACAAAGAACATTTTGTTCATAACAGATGATGCTTCCATTTGAAAGAATTTTTCCTACCTGTATTACCAAGACCCTGGCTTCCAAGAATGATATGACATAATTTTGCCCTGAAAAGTTAATTTTACAGAGCTAAAAGGGAAAACATATCACCTATTATTATAATTCTTTCTTCTTTATGTATTTTTATGTCTCCCATAAATTAACATTTCTCTGTGTATGAAATATATCATAAGGCTGTGTTTAAAGATTTTTCCAACTATTTGTGAAATTTAACACTTAAAAATATTAAAATAGGCAGAATCACACTGCTCTGATAAACAGTATTACTTGTTTAGTTTTGTCTTGAATGACGATCTAGCATTTTGGAACATCTCATTTTTAGTTCAAAAGTTATTGAAAAGTTACATGACTCATCTAATAATAGTTTGAGCTCTTCTTTGGCCAACAAATGAGACCTATTTCGGAATACTTCTGTAACTTTGTATTGCTAACTATAAGTTGAAAAGCAATTCTTTTGGATCTTTGAAAAGATACAAAACTTATTGAGAAACAGGCTCTATTTTCTATAGTCAAATTCTCTTCTGATGTAATCTCTAGCATTAACAATACACTTATCAAAATGATAAATTGGGGTCTGAATAAATAAATAGAGATAAGTGTATTGTTAATGCTAGAGATTACATCAGAAGAGATTTAGCAGTTGCTTTCTATTCAAAATTAGTATATTTTCCCTGGAATGAGATTTTTTTTTTCCCCTTCCTATTTATAATCACATATGCACATACAGAAGGTTCCCTTGTTTCAATAAAATGCGTAATTTCCAGCAGTACTGATGGTGCATGTGTGTGCATAATGAGAGGAAAAAGACAAATTATGGAAAGCTTTAAAGGTTTTATTGTCTTTGATATACACACGCTGGTCCTATTGAGGTAGCTAATGGAAGCTTTGCAGGAATATCTACAGTAGAACAGACCCTGCAGCTGTTAACCTGAAATTATTCTCATTTATCATTTGAAGAAAGGGAAAAGAGACCTATTTAAACTTCTCGTGGTAAAAATACTGTGAAAGTTTTTACTGTGTATATGTAAGCAATCATTATCTGTTTCCACCTACCACTTTTCTCACCAAGAACGTTATAATTTTTCTTCAGGAGCTCTTTTTAGTTCAGGGTGGGCACTACAAGATCAGTCTGATCTGATTTGGAGAGCAGATCATGAATATTGTCCTGGGGGCTCCAGGAGCAGAATTGCCTCCCCCAAGATTTTCCTGCTGACTCTGAGCCCATTTCAGGGAATTTTAGTGTCTGCACCTATCACAGACAGAGAAAAATAGAAATCAGTGATTCCTGTTGTGTCCTTGTGCATAAGAAGTTTACAGTGAGATGGGCTGTGCTAAAGAAATGGGCTGAAGAAGAAGAACCTTGGCAAAAGAGAGATGACTTCTGGTCAAAGCAATCAAACAGCTGTGCTACACAGTACAGTCAGAACCAAAACCTGAGAGGGAATACGCCAAGTTGTCTTTTCATGATCCATTAATGTGACTGGGTATGGCACATTTAAGGAGCTGTATAGAAATACAGAGACACTGATACTTCATACTTTGCCGCAGACCTCTTGTGCAAACATCACCTTTCAGGTGGTAAGTTCAAAAGCTTTAGCAAGATAAGTATTACCAGTGCAGCCCTACAATAAAAAAACAATTTAAGTAATTAAGGAAGAAGTTTCCTAGATAACTGATTTGATTATCATAAGATGAACTTTAATACACTTTAATAATGCTGATAGCTCCATGAGCTGCTGAAGCTTGATGAGTTGGACCGTAGGATGGCAGACAGAGCTCAGCTGAAGCATCTGCCTAGTGGTCAATGACCAATTCATTCAGGAGGAAGAGTCCATCAGACTCATTATCTTTTCCATCTCCATCAAATGGACATGAAGAGGATGAGGGGGGACAGAAGAATGCCAATACACACACACAAGCCACTGCCTCCAAGGTTTTCATGAGACCCTCAGAACTGTTTCCCACCACTGACAACCTGTCCCTACCAATGAACCTGTTCCCAGGTTTGTTAGCAAAATGGGCAGGGAAGTCTTTGAACAATATGGAAACATAGGCTTGTGCTCTGTCTCTGAAATAAAACATAAAAAGTATATTCTCTGGTACAAATGGATTTGTTTTATAAACCTACCCACCCACACCCAGAGCAAAAGCAGAACCTGCATGAGAATTAATACCTCGTGTTTGTAATCACACATTATTTTCTTCTGCATAAACCACAAACAAGTGTTAACTGGAAAGCCTTAATGAAGCATAATGACTTGGTTGAGGGGAGAAGTCAGCAGGGGCCAGGCAGGCAGCCCCAGCACACAGGTCTAACGGTTCCCAGCGTTTGTTTGGTTTTGTTCCTCTTACTTTTATTCCCCTCTTTTCCATTTCTCCCAGCAGCAAAAAGATGTTCAAAGTCAATATGCCACACTACATCCCGAGAGGGTGAATGTGTGAAATTCCCAGGCTCTGTGCAGTCACTGGTGTTGACAACCCTTTGCCTTCCACACAACTGCAGTCTGAAGCAGCTGCTGGCTGGGACTTGTGCGTGGTTATAGAACAGGGCAGGCAGATAGAAAGCTGCTTTTCTTTACTTGCTCTAAGTGGTGGCACAGTGCTTGAACATCTAAATGAAGTCACAAGAAAATATTTTTTTGTTGATGTATCAGTTTCAGAATGTTCATCCCATCAAAGATTTTTTACCACCATGTTAAGTGAGAGATTTAAAAATTGTTTTAAAGAGCGAGATCAAAACTTGTTTTAAAAAATTTGAGACTGACTCAACAATATATATTTCTTTCACATAAATACATATTTGCTAGAGCTTATAGAGTGAAAATTAAGGAATACACTTTCTTTTGCAGGACTAAGAATAGGCAGGCTTGGGAAAATAATGTTCTGTATTTCATTTAGCCTAAGTCAAACTAAATTATCATCAAGGCAAGATTATGGATAGCTAGCTTGTATTCTTTAACCCAGATATATCTCACTTCAAGCTCTGAAGAATGTTAAAAACACATTAAGTAGAAAATTACTAAGATGGCTAATTAAGTCTTATCAAAGAACACATCTGCAAGTGTACATGCACTGGCAGCTCTTCCATCATAAGTTGCTCTTATTACAAAAAGTAGAAACCAGTCCTTGTGGGGAAAATCAGGCAGTTACTTCAAGAAGAAAATATTTATACATTATTAAAGGACTGATTTTTCAAATACCTGACGTTAATTTAATGAAGACGGAAATCATGCCTATATTCACCCATCTGTTTGATGAAGGCTTTGCTGAATATTTCAGGAAGGAGAAATTGGCTTCTTTCAACACCATTAGAGAGCCTTAGTCAAAAGCAGGTGCTGCAGAAAATTATTTTAGTGGATTACTATCCCCCATTTTCCCCTTAGATTCAAATAATATAGGATGAAAGAAATGCAGCTTTCAGTTCACCTCATGAAATACCTGTACGACAAAGAGGGTTCATTTGTCCTTTGAGTTGGAGGTTGAAATCCAGGTTCCTCTTTTCCCCTGCATTTCTGAATGAGCCTTAACAAATCTATTGAACTCTTCGGTCTGTACTAACCAAACCCTGGGGCTAGTGGACACCTACAGAAGCATTACAGTCTGGAAAGAGTTGTGTCATATACATTATAGAAGATCCCGAGTTCTCTATTGTTGTTGTTGTTATTATTACTATTATTATTATGTGCAGTTTTTCCATGGGATTAGCTAGGACAAGGAGCAGCGCCAGTCTCACAGGAGAGACCATGTAGCTGCAACCACTGCTCTTCACACTATGTGTCCACAGCACATGTGTGTTCCCTGTGGCCTACGCCGAGGTCAGATCCTCTGCCTCACGTCCAACGTGGGAACCTCACCTTTCACACGGGGGTGAGAACTGTGAGGATTAACTTGCGCTCTTTCATACAGACCATTGCTCTGAACGATACAGCCAGGATTTGCAAAACCTTTCAAGGTATATTTAGAAGAGGAATTATCTGCATTTAGCTAGCTGGAAAGTACCAGTCACTGGAATTCCTCCAAGAATTCTTTTTACAAAGTAAAATATTTGGAAAGTACATTTGCAATCAATTTAAAGAAAAGGCGCATTTTATATTAAAACCCTCATACTCCAGTTAAAACACTCACTTTGACTATTATTTTCTAAAATGGAGTGTTACAAGATCCAAGCACAATATACTGTGGCTTGCAGAGCGGAGTTAATAAACAGGATAAAGTTTCACCAATGCAAGTTAAGATTCTGCTTCTCTTTGATTATTCCCCTTTTCATCCTGACCCATGCCACTATGAAGTAAAAAGAGCATGCATCACAGTAAATTTTGAAGATGAAAGTTAGGGTCATAGTTATGAAAAACAGAAACTGAGACTGATTTTCCCCAAAGCAGGTCTAGATTCCTAAAAAAATGGAGGTGGTTTCCAAAGCTGCTTATCAGACTAGTATTTGAGAACTACTGGGCATGTAGCCTTTCAGAAGTCTCTGACTATTTGGGGGGTTAATGCCTCAAACCTCACAAGACATTTAGGAAGATGCATCACACAGGAAAACTAGTGAAAAACTCCTCCCCTAAATCAGGTAATGGCTTTAAAAATGTACAACTCTCCAGACTTTTTGGCCTAGATCAACCCAGTGGCAGGTTCAGTGAAAAAGCACCGTCTAATGGCTATGCCTGACCCAAGAATCTCTTTCAGTGACGCTTCTTGTGCAGAGCTGATAGTTTCAAATGAAGCCACAACTTTACCCCTTATGACAGAACGCAGAAACTCTTACCGCTACAGTTATAAATCCAGAAAAGTCTTAAAATATTTTTAAAAGCAAGTAAAATGAATCTGATTGCTTATTTTACCCTTTCTTGTTTCACATGTGCTGTACTGGATCTATCTGGAACATAAGAGAAGAAAATAAACCATGCCAGGCTTTGGCAGTGCTAAGCCTGGTGTGTTATGGTTTTCTAAAGTTGTGTGCTACATTAAATGTGCTAAGCGAAGGGAAGATATAGGATTGTTATTGTAGAGGACATTTGATTCTTTGAAATTGCAAAGGGTTGATGAAAATAGTAAGACCTCCTTACGTCTCACATCTTGGAGGATCTTAATACACTTTAAAAATTGCTCTTAAGAGGATGACCTCACCCAGTACTGGTACATGCTGATCCACTGGGTGCTAACACAGCCCTTATTAACGGCAACACTGTGTTTGCAAAGACCAGAATAAGAAATAACATATCCAGTTGAAAATGCAGTGGGAATTTAGACAAAGGCACTGGGGATTCCAGCCAGAACACGGGGACTAACACCCAAACTCTCGCAAAAAGCCTTTGTGGGGTCTTTTAATGACCGCAACTAGTTGTAGCAGAACAGTAGCTTTATATTTGAGCACAGCCAGAAATACAGCACCATCCAGTTATTAGTTGAGTCATGAATCAAAACACTAGTCTGTTCACAGGTTACTCACTGGCAGAAAACACTGGGTTTGGAGTCAGACCTGCTCAGCCAGCCCTCAGAGCTTTTACCTTGTGTACTGAGAACATTTCAGTCCGTTTAATCTCCGTACCCTCTCAGCTACTGATGTACTTGCAAGACTGCCAGCAAGACAAAAAATTAGATCCAGTGTCTGTGGCAAGGTACCAGACATTTCTTACATAGCATGGGCTGAATTCTTCCAGACTTAGTGGTGACTGAGGTATGTCTAGGTGAGTGGCACACCTAACATCCAGGGTAACCTCCTTTCTGGCTTGCTTGGCTTCCAACCTTGTGGCTGAGACAGACACTGCCTGTTAGAGCCCAGGTCTCCTCAAGACAAGTCCATTTGCAGAAAACACTCTGCTGTTTGCCACCACCTGCGCCACGTCATTAAAGTCAACTGTTTTTTCAAAGCAGCTTTCCAAAATAAAGTATTAAAAGGTATGAAACATACAATTTGGCTTGGCAGCCCCTTGTACCACCTTGCAGTGCCACAAAACCTGCAGGGTCCTGGCCCAGCACGTATGATCCCTCATTTTAATTCCTTGCTTTGTTCTTTTATTGGCTATACCGGAGCATCCACATTGAAATCCATGCAGAGGGGCGTGAAATCATTGGTGACACACAAGAGAGCCAAAAACCTTGGGTCTGCTTGTTCCTCTCTCAAAGCCTGTATGCACTTTGCCAGCCTTCTTTGGAAAGATACGCTTGCTGTTGGCAGAGTCATCAGGGGGAATATGTGTAGCCCTTTCCTGGAACAAGTGCAATCAGTCCTGGGAAGACTTAGAAAAAGTAGTAGCTACTTGTCCTGCCTTTTCCAGTATATCTTGCTCAATTCCACCTAAAAAAGGTCCAGCATGAGCTCTTTTATCACAAGAATTGCCACTAAAGGGTGTGATCCCATCTGGAGATAAGGAATAGGAATAACTTGGGTACAGATGTGAAGGAAAAAGGAAATTTACTTGTAAGTTCCACAGAGCTAAAGAATCAAACCTGATCATGGGTTTTCTACAAAGAGAAATAGGGATTTGGAGAGCAAGAAAGCTTAGTAGAAAGACACTACATGTGGAGGACACACAGAGAGGACAGTTGTCCGTTATTCTGAGGTACATTGAGCTATGAACAGTGGGAAGTCTCATGTGAGCATATCTCATTTTGTCCAGAGGATGAACCTCTTCTTTGCGTGTTGCCATGCTCTGACACAGAGCTTTCCCTTGGGAGACTGAGGGGAAGACAAGTTCATTGTGTAGCCTGAGCCTCCCACTGAAGGCCTAAAATTTCCTTATCACTGAAGCTGGCAGTTCCAGGTAGACCATCAGCTTAGATCCCTACAATCAAGAAATAAGGCCCCAAAAGTTTTGTCTGTACGGTAGGGCTGGGGTTTCATCCTGCCTGAAGGCAGAAACGCAGATGAACCTGTCTCTAGCATTGCCAGAGATGCAGCTTTCAGCAGCCACCACAGTGGTGCTGGTCCATGCCCCAGGCAGCACCTTCTGCCGAAGAGTGCTGAAGGCCAGCCAGAAGCAGCCAGACCTCCATACATGGGCAGGCAGCCCCCAGGCCAGCCGCAGAAACCCCATCTAACAGCAGAATGTTGCTCTCCAAGCCCAAGGCAAGCAGAAGTCAGCTTTTGGCACACATAATGTGATCCAGACCCCACCTTGTCTAGGACAAGGAACAAGCAGAGGCAGAGCCTCAAAGAGCCAAGCTGGCCTCAAGCCTGGAGAGGTGAAAGCGCCTGCCAGGAACCCAGCAAATCCTGTGCTCCCAAAGCACCCACCACGCTCCTCAGCCTCAGATTCCCATAAAGAGAATAAATACAGAGATGCACATTCAAACAAACTGCAGATTAGATCATGATAAAATTTACATGAACTCTGCACCATTAGTATCACCAGGTATTCAGGCAGGGTTTGAGAAGATGTGATAAAACCTTAAGTTGTGGAGAACCTGAGCGTAAACTGAAATAACATCTGTGTTGTCAGCACTGGCAGATGCAGCAGGTGATAATAGGAACTTGGTAGAAGTATTTATGATCACCTTGATTATTGAAACCAATGGACTTGCACTAAGGATCAGCCAGGACAATTTTGCCCCTAAAAATAATGTAAGTGGCTCCCAGATTAGAGGAACTTGAGAAAGGAAAATTTGAGCTCAGGTTTGATCTTTAACACTTTAAGTCTCTGTGGTGTCTCACTCACCACATTTCTTGCACCCTCACACAGTAAGATATGGAACTCCAGAAGTCACTGAAGGCAGATGAGATTGTGAATGAAAATAGCATATATACATATTCTAGATCAGCTCTCTATTGATATCCAGGCTCTTCATCAATGAAGAAATTGTTAAGGATACCTTCTTTCTCCCTTTCAGGCATTAACAATGTTTTTCTCAGATAACATACAGAAAAGTACACTTTGCCTTGAAAATGGCAAAGCCCCCAAGACGTCAAAGCCTCCTTTCCCCTGGAATATTTGTGAGCACTGCGGACACACAGAACCTGCAGGACATGCTGAGCAATTAACATAAGGGCAAAAAGCCACCGCATAAACCTGAAGACAAAGCCCAGCTTGTACTCAGGGACCCTGCCAGCCCAGGCTGACACTGACATTTGCAGTGAGCACTGAACCCAGGCTGACTGAGCTGGTTCAGGGTTGGTTGCGAACGTCTCACACGGTCACATAAATGACCCAATACAGGTAGAAACTCGGATTTAGTTTAAAAAGTCTGCGGAACTTCAAGAAAAGCAATTCATGCTTTGCCAACAGTGTCTTAAATGGAACTAACAATTATTGAGGTTTGACATTATTTTATTTCCCTTAAACGTAGAATTAGTGCAGCAATGGAGGTTCAAAGACCCTAACAGCACAGCAGTTAAGAACAGCATCTATGAAATAGTCACTGAAATTTAAATCATCAGCTAATAATACCAGGTTTGTAACATGTTGCCTTTTTATAAAATCAGAATATTCAGTAGTGTCTTGATGTTTTAAGGAAAGTTTTGGACACATTTCATCTTCCTTTTACAAATGCCCCCAGTCATGAGAAACGTATGACTGTTTACTTTTTAATGTTTTTTGGGGTTGTTTTTTGGTTTTTTTTGTTAAACTGTCAAAACAATTACCTCATTGGAAGCCACGTCTTGGCATAGAGACAGTGGAATGAAGAGTGATTCTCCTCTGTGGACAACAAAGCGAGCTGTTCAAGCTGGCTACCCTTGGAGAGCAGCTTGCTCCAAGATAATGTGGGAGATAAGTGATTGCACTGATTCTTTTTCATGTTACAAAACAGTTCGATGCTTATGAAGGGATCAACCTGTTCTTTTGAATCAGACACAACAGAAGGAAGACAGGAACTTCTGGGAATAATAACGAACTGGGAAAACACATTTCTGCAAGGTTTTTATTTCCTCCCACTGGTGTCCTTGAAACAGAGAAAAGTGAATTTTAACACCCATGCCAAAATACATGATTTTATAAGAGGCACATGTTACCTTGGAGTGCACGTGGCATAAGTCCAAGCTCATTTCAGTGTGAACAAAGTAACAGATTTGATGAAAAGTGCCCTTGAGCATGTACCCCCCTTTTACACCATTACTGTGGGACATTTTTTTTTTTCCCAGTGAAAGTATTGTACAAGGGCCTTACAGGTGAATTAACCCTTTACTGAAATTTAAAAGGTTGCAACCTCTCTTTTCCTCTCCTCACAGGAGGAAGTAAAGCAATTGCTTTACCATACTTAATCGCTGTAAAACTATCAGACTGGTAAAATGGCAAGGTTACACAAGAATAATGCCCAGGGCCTGATTCTGCAGGTGTGATGCACAGCGACTGTCCCAGCCTCCATCTATACTGTGTGTGCTCCAAGCGCGAGCACTGGCATTAGCCCAGTGCAGCCTCCTGTCTCACCGCAGCTATGCCCAAATTAGGATGCAGGCAGATGTATGTCTCAGCTGGGAGATGGCAAACACTAGAGTCACGTTCCTGGTTTAATTGACAGATCTCTGACAGACGAGATCCCTGACAGCTGCTTAAGGCTTCTCCTAAATTCTGCTCCAGTCTGTAGTCAAGCAGGCAGGTGTAAAGTCACACATGGTTTAAGTTAAACTATTATACATTGAGCTGGAATGGAGAAGTGCCCATAAAATCAACACTAGTGTCTGCCTGAAAGCGATCTCTAATATCATAGCTGCAACCAAGGTCTGCCCGTGCAAGCACTTTTTTACCTCCCCTCTCCCCCATTAGGGTTAAGCTGTCCCATCTTCCCTCCTGTCAGTGGGGAAGATGTAGCAGAAATCAAAGTAGGTGCTGGTCTCTACTGATACCTTTACTAGTAGTTGCTTTCCTGGCCTCATTTGTTCAAACGCTTTTCTTCCTGTGAAGCAGTTCAAAGGCACATACACCAGGACGATAGCGAATGGGGCATGAGATTACAAGATATGAGCAATAGGTTGACATAAATACTTCATCTAAGCTTGGATTGCAGTTAGCTGTCGCTGAATACCTGTGTTGAGCTACATCAGATGGAAAGCACCTTTTAAAAGTCTTATTTAAGTGGACTTCAGTATTTGCCTTGAGTCAAGTGGCTCTTCAGGGTATTTACAGAAGGCCAAATCCTGTCACAGAGCCATTCGCCTCTTGGCACAAATGTCACCAAGGTTATGTTTAAGGAAATGCAACCATAAAGAGGAAAGCTTGAACAGTGTGACTCAGCAACATGAAAGTGGCCCCATGAAAGAAGAGCTTGCAAACCATAATTAATGGACTGGAAATTATTTAGAAATAACACTAGATGAAGCAGAAGGTTTTAGATGTATTTTACCTGGTTGGGTGGTACGTAACTCAAGTGTGCCCACAAAGGTCAATAAAAACATTTCCACTGACCTCCAAGAGGCAGCATCTGATGGCAAATAGACCAGAAGTCCCGAAGAAACACATATTGGAAACAACATTTCATGCATACATTTCTGAACTTCCCAACCACAGTTGTTCATGATCCATATTAAGTACAAATGTTTCATTTTCGGAAGTGCCAGGGCCTGAGAAATGTGATGATCCCTCACAGGATTTACTGAGCTGCAGTCCTGGCACCTTAGGTTGAAAATGTTGGTCTAAATCGTTCAAATACATGCATAGATAGCCTTCATCAGAGCAAATGTCTGCTCATCTGTACAGAAACACAGGTAAATTAGACCAACTACATAAAGAGATCATGTAACAGAAAGGTGAGGAGTCATTTTTTTCCAGTGGTTAAAAGGCCTCAATACTGTCCACCCTTAGTAAATCCATTTTTCTGTGTTTTTTTAGCAAGATCCCAGAAAAAGCAGTATTAATGTTCCTTGTTTCATATTGGCTTCTTCCATATTCTTTTTACAGAATAAAATAAATTTGGACTTTGCCTTAGAAAACTGCATTACTAGCACTGTTTACCAATAAACTTTATTATTGAAGCACCTTTAGAAAAGAGACAGTTCCAGGCAGGCTTACCCATCACTTTTAATGTTTGTCTTGGATTTCTCATATCCTAAAGCCAGGCATCCTGGGATGTTGGAGTCAACACCATCAAAAGCACCTATAAATCTAAGAGTTGAGCACAGCCCTCGAAAAAGTAAATTGTTGCCATTCTTTCATCTCCCTTGAGATACTGGAAACATTCAAAGTCATGTTGGGCAAGGCTCTGAGAAGCCTGATCTGGTTGAAAGTGTCCCTGCTTATTGCAGGGGACGTTGGACTAGATGACCGTAAGAAGTCCCTTCCAACCTGAACTACCCTCTATTTCTATGATTCTATAATCAGGGGGAGAAAAAAAAAAAAAAAAAGAAAAAAAAAAAAAGAGAGAACTTAAGATAAGTGTAGAGTCTCCCAACGAGTGCTGCATCTCCTCGTGACCAAGGGCTGCTCTGGGTGTGGACAGCAGTAGTGACCTAGTGCTCAGGGAAAAAATACACAGCAAAGTCACCATCACGGTTCACAGTATCCAGAAGGACCTTTACCAGCTGCAGCTGACACCTCTATTACAGTCACCATCTGGGAAGGTTTTCAAAATGCTTTCCAACTCAGGAAAAGCTTGGGCAGACTCAAGTTTGAGGCTCCTTATGAATCATCCCCCAGGATCTTGGTCACCACTTTGTTCACAGGACACAAAAAAGCACGTGGCTCAGCACTGACCAGCGTGTTTAAACACCAGAGCCCAGCACCAGGCAGAAATAACCTGGATCTCAAAGCAGCATATGTGTATCAAACCCACATTTTACCAAGCTTAGCCGAGTTATACAGTCCTGAGGTTTTTAAAGTCTTCCTGAGTTTAGATATGTGCAGCAGCTAGTGAACAAAGATCTGTTCTTACAGGAAATGTTAAGTTACTATTAAAACATAAATACAGACAAGGGAGAGAGACATCTGAATAAGTCTTTCGCAGAAATTAAACCTTAAATTTCCTATTTTTCTTTTTGGCATGATCCAAATACCAACAGTAGAACTGTTTGAAACTACTGAAGATAAAATAGAAACCCTCTTTGCAAGCAGAAGCTATCACAAATTGTATAAAAATGAATCTTTATCTGCAAAAAGCTGTATTTCCATAGTTCTCTCAGTAATCTTTTCTAGTTCAAATGCAAAGCATGCGTTTGTAAATATGGTGTTTCAGTTGTGTGTGTTGTTAGAAAGCAAATCAGCCCAAAGAGATGACACTGAAACAGCTGCCAGTCCTGCTAAGACACACAGTGACCATAATGTCCTATGGCTGGAACAAATGCAAGATTCAATAGATAATTTTTAACCTAAAGTACAGAACTGTCCAATTAAGAACATCCTTTAAATCAGGCATTGGCAATTACTCTGAACATTATAGAACATCAGTTTCTCTGACCAGAAATGTAAATACTATCCTTTAAGGGGGGTGGGTGGGGGTGAAATTTTTGTTAAAGCTATCTTAATTAAATGCAGCATCTGGCAAAGAAGATATTTACATAGACTGAATTTCACTGCAATGTATGATAATTCTGTGTTCCTTCTTCGGCTACAGAACTGTCCTTCCCTATCATGCCACATACCATCAGCTTTTTCCTTCCTGTCTCTGTATACTAGATATTTTTGGCTATGTAATTAGAGGATTTTGTCAGTTTGCTTTGCCTTTTTTTCCTTACATACAGACACTAATTGGGTTCAGAACCCCACCAAGACCCTCAAGAACCTAGGGTCATTTGGTAAAAAAAAAAATCACCCTTGATAGTTTCAGCTCTCTCTTATATTTTCTTCATTATCCATATTTTCACATTTTGTATAGCAAATTACTATAGATTAGGGCAATTTCTGTTTTATATTAAACCTAGCCTGGCAGAGAAGTGAAATGTTCCTGACAGATTTCCTGAAGATGGATTAAAGGCCGCTCTAAAAAGACACAGGCTCTCAGCTTGTGTTGTCATCCTATCTTAGACCCTTAGATCATCATCTAAATGGTCAGGATGGCTGGTCAATTTTTAGACAGAGAGTCATGACATGGAGGGAAATTGGGTTAGCGATTCAGTAGGAGGCACTCTTACCTCTGAAGCAGCATTGATCTAGTGCCCTGGTAACATATTGCTAAAAGGAAGCGTGCTGTTGGAAAGTTTGACTGTTGGCTGGGGTGGAAAACCTCATGACCACTTGTGGTGATTAATGGAAACGGAATGGAAAAATTAAAGATCTTATTCCACTTTTCACAAGAGCCGGGCTGTTAAGCTAAGTCCTGTGGCCAAATTCCAGGTAACTACATTCAGCCTACCTAAATACTCCTAAAAGTTATATTTGAATATACTGTATTATTCTTAACTTCCTACCCTCCGCTGGTATGTAGCATTTCTACACACAGCCACAGCTGAACAACAGCTTCATTGTACCTTTGAGCAGCACTGTGACTACATGGGGTGAAGAGTTTTTGGTGTATTTAAAGTGCTCTGAGATTCTTGAAGGTGAAAGACTGTATGCACACAGTGTATTTTATTCTTAGTTTTAACTGACATGGCCCACTCTTAGCTAAAATTAGACATACAGTATTATTTACACAAAGTTTTCTCCCCCTTTCCTGAATGTAACAGTGAAAAAATATCCTCCACCTAGCCTAATTCTATGATTTTCTTCTTTAATGAAAGAATAGAGGTGTTTTTTAAAAATTAACCCAGTGAGTTAAACTGTTGTAAATGTGGCAGAAATATCCTAGCTAGGAATATATTTCTGAACTCTCTATATATCTACTTATAGGTTTTATATATCTAAGATGAAGAATGTAGTGGTATTCTTAGACATATGTTTTCAGTCTCTCATTCACTGTAGCTAAAGGTAGGACTTCCTTTGTTTAACTTCCACAAAATACAGAGGACAGTAAATTGAACAATGACCCAAAGAAACGAGTTGATTGTCAAAGATGCCCAGGAAGCAATACAAGCTGCTGGTCTTTAAATTAAATTTGAGCAAAAGAAATCTTTATTTTTACCCAATTCTAAATTTTGCCATACCTCACCTATTCTATGTTATAATCCAATATGGGGGAGACTCGATGTATACATAATTTCTGGTTCTCGATCTCTATCCATCCAGAGCTCAGAGTAGTGTTGGAACCAGCATTGGTTTTGAGATAACTTCATTTCAAAGCATGTAAACACTAAACAGTGGTTGGAAAGGTTAAAAAATAGGACTAAATGTATTGATTAATTGTTGGGACCATATGATTTGTCTGTCTGGGGCTCCCACAGCTTTCAACCTCCACCTCTGTCTTGGCCTCTCACACCTTTTAGAAATCCACCTCTGTCTGGGCCTCGCATCCATATTTGGCCTCAATCTCTGTCAGAACCTCCCACATTTTTTGGGCTCCAACACATTCTTGGCCCTTACCTTTGTCTCAGCCTCCAACATCTTTTCAGCCTCCATTGCTGCCTAGGCCTCCTCATCTGCCTGGGCCTCCCACACCTATTTGGCCTTCACCTCCATCTTCAACTCCCACATCTCTATGGCCTCCAACTCCTTGTGGGCTTCCACCTCCACCTGGGCTTCCCACATCTTTGTGTCTTCCATCACTGTCTGCGTGAAAGGCCACACCTTTTGGCCTCCACCTCTGTCAGAGCCTCCCATATATTTTGGGCCTCACACACCTTTTTAACCTCTACCTCTGACAGGGCCTCCCACACCTTTTTAGCATCCACCTCTGTCTCGGTCTCCCATACCTCTTGGCCTTCCCACCTCTCTCTTGGCCTCCCCGTTAATTCCTTTCATCAGAGACACTGGAATGCCTTTGTAATTCTACAGCTCTGAGCTCAGATGGTTTGTATCAACTCCTGAGATCCTTCTTAAATTTGTAATGACACCATACTTTAGAAAATTAGCAGATTTGGCCCAAGGCTAGGCTGTACTAATTCTCCTTTTGTGTTTTTTAAAAACGCTAGGATTTTAACACAGCTACTGTCACTTCTATTTATTGGTTTTGGCAAAATCTTCTATTGAACCCTATTTGTTCCTCATTTGGAAAGGACCACACGGACATTTTGTTTCTTTGGAGGAGAGGGGAACAAAGAGAATCAAATAAGGGTGATTAGAGGATAAAAAGAAAGTATGTTTGGAATGAGTCCATGCTTGCTCATGCTAGGCTTGTCTCCATCTCCTACTTCTTGAGGTACTAAGGTTTGTAAAGTACCTTATCTCTCTGGGGCCTCAGGTTTTGTTATCTGAGATAATGACAGGGCTAAGACCAAGCATCATTTTCACTACTAATGTGTTCTTCCTGAGCACACAGAGCCACTGTGAATAGGTCCAACTAGTCCAAAATGAAGAGGAACGTGTGAGAATGCTGGCCATTATCAAGACAACAAGGATGCCAGAACAAGTTTTTTCTGGTAGTTGGACTCCTTCTGAAACACGACTTTGCAACACACATCAACGGAACACAAAAATGCAGGACACAGACTAAGGAGACCGAACGTCAAACCTCTTGGGATTTCTACAGCCTGTCTTTCTATGCACTACATTATTAAGTGAAATTAAACACACTGCCTTGTTACCATGAAGAAGGTAATTTTGTCATGAAATTTAATTTGTGCTTCACCATTTTGTTCTTATTTAATTACATTTCCAATATGGATATGACACCAAAATTGTATTTATTCTTCTGATCACATTTCTTTTCATGCACAAAATATTAAGGCATGCCAAGCATTTCAATATTTCTCATTGTTTTGGTAAAAAATATTTTTTTTTATGCCAAGTACTTTACATGTCATAGTAACCCAGTGCAATTTAAACAGTGGATGTCCAAAGCCATAATCACTATTTTTTCTAGTCAAATACTGGAACATTTAGTTGGACGCTGTATTTGATCTCGCTGGCTCCTTATGCTAACTTCAATATTGCCAATCAAAGCAGCCATGGGGACAACGAGTATTTCCTACAACTATCAGTCCAGTGCACAGTATATCAATCGTTCATTCCAGCTGCACAGTAATGTTTCCATTTACTTTAATCATTTCATTGTGTTCACATTTACCATATTTCTTTTTTTTTTTTCTTTTTTTTTCCCCGCTCTCACAGAAGCTCATGCTCTCTGTTTTTCATGAACTTTTATCAGCACCCCTGGAAAATGGGAGGATACAATCAATCTAAGATTTGGTAATATAATTAATCTTTTTTTTCTTGATCATTCATGCTTTCTACATCCAGGAGGTTTAGAACTGTCCTTAAAATAATGGTAACCTCAAAATCAGGCAGGTTCTAAGGGAAGGTACCCCCAAGGTTTCTATGCTATGAAGTTTTTAGTCAATTTTTTCACATTTTAATTAAACATGTTTGGTCTGATAGAAAGAAATTAAAAGGGTTCTATTTGACACAGGAAATTTTAAAAACAAAGGGATTTTCAATGGCAGGCAGCCAGCAAGGAAACTTGATCTCGGTCAGTTTTATTAAAGTAACTTTACACTTTTGACATTTGCCTTTTCCCAATAAAACTTCTTGAACACTTGCAAGAATAAGGAAGTTAATATACATAAGCACAAGGGCAGATGGGCAAAAGCCTCGCTTGTTAGTCAAATTTCAACCTTGATTCAAAATAGAGAAAACTTACATTAGCTACATCAGGCAAGTAATAAATTACCACACACTTGAAGTTCATAGGCAAAACTGGGCTTGAAGTCCTAAATTCTGTGACACAGCCTGACAAATCAGGTCTCCCTTTACAACATGGAAACCTGACCCTCTAAATAATATTATGACTGCTATAATGGCTTAGCCTGGTCAGTGATTACCTCCTAGAGTTTTATAAATTATTTAGATGTACTAAAACTGGCAGGCTGTACATAAAAATTCTTTCACAAAAGCTTTCTCTCCAGCAGAAACTAGGAGAACCGGGTGTATAATGACTGCAATCCAAACTTTCTCCAGTCTTTGCTGAGTTTCCTAGAAATCACATGCATGTTGCTGCATGCTGTGCTTTTCCATTTCTGAAAACATATGTCATGCAGTGGAACTAATTCTGGAATCCTGTATAGCTTGTGCCTAATTCTGTCCAGCTTAACAGCGGAGCACTTTGTTTGCAGCATATAAAAGAGACAATCAGTGGAACCTTATTAAACTTAGTATTTCAGATGGTCAGAATATGATTTCATGAAACATTTAGAGTCATGTTAGTAAAAAATCTTCACAGTTTAATAGGCAATTAAAAAGCATTAAGCAGCTTTCAATATAAAGCTGAGTCCTGCTGTTTCAGATAACAAACAAGTGTTAAAATGTAAAATAATTTCAGTTACTGGTTAGAACCTTTTAGGAATGTCACTGGCCTTTTTTTTACCTTTGGCCTCTATATTGCCCTTCGAAGTAACTGCTGCTTACAGTATTATTCTCCAATAATAAAAACTGGGTTTATTCATAAGGTCTTTATAATAAGGGGATTATAACTGAGACTCTTTGATACTATAATTATTAAGCACTGCTATCACAATAAATATAGTAATGACATTGCCAGTGGCACTTGGGCGTGTAGCAGTAAATTCTGTTGCGCTTTCTGGAAATTAAATGCAAAGTCATGAAAATGGAATATGAAAGAATATTAATTTTTTTTTGTTTATGAATTTTTATAATAGCTGTTTGAAGCTCTTACATTACAAAGAAGCTGCAATAGCAAAGATTTTTGTGTCATAGTAAGAAATAAGAAGAAAACCTAGGCCCAGGGACTACTTAGGGAAAGAAAGACCACAGCACTGCGTCTGTGGCTGTCAAATGAAAGGATGGTTTCTCAGATAAATTATGTCTCTCATTATTTGTGGATATCCACTGAACCTTTCTGCTTTTACATATGGACCTTCAAAAAACCAAATGCGTTCTTTTTTCAGTTAACAGCAGTCCTGTTTTCCCTCCATCAGTTTTCACTTAACTCTCTCTGTTAGGATCATCATAATTCAAAAAAGGTCAGCCCTGGTAGCCCTCATCCGTTTTACATCCAGCCCAAGTTCAAAGTATTCCTCTATCTTCTGTCCAATGGGACTTATCTCACAAAAAGCTCTGCTTCCCCATCGCTGTCCTCTGAGCAATTCACTTTAACTGCAAATCCTCACTTCTTGCACCTTGTGATGGGCTCTTTTTCCAGTTTCTAAACTTTATTTTCCCAACTTCATTCATCCCTTGGCAGAAGGAGAAAGGTAGGAGTAACCGGCTTAGAAAACAGGGCTGCACAACACGTCAATGTGTTTGAGATAATTTCTGGGTTTTGCACCTAAAAGAGAACACGCCACTAAAGACTTTCTCAGTTTGCATCAGAAACAGAGGGGCAAAGGAAATTGTAGCTGACAGTGCCGTGAGACTGAAGACCAGTGAGATCTGGTCAAAACTTGGAAAAGCTTTTTTGTTCAACAATTTGGAAGTTTTTTTTTCCCCGTGCAGGACTCTAGAAAAAAAATCATATTGGAGTTGGAGGGCAGAAAAGGAGGAAGAGAAGACAGAAATAATGTTCATTCATTTATTGCTTTATTGATTCTTTTTTTTCCCTTTTTTTTCCCTTTTTACATCTAGCTATAAAGAATAAGTTTCATTTTTTAAATAACTAAATATTAGTAAAGGACGTGAATATCTGATGTACACCTTTGTTTTGAAAACAAGGCACTTATCATGAAAAAGGATCTTATTTTAAAACGTTGAGAAAATCTAGGAGTTGATTTTGATATGTTTGCAGGATTAATAGAATGATGCACATTAATTTCATCCCAGAAATATTAGAATACCGGGTGAGTTTTTAAAATGTTAGAGATGTGTGAAAACAGGCTAATGACTATAATGAATTTTTCCTATATTTGCCCCTTATTGTGACACTGGAAATTGCATATTTGTAATTGAAGGAGGAACTAGATTCAGCATGAGTAGTGTTAGTTAAATAATACATCCTGTTACTAGATTTTTAGAATCTATTACTTCTTTTTGTGTGTGTGTGTGCGCGCATTATATAATCCCTACTATAATGAATGTTCAACTAATAAAGGTGGAACAAGTTACTAAATACTGTTACTTTTTCCATGTCTGGATTTGCAGCTTTCCACAACAAAAGAGTGAAAAATTGAGGAATATGTAGTTACACAAACCTCAAAAATGCAGTCAGGGAAAAAAATATGCTTTGTGCTTTGCTAAATGCTGATTGCTCCACAGTCAGAAAGTGAAATCACTTTTGCAGCAGAAGGGAACAGTAAGGAAAAAAATTATACAAAATGACATCAGCATTAATTTCTCTCCAACCCCCAGCAACGTTCATCACTCAACCTTTTCTGAATGTTGTCAGGTTTATTTTCACAAATGCTGTTTTGCATGAGAGTTCATAAACTGATTAGTTGGTTGGGTTTTAGCCGAATAGATTTCCTGCCCGTTGGAGCTATTCAGGGTGGTTCTTGAACGAAGGCCTAGAGCTCCGCTAGTGTTAAAATTAGAACATATGACAGCTTCAGAGACAGCTATATATCACAAAGGCAGCGCAGCTCTGCAGCAGACAGCCTTTGAACTCTGAGGGGGAAAAAAAACTACATGGAATGAGAACAGATGGAAATTTGTCAAAAGCTTATAAATCACCACTCCTAATTTCTGAACCTTCAGTATAGAAGAAACCTGTATGAACCCAGATTTGGATTCCCCTTGATTCTGCTGTCACCATCCCTATGCCAGTTAATACAATAACATGAAATCATAAGTCTTCTTTAGTACAGATACTGGTATCTGACAGAAAGAGAAAGAAAAGCGTCCCAGGAGCAAAACAACCATCTATACCATGAATCTCAAAAAATGTCTGCACAGAACCTCACAAGTCTGCATGAACAGCAGTGCTGTCAAAAATTATGTTTGAATAATGCTGTTTGATATATAAATAATAAGTTATTACAAAGCAATGATAAGGCTCATGTTGATACTCATGCTGTCAGGGAGAAGCGAAATGAAGGAATTTATATGCCAAGGATTCAAAAATATCGCATTGTAAGTTTTAAATATAATTGAATTGATTTCTTGAAAGAAGAGGTAAATGGAAGAAAGGGCATTCAAGGTCCTACTTTAGTCATCAGAGAAGCCTATTTTTAACAAGTATGAAAACATTCAGCTTGCAGTCTCGCAAATACTGAGCAGCGAGAGGTCAGGTCACTACATACAGACGACCAAAAAAACGTAGACAAATAAGAAGAATCTGTCCTTGAAAGTACACAGGCAACCACAGAAACCCCAAAGATATCCTTTGATGCTTCCGTTGCATCCTATGGCTGTTTACACAAAATAAGAAAATAAATAAGAGACTGAAAGCATAGCATGAAAAGCTCTGAAGCATCGTTCTGTTAAGGCAAGTGCTGTCTAGAGCATGGCCTCAGGTTGAGCACGAGGCAAAAGGAAATCCTGCCCATCTCTTTCTTTTGGGGAAGTAACCTCTAGAGGTATCTGTAGAGGTTCCTATTTGTTAGGGAATAGAGAAAGGCAAGCTGCTGGCTGGAGACTTTCAGGAGGGATAAATGCTCATGATCAGCTTTCCCTGGGAAACTTTGGACTCTGGGGCATCACAGTTCTGTAAGATCTTTTCGTCTGACAGCCAGAAAAACAAGCAAATAGCAAGCCCATAAAGTGACTGCCAGCACTTATTTTCATTCCCCTTTCCCTCTTCCTTCTCTTCCTGCGTGTTTACTGCAGGAAGGAAATGTTCAGTCCCCAGCTTTAAAATAACCTCTGGGTCACACGAGGTTATTTCTGGTTGCCCACTATATCTGTAATACTCCACTTCCATTCCCTAATTGCATCTGTAGCTCTCCTCACCTTTATGCCTTAATATTTCAATTATTCACTGTCATTCTGAAGCACTTACTGTGTTTCTCCTGCATCGTGTACAAAAACAAGTCCAAGATATGGTTCATTACTATTGTTAGCAACAACTGTGTTTCTGAAAGTGTTAACTGCTCCTGGCTTCCTCTCCTGATGGTTAGCAGACTAGCAGGTCATTAACTGCTAGAAGTGACCGGTTTTTTAGGGATTAGGTTTTAACCTTTTGAATTCACACAGTCCACACAGGAGTCATTCTGATGAGCATTTTACTTTTGTCCCTCTTATCACTCTTGGGCTTCCCCCACAGTGTTCTAGCTTTTGGTATATCACAAAGAGGGTTTTTCTCTTTGTTCGTTTTTGGTGAAGACCTATTTGGTCAGTGGAAGGCGTGTGAGGATAGCACAGACCAATGCAAAGAAAGTGTACATGGATATTCAGTTAACTCTCTCCATGCTAGCATTGCCCTGCGGACATTCCCAAGCTAGATACCAAACTTTTGGAGACGGCTTTTTTTTTTTATGAGTTGTAGTGGAAAGTAGCTTTATTTGTCTATTTTTAGAGAAAGAGAGATAATCAGAACTTGTTTCAACCATGGTTAAAAGCAGAAGTCACCTTTCTAGCCCCAAGTCTAGAGCAGGCTCCCCTCACCCAGAAGCTTGGTTGGTGTCTTAGCTTCTGGGCAGGGAGGAGACACATCTTTGCCATCTGCCTGCTTTTCCCTAGTCAGCTGCGAGGGAGGTAGGGAAAAAGCCCTCTCCTTCTGACCCGCTGTTAGCTCAAAGACAGAGAGGGAATAAAAGGTAGATTAAGGATTACTGGACTTCTCCTTCCCTTTTCTTGTGTGTCTGAGGAGGAGGAACAGCCTCAGCTTCGTTCCTCTCTCCACCACTCTTGGTTCCTTCTAAATTGGGAAACGACACAAAAATGCTGAGTCCAGAGAAAGTATTCTCTGCCGATCACATCACCATTCAACAAATTCCGTCCATTATCAACCACTGCTCACCACAGCTCTTGCGACACTTACAGGTTTCTGCAATCAAGAGATTGCCTGAATAATATCCCAGGCAATTTCCATTTATAATTTTCATTATAGAAGTAAGCCTTGACACTTGACACAACTCAACAACATGAAGCACAAGTTCAGAAAAGTAAGAGAGTCCAACGTGCATAATTTAAAAAAAAAAAAAATCTTAAAAAGTTTTAAATCACTTGTGATTTTTTTTTCAGGCTTAATTCAGGAATTTTGAATGCTTGAGGTTGACAATACTGAGATACAATTTGGATTTTACGACACTACTGAATTGTCACATCATACGTAGCAAACTATAATCACATTTGATGACCTTTCCATGCAATTTGCTTTCTGCTTATCGCTTACAACAATAGTGTTTAATGGTGTGGAATAGAAAGATGTTAGTAAAATGGATATGGTACCTCAATGGTAGAGGGTATATTGTGACACTGACCATATGTGTGAGATTAACAAATTTATAAAGGTTCTAGTTAAACACGAGCTAAAATGAGTAATGTTAAGCAGAGAGAAGATCAATTTGTAGTAGAGAAATTAAGCAGTCTGAACCTTTCAGAAAATTACTAAAATATGTGGATTGGTTTTTACTTTTAAGCATCAGTCGCACGGGGGATCTAGCTGATAGCACTGAAGAGGTGGACTTTGGACAACTTCAAAATAGGACTCATCAGTAAATCTACACAGAATCTACATAGAACACAGACTCTTAAATCCAGACCTATGATCCTGTAATCAATTGATGTTGGAGGAATATGACCTCCAGAAGTGCATTCCTTTTTCAATGCAGAGTTTGCTACATACTAGGAGGTGTTTCTGGGCATGCCCTGCACTGCGTTTTGCATTAAATCAAGACTGGACAGAATACAGAAACATTTCTTGGCCTATCCAAGCTCAAAACTGGGCACAGTTTCACTTAAAACTTTAGTGGTCTTCAGTGAGCTTTCTAATAAATTTGTGATGATATTAATATCCATAACAAGACCCCATGGGACATTCACACGCCTTTCTGCTCAGCGGCATTTGGGATGACTGGCAGAGTGATCCCAGAGGGTGCTGCATAAAACTGGTACATCACCAGAGGAACAGAAAACTACATGCAAATCTCAACCCAGACTAGACACAGAAAGCTGAAAACCTACAGGAGCATACCAGCTTTCCAATGAAGCCAGGTCACTTTGGACAGCTTCCAGAACCACAATTTAGGCATGTCCATTACTTTTTTCCAGTCCCATACACCTAATAAATATTTTGGTGATATTACAGCGCCTAGTAACTGCTTGTGAATTCATTTTCACCTCATGCCTCCTCCACACTGATTCTTGATTTATTCACATACAGCTCTGCTAAATGATTTGTGGAGTAACATCTCTCTCTTATTGCAAGCTGAGTAAGGCAGAAACCCTCACATGGCTCCATATTGTTTTGAAGAATAGGCTGAAGCACCATTCTAAAAATATTTCCTTTTCTGATATCCAAAGACAGCTTTCACTTGATTAGACACTCCGTCTATCTATATCTGCTATACAACCTTTCCTGGGCAGATGAGGTGAACACATATGTCACCATTGGAAGTATTTCAAATATCCTTCAGCATATTATTGATCTACAGTTTCATAATTAACTGACATGGAGCTGGATTTACTTTTCTGCTTAAGTGTTTATGCTTAGTTTTCTTCCTTCTCCTCACAGGGGGAAGAACTGCTTGGGGAAAAGGAAGGGGAAAGCTTTTCTACAGAGCTAATCAAGACATCAGCCATCACATAATGTTCTGATGTTTGGGAGTACCACATAGTGGTACTCTCAAAATACTCTTATACATCACTGTTCCTCCCTTTCAAGCCAACACATCACAGATGACAAAAGAAACGTGCCACAGACAGGGCTATTTTGCGTGCCAGCAAAACACCAAGGGGTCTATCTGATCCATCCTGCCGCACTTCGCCTGACAGCAGATCAAAAGTCTGTCTGCTTCTCTGCCTATACTCCCCACTTCAAAAAGAAATAAAATTAAATTAACAACAAAGTCAGAGTCCATTATATGTGAGCAAATTCTCTTCACAGTCTTAAAGTTTTTCACAACATAAAAAACCCACCGCTGCTGCCCAGCGAGGAGATGGTCGGGAAACTCAGCTCAGCACTGAAGGACAGCCCTGTGCTATGCTGCGTATCAGCAGCAGAAGTGTGAGGTTTAAGAAGAAGATTGGGCAGGACTGTGGAGTCCCCTGGAGATGCTGTACTGGAAAATACTGGGGAATTCACGGGACTGAAATAGATTTTAAGGGAGAAACGACACAGAGAGACAAAAGAATTAAATTATGAGGTTTTGGGATTTTTTTCAGAACTTCTTAGATGTCAAAAGCCCGAATTAGTGTCCATGATATATATAATTCCTTTTCTCTAGCTAGGTCCAACATCCATTTCTATGGATAAAAGGTGGGGATTTCCCTCCATCCAGAAAAACTAGATTTTCAAAACCATGCTCCAAGCCCATATATCCACATGCCCAAGCTTGGTCCTCTCTCCGTTTCACTTCTGAATAGTAAGAGAAATAGAGCTGTGGAGCACACTGAAGTACTTAATATCAATAGTAGTTTGATTACAGTGTACATTTATACAAGAAAGAGAAAATATTGGTTTGGAAAAGAAAAATAAGAATTGATGGCAGGATGATGAAGCCAAACAAAGGGAAAATGGCAGAGTAACATATATAAAACACTGAGGATAACCAACAGTTGGATCATGTTAGTGAAAGAAGCCTTAGCCTTCAAATCAAGATCAAATCGCTTTCTCGTAGATGTTTCTTAGCCAAAGATTAATTTATTGGCTTGTGGGGAAATCTTACAAATCTGTCATGTACAGAAGGTCAGACTATACATTCTAACACTTCCTTCTGGCTTTAAACATTATTGATCAAATGCTTAAGTACTTGCTTAAATCGTATTGATTTTAGCGGGGCTGGGGTATGGCTTTAAAGTGAATAGGCAAATGTTTTATGAATCAGAATGGGTAGTCTCTTTACTGGACAGGAAAAAAGCTGTGACCTTTTTAAATTTAGCAAATCAGTATGATAGGAAACAGTGTGAAGTTACATAATTCTGAACAGTCCCACAGGTTTCTGCTTTAAAAGGACCAAAGCAGGCAACATTTTCATGTGAGCAATTTTCCATTTACTAGCATATTCTTTAAAAACATTATCTCTTCTCCTCTGTACCTGTATAATTTAACTGATATTTGCAACATACCAATCACTAGGGCTTAGTAAAGATAGAAAATTCTCAAATCAAAGCTAAGTAACTCACTCTCAAAGAAAGCTGATTTTGGTACATGGTATAATGTAGTCATCTGTTATCCCAAAGCTGGTTTTTCAAGTAAAATAACTAATGCATTAAGTGTGAACATCAACCTTCTTGACACAGTCAGCAATTTGTAGCTCTTACACTGTCCAGATTATTTTTTTAATGATAACACTGAATTGAATGATAACAATTTATTTTTGATTTATTTACCCTATTTCTATAGCATTTTCCAGAAAACAATAAAGAGTTTGCTTAGGTTGAGTGGGAGACCGCTTATTGCACAATTATTTTTATGGCTGCAGAAGAAACTATCTAGCACTATGCATGGGCTATGCTATACTATGCGATATAATAGGTGAAAAATAAACATGGGATCTACAGTTTTAGGCTCTTTGCTTTAGAAATTAACTTCACATCACAAGACTAGCAGTTGCTGAGCCAGATCCCTGCTAGCAACTGGTTGATTTTGCCATTTTAGCAGAATTCAGGTTGAAGGGAGGGATGGGAAGCTTATGGTTTTGAAAGATGCAGAACCTCAAAACTTGCAGATGAAATCTGAACGTGACAGTATTATTTGATACAAGTCCCAAAATGCTTGGACTTTGTCAGTGTCTACTACCATGTAACCACTTTAATTAAACCAGGGAGAAAACATAAAAGAAAAAGTAATTTAGTTTTAATAGCAAAGGCTGCCGTGACAAAATATTTCCACTACTTTTACAGTAATTCACAGGCTTTATACAAAGCCTGCTGGTTACCGAGCATGCTGCTGTTGACTTTGTGGGGCTTGTATTCACACAGCTGTGAACAGCTTTGAGGAGGCAACTTGACACAGAGGACATTTTTGCTGCCTCAGTGGTCTGGCTCCTCTCGTGGTGAAGCACCTCCCTTGCACAACTCTGTGAGGCCAAAACTGCTTTGAGCTGGGTATACTTTCTAGCTTCTGACTGGAACTGTGGGACGCAGTTCTTCATATCACATTTCAAGAACAGCCACTTGTATTTGATGAACCGGAGCTTGGTTTACAGCAGGAAGCAACTTCAGCATATCTAAGACTTGCTGACACCTATAAGTCACCTTCAGTTTCCCACAACCCAATGCCATCCATGTCCCAAGAAGGGCAAGATTTCATTCAAAGTCCAGTCAACCTATGTTCTTAAACATCAAGAAAAGTACTATATCACTGTGAAGAGCGTATACAAGTCTGAGGTAAGCCATCACACCTGCATTTGAACTACAAAGGCTTGCTTCCTTTGACAAAATGTCAGTTTCCAGTAGTTATCAAAAACCCCCAATGTTTTTGTATTGCAATTCAAGGGCCTTTTTTTTTTTCCTCTTATAAAAAGGTTCATAGTAAATGGAAAACCTGGCTTTCCAGTAGCTGTCCCTGGACTTCAAGTTGATCTACCATTCATCTATGCAAAACATGATATAGCACATTTTTGGATGATTGCAAGAGGTAGCCAGGAGGTGCGAAGACCCAGAGATGCACTATCTCAGAGCTGTCTTATGTGGCTGAGGGTCTCAGCACTGCGTGTACCTGCCACATGGTCACCCCAAAATCCTGACATAGTGACCTCTGCAAATGCACAGGTCAGCCTTGTGCTGTGCACACAGGAAGTCCAACAAACCTTAAATTCAACCTCCTTTAAAACAACTAGGAAACTTCCTTTAAACTGTTGTTCCTGGGATTTTCTTTTAGGAAGAGCAGTTATTTTGGGAGAGGTTTTCATAGCAATTTTGCAGGTCAGAGTTAGTGCTGTGTCTGTAAGATGGAGAGCACAGACTTACAGTTTATTAGGAATAGGGATGGGGGACTATGACCTTGCCTCCCAGTCCCCCCCTCACTGCCTTCTTACAGTTTCAAACCCACCCAGGATTGTCCGATTCATTAAACTTCTCTGAAATCATCTGCCAATGAACCTGCAGCCACAACAACCAGGTAAGTGCACTCTGTGTGTCCTATACCAGTGGTTCCCTGATTGCCAGAGTGGGATACAGCAGATATATCTATAGCGTCGATAAAAGCTGTTGCTTTCCAAATATGGCTGGAGTAACACGCGGCCAGGACCAGTCCAAAGTCAACAGTGAGGACCCAGGAATGGATCACACTCCTGCGCTACACTGAAGACACAAACCCATGCTTGCAAAGGGGTCCCCTGCCATAGTCTGCCACAGCACCCGCCTTACAGGCAGTCCTAGGTCATGGACACTCCCATCCAAGTCTCCCACCTGATCTGAAGGAGCCTTTTTAAACAGGGATGAGAAAAGGTCTGTGAGGTATAATTATGCCTACACAAAAGTAATAAGAGAGAGAATAGAGGCAAACAGAAAGATCTTAGCTAGTTGTCTAAGACCACACAATAAATGAATCGAAAATGCTCGACTAGGAATCCAGAGGCTGACTCAATCACTCATTGAGTCACAATCCCTTGCTTTAACTAGTAGATAGGTTTCCACCCAGAACAGCATTTGTTTGTATCCAATATGCCAAAAATACATTCTTGATCTGTGAAAAAAAAAGGAAAATGATACAAAGCAGGTTGCCTAGTAAAATGAGATTTAACCCAATGCCCTTCATCTGTGCTTTAAGGACTCTCTCGGGAGCCACAAATCGGAGCTGTGAGATTATGTGAAGGGGAACAGCATCACAAGTATAACTCTGATGTATCATAAAAATAATAGAAAAGCCCCTTGGGAATGAAAACTTTTGACAGAATCCAATTGAACCCTTTCAAATCAGGAGCTGCTGTAGCCGTGTGGCCAAGCTACCGCACAGCGCCCTGTCAGTATCCTTGTGGGAATTCAAGAAGACAGGAAAACAAACATTTTGTAAATGTTTGAGCGAGGAGGGGGGAAAACTTGATGGTAAATTCATATTTATACTCTCTTAAGTTCTTTCTTTAAACTTAGCTCTGCTGGGATGGCAATGTACTACTCCTGTTGAGCTTTGACTAGGAGAACAGCTAGCCCGAACATCTGCTTTTCTGTTAAATTCAGTGTGTTACAGCACTAATTCATCTGCCAGCTTTCTCTGCACTGCTTCCCTCTCATTCACCTGTTTGACTTTACCTGACACCTAGATTATGAGCTTTCAGAGATCTGGAGAGCATTTCTATTTTGAGCACTTCTGCTTTGCCTTGCCCATGCAGCCTAGGATTTCACTGAGATTCCTCAAGGCTCCTGTAAAATTATATCGTCACGGCTATCAAACCCCATGCTTTCTTAATCTCTATGCTGTGCATATATTTTAGCCCCATACATGTGAAAAGCTCTGTTGGCCAGATTCTGCTCTCCTTCATGCCAGTACATAACACAGAAACATTTAAACTCCACTTTGTTTTTAAATTCAGCATCAGTATTCTTGTATAAAAAAAATAAATAATCACATTGCTGCTACTCTAATAAAATATCTAACTCTTTTTCATATGGAAAAAAGAAAGAAGACCCAGTATATTGCTGCCTCTAGCTGAATTCAGCAAAAATGTTCTTCTCCATCTAGAAACTTGGATAATAAAAAAGGTTATTTATTGGCAGTGTGTGATGTGTGGATGATTACAGTCTGGTAGATATTTAAGGGTAAAGTCCAAAATTGCAGAACAAAAGCTGTTTTCTATTCACATTTGGCTCAAAATACCTCAAATGAAATGGACCACCCACAATCTGACACTTCAAGCTGCAGAGCACTGAACCTGCTGAGAGCCAGTTACGAAAAGTGATACAGTAAGATCATGCTAAAAACAAAAGGAAAAAATGACCCAAGGAGTGTATTAAAAGAATAAGTACGTTGAATGAACAAGAATATGTGCACATTAGAGTTGGACCTTTTGGCCAAACTCATTCATGATGAAAGGACAAATAAAAGGCCTTGTCACTTCAAGGATAAACTCTCCTCCAGGCAGGAAGAGCACCATGAAGCAGCTTGTTTTACGATAGGTTAAGTCTGGCGATAAAGCAAACACCCCACCACTCCCACAGCCTTAATTATTAACCTAAATGTTAAATTTGGGCATCCTGACACATTCTACTGTACTGCAGTTACAACAAACCTGTAATTCCCACCAGAGTGAGACCACTATTTAACATACGTTACATTACTCTTTCTCCTAGTGTTCAAGGGAAGGCTGCTAAAAAAAGCACTGCACTGGATGAGTATGAAGGTAAAGGAACATGCCTTCCCTCATAACATAAAGTTGTTTTGGAAGACTGTGAATGCAGTTTGAAAGTGTTATAAAAAATGCAAGGAACAGAGCTAAAATTCATCAGTTATCACCAGCCCAAACATGCTGGAGTGTATTTTTCAGGCAGCAATTGATAGCATAGCTGCTGCTCCCAAAAATATTTTTTTTTTTTTTTTTTTTTTTTTTTTACGGTGTGTGCATGTGTGATTAGTCTTATTAGCTTAATCTTTTCTGCTGCTGAATGGCCTGATGTGTGCTTACCTTGGGCAAGAAAATCACTTATGAGTTTGAAGTTGAGCCTGTGCTGAGTTGTACTGTTAGATTAAGACTCTCAATCAAAATTTCTCCACATGTAGCTCTAGTTTACCTTTCAAATCTCCTCTAACCATTATTGTCCAGAAATAAAAAAACATATGATTAAATAACTCTCCTTCACTATAGACCCAGTCTTGAAAATTGCCAAACACTAGTCTTACACAGGTGTGCTACAGCAAAATGAGTTTCTTATACCTCAGTTGCAGTGAAATCTGTGCAGTTTTCTCCTCTTTCTCTGAGAGATTTCCAGGAAGTTGCCAGGAAGCCACTGATGCGCAAACAGCTGTTGGGCACGTGCACAGCTCAGCGCGTGGGACCCGAGGAGAGACTTCCTGGATGCTCCAGATTTACCGTGCATGAACCATTGAGCCCATGTATATGCTGATGTGCTTGGCACGTTCAGATTTCCAGATGTCCAGCAACCCTGTCAGAGCAGTAGGGCTACTAGATATCTGACTGCCTTTGATGAATGCACAAAACCCACACTGAAAGAAAAATCTCTAAGCAAAAAGGAGGGCTTGCTAAGAGAATTATGGACTCATAATTGCTCTCAGTCTATTTACTATATAAAGCCTCTATAAATATTGACTATTATCTTTCATTGTACTAGAGTGCAACTATGGAGTCTTTTATTGGCCTTTCATGGGCATTAAAAATCATCCGTCTTAACAAAATGAAAAAAACGTTAGGAAAAAGAAAGTCTTCAAGCCTCCTAGCTTAGGATACCAAAACATTCACTTTTTACTCTCTGCGGATGTGAACACATTTGGTTGTGTTTTTCTGCTATAGACCCTTTTCCAATACTTTCAATTTTGTTTTTGCTGTTCCTCATTAAAAACATTGCATCACTATGTCATGTCTGAATTCTCCTCTAATTTTCCTTTTTTGTAAACAGAAACACAAAATTAAGCCAACAGTTGCAAACAGACATCACCTGCAGTCATGCGAAATCTATTCTAAAATTTAGTCGTCTGGAGAATTCCCATGAACTGTTGGTTTTACGATCTTGAAATAGTTGGACTTGTCTCCGAGTCTATACACTGCTTTGAGTCCTTTAGCAACACAGCCCAGAAGGAAAACTATCAAGCCTTTCCTCTTGGGCGGGAGCCACCAGCCTAACTGGTTGGTCCCTGTCATATCTGTTCATCCTTTCCCCCAACTCCAGCTATTGGGATGCTTCTTTTGAGCAGAACACACTTTGTATGGGAGTCTAAAATACTCTTGTGCTTTATGCGTCAACACAAGTGATACAGAACAAACAAAGATAACAGGGCTCTACATGCACTTCCTGAACGCTTTAGACTTCTACACGTGACGTTTGGGGTAGCCCACAACCCTCCTCCAACCCAAGTCATTTATTTCTATCTTTCTGCCACAGAGCAATATTCTTAACCTGGACTTGAACTAGACCCTATACTCATCATCTCCTGTGTATATGAGCATACATAAAAAGCACATTTGAGTCACTGGCCTTTTCCCACCCCAAATGTCCATCACAAGGATGTTTTTAAAAGCCATGGTTTGTCATCTTTGTCCCTGTTGGGCTCTCTGCTTCCTCTTAAAGAGAGAAAGATGGGAGAGAAGTGGCCCATCTAGCAACCCACTGTAGCAATTCCTGTTGTACAACAGAGTTAAAGGTTCCTCTGTGTCCCCAGTCTGCTGGACACATCACAAACCTTGTCAGCAAATGAAGCATTCCACATACCTTGAGCAAGCCCAGGCTTTGAACATTTTTAGCAACTACTTCCAGATATGAAGCAGAACGAATAAATTACGACTAGACAGATTCCCTAAATAACCGCCACATTCCCTATGTATTATTCTTACTCCTGTCAAGAGCTTAAGACACTCCTTTACTTACACACTGCTAGTACGAGAGAAAACACACTGAATTCGGCATGTATGTGAAAACTGTTTCCTCGGGCAAGTGATTATGGTCTCTGTTGCTTCTCTTGAGTGGTAATGGAGTCCCTAATTGCTCTCCTGACTGATTATGCTGTTCCTGGTGTTTCATTTTCAAAGTACTTAAAGTTCAGGTAAATCACACTTACCACATGACCTTTCCTATTTTATGACTTTTTGCCATGGAAAGGCAAAGTCATATATGTTTCCTTTGTGCTATTTATTTTTACATAAGCTACAGATTTTTAAGTGGAAAAGCACAAGAAATTAATATTGTGAAGCTATTATATCATTGTTAAATTAATCTTTTGTGCAAGTACTTTGCTGGTTTGCGACATCCATAACCATGTGTTTACAATTAAGCCTGTGCTTAAAACCTTTGTGAGAATGAAGGTCTAATTCTTGTCAGCCTTCATACATTCATTCGACTTGCTAAAATTACTTACAGTATTCTGGTGAAATCTTTATTTCCTTCTGGGTTTCTTCTTCCTGCTCTGGAAAATGTATGCCTGTTTACAGCATCTGTTGCTATAACCTCTCTGGTAAACAACCTGGCAAAATACTCATACACACATAAAGCCCTGACGCTCTCTCTCCAAAGCATAGGTACATTTTCTCAAACAACAAATACAAATCCTAGAGAGTGTTTGTTGCTTCAAATAAGATTTTGGCAGAAGTACAGAGAGGCAGTTTATTCAACTGTTCCTCCTGCAGAGAAAAATCCTAAGGCATTTAATAATAAATACCTTAATTTTAGTAATTTTCCACAGCCCTGCAAGAGGAAATGTTATCCTAGTGTGTGGGTCTGAACTTCTACTGAAAAGATGATCCCTCTCTGGTATATTCTGGGGGCTTGGAGAGCAATGTACACACAACCTTATTAACTATCTATATATTCTTCTTATTTAATGCATGCTATATTTATTAAGAATTTTCCATTTCAGCTCAAACTGCACATAAATCTGGAGCGTGCCATTTGGGTTCCTATGGCCATTACAACATCTCAGCTTCTCTGGAAACTTTTGTTTCATTTCTAAACCATTGCAGACATTCCTGTACTAAGTTCATTAGAGAAGTTGCCACTTGTAGCAGTACAGGTCACAGAGGACCTGGCTCTGGTGGTGGTTATATATGAAGCCCTTCCCAGGACAGAGCTTCACAGTGGACTCATGCAAGATCAGGCAAGAAGTGAGACCCGCTCACTCCAGTGGTGCCACTGGTCTTGTGTGCTTGATGGTGGCTACCACTCAGGTGCAGGTGCTCGTCACCCCCTCTTGCCCATCATTTATGAGCAGACTTGGACAATTCCACAGATTTTTGCCCAGAGGAGGACTGCTCTGAAAGCCCAATGAGGCACAGAAGTATTACTACAGCCCCAGAATCCAAATTTTTCTTCCTGACCAACTTTTAACAGGAAGACCCCACGTAAGGAATTTGGAGACTGGAATTTGTGAAGGGGCAGGAACAGGACAGGGCAGGTGAAAGGTCTGCCATAACTGTCTCCTGACACAGGTGAGAAGCCTGAAGGACACAATCACCTCTCTGTGTAGAAGATAATCTCTTTGGGGCACAGCCATCCTTTGGCTATGTTTATTCAGCTTCTGGTACAACAAGGCTGGGAAACTAATATAAACCTGGTAAGTATAAAGTAAATAAGAGCTTTAAAGTAGCAGCAGGCATTGCTGCAAGAGTTAAAAATTCCTTTTTTTTTTTTTTTTTTTCCAGTTGCAATTTTTCAACAACTTCTACTCATTATTGCAGTGTGGCATCTTTTATACTCAACTGAGGAATAAAATGCAATTCATGATACAAGACAGGGAACAGATGTTAGCAAGGAGTATTGGAATACAAAAAGGTATACACTTCACACTGGAGTTAAGTGATTAAATTCAGAGTGCAAGAATTTTTTTAAAGCCTAAAGAAAGGGCTAGTGAAATTCATTTGGAGTTGAACATCTAAATCTCTTTTAAAACCACTTTGACATTTTTAATCATCACCCCAGTTTTACAGCTGGAAAATCTAAGTGATTTTCACATAAGGTAAGATAATAATTTCCCTGTTCAATCTTTGCAGTTGGTCTCAATTTTTATATATTTATTCATTACGCAAAGTTAGAAAAATTTTTCTCAAACCTGTAGACGATCTGAAATCTCTTCTTTGTCACTATCAGAAGTGAGGAAAGTTACATCCACATTGTGTTGTTTAATTAAACTGCTCATCTACCTATTTTTGGGTCCCCGATTGGATAAATGACAGTCATATTAGTACATATTTTAAATTATGTATTTATTAAAATTTAAAATTTTCAGTATTTTTTACTTCATGTTATTAACTACAGTTGATTGCACCCAACTCCTGTGCTGACACTATTTGAAAAAAGAACAGAACTGTATCTTATATTCTAACATAAAACTCCAAATAAACCACATGCCACATCAACATGGAAGCAAAGCACGAGAAAGTAAAGGATTTGCTGCAGAACTGTTGCGATTTCATGCAGAATTTTAATGTTACTTAGCAAGAAATTTCCCTGAAAAAAAACATGAGAAAAAAAGGAAGATTAATGCTCCATCACTTGCTTTTAAGCACATCCAAGCTGTTTCAGTCCAAACAGAAACAGCATACCTTGGAAACTTAATGACCCATTCACTTATTTTTCTGTAAGCAATAAAAGAGCAGCACACATGCAGTGTGGGTTCTGTCACTGAGTCATCAGCAACTTTTGCTTCAGCAAAAGAGGTTTGACTAACATTTATACAGAGGCTAAAAAGTAGCTGCCAGCTAATACGAAGAAATTCTCTGAACTTCTTTAACATGGATTCATAGTGGGGTTTTAGCGATACACAACACAAAAGCTGACATTTTCATGTACATTTGGTACATATGGCATTCATTTATTCTGAGACGACCCATTTCCTTATCATTACAAGAAACAATAAAAAGAGCAGCCAAAGACAAAATGACAGCGAACTTGGTACTCGCGAATGAACAGATACCATATGTATATCATATATACCAAACTGAGTTTAGTTCTGAAACACAACCCATTTTTTTCATAAACCCACATTCCAGCTGTATGTAAACATTTGCTTCTACACAACCTTTCTATTCTTAACTACCTGGCATTGCTGTACTACTGAAATTAAAAGGTAAAAACACAGTAGGAGCCTGTTTTTCAATGTGTTATCAAATTTCTCAAATCTAGCCCTACCCCATCTACTCTTACACCAACACGAGTGTCATGCAGGCTGTGACCAAAGGTCTGACCTTGTTCCTTTTTATTCACACAAAGTAGCATATTTTCCAGTGGCCCTACAACAGAAGTTAACTATGCATCACAATTTTATCTAACATGTCCAATGTTTTTAAAAGAACAGGTTCTTAATATATAGGCAGTCTGGAGAGGCCTACAGATTCACTGGAGCATGAAGACTTTGCTTGGACCAACTCCAAATGTGAACCTCAGCCCAGAAGCACATGGAAGGACTCAAGCCCAGCACAGTGACCAACCTTCCTCTAATCAGTTCAGTTCATTGCACAATGTGCCAAAACTGCAGTGCAGATTTTAAGATCAAAGGTGTAGATTTAGAAGTACATTTGTGCCTCCATATTTCAAAGAGCCTAAAGTCTTTGTTCACAGCCCAGCAGTAATTTCTGCAGTTGTTTTGTGCAATTTTTTAACTTGCGTTGTTGTGAACATACTACCAAAGAAAAAATACTTTCAGGAAAAAGGAAAATTTCAAACACAGAATGGCACCACAAACAAGTCACATCATGTTAGCTACAACACAAATGCCTCTCAGTACCAGTATAGTCTTAAGTTTGTTTTCCCTCTGTCTCCCTTTTGACGACTTCCTCTGTAACCTATGGGTACCTCCAATATCTATCCTGTTTAAACTTGACTACAATGTCATTCTTTCTATCTCTTAGTCAGCACAAAGGGTAAATAACTGTTTCCTACTTATCATGTCAGGAGAAAGAAAAATATCTCTGCAGAGAGTAAAAAAAATATCAATAAAAGGCAAGGTGACATTTCTGCAGCAACAAAGTTTCCATCCCAGTGAGTAGTCAGGCATCAGGACTTTAACTTCTTTAAGTATAAAAACTGTCTAACTTTCAGCAGCCAAGCTCAAAGTTAATGTGTCAAGTGACCCGTCAGATTTCTCCAGCCAGTGGGTAGCACCCTTACAGAGCAACGTTCTTCCTTGCCAAAACAACAGAACTGGACAAAAGGACAACTCAGAGGATATAAAAAGCTAGAAATTAAAAAACCTTGGGTGTTCAGGGGTAAATCACAGCATGGTTTAATAGCACAGACACCACTTGGCTCTGCACCCACTGCAGAGAGCGGAAGCCTCACTGTTGGCTTGGTGGAGGATCAGATCCGGCAGCAGGAAAGAAGGACGTTCTGGTCCCACCTTTCTGCTGGCTGAATACAGAGGGAACACAAGCCACATCCTTTGCATCCTGGCAGAGCTCAGATCCCCAGGGGACATGAGGCTCCTTCCTCAGACTAGAAACGTGCCTGGAAATCAATGTGTCCAAACACCTTTTTCCTCCCCAAGTGATGCTCTCCCTACCTGCCTATTAAGTCATGGTATTTTCAACTGCAAGGACTATGGCATTTTATCACCAAGGCTAACTAGATATTAAGATAACACAGATATTAAGGGCTTAAAATGCACAAAGGTAGTTCCAGAATAACATTTCATTCCTACTTTTCCACCTCAACAGGAAGATTTAAAAAGTTATAACAGTTCAGAAACGTGTAATGAATTTAAGTTGAAATGACAGCAGAGCTTACATGGGCAAATAAGACAAATGGTTGCAATTTTTTATAGGAGAATCTGCAAGATTTCTGAATTAATTGACAGCATAGTAAGACCAGGTCAAAAAAACTGAAGAGAAAGAAGTTTCAATTAAGTCATTTTTAATGAGGTGCCATGGTGATTCAGCTATATGTAAAGACAACACAGTTTATCAAGGACATATAGTACTGGACATATAAGCTGGATAGCAAAGTCACAGAGAAATTCAGGGTCTCAGTTACATATCCCAGTAGACACTCACTGTCTAGAGATACTATTCTGATCTCAAAACCCCATACTTTTTTATATATAAAATTTATGCTATTTGTTTTCATAATAGAACACTTTCATTTAAGGATATTTTCTCCCAAACAGCAATAAAACAAAGGTTGAAATATCAGAACACAAAAGCTCTGTTTTATTCTCAGCTCCACCTCAAAGAGTGCTCAGTACTGTTGAAAAGTCTTTCCACTTCCTTAAGTGTTGGTGTAATACCTAATATCAGATAAATATTAAGAAATAAGAAGCTCTAAGGCGAACCCAGTCTATAATTACCAATTAACTGTCTACCAAATTATATCACAGTCAAAGTCATGGTTTTCCCCTTTAATTTCTGCTGTATTTAATGGCCTTTTTTTAGGTTGTAAGAAACAAAAGTGTCACGCAGACAAAGCCAGAACTTCTATTTAAATGAGCTAAGAATGTTTATACAAACCATGCACACTCAAACAAATGTGTAGCACATCTATAATATGCTCATTGTTCCTAAACATAAGATTTGTCATTGTACTTTGACAGATCAGATTGTTCTCTTTTTTAATGCTCCACTTAATCTGTTCACACTTTCTATTCCTAAATAATTCTAGTGACAGTTTTTGTGATGCTGTAATTTAAAGGCCATGTTATAATTGTTCCAACGAGGGCACGCTGAAAAGAGAAAGAAGGAGCGGAGATGTAGAGGAAATCCCTCTTGTAATGCCAGGGGAGAAGCAGCCGGGATACGATAGTCTGCAGCCCTTGGTGGGTTGGGGAGAGACATCCAGGAGGCTGGTAGGGCTGACCTCCTGAGGGGTTACTGGTAAAAGGACTGGGACCCCGGCCAAGCCTTTGCCATCCAACAGAGCTTGCTCCCATTTGAAGTGATTTTCTGTTCTAGTAACTCACTGAGCTCTGATTTGATTTTCTATTTCAATAAGGGTTCTACGAGCAGAGCAGTCTTCTGACTTTCAAATAAAGTGATCGGTGAATAGTAGCAGACAGAAAAAATGCTCATTTATCTTTACCCTAAAAGAAATATGGGATTTTAATGAACTGTGCTTGCTTTTCTCAAATTTTCCTGATCTCTGGTTGGAAGATTCCTTTATGAATTAAACACATTTTTAGGTTTTGCTTCCTTGCTTGCTTTTTTAGCTGACATCTCAGCATAAAGCCAAACAACTTCATGGATTTTTTTCTTTTTTTAATTGAATTATTTCACGGAAGTTTTGCTTAATTGTTGTTCCTCTTTTGTCCACTTTTCTTCCAGGGAGAGAAAAATTGCTTTTGCTAGACTCCCTCTTTGAAACTTTGATTTAAACGCAAACGTGAGAGGTCTACTGCAACCACCAGAAGAGTAACCACTGTAACTCTAAAGTGGCTAAAAACATTCTAGAGGACAACCCTCATTCCCACCCACTCACTTGGCTTTTATTTTCTGTAATAGCAAATGCTTAAAATGGATTGGGAAGAAAGGAAGGGTCACTGATAGTCAACAAACCAATGTAGATACAGAACATCCAAAGCAACACTGTAACTGAGACTCTTGATAAACCATGTGTGTTAATCTTCACTGGCAACATAAAACTTCCTATCTCAGCAAGGCTGGAAGGTTATTACGGAAAACAGAGAGAGCAGAAATATCAAGAGACTAAAATTTCTACGTGCACAAAGAATTTCCTCAAGAAAAGTTTCAGACAAATATTTATCACTTCAAGAAATTATCATGCAGACAATATTACACTTTGAAGGGAGTAGAGGAAAGCTACTTGGTCATGGCACGTGTCCTTCTTTCAGTACAAGATAATTTCCCAGCTACATCTTTTCCTAGGAACAATTCACATGAATCGCACAGCGTTCTGCTTTCACAATGAGGGCACATCTACAGACCATTTGCATGAGAAACTTAATTCCTAATAAATCGGGTGTGACTTTACAGCACAGCAGCTGTCCCAGAGGGACAACTCAGGGTGTGAGTTCCCGTGAGCCATCCAGCCTACGCTCATCATCAAAGTTCCTTTCAGTGAATCAAGAACGGCTGATAATTGCAGAGGATGACTCCCAATACCTCTTTTACACCAAGTTTAGCAGGGAATGAGCTGCCTCGTGGCGACATATATTGCTACTGAATGCACAGAGAACACCCAGCTCTCAGGCAATCAAACCTGGGTGAGATGGAAACCCCAGCAGCGCTGGTCCACGCAAGGTTCATTCAATGGGAGCTCTCTGAGGACTTCAGACAGGACAAGACGACCTTAAACCACCAGTGTTTTCTTAGGTGTTTTGGTTCTTACACCAGTTTCAGTACAGATCAAGTAGGACTGCAAGAATTTCCTACGGTGCTGTAAAACTACTTTTCTGCAGTCACATTTGTCCTTTTGCTCCAGGGGCTCACTTGGCACAAAGGACCCGGTTTCTCTGCCCATCTGATTAGATCGAATTACATGCTTTTACTGCTCCTACAAGCTAATGCAGCAGACCTACAATTAAGTGAGGGATGGTTTAGGGTCTAAATGGAACTAATGTTTGGCCCTAGCAAATGCCCCGGGTTCTATTTTTTTTCTCCTTTAAATTGATATTTTTTTAGGCTGTTTTCCAAAAGTTAAGCCCCTGAAACAAGTCAGAACAGTGAACCCACTCACCCTATTCACAATTATTGTTGCTCCCAAGCCATTTTTAGTATCTCTGACAAATTACTCGCCATACAATATTGCCCTTGTAAGGGGAGAATGAACTGGAAGCAGCAATATGATGTCATCCAACCTTGTATTATATCAGCATTTACAGGAAATACATTTATTAGTGTGACCATGGGCATAGGCTAAACACTGCAGCCCTATTTTTCTCCACATTGAGAATGGAATACAAGAAAAATATTACACGGGAAGAAAAAAAAACAGAAAAACAACCGATCCTGGAAGCCCCTCCTTCCCTGGCAGGAAAGCGAGAAATACCAGAGGTGTTAGAAGCCCTCTGGCACTGCAATTCCTGAAATTATGACAGAGCCTTCGAATTTGTTCTGGCTAGTTAGTCTGAAAACTTCCTAGAGGGAAACAGATAAATGGATAACAACATGATTATTGCCCACAGGCCCCATATGGAAAAGGAGTGTAATTTCAGTGCACTGATATGATTATATTTAATTTGCTTGCTATAGGTTGCAGCATGCCGTCTGCTGAGGAGAACAATCAGATAACCCTCTGAACGGTGCTCATGGAATTCAGAGCTTTTGGCACCAGCACTGAAACAAGATTAATGGCAACGTGTTCCACTTTGCCTTGAAGTAGGTTTGCATCTTGTTTCACTAAATATTGTTGTTTCCAACATCGTTATTTAAAAAAACCCCAAAAATATAAAAACAAATTAAGGATCCAGAAACCTGGCAATCTGAGGAGCTGAGGTCTTATTTGCACATAACGTCCTCATTGATACCTGAATTTTATTAACTGAGCACTCTGTGTATTTTCTTCAGGTCAGCTTTTAATGGAGCAAGGAAAAACCTTTTATAACTTGCTCCAGGACCCTCAAATTTAGCAACAATTTAGCCTGTCCACTGAACCTTCCAGGCAAATGAACAACTGAATTTTCTCATTTGGAATAAGCTCCCAAATAACCTGATTCACACTGTGCTCACTTCCTTTTCCCTTGCTCCCTTTGCTCAAAGCTTTATACGCCACACTTGATAACTAGCTTAAAAGATCTACCCAAACCAAGGTACGTTGTAAAATTTTTGCTACTGGGAAGTTTGATTTTTCCAAAAACATCATTTTTAATTCCTCCTGATACCAATTAAACACCTCCATCTCCTGTATAATAATAAAGTAAATATGTGCCATTTCTTGTACACGGTATGAAAGTGCCTACAAATACTGTTCAATTAAATAACAACTGATTGATTGTTGAAACCATGAAGAGTTAATATAAGCCCTCATCTCTCTCTTTCTTTCTTTGCCCTGGAGACCTGTCAGTATGTAATTATTTTCCACACCAATGAATTTAGATTTTTGGATCTTTTCCAGCTATGTTCAACTTTCAGATTACATTCTCCTACTTATTCACTTGTGACAGACAGAGCCCCTTGGGTAACCAGCCAGCCCAGTCTTTTCTAGTCTTGTTTTTTGGTAACTCCACCCTCGGTAAGATCTGTACCCCTGAGCCATTCCACTCAACAGAAAAACATTTTTTATTGTGTAATGCACCTTGTTGCGCACTGCAAAGGATTTGAAGCTTTCTTAAGGTCTGATCTTGTCCCACATCTCTCAGACATAGCACCAGAAACCAGCAAAAAAAATTTTCCTTCAACATCCAGTGTACTACATTGAGACGCAAAGGCCTGACTTTTTCTTTTTTTTTTTTTTTTTTCCTCCTTTTCATGCAAACTTTTATAGTGCAATAAGCTCAAGTACCCACAAGAAACTGAGGTTATTTTTATTAAATGTGTCATTTCTCTGGACATGTAGGATACTCTCAGAGTAAGGGAAAATAAATGTGGTCTGGTATAAGCCTACTTTTTTAAGCTAAAATGGGATATTAGTCTTTATTTACTTTTCATTCATGGCGTATATGATGTTTCACTTCCATTTCCAGACCGTTCAACTTTAGATACAAAAATATAGTGGTCTGATGGAAGACACTGGAAATTAAATGTGGTTGGATTTTCCAGAAAAAAATTACTATGGCGTTTCCCACTGATTCCAGTTGTGTGCAAGGCAGGCTGGACCTCTGAGAAACCTTCACTGTTTGAATGCAGAATTCTTTTTTTCTCTTTTCTTTGAGGGGATTATTTCTTATAACTATGTGCCACTGAAGGCACGCAAGACGTAAGCAGTTCAGCATTAATTCAGGGTACTCTCTTTCCTTTTGCATTCCTTCTTACTAGTAAAGTTTGAATGCCTACGATTTTATTCCTATATATTTTTTTGTAGTCCTAAACTCTTTAGACCTCTCCTACAACCCATTGTCAATGAGGGGAAAGTGAACAATGGACCAGCCTCTGGTCTGACTCTATTTGACCATTTTGATAGTTTTGTAGAGGTTTTCTGAATCATATCTTCATGTAATTCAATGCACAGAGCAAGTTTACTTTTACATTTTCTACAAACTCCATTCAGATTTTTCCAAAATTCAGAGAACGTACAGTTTTGTGCATGTCAAAATTAACATTCCATGGCCAAAATTATTCAGTCATCTTCTTCACCCCATAGAGCATATCACTCACACTTTGGGGAAAGCAACGCTGCTATCTCTGTCCAAATAAATGATCACTAGAAAAATAAACCTGAACTGTAAACAGATTGTTGGACAGACGTATACATGCGGGACCCAAAAGCCATCTGTTGAAGACTGGTCTTTTTTGTTCAATTTCTCCTGGTTTATTAATAAACAGTTGATTGCAATAACAGCATAATTCCAAAAATCTTAAGAGATAGGCTCTTTGTCTGAAGAAATCATCTTGCCTAGAGGCTACTGAAACAGCCAATTTGAGTTCTTTTTTATTTTTGTTTTAAGAATATAATGATGTGGGTATATTTTAATATAGTTTTGAATACACTGTTAACCCACTATCAAAATCATAGGCTGTAAAGCACAAATTTACAAGACAAAATTGGGGAAAACATTAATTAGGAAAACATTAAGGTTTGGAGTGTTGGAACGACTGCAGAAAACAAAACAGGAGCAACAAGGTCATCCATAATAAAAAGTCACTTCTGATACCAGAGACGTGTGCTATCAGTAAGGAGTCACATTGTACAGAAGTGTTGTGTCTTAGTGCTCTGTCAGTCTGTCCGTGTCACTACTGTCTGGTCTTGGCTAGTATTTGGGCTGGAGCGTCTCTCCTGTGAGGACAGGCTGAGAGAGTTGTTCAGCCTGGAGAAGAGAAGGCTCCAGAGAGACTGTATAGCAGCTTTCCATTATCTGAAGGGTCTACAGGAAAGCTGGAGAGGGACTTTTTACAAGGTCATGTAGTGATAGGAGGAGAGCTAATGGCTTCAAACTGAAAGAGAGTAGATTTAAATTAGACATGAGGAAGAAATTCTTTCCTGTGAGGGTGGTGAGACACTAGAACAGGCTGCCCAGAGAAGCTGCAGATGCCCCATCCCTGGAAGGGTTCAAGGCCAGGCTGGATGGGGCTTTGAGCAACCTGGTCTGGTGGGAGGTCTCCCATGGCAGGGGATTGGAACTAGATAGTCTTTAAAGTCCCTTCCAACTCTAACCACTCTATGATTTCTCTCTTCCTGATGAATACCAAAACTCTTAAAATCCTCCCACTGGGGTGTGGGAGGAACAAGTTCAAAGCCCGACCACAACTTCAAGTGACTGATCAGCGTAAGCTGAGTGCTGACCCATGGGGAAGGCAGGCTGGCTGCAAGGGCAGAGGCAAGCAGAGACTCAGGGAGTCATGCACCCTATCACATCACCACTCTGCTCCCAACTGCTCAGCACAAAGGGGTCCCTGGTACAGAGAGAGAGAAGCAAGAAGGAAGGAAGGGGATCACTGTAACAGATAATTTGGGGCAATTAAGTTGAATGCAAATTGAAAAGAAAGACATAGAGTTTCCCTTCCCCTAGGCTGGGTGAAATATGGAAGATCTGAAGTAAAGATATCTTCTCTGCTTTGATTTATAGAGCAGGCAGAGAATTCCAGATAACTGTGTTGTTTTGTACAGCTGGTGATGTTGTATGTCAACAGTAATTGTCAAAAGAGCTTGTTTTATTCATTTTTCCAATGTGTTTTCTTTCCTTGACACAGTGGTGTTGGTGATGTGATTTGGTTCCTTTCAAATCTTCCTGGATTTCAAATCCTCTGGCTCAGAAAAAGATCCTCCATGAATACCAGAAGTTATCCAGACTCTTGCACACCTACATCTGCCACAAAAAATATAGTCTATCTTGTTCTTCATTTATCGTTATACTTGATGATCCTTACAAGGAAAGACACAATGCGCATTCAAGGAGAGACAGTTTGAGACATTATCACTTGTTTTGTTTTCTTTGGCACCAGTGTGTCTGTGTTTAGTAGGATGTCCTCCTGCCAGATCTGGCACATTTGGAGTGATAACATTAACATCACAGGAGACAGAGAGAATACATTGGTAAGGATAATCATATGATGTTTTTGTGTATTCTATAAACTTAGAGTAGTAGAGAATGAAAGAGAGAGGTCTACAGAGCTGCTGGAAGAAAAAAAAGAAAAAGCACTACTAAAATGATTGCAATCAACTGAAAATTTTGTTATGGTCTAGGAAGAAGAATAGAGTCTGGCTGCAGTCTCTGCCATCAATGCCATGTAAGCAAGCAATTCATCTAGCAGCCCAACTGACAAAAACAGTATAATTTATTTACTCCCAAGGAAAGAAACAAATAGGGAAACATATTCTGAAATTTTCTGAGCAACAGAACTGTGGTTGGTCAAGAATTTCCTTGGAAACATGTCTATATGTTTTTTGCCAAATTAATATTTTGTCTCTTGAAATGCAGATTATTTCCATTTATTTTTTTTTTTTTATTCCATATTTAGATAACTGCGTTCTTTCTTTCTGGGTAAATTCAACCAAAATCAAGATACTTTCACTCTATATACTGCATGATAATTTTTTTTCAAGACATCTCATTAGCAAACTGTATCTGCCATGCTATTCCATGGAACGTGTAGTTCAGGTGATTTATGGCCTCTCTTTATAAGGAGTTCCTGTCTCGGGTAGACCATGGTACACTGGCAGAGCCGTATGATGGAGCAGACGAGTCACATTATTACCTCATTGAAGCTGTGGTCTAACTCACAGGGACTTGCATGAGGTACGCTAACATCTGCTGTGCTGGGAATACTGATTCTTTGTAAACCACCACAAGAGATTATTTACAGGCTGTGGGGAATTTGTTCCTATGTCCCCTGCTAATGAACTTTGCTGTTTCCCACGTCATCTCTTCCCTCCGGTACAGAGCAGTCTACATAGTAGGGTTTCACTAAACCCTTAGGCAAGGGGAAATCTGGCAGCCCAGGTAGTTGCCCCAGTATTCCTGTATAGAAACTGTGGCAGCATTCGTCACACCATTGATGATCCACCCAAAATCCATCAAGAATTTCAATAGAGTTTCCAAGCCTATTTTCTTAGATTTATAGTGCTATTGTCCAAGATTAATAAAGCAAACACCAAAATTAATAAATAAATGTTTATCTCTGAGCATTGAATAGTAATTTATAAGTCTCTGAATTTTAGGAAGCTATTCAGTTGTGGTAGTGAAAAGTGTTATTAGGTAAAGAGCAGGGATGGGGCATTCACAAACACGGGAAATAACACAAATAAACAGGTTCACCGTATATTTCCTGGCTGTCACCTAAAGGCTGACTTCCTTGGATAGTACCTTTAGGCTCTTCCTTTCTGCTTCATTCTTTCTCTTATTTCAGTGGGGATAATTATTATCACTTTGTGAGACAAGAATGCCTTTGAAAGAGCTAATATCTCCACCCCTCAGATATTTTTTACACAGATATTTCCACACATAGTTCCATATAATCCAGACCCTAAGTTTTACTATTACTCATGAAATCGCAGATACGTTGGCTGGAAGCGACTGATGAGGGTCTTTAGTCCAGTTTCCCCACCTGAAGCAGAGCTGTTGCTTGCACTAGCTCAGGTTGTAGGTGACTGCCCTGAATGACTCCAGACTGCACAAGTCACCAGGGCTCACAGGATTAAGACTCACATGTCTACTAACACAAGACCTGCCTCCTCACTTTCCTTTTCCTTTTAAAACAGGTGGTGCTTTCCTCAGGCTGTCCCTTTAAAAGCGATTTGGTGCCAAATATCAGTAAAAGGATGCTGGCAACATTTTTTAATAAAAGGCAAATCCCACTTACCACTTTTGATATTCATTTTAGTAACATTAATCATGATGAATTCATTCAACATGTCGCATGACTGCTGTGTGTAATTTCTTAGGAATTCCATTTTCATTTAACATTAATTAAAGAGCACTTATTATAGTGTTACCAAAATTAATTCCCGGTCTGCAGCCCTGTCTGCCAAGTTTCAACCTTCAGCAAATTATTATGGGTGAGTTATAGACCCTGGGAAAATGAGGTCTATAATGGAATATTAACTATAGTGATGCATTCATCACTATATTACAGTAAGGGCAATGTTCAGGGAGATGGTGATCTTCCAAAATAATGCACTCCATGATCCTGCTTCTGTCTAGCCCTTTAAGACAGTTATTGAAGCCCACAGAAATTACAGATAGTTAGCAAGCTTGTTTAATCCAATAGGGTGTTTGAGACACTCTATCCTTCTTGCTTAGAGTCTGTTTGATTATGATACACTGATCAGACTCAGGATATTACCTCTTTGGCAATTCAGCTTCCTGCTGCTGAAGCTGCACAGACACCACGGCAATATTTTTGATACAGCCCAGCAGAGCTAAGTGTCGTTCATTTAAAGAAGATTTATTCACATGCATCTGTCTTGAATCTGTCACATTCTCCCTAAAGGGACTCAGGCATTTAGTATGTCTTTTTTTTTTTTTTTTTCCATCTATGACATTCACCATGGAGTATATAATTTTAGTTTTCCCATATTTTCGGCACCAAAATAGCAGTTTTGTATATCTTAAAGGATTTTGCTATATCCTGTTTTTGCAAGAAACCCTAGCGAGACCATGAATTATATAACAGACCTTCCAGAAGGAGAGAAGTTTGGGCATTACTTTTATTCTTGTTTTATGCAAGTTCACACACCATTAGTTGGTCCCTTTTTTTGGCATCTTTCCTATAAAATTCTGAACAGCTCCAAAGCCTTCCTGCTGAGCAAATAAAAAAATTCAAGGCAAACAGTGTGATTTTTGCCAAGATTGGGATAGCTTTCTTTTTTTTTTTTTTTTTAACCGAATAAAGAAAAAAAATGCAGGGGGAAACCATACAGGGGACCAGCATGAGGACTCTGTGTGCCTTTCTTTCCAGTCACTTTTTTAATATTTGTGTTTGGGAAAGTTGTTCCCCAAAGTGGCAGCTACAGAATTTCACTCCCTGAAATAATGCTGAACTTTGCAGACATTTAAAACCCAAGAAGACCTAAGGTATGTCTGCAATGACAAGTGACAGAGAAGGGGCTTGTGCTGCCCATGGGTCAAATGGGCCCATTATAACCCAGTTGAGAATGTGTATGCCTGAGACTAAGACATCTGCCTTGCTTCTAGTCCAGAGCTGCGCCATGTCCCAAGGGCTTTGAGGAAAGTCAGAGAAGCTCTGATTGTCTGGACACAACTGGGAAGGCAGATCCCATGATTCCCATCAATAAAAATCATATAACTACCTACATTTTGCTTCCAGACACGAAACACACACACACCCCAAAAAAAAAAAAAAAGCCACCCCAAAATCACAGTAAGCCTTGACTTCTCTCTCATGCATCAGCTTTCTGGGATTCAAAACTGGATGAGTCCCCATCCGGTGCATTGGTGCGGTATCCCCACAGCTCACCACCCGCCCATTTCCTGAGACAAGAGGAACACCTACCATTCAGCTACTGGCCTACACACTCAATGGGCAAACAGTTTCGTATCATTTCTTTGCCTGAGAGTATTTGATCCTGGACCTTCTCCAACACAGAACCTGGTTCCCTGACAAGAAGGGAGATCAAGGATGTAGGGAGCTCAGGCTCCTAACCCGATGCTGTGTATATCAGGAAATTGTCATTACAGAACTGCAATGCCAAACCTAAACCATTCTTTGGTTCTAACCCTTAGGGTCTCAACACTCAAACCGTTATTTGTTTTTTTTTTTTTCTCTCTCACACAATTAGACTCAATCACAAAACCACAGCTCTGTATTTGCTTGGTGAAAAGGCTACTCTTGAGGCTACAGCGGCAGACTGTTATAACCTTTGGTTTCCAATAACTACATGAAAAAGCTCCTTTCCCGAGCACTGGGCTCTCTTCCCAAACTTCAAAAATAATTCACCACACACAACTCTGCAAAGTTTCTAATGGAAGCTTCCCTGGAATCACGGGCACTCTTCTGCTCCCCATGGCCTCAAAACCACCCAGCCAGGGAACAGCAATACTACACCAGTAACTACTCTTGCGTGATCACAGTCAGAGATTTTAAATTTACGAAGATTAGTCTGGCCGTGTTTGCAGCGCTGGAGTGAGGAGCGTCAGTGCCAGGAAGACATCTCCCTTTTTAGGACCGCTGCCCTGGGTGTTTCAATGTTTACTCTCAAAAGAAGAAGTCTCAATTGTGATGAAGATGTGAGCCCTCCACTCCTCATTCAGCTCATAGGGGAGAGAGAAGAAGGCAGTGCTTCCCCTCCGCATCCACGGCGAAGGAAATCCAGGTATGCACCCCACGAGACCACCCCAAGCACCAATCCAGCAAGGGCCAGCCACTGCCTGTGGGGCTTTGGCACAAGGTTTAGTCCAAGAGGGTGGCAGCAATAAACCTAATATGAAACAGTGATCTCCGCTGGTGATCTTGTTCACTCCAGGACTTCTCCCAAGCACCCCTCAGAGTACCTGATCCGCCCTTCCCACTGCTTGGCTCCTGCGTGTCACATGCCAGCACACTTTTTGTACTTCAACAGGAATTTATGCTCAGCAAAAGCATGATCTCCTGAAAGTAACATCGTCCTGAAAACAAACTATTGTCTAAAAATCAACCCTTGAAAGTTTTCAGCAACAGCTTAAAAAGAAACAGAAGTTCTTAAACATCTGCAAGTGGCTATCTGTGTGACATGGACTGTTCAAAGCTACAAGCTCTAATTGCGTGCAGTGATCTATGCAAAAAAGGTTCAGGGTTGAGACTGTGATTATCAGACTGATCGTACTAAAAACTGCCATGACCTTACTCAGAAATCAATGATTAACCACTAAACTATTAGCTCCTTGATACACATTTACTTTCTCCACGCAAAAAAATTGAAGAGAAAGTTTAAGCAAGACACAAAGAAATAGCTCCTCAGATAAAAACCCAGCATCTGTCAAACCTTAATACTACTAAGTGTTGAGTCACATGGCTGCTACCATTTAACATTCTGCCAGAATACGTGAGAACAACATACATTAAGGGATTTTTTTTGTCTTTGCTTGCAAGGTGACATCCATCACGTTCAAGCAGCAACTTGCAACAGTTTGCTCTAAAATACGCTCTGTGAGTAAGCGCTGCAGGTGAAGTTCAAAGCA